>NC_090921.1:400590413-401220413 GCF_040938575.1 Ambystoma mexicanum | reverse complement strand
GCAGAAGCAGTGTAACTGTGGTTCTGGGCTCTGAAAAACAGCACGTCTCTGATGGCAGATGATCTGGCCAGCAGAGAGAATATGATCGCGGATGCCTTGAGAAGACAGACTTTGGCCTTGCATGAATGGGAGCTCTGTCAGCAAGTCCTAGAGGAGGGTTTCTCCAGTTGGGGGACTCCTCAAGTGGACCTCTAGGCTTTCAGTGTGAACAGGAAGTGGAGGTAGTTCTGGCCCACGGATGGTCCACGACGGGAGCACTGGAGGACACACTGACGGTCGAGTGGGACTTCCAACTGCTCTATGCCTTCCAACTGATCCCTGTCATACCTCTGGTTCGCAGGAGGCTGTGCCTGTTCAGGCCCATGACGATTTTGATCAGTCCGGTGAACGTGTTACCCGGAGTTGCTGGACATGTCTATCTGTCCTCCCTAGTGCCTTCTGCAGGGAACGTACCTCCTCTCACAATCAGGGAGAATGGGGCAAATCCTGCATCTAAACCTCAGCAGCCTGAACCTCCATTCTTTGCTGTTGAAAGGTTGGGGCTATAAAGAGTGGATTTGTAGGAGAATGTCCTGGTTGTGCTCTTCTCTGCTTTGAGACTCGCCACCAAATCCCTTTATGCGTGAAGGTGGCATACATTTTCGGCTTGGTGCCGGAAGAGGGATCTGGATCCTTTTGCCTGTTTCACATCCTCAGTTCAGGATTTTCAGCTTTATTTGGACTCAACGGGCCTGCAGCTAGCACCGTGAAGGGGTATCTTGCTACCATTTCAGTTTTCAAGAGGACCCCAAAGCAGGGCTCTTTTCTTCACGATCTCCTGTTTTTTGTCCTTGCATGGGACTTATGTTTAGTGTTCACATTTCTTATGGCCGCACGGTTTAAGCCCATCCATTTGTGTTTGTTAAGAATTTATCGACCTTAAGGTGATTTTCCTCCTCGCCATCACTTCCGCTAGATGGGTGATTGAGTCCAAACTCAATCAGTTGTCGGTTAAACCTTCCTACTTGGTGTTCTCCAAGAAAAAGTTAACTTTGAGAGTGAGGCCATCCTTCCTCCCGAAAGTGGTCTCTGATTTCCATCCCTCTCAAAAGATCCATCTTTTCTGCTTTTTGTCCTCCGCCTCATACTTCCAAGGCAGAGGAACAATTCCATCGGCTGTACCTGATGCCGGCCTTCAGCTTCTACGTCTCTCGAATAAGAGAGCCCAGGAAAGATTAGCAGCTTTTCATTGGTTTCACTGGTCCTGGTGCTGGCAGTGCTGTGACCAAACAGACCCTGTCAAAGTAGAATCTGTGAATGCTATGATTTGGCTTAGTTAGGATGCGCCTGTTGGTCTTAGGGCCCATTTCACCAGATGGACTGGCTGCCCCCTCCGCCATGCAATGTTGACTCCCTGTTCTATACATTTTCCAGGCAGCTATGTGGGCTTCTTTGCACACATTTGCTAAACATTACTGCTTGGATTCTCAGTCTGGCAGGATGCTCGTTTGGGCAGGGCTGTTCAACAGTTTTCTGGTTTAGGTGATGTCCTTGGTCTCCTCCCTTCTCCAGATCTATGCACTGCTGTAGGAGTCCATCACATATGAGGAATCCGTAGTAGGCAGAAATCCATTAGAAGAACAAATTACTTACCTCTCTGTAATGTTTTTTATGATGGATGTTCCACCAATAGATTCCTCATCGCTTCTCAACCGACCACACTTGGTGGATAGCTAGTGCATTTTTGTTCTGCAGTCCCTCACTGTCAGAGTGCTAAAAAAGAAAGGTGGCACTAAGGGTGCAGCGCCTCAACATATACTGGCCCCAACATCAAGTCCAGCGTGGGGTGCATAGTGGCATCTGGTGGAGCCGCGATGCGCCCCCTGGCGGCGGAAAGCTTTCCGGAGTGCAGATGTGCTGGGAGCTAGATATCAAAGATGAGGAGTCCCTGGGAGAAGCATCCACCTGAAAGAACATTAACGAGAGGTAAGTCATTTTGTTCTTTTCCTCCCACTCAGTGTATGTATTAACTCGTCTCCTATGTTGGATTTCCTAATGAAGCTAGAGTTTGTGTAATGCTCTGCAGGGCTTTAGTTGACATTTTAGGCGAGATCATGAAAATGTTCCAAACGTAAAGATTTGGACATTCTACCATATTAAAATGCTTCCATGCTAAAAATTGTGTGTGATTATTGTAATTATTGTTATTAACAATAATGGTAACTTACATGAAAAATAGAATTTGATCGCGAGGTTAAAATGCACAATGATCCTGCCTTTTGTTTTCCACGTCTCAGATTACAACAGGAAACAGTAACAATGTGATCCTTACAAGTCACAATATGGTGCATTTGCGCAGAGTGGGAGACTGTGAGCCAATAAATGAAGACAAAAATACGATCCGCATGTTTAAGAACAGCTGGGAGGCGCCACAGCTGGAAGCACTATTTTAAACACTGTGCAATCTATGGAAGTCGTTGACTTCATACTTCGTTTTTATTCTTCCTTTTTTCTTGAAATGTTTTGGGCTTTTTCTGTACTTAAAAAAACGTCAAAAAATGGCCTACTTGATGCAATGATGCTGCAAAGAATGTGGGTGTACGTCTAGGTGTAGGGAAATTGAGAGCTATGCATGTCAGTGTGTGTGTTCTCTCTCTCCCCTGCTTCCTCTCTTCCCTTCTCTGTTCCTCCCTGTCTCTTCCTCTCTTTCCCCCTGCATGTCTCCCACCCATTCTCTGCTTTTCTTGTGCGGCCAGCTCATCCTGAAATGTGAACAGCTTAAGCCGCTCTGGAGGCTGGTGGCATTTGACTTTAGGTCCGCGGATGGACATGAGTCTTGGACGGCGCATAGTGGTGCCGTCATTGTGGCAATGGCTCAGTAGCTGTTGTCCTGCTGGAGGAGATGACGATGAACCAATAGTATTTTTTTGGCAAATGCACGAGTGCCCATAAGGCTGTGCGGGGCATAGGTACGCATGGCTGCACGCCGGACATTAGATCATGAACACTGGTTTTGCTGCCTTAGAACTGGAACACTGATTGCGTTAATGCTGAGTCTATAGGTGTATTACCACTAGGTGCGATAGAAAGATCCAGACGAGGAGGTTGCCTGTATCAAGTGGGTGGGGCAAGCAGTATTGCATGGAGCTTGGAGGGCCCCGTTAAACCATGCCCGATGTATAGTTAAGAAGTATATTGTTAAGGTAGCAACTAAATATATCTTACAGACTTTTCTATATAATGCTTATTGTGTAAAACTGTATGAAAAAGTTGAGGTGTCTTAGCCCAATCTTTTTGGGGCAGCCATGCTGTGCTGGTTTCCCGACCCATTTCTGCTCAGCTGTATGGAAAAGAACCTTGCCTCTACCTGCGCCGCCGGTCTCCCAATTGGGTTGTTAGGTTTCTGCAATCCAACACTTGTCGAGAACAGAGAGGCAGAGCAATGAGCTACATATGAACCTTGATTCCATGACGTGTTCAGCTGCATCGGCCTTTCAGAGTTGCGTGCCGTTGGCAGAGACTTCTCATACATCCACGAAACATTACCATCTGCGCTCGCTGGCTGGGGAGGAGGCAAGGGTCGGAAGGTCTGCTCTGGTGTTATAGGAACATTCCCGTCAGTCTCCCACCTCAAGGTTGGTTCTGATTTTCCTTTAAGAGACTTTTGTAGATGAGAAATCTATGGAAGGAATCTATCGGTTTGAATAAGAAATTACTTCCCTTGGTAATGTTCTTTCTAATGTATGTTATGATTCCTCCGACAGAATCCTCTTCACCGCTCCCGCCGGCCCCACTAGACTAAGTCGTCCAAATATTTCTGGAAATGTTTACAATGTTTTTACTCCGTGTGCACTTTGACACTTCTACCACTTCAGCGAAGAAAACGTGGAATTGGGGAAGATGGCGCCCGCGCCGCCACATGTACTTCTAGGGATCGCATCACTTCTGGAGCGATCACTTGTGGAGTGATGGAGCCGTCCTGGAGCCACACTGCTCTCTCTGGAAGCTTTTCCTGAGCAGACTCTCTAAATAAGACTCTGTAGAAGGAATCCTGGTCCCCATCAGGGAACATTTCCAGAGGTAAGAAGTTTGTTATTCTTCTGGCACCTCTTCCAAGAAGAGTGCCCCTTTGGGCCAGGAAGTCTTAAGCAACCTTTTAGCTTCTACCCTGGCTGAGCACATGTGCTCTGTACCGTCAGGTGCCAACTATGTAGGGAGGTGCGAGAGCGGAGCACAAGAGTAATGGACACATTACATTTGCTACTCCTTTCCAATGCCCTTCCAGCCAGCACATACAGTGCAATATCCTCCCCGTTGGATAACCATGCAGAAGTTGGAGGTGATGGTTGGTGGTGCATGTGTGAATGAGGAGCAAAGTGCGATACTGAAGCGGGGAGCAAATAATATAAACCTATACAGAGGAAGCATTCTTTAGTGGCACGTTTTTGAGTCCTGCCTTCAGTGCTGGCTTACCCATCAGGATGTGAAGGCGGGGGTGCAAGAGATGAGAGTACTGGACTCGCCATGGTGATCATGTTTTGCTTACCCATCAGGATGTGAAGGAGGGGGTGCAAGAGATGAGAGTACTGGACTCGCCATGGTGATCATGGTTTGCTTACCCATCAGGATGTGAAGGCGGGGGTGCAAGAGATGAGAGTACTGGACTCGCCATGGTGATCATGTTTTGCTTACCCATCAGGATGTGAAGGAGGGGGTGCAAGAGATGAGAGTACTGGACTCGCCATGGTGATCATGGTTTGCTTACCCATCAGGATGTGAAGGAGGGGGTGCAAGAGATGAGAGTACTGGACTCGCCATGGTGATCATAGATGAGAGTACTGGACTCGCCATGGTGATCATGGTTTGCTTACCCATCAGGATGTGAAAGAGTCGGTGCAAGAGATGAGAGTACTGGACTCGCCATGGTGATCATGTTTTGCTTACCCATCAGGATGCGAAGGCGGGGGTGCAAGAGATGAGAGTACTGGACTCGCCATGGTGATCATGTTTTGCTTACCCATCAGGATGCGAAGGAGGGGGTGCAAGAGATGAGAGTACTGGACTCGCCATGGTGATCATGGTTTGCTTACCCATCAGGATGTGAAGGAGGGGGTGCAAGAGATGAGAGTACTGGACTCGCCATGGTGATCATGTTTTGCTTACCCATCAGGATGTGAAAGAGTCGGTGCAAGAGATGAGAGTACTGGACTCGCCATGGTGATCATATTTTGCTTACCCATCAGGATGTGAAGGAGGGGGTGCAAGAGATGAGAGTACTGGACTCGCCATGGTGATCATGGTTTGCTTACCCATCAGGATGTGAAAGAGTCGGTGCAAGAGATGAGAGTACTGGACTCGCCATGGTGATCATATTTTGCTTACCCATCAGGATGTGAAGGAGGGGGTGCAAGAGATGAGAGTACTGGACTCGCCATGATGATCATGTTTTGCTTACCCATCAGGATGTGAAGGAGGGGGTGCAAGAGATGAGAGTACTGGACTCGCCATGGTGATCATGGTTTGCTTACCCATCAGGATGTGAAGGAGGGGGTGCAAGAGATGAGAGTACTGCACTCGCCATGGTGATCATGGTTTGCTTACCCATCAGGATGTGAAAGAGTCGGTGCAAGAGATGAGAGTACTGGACTCGCCATGGTGATCATGGTTTGCTTACCCATCAGGATGTGAAAGAGTCGGTGCAAGAGATGAGAGTACTGGACTCGCCATGGTGATCATAGATGAGAGTACTGGACTCGCCATGGTGATCATGTTTTGCTTGCCCATCAGGATGTGAAGGAGGGGGTGCAAGAGATGAGAGTACTGGACTCGCCATGGTGATCATGGTTTGCTTACCCATCAGGATGTGAAAGAGTCGGTGCAAGAGATGAGAGTACTGGACTCGCCATGGTGATCATGGTTTGCTTACCCATCAGGATGTGAAAGAGTCGGTGCAAGAGATGAGAGTACTGGACTCGCCATGGTGATCATGTTTTGCTTACCCATCAGGATGTGAAGGAGGGGGTGCAAGAGATGAGAGTACTGGACTCGCCATGGTGATCATGTTTTGCTTACCCATCAGGATGTGAAGGAGGGGGTGCAAGAGATGAGAGTACTGGACTCGCCATGGTGATCATGGTTTGCTTACCCATCAGGATGTGAAAGAGTCGGTGCAAGAGATGAGAGTACTGGACTCGCCATGGTGATCATGTTTTGCTTACCCATCAGGATGTGAAGGAGGGGGTGCAAGAGATGAGAGTACTGGACTCGCCATGGTGATCATGTTTTGCTTACCCATCAGGATGTGAAGGAGGGGGTGCAGGAGATGAGAGTACTGGACTCGCCATGGTGATCATGGTTTGCTTACACATCAGGATGTGAAAGAGTCGGTGCAGGAGATGAGAGTACTGGACTCGCCATGATGATCATGTTTTGCTTACCCATCAGGATGTGAAGGAGGGGGTGCAAGAGATGAGAGTACTGGACTCGCCATGGTGATCATATTTTGCTTACCCATCAGGATGTGAAGGAGGGGGTGCAAGAGATGAGAGTACTGGACTCGCCATGGTGATCATGGTTTGCTTACCCATCAGGATGTGAAAGAGTCGGTGCAAGAGATGAGAGTACTGGACTCGCCATGGTGATCATATTTTGCTTACCCATCAGGATGTGAAGGAGGGGGTGCAAGAGATGAGAGTACTGGACTCGCCATGGTGATCATGTTTTGCTTACCCATCAGGATGTGAAGGAGGGGGTGCAAGAGATGAGAGTACTGGACTCGCCATGATGATCATGTTTTGCTTACCCATCAGGATGTGAAGGAGGGGGTGCAAGAGATGAGAGTACTGCACTCGCCATGGTGATCATGGTTTGCTTACCCATCAGGATGTGAAAGAGTCGGTGCAAGAGATGAGAGTACTGGACTCGCCATGGTGATCATGGTTTGCTTGCCCATCAGGATGTGAAGGAGGGGGTGCAAGAGATGAGAGTACTGGACTCGCCATGGTGATCATGGTTTGCTTACCCATCAGGATGTGAAAGAGTCGGTGCAAGAGATGAGAGTACTGGACTCGCCATGGTGATCATGTTTTGCTTACCCATCAGGATGTGAAGGAGGGGGTGCAAGAGATGAGAGTACTGGACTCGCCATGGTGATCATGTTTTGCTTACCCATCAGGATGTGAAGGAGGGGGTGCAAGAGATGAGAGTACTGGACTCGCCATGATGATCATGTTTTGCTTACCCATCAGGATGTGAAGGAGGGGGTGCAAGAGATGAGAGTACTGCACTCGCCATGGTGATCATGGTTTGCTTACCCATCAGGATGTGAAAGAGTCGGTGCAAGAGATGAGAGTACTGGACTCGCCATGGTGATCATGGTTTGCTTACCCATCAGGATGTGAAAGAGTCGGTGCAAGAGATGAGAGTACTGGACTCGCCATGGTGATCATAGATGAGAGTACTGGACTCGCCATGGTGATCATGTTTTGCTTGCCCATCAGGATGTGAAGGAGGGGGTGCAAGAGATGAGAGTACTGGACTCGCCATGGTGATCATGGTTTGCTTACCCATCAGGATGTGAAAGAGTCGGTGCAAGAGATGAGAGTACTGGACTCGCCATGGTGATCATATTTTGCTTACCCATCAGGATGTGAAGGAGGGGGTGCAAGAGATGAGAGTACTGGACTCGCCATGGTGATCATGTTTTGCTTACCCATCAGGATGTGAAGGAGGGGGTGCAAGAGATGAGAGTACTGGACTCGCCATGATGATCATGTTTTGCTTACCCATCAGGATGTGAAGGAGGGGGTGCAAGAGATGAGAGTACTGCACTCGCCATGGTGATCATGGTTTGCTTACCCATCAGGATGTGAAAGAGTCGGTGCAAGAGATGAGAGTACTGGACTCGCCATGGTGATCATGGTTTGCTTGCCCATCAGGATGTGAAGGAGGGGGTGCAAGAGATGAGAGTACTGGACTCGCCATGGTGATCATGGTTTGCTTACCCATCAGGATGTGAAAGAGTCGGTGCAAGAGATGAGAGTACTGGACTCGCCATGGTGATCATGTTTTGCTTACCCATCAGGATGTGAAGGAGGGGGTGCAAGAGATGAGAGTACTGGACTCGCCATGGTGATCATGTTTTGCTTACCCATCAGGATGTGAAGGAGGGGGTGCAAGAGATGAGAGTACTGGACTCGCCATGATGATCATGTTTTGCTTACCCATCAGGATGTGAAGGAGGGGGTGCAAGAGATGAGAGTACTGCACTCGCCATGGTGATCATGGTTTGCTTACCCATCAGGATGTGAAAGAGTCGGTGCAAGAGATGAGAGTACTGGACTCGCCATGGTGATCATGGTTTGCTTACCCATCAGGATGTGAAAGAGTCGGTGCAAGAGATGAGAGTACTGGACTCGCCATGGTGATCATAGATGAGAGTACTGGACTCGCCATGGTGATCATGTTTTGCTTGCCCATCAGGATGTGAAGGAGGGGGTGCAAGAGATGAGAGTACTGGACTCGCCATGGTGATCATGGTTTGCTTACCCATCAGGATGTGAAAGAGTCGGTGCAAGAGATGAGAGTACTGGACTCGCCATGGTGATCATGTTTTGCTTACCCATCAGGATGTGAAGGAGGGGGTGCAAGAGATGAGAGTACTGGACTCGCCATGGTGATCATGTTTTGCTTACCCATCAGGATGTGAAGGAGGGGGTGCAAGAGATGAGAGTACTGGACTCGCCATGGTGATCATGGTTTGCTTACCCATCAGGATGTGAAAGAGTCGGTGCAAGAGATGAGAGTACTGGACTCGCCATGGTGATCATGTTTTGCTTACCCATCAGGATGTGAAGGAGGGGGTGCAAGAGATGAGAGTACTGGACTCGCCATGGTGATCATGGTTTGCTTACCCATCAGGATGTGAAAGAGTCGGTGCAAGAGATGAGAGTACTGGACTCGCCATGGTGATCATGTTTTGCTTACCCATCAGGATGTGAAGGAGGGGGTGCAAGAGATGAGAGTACTGGACTCACCATGGTGATCATGTTTTGCTTACCCATCAGGATGTGAAGGAGGGGGTGCAGGAGATGAGAGTACTGGACTCGCCATGGTGATCATAGATGAGGGTACTGGACTCGCCATGGTGATCATGGTTTGCTTACCCATCAGGATGTGAAAGAGTCGGTGCAAGAGATGAGAGTACTGGATTCGCCATGGTGATCATGTTTTCTATTTTTGAAGTCTGAAGATTCCCTTCTAAGAACTTTTGAGTATTTATCATGTACGTAACCCGTATATTCTGTGCAAGACTGTCCATCTGAGTGAATTATATCCACTCACTAGATAGACATGGCATCCCATAAAGCCTGGCTTTATTTACCGCTGTTTTGGGGAGAGCAAGCTCCACCCTAATGCTGCTTTAGCGAACAATAAAATAAGATTCCCTTCCCTGGACTTCCTAAGGTAAACCATCTCTGGGATTTCTTTGTCTCCGGAAAAGACACGTCAGTTCCATACCCGCCTAACCTCTGGGTTTTTCCCGGAGCCCCTGGGTTTTTAGCTATTTTCCGGGTCTCTGGGGAAGACCCTGGAGTCTCTGGGTTTTCGGTCCCTTCCAATCCGCCATCCGATTGGCTACCGGCAGCGGTCTTTTGCAGCCAATCGGGTGGAGGATTGGACGGAACCCGGAAACGGCGCAAATGCAGTATTACCACTTTCATTTTGCTTAAGCTTTCATTCTTTTTGGCCAGTTTGCCTTATGTTTTAGTTGCCCTAAATTGAAGAGACATAAGACAAACTGGCCAAAAAGAATAAAAGCTGAAGCAAAATAAAAAACGCGGAATACTGCTTTCAATCCGATGTCATTAATGACACCGGATTGAAAGCAGTATTTCTATTTTTTCAGCTTCCATTCTTTTTGGCCGGTTTGCCAGGGCTCAAGTCGAGGGTACACGCGGGATTGAACGTTACCTTTTGCACAATATTTTTAGTTTTAGCTATTAGGTACCGCAATCTGAAACTAGTGCGTTGGAGTACAGTTAGGGAGAAGGAATGTGAGGAGGGTCACAAAACCCGTCTTTTGTATGCATTGGCAGCCAGCCACTGCGGTGCCCCCCTGCTCCCCACACCACTTGAGTGGCCACCACCTCGCCTGAGTGACGGGCAGTATAATCCCCAGTGTCTTTTATTTTCACAGGGGACTGTGCTACCTTCCTCACTGTAGGTGTGCGTCCCTCGCTACGTTATTTATTTGTATTTGTTCCAGACTAGAGCCGTTGGTCTCCGCAATAAACGTAGTGGCAACTATGGGAGTCGGCAGGCGTGAGAAAACTAGCCCATCGGCTCTCGTTATTACACCATCAGCGTAGACAACCTGCCCGACAGGAGCCTTTCCCGTGAGTCAGTGTGTTCACGTTGCAGAGACCCGCAACGTGAACACGCTGATTGACAGGAGAGGAAACCTCTCCTGTCAGGCGGCGTGTCTACGTCCCCAAAGGAGGGGAGGTCCATTCCATCCTCCCTGTGGCTGCGCGGATGCGTGTGGATCATGCAGGCAAGTTGTGTATTTTTTTAAAAATGTAATATGTATGCATGTATGGATTGTAAACATGCATGCATGTATGTATGTACTTGGGGTTTATAACACTTATCTTTGTTTTAGCTCTGATGCACAGTTACTGTCCATCAAGGATAAAGCCGACATGATTTGGTCAGACTGGTCTACATTCAGGGGCACCCTAGGGCGCTACAGCCTCCGCCAAGCCATGCATGCAGGAGCCTTTACAAAGCTCCTTTGTGCTGGCACGGCCGTGGCACCCTATGTAAAATAAAAGGCTCCCCCATGCTGGCGCTCCAGTAGTACCCTACTTTGGTGAAAAGCTGCTCCTATCCACTGTGGGAGGAGCTTTTCACTCACTTTGGGTTCCACTGCTGCACCAGCATAGGGGCAGCTTTTCTATTATAAAGGGCGCCACCGCCACACCATCTCCAGGGAGCATTTCTAGGGCTTCCCTGAGCGGGCGTGGTGGAGGCACCCTATTTAAATGAAGTTCCCCGGTCTCGTGCTTGCACCGGGCACTGCAGCACGGGAGCGGGGGGGCTCTTCATTTGAATAGGGCTCTGCTGCCATGCCAACACAGGGCAGCCTTTGAACGGCTGCCCCGAACCGGCGTGGTGGCAGCACCCTATTAAAGTGAAAAGCTTCTCGCTCCTGTTTTGGAGAGGGGAGCTTTTCAGCAGAAAAATAGAATACTCTGCACTCCCCCTTCTCCTGGCGTTTTGCATGAAAACAAATAGCATTTTGGGAACATAAGAACTTCTTATGTTCCCAAAATGTTCTTTGCGTTTATGCAAAAATGCATGTTTCAAATTTAAAATGGCCCACGATTTTAAATTTGAATCAAACCTGTGATCGTGATTCAGCAAGAAATCCTTTTGAATGAGTAATGGAAGTTTGACTCTGCTGTTTTAAATGGTCACAATACTCACCCTGAAAGAAATACGTCTGTAAATTGCAAGACATATATATCAATTTGGATGTCTCTTGAACAGGATGCGAAGCTGGCTGTTTCTGCATTTAGTCTGTAGCAAGTCTTTTGAAGCAGATCTTGGGAGTTTCCTGGGTCGGCCCTGGTCCTCACGACAGAAAAGCTCTGCGTGCTGGTGCCGCAAGCTTTTCTTTTACATAGGGCGCCTCACTGAGCTGGCGTGGTGGTAGCACCCCGTTCCCATCAGAGCATAGGGCTAAGCACTCAGACATCAAGACAGAGTGCTGCCTTATTCCTGCAACCTCCTCAATGTGGGAATCTTAAACCCTCCCAAGGCCGGGACTGGTGCCACCATATTTAAGTGGAAGACCCCAGCACACGTGCTGGCGCCAGGGATGCTACATTTTGTTTTACACTGGGCACTGCCAGAGCTAAGGCCTTTGCTGCCCACATTGAATGTATGCCAGGCTTTTCACATAATAGCACCTGTCTTTTCTTTACACGTGAAGCACAGAGTTACTGTGCATCAAGGGTAAAGCAAACATGGCAGGCGTTATTACCCATAGATGCCAACTTTTCAAAGTGGGCTAGATGGTTACTTATGCGTTGTTCATACTCCCATGACTAGCACCCCAAAAATATGCATAATTTGTAGATCTCTGCCCACTTCACTAAAAGGACAAAATGCACTGTGAACAGTACTAGGTCAACAGACCTTTTATTTTTCTCAAAAGGAAAAAAGACTGATTTAGAAAGACCGCTCTGTGACCGCACGGAGCAGTCTTTCTCAATCGAACTGTCACGCCCCTGCCGCACACAAGTGCGCACAGGGGCTGACAGGCTCTGTGAGCCCCAGCGGACTCGTCGCAGAAGTGAGAGGTACGTTTCGGAATGTATGTGTGCGTGTGTAAGGGTCTATGTGTGTAGGTGTGTGGAGAATGCGTGTTTAGAGGTGGGAAGGGGGTTGTGGGTGGGGAAATGGGGGTTTGGGTAAGTAACGAGAGAATGAGCCAGAGGGCGTCGGGGTGGCGTAGGAGGGGAGTGGTATGTAATATTTATGTCTTTTAAAGCCAACACAAAAACGGCCAAAGAAATTGGTCTTTTTTTGTGTTCGGGCTTTAAAATGCGGAAATATGACTTAGAACCCTGTGAACACACTACATTTAGGACAATTCTGTTAGAATTAGAAACGAGCACAGTTCCCTTTTATTCACATTTTTGTAATGGTGGTTAATGGCATAGATAAGTGCATTTGCCCCAATACAACTGACAATTAGGTATGTTTTATTAGTTTGAAAGACAAGCATGCCATCTTATTTGCATCACTCAGTTAAAGTGTGCACTGTTTTGTGCTTTTGAATTGCGCTTTGTTAGGTCATTAGAAATTATGGGATTGCACTGGAGTGCCTTGTGATCTTGGGCAAAACTGTTCTGGAAATGCCGGTTTACTAGCAGTGGCTTTCTTGACAAATTGAAACATCAGTAATGAATATATGTAGTGATGGGACAAACACATTTATCTGGACTTACAATTAACTCAATTGTAAACACTTGTATATCAATGTATGGTTTACTTCCAGAAGTAACCATTTGTTTAAACCTAGACCCACGAATAAATAACCTGTGTGCCCTTAAATCGTTTTTTGTGGAGATGTGACAGCAAGGCTGTACACATTTGGGCTGAGAGATCTGCCAACTTTTGGAGATCACAGGAGGTCAAAGCTCTGTCACTGGCAAAAGCAGCAGGCAATTCTTTAGTAAGTGATGACCATTTTTCTTAGCTGGCTTTACTCGCAGGTTTTTTTGACACGATTGCGGCCTTGAGGGTTTTTTTTTTGCAGTGGACAAATGCATGAGTGGTGAGTCAGTTGACACCTCTGGTTGTACTTGGCTAGACGTTTCCTAAATTGAATGTAGGCCAGTGTACCCACCCATTAACACTTGGCTTTGCTTTTCCCCTTGATGCACAGTTACTGTGCATCTTAACTGCGCATCAAGGGTAAAGCAAACATGACAAGTGTTGTCACTGGCTTACATTCAATGTAGGCCAGACTAGCCGGCTGGATATACTCTGTGTGCCATGGCATTGTTTTACTGGCTGGGAGTCCTTATATGGTGATACTAACATATTGGTGCAGCATGCATGGACATGTATGGACATAGCCAGCATGAACATATTGTATATACAAGCATGTGTTGTGGGAAAAGGCACAATGAAAATGCATTGGGAAATGGTCCTGGGCACTGTTGGTAACATGCATCTTTTGGGTTTTTTATGTGGTGCCATACAAGATTGATTGCAAACTGTGTGGCTTTTTATCAATTTTTTTTTTACATGGAATGCTATAAAAAGCACACTTTTAACCCATTATTTTAAAAAATGTCTCAAAGGAGAATCGTCCCCCTAACGTCCCCTGGTTTGGTTCAGGGTCCCTCGTTGCGCTCATGCATATTAATGAAATACATTTACGCCCCACCAGTTAATTCATCAGCTACCACTGTTTGTATGGCGTTTTACCCACCCATTGACCGCTGCCAGTGGCCATGATAATCCCTAAGGCCTTTCAGCACACAGTACCATCCCATCTATGCTGAAAATACAACCTCCTCGTATCTCTCCCTATTCTCTCACAGTAACATCACACTTTGTGCTTTGTGCCAATGTTAGTTCTAACCAGCTATATGAGCGTTAATGACTTCGTTACAGCTGTAGAGGAAAATCGGGTGTAATAAAAATGTCTGAACCAGGGGTTTCTTCAGCCACTTGATTTGTAAGCAATGCTTGGACCTAGCTCAATAGCAGCAGAGCACTGTACAGAGTGTGGGTAGCCAACATGTGGGCTGGCGTCTGGAATTAGTCCTTTGTCAGGTGTAGTTGAAAAATCCATGTTTGAAGAGAGTTGCGAAATTGGGCAATTGTGGTGGTATTCCGAGTCGACACCGGAATCGAGTTTGAGGGTGGGTGCATTGGCAAAGCCAGCATTCTTGTATTGTGTGTAGGCGTTGGGTAGCCATTTGTCAGACACCAACATCATATGCCCAGGTCAGGTAGTACCATTATGACAGTGCTTGGATAATGCCTGCGCCATGCCTTCACGAAAGGCAGAACTGTTGCCTTTGGCAATGCTAATTTCTACAACTAACAATTGGTGCATGATTAACTAGGGGACACTTTGTACCCCAATCTCGATATGCTTGTGTCTTCCTCTAGCCATTCTGTCCCCGTGCTACACGATTTTCTAAACCAGTTCTTTATTTTTTTAACCGACTTTAATTTTCTTATTTATCTGGACGTGTTCGACAAATGTTGCACTCTTTGTTGTGGCCTACTTTATTTTCCACTCGATGTTTTGGCAAGTCCAGAACAGATTCAAGAAGTTTCAGGTTGACCAGGGTTGTTAGGATTGCAGTCACAGGTCAACAACCCTCAACGCTTTCTGCATTAGAGAAGGTGCATTGCACGAGCAAGGATAAGGGAATCGTATCTTATCCACGAGGAGTCGCAGGAGCGATTAGAATGCCTAAAGAAAGTATGTTGGCTGGGTTGCTTTTCACGGTGCAATGTTGCCAAGAGCAAAATATTGTGTTCTTTAAAATGTCAAAGTCACTGTGACCTGAAAATGTGCTCTTTTCCACTTGAACGCACACATGACTGACTCTTTCATTTCATGTAATATTTACAGGCCAAGAAGGTGAAAAAATGAAGCGGAAACCTCCCCCGTTTTCCTGAAATTCAATAATGTATCCAAATATGTACATTCTTGTAGGTCTGTTTATCCTTTAAAAATCATGGGTCGAGTCGTGGAGAAAGCGAAAAAAGGAGAGGGCAAAAGCGATCATGGAATTTTAACCCAGTCTGTGTCTATTGTTTAATATAATAAGAGAAATGTTATTGTTTTAATATAATAAATGAAAGTTACTTTTTTTGGAACATCAGTGTCTTGTAGCACTTATTTCTGCATGTGCGTGTGTGGAGGAATTTGCTTTTGAAGTGTGTGGGGGAGGGTATAACTGAGTCCCCGTGGGAGGGCCAGAGGGGCGCTTTGGCACTGATGCAGAAAAGGCACAGTACAGGGCCGTTTCTAGTGGCGGGCAAAGCAGGCACTGGTCTGGGGCTCAGCAGAAGGTAAAATAGCAGCCCCAATGAGCAATGATGAGAGTACAGCCTGATGCAGATTCAACGAAGCTAAAGCCGCCCATCCTCATTCTGCACTGTCGGCTCCCCCTCCTGAAGTTAAAGCTTTACCATTTCACTGTATCATCATCTGGGGAGGGCTCAACGCCGCCCATAGTGTAGCACCTATTCAAACTGAGCATCATCAATGCACACAGCGAGTGGGGGGCAACCCAAAGAGAGACTCTCGTGCTGAGGATTGAGTGATGGCCAGGGAGGCATAAGGAGCCAGACAGTGAGAAAGAAGGAAAAAGTAATTGACGGCGAAATAAAGAAACAGAGGGAAACTAATGAGGTGCGACACAGACCGAGGAAAAATAGGGCAAGTGAAAAGAATGTAAAGAGAGGGTCTGAGAGGAAGAGAGAGAGAGAAAGGGTGAATGAAGGAAAATGTGAAGTGGATCAAACCTTTGCAAGATAATGGAAGCCAAAGGTGGTAAACAGAGTAAAGAATGAGAAAATAGATCAGGGAAGTTAAAAAATAAAAGACCACAGAGCATGGAAAAACAGCAAAAAGTAAAGACGAGTAAGGGATAGGGAAAGAAAACAATAATGAAAGAGGAAGAAAGACGGAAAACAAGCTATTAGAATGAAAGGAAAAGACAGCCATGAAAAAGGAGACAGTAGAGAATGTTGCCCGGTTATGGCAGGAAGGAGATAGCCATGGGTCAAGGAGCGGAAGAAAGCAACGAAAAACATAATGAAGTGGGTGAGAAGTTGGGAGTCAAATTGAGATGGGAGAACGGTGAGTAACATATGGTCTGAAAAATAGATTACGCAGCAGCAGAAACTAGGAGCGTGCCCTTCATTAAAAAAATTATCATAAACTTGAGATGATCAAAATCCATTTCTGCTTGTTGGCTACATTGTGGTATACGTAATACTTTCATGTAAAGGTATTGGAGGGGACTGCACGTGCGAGTGTTTCGCCCCTGGGTGGCATGTTGCCCAGAAACGTCCCTGCAATGTTGCATGTTCTGGGTACTTCCTAATGCAGGGCGGTTCCCATGGAGCTACTCACAGTAGATGCGGGAATGCAGTTTTCATGGCACCGAAAGTGCCTTGCTGGATCTGCAGACACACATGCTATCTGGACTGGAATCTGGCAAGTCGGGACTGCTGATGCTACTAGATCTATCGGCAGCCTTTGACTTGCTAGATCACAAGATTCTGTTAGATCGCATGTCTACTGTTGGAGGTCTTAGTGGAGGCAATAACCTGGCTCAAGTCATTCCTTGAGGGACGTAGCTCCCGAGTGCACTGGGGTGAGAGTGACTCTGATGCTGAGATCACCATCTGTGGAGTCCCTCAGGGGGCTTGCCTCTCCCCCTTGCTCTTTAACATTTATATCATCCCATTATGTAGGGATCTTGAAAATTCAGAACTCTTCTTCTGCAACTATGCAGACGACTTCCAGTTGGCACTGGAGGTCGGTGGAGACCACAGTAAGGACCAACAAAACTTAGACTGGTTCTACCAAATGGTAAAAAGCTGGATGACAACCAATTGGCTCTGCCTTAACGCCACCAAGACAGAGCTAATGTTATATGGTCCCAGACAAGCCAGAGAGAATTTGGGTTCTCAGTACAACAGCTTTTTGGTCGACGGATGTCAGATACCAGTGGTATCTAAGGTTAAGCCCTTGGGCACCTATTTGGAGGCCAGTCTAGACAACAAGGCCCACATTGACGTCATTGTGAAAAGCACTTATTATCATCTGAAAGTGCTTCGTCAAGTGGCCCCGTTGGTTTCAGAGGAAAACCGAAATAAATTAGTCTGGGCAGTAATACTGCCTAGAGTGGACTATTGTAACGCTCTTTTGGGAGGGGCAAAGAAAATTAATTTACAAAGACTCCAAAAGATTCAAAATTCCGCGGTACGCATCGTCTTTCAGATGAAGCGTCTAGAGCCCACATCCGCAGCTAGGGGGAGTCTCCACTGGCTGCCAGTTTCAGCTAGAATACAATTCAAGCTCCTGACAACCTGTCATAAATGTATCTACGGTGATGCACCCATATATCTTAAGAACAGGCTGAAGATATATGTACCTAGCAGATCTCTTCGCTCAGCCAAGACCTGCTCTCTACACGTAGACCGAGTGAAAAGAGCTTGTGGCAATGGGCGCGCCTTTCATGTGCAGGCCGCACAGGCCTGGAACGCCCTTCCGGTGTGTCTACGCAATACAATCTTCTGATGTTTCGGAAACAGTTGAAGACCTTCCTATTTTCATAAAATCCTGATTCAGCTACCTGGTTGTACTAGATAGGGCCTACCTTCTTTCTTCCTGGCGCCTGGATGCCTTCGGCTTTGGCGCCTTATAAATGAAATAACATAACATATGGTTTGATTCTTTTATCTGCATCCTTCTGAAAGCACAGTCTAGGTAAAAGTGACCATATACCGGGCATAATATTAGTGGCATTGGCAAAAGCTTGCAGTGCCGAGGAGGCGCTTTCTCTTTTTGGGATAGGGAGGTTTCATCGCAGGAGATTTGGTCGAAGCTAAATCCATTGAATTTGGATGCAAATATATGTTATGTAGGGTGCGGTAATAATTAAGGTGGAAGGGTAAATGGGGGAGCTGCAGGGGACCTCCTCCCGCATATATTTGCAGCCAAATGGCTTAAATGAAAACTCATATTCAATGGATTTGGATTCAACTAAATCTCCTTGATGAAATCCCATAGGACCCTCTTTTTCAGGCCATTCCTGCTGCCCAGCCTCGGCGTGTGGGGTAAGGGTTTCTAGAGCCCCCCGTAGAAGAGATCCTTCTCTCCTACCAAATGACTTACACCTTCAGCATCTTGTTCTAAAGTCCCAGACACCAGCAAATGATTTAGATACCCTCAAAGCAATGGCGAGAGCAACGTCCCAAACTCTGACTCCAGGATACATACAGTGTTAATACCCAGGCACTCTGTACCAGTAAATGGTAGCAAGATGGGCACCTTGCAAAAGTATATTTATTCTAGAGAAACGTGGACATTATGAATCTGGTCATCAGTTGGTTATGGTGATGCAGTCATGTTGTGGATTAAACTGTCTGGATCAGGGTGGTCCAACTCCAGGCCTCGAGGGCTGGAATCCTGGCGGGTTTTCAGGATGCCACTTATTTTTTATTTTTATTATTATTGTGTTTCAGTTCAAAAGAACTTTTCACATAACAGTATTAACATACAAATAACAAATTACAATGAAGATCCAAACATTTCATACAAAGTCAGTATCGTACAGCGATAATAAAAAAAGTAAGACTAAAAATAAATAAAAATATCTACATTTACATCTATCAGAGATCTATGTACAATTATTAAAGTTAAAGCTAAGAGACTTTCATATTTACTTGCACTAGATTGTTAAACTGATATTCCTATGTACATTTCTCCTACAGGTAGCTAGAACTCATTGATTTTCTTTTCAGGAGTGGTCCCCCCCTCCCCCCGAGAACTTTTATCGCTCAGATCAAGCACCTACGCTTATATAGAACCAACCTATAGATCCACTAGTATTTTCACATTTGCTTCAAACTGCCTTAGGCGGACGTTTACCACCTTCCAGATTTGAGTGGTTGCAATTATAAGATTCTTTTTCCACCCTGCTAAACATCTCAACCAAAACCTTTCACTAGCAATATGATTAAAGTCCTGTTCATGGTCTGCTAGATATTTTTCAAAATATTTCTCATATATAGATCTCATATTCTTACAGCAGGTTATCACATGTCTTATGGTTTCTTTCTCTTGTTTACTAGCACACAGTCTACACATTCTTCTTTCCACCGGGATATTTAACCAGGCACCTCGTACACCGAGAACATTAAGTCGGTTGAGCCTCATATCGAGGAAGATTTTCCGATTTACCTTTGAGGGCATAAGCTTTAGATAGAACTGAAGTTTTTTATACCGGAAAGGAAGTTTTGCATATGAACCTAAGGAGCCAAATTCTGCAACCCTATCATTACTATGAGCCCAGTCCCACTTTTCCAAGGAATCTTTTAGAGACTTCAACACCGCCCCCTCTCCATATTCCCATTTAGGTACAAAAGCAGTTCTCTCAAAAATATCCTCGATTTTTTTCTGGAAATTATTCAAAGCCCACGTATTTCCTCCCTTAAGCCCTTCATGAACTATATGCAGTAGTGAGCCTTGCTGTGCATATTTTATTTTAATATAGAGCTTTGCTCTGTTTAGGTCGATTTGGGTAGATGGAGATATCAGCCCCAGTTCTAACCGGATAGCCTGGATAGGTGTATAATTAGAGAGGCCTAATATTCTCCTCCATATCACACCTTCAATCACATCTGCCCAATCCAACCAATCAGAGAAGGAAGCTTCCAAAGCATACAGGAACATTGGCGCCAGCTTTTGTTTATATAGATTAATAATTCCCAATAAACTAAATCCCGCTGTTTTTTTGGAGAAGTTTACAACAGCTGCTAACGTTGCCATTATCTTGGTTCGTTTGTTCTTTTGAACTAGTGGATTCATTTTCTTCCTTTCACCACATATTTCCTGGCCAAGATATTTATAGCTATTAACTTTTTTTTATTGTTCCCAATGAGCATAATATGGTATTTTATTTTACTGCAGTGGGCCCCAAAGCTCATGAATTGAGTTTTTTTTTAGATTAATTACAAGGCCATTCTTCTCTGCATATTCGCTTAGGGCCGAAGCACTATTACAGATGCCCACATATGTGTTGTCCATTATTATAATATTGTCTGCATAGCAGATCCACCCCATTTTATGGAAGCTGATTTTGGGAAAAGCATTCTTTTTATCTTTAAAAATATTACCAAAGTCGGACATAAACAGATTGAAAAAGATGGGCGCTAATGCACAACCTTGTCTCACACCTTTTAGAATATTAAAGGGTTCAGATAAAGATCCTCGATTATCTAAACGTATCTGGGCTTTGCTATCATCATATACCATCCTGCACAGGTATAACAGATTTGCAGGCATGCCTCGGGCTTCAAGTTTCTTCCAAAGACGCCCCCGCTCTAACGAGTCGAAGGCGGAGGTAAAGTCAACAAAGAGAACATATAGTGGTACATTTTTAGCTTGATTAGCCTGCTCAATAAGCGTATTTAATATAAAGATATTATCTGTCGTTGGACATCCTTTCCTAAAGCCTGTTTGGGCTTTATCTAGTATATTTTCGCTAATGATCCACTTATTGATTTCTTTTAGTATCAAAGTGCAGAAGATTTTACTAGGGACATCCGTAAGTGCTATTAGTCTATAATTCGCTGGCAAATTGCGTTGACCACTCTTAAATACAGGTATGATGTTAGCAGTCTTCCAGGAGTTAGGCATCCTTCCAGTATCTATGATTTTTTGATACATAATTACCAGAATGTCAGCCCAAACTTCTGGATTATCTTTTAAGATAATATTGCAAAGGCCATCGGGTCCTGGAGCTCTAGAGTTCTTTAACATCTTTATTATTAACAATATATCTTCCCTACATATTTTCACGTTAATTTTTGGGCAGATTTCAAGTTTTAACACTTCTCCTTTAAACTTTTCGGTAAGGAAATGTATCCAAGTATGGCTATCTATGGGTATTAACAGCTCAGGGTTACCAGCATTATTCATGTTTCTGAAGCAGGCCCAGAATCTCCTAGCATCTCCTTCATTTAATATTTTGGCCATATTTTGCCAGACTACATTCTTCTCTGAGATCTGATAAAACTTAATCATGTTAGAATATTTATTACAAATCTGCCTTCGACCTTTCTGTATTTCTTCATAACTCAGGCATAACTTATTTAGTTGTCTCAGATTTCTGCGCTTCTCCCTTTTCATGTCCCTTATATTTATGTCAAACGGTCTGCTCTAGGTAATCACTTCCTTCTGTGGGCACACATTCCCTGGTGATGGCATCATATCAGAGAGACTGGGGGAGAACCAGGCAACCATGTTATCCATGGAGATATCAAGTAGCTGCAGCGGGTCGATTGTTTTACTCCACCTTTTGGCCTTTACCAAATTTGTATCCGACCAGCGAATTCTAATACCATTGCTGCTGCTATATACCTCCCCTACTGTATTTCTAACAGGTGGTAGCATATGCAAATCCAATCTACTTTGTAAAAGATAATGATCACTATAGGTATTGATCATGGTTTCAAAATCTAAAGTTTGACCGAACAACTTATCACTTATACAAATATAATCCAATGTGGAGGTATGAGCATTATTGGTCCATGTTACAGTATTAGGTGATTTATCGTAATTGCTTCCGTTTAGTATCCTTAAGGTGTTATCACTGATGAATGATCTCCAAATGGCAGCTTTCGTTAGCATGCCCACATCATCCATTAGTAGGTTAGCATTAAGATCACCTCCTAGTATAATACTCAAATCTCCTTCTGCCATATTTTGCTCGGCCAAAACTTCACTTATTGACTGTTGTATCTCAAAGGTTTGTGACAGTCCTGGTGGATCATATATGTTTATCAGCAGTATTTTACATTTATTGGGCAAGTCGGCTACCACCATCAGTACATTTGGATTATTTGGAGATATTATACATTCCTGTGAATTCATTCTATTGGAGACCAAAATGGATAGTCCTCCAAATGGACGACCCTTTTCTCCTCTTTTTGCCACATTATAATATGATTTAAAGCCATCAAACACTGCACCCTTCATAAGCCAGGTTTCCTGTAAGAGAACAAATAATGCATTCTTTACTAAACCGAAGGACCCATTTTCGGCAAACAGATGTGAATGTCCCCTGGTATTCCAGGATATAATGGAATAGTCTAATCAATCCCCATTTGAGACTGGGGGCAGAAATGAACATAACCATTCCCAATGTGACTTATTTATATCATTTCCATTCTTTGGGACTTTTATCTGTGAAACATTTTTAACACTCTTAGTACTTATTACTTTCTTATCCTGACATACCATTTCATTATCTTTTGCATCCACAGCATAACCATTGTTTCTTAGTTCTTCTTTATGATCTCTCACAAGACTTACCACTGCCTCGGAATAGCAATGAATGCGACTAAAATTACCCTTACAGGGCTCCACAAATTTAAAATCCCCACTCTTCAAAATTCTTAGTTGCAGTTGCTGATGTAGGGCTTCTAACAGCACACTCCTATTGATGACATTAGTATTTCTTTTATTAGTACGTGTGATGGTGAAAACCTTTTGTAGCCTTGGACCAATTAAAGTCTCTGCCCTTTTTTTCCTATGTGCCATTTCCTCAAAGTTATCTGGCATTGCCCAGTTTCCTTGAGTTGTCTTAGAGAATTTCACCCTTGATTTTGTATTAGTCATCGGGATTTCTGTCGAGTCAGCCTCACTTTGACTACAATTCAGAGAGGAGGCATCAACATCATTGACTGAACCTTCACTGCTGACCTCACTTGCCGATTCCTCTAGTTGCACATTTAGCTGTTTACTGGGACTAGTTTTATTCTTGTCGACTTCGATTACCCATGACGTGAGTGCCTTTTTTTTCACCATTCATTTTATCAGCACGCTTTCTTGCATTCTAGCCGCCCTTTTTCTCTCTTTTTGTTCGTTTCTTCTCTTCAGCATTTGCAATATTTCCCTTGTCAACCGGTATAATCTCTTCTTTTTCTATATTTTGTAGTTCTCTATCTCTCTTTTGTTTCTCTCTTCTGGACATGGGAGCCTCGTTCTCACATTCTTCATCGCTCCCAGCCAGTATTTCTACCAATGTAGATTCCAGGTTAACTTTATCACTTTCTTTATTTATAATATTTGGTGTTGGAGCTTCCATTCTTAGATCGGCTTTTCTCATTTTTGTTAGCGTAATGTCTTTGACTAATCCCTTTAGGACTTCCACATTATTCCTTGTTTGAGCAGCTGTGGTGTAGCAAAGCCTTAATAATATTTTAAGTGCAAAGCTTGTTGCTGTATTATGGGCGTCCAGATCTTTCAGTTTAGAGACAATATTACACTTTTCACAGTCATGATCTTGGCTTGTTACGTTATCCAGAACCACACTGGTATCTTCATTTAGTGCATCTGCCAATCCTGACAAACGAGGGGAGCAGGAGAGTCTTTCCTTATTTGAGCTCCGTACAACATTAATGCAGATATCGTCAGTGTTGGTTACTGGATTAACCGCGGCCTCAGTAGTCTTTGCCGGTCCCACATATCCAGAGCTTTCTAGATGTGAAATTTGGCCTTCCAGGCTATAACATAGGTTTAATAAAGAATTATTATCAAACTCTGCAGGAAAGGCTATGTCATCACTCATAGTCTGTGTATTTACCAGTTGTTCAGAGTGAATTTGTGCCATCACAGTCTGTTCCCCAAAGAAGTCTGTGATCTTTTTTCCCTTATCAGTAGTTACCGAAGGGCTTTTATCACTTGATGCCGTGGGGTTGCCTTTGTTAGAGAGTTTTTTATTAGTTTTTATATTGTTCAACTTGCTCCTTAGTTTCATTCTATCAAACCAGCCGGGTCTTGTGTACACTGATTGCTGGCTCAAAGAAGGACTTCCGCAGGCACCAGCTTTCACTATTATCACCTTTTCCTAACTTCAATGAACAAAGGAATGATATCCCACAGACTCACTGAGACCCTATTCACTGCAAAAACAATTACTTCTATGCATGTAATTGTAGTAGCATTTGCACTACTAATGAGCTAGATCATTTAAAGCTCAATTTATAGGGGAGGGGTAAGAGAAAAGCTTCTCTAAGAACCTGAGTCAGACTAGATGGACCAATAGCAATATTATCTGACTTCAGGTGAACCTAATAGATTTAGTCACAGACACATACAACAGGAGCGGTTTGCCGTAGCAGCTTCAGATCGCCTCATCTGATAGCGCTCAGCTCCACCCTCACCTCTTCTTCCGTCGGGACCTCCCACGTCCACCCGACTCGAGGGGGCGGGAATACGGCTCCTCGCTCCACACACCACACCGCTCGCAGACCCCGTCCACGCGCGGGACACCGAGCTCTGGGCTCCCCCAGCCCCTAGATGCTCCCTTCACTCCTCGGGCTACGCAGCCCGACTCGACTCAGTGGTATAGAGGAAAGGACCACAGAGCTCCGTCCGCGCTGAGCCCGAGTGCGTACTGCGTGGCGTAGCGTCACTGTCAAGCCGCACTAGCGAGTCTCTCTCGTCTCACCACCCTGATTCGCTCGACTCACGCTGGCCGCCTCCGTCAGTAACTTCCACGATTCCACAATCTTACCACTTATTAATATTCATGAGAACAAATTTGCATACATTTAGAATCAATGCATGCAAATCTATCTCTTGAATATTAATGAGGTGTATCCTGACAATCCATTATGTTGCCATGGGGGCTTGAAGTTGGATAACCCTGTAGGATGCACATTTATAATTTACAGATATGAAAACAGACTTTGGTTTAATGGTAAATAATGTTTGCTTGAAGTATCAGTGTTTTTGAATTGGTTTCAACCGTTCTCCCCCATAGAGGGCACCCCATTGAAGCAAGTCGCTGTGCCCGGGAATTTGGAATAAGTGTCCTGAAGGAGGTGGCTGGAGAGTATGAGGTGACCTGAGAGAGGGCACTAGCATTACAGCTTCTGCTTCTAAGGAGATCACGTTTATAGACTTTTAAGGCTTATGTTTCATGAAGTATTCTACCTTCCTGTGCACTCTCGCAGATGCATGTCAGTAATCCGCATAGTCTGAAGGTGGCCAGCTTGTCCCAGCGGTTCATGCAATCTTAGTTCTGTCGAGATGCCCTACCCTTTTGCTACTCCATGGGGTGGCCATTCTTCCTAGTAACTGGACTGCTGTGTGGTGCATAGCCCTCAACTCGTGCTTTGTGCAGGTGTCACCCGCATTGGAAATAGTTAAATCACCTGTCAAGGCTCCTTCAAGCCCATATGATTCCATGGGTTCTTACCCACCCAGAACCAAATCGTCTGCTCCTTTTACCCGCACTGGGGCCCTATAAGTTTGGTGGGTATGGTGTGGTTACAAACCCGAGTTATGTCACCCCGAACCAGCCATGATGGCCAATGACCCCAGATGTACGTTGATGGTTCAGCAGGGTCCGCCCCCCCCAGGACGTCTGACTGAGCCGGCCACACTGGCAGCCTATCCTCTAACTGGCGATAATGGAAAGATCATCTTGGTAAGCGCAGCCTAGGTTCACTAGTTTTAAGGTTCTCTCTCTGAAGAAATGTGGACCTATATTTCCCTACAAAGGAGCTAACCGATTCTATCCAATCTTCTGTTTTGGGGTTTATAATCTTGTTTCTGAGGCTTGTGGAATCTGCTTATATCAAATGCTGTGCATAGGCCGACATCTAGTGGAAGCTGCTGAGTATTACAGTTTGTTTTTCAAAACTCTAAAATGGGTGTCGACCTAGGGCGTGCCAGGAATACTATCCCTAGTGTGACGTCCACTGTACCCATGATCCCTCACACGTGTAGGACCCTCAGATTGTTTTATTCCGCCATACTTGTCGGAAGCATAGTTGCGGAGTTCCCTGGCTTTCAGCCATTTGTCATTAATTATTCAAAAAATCCCTGTTCCTCTTACCCCACGTCGAGACTCCGAAGATCGACGCCGATACTGAAGAACGAACAGAACAGCCGTTGAGACTGCACAACAGACTTTGGGCCTCGGAAGGCCTCTGGCCTCGGCCCAGGCCGCAGAAGGCTTCAGGACTCTGCCCTGCAAGTAGGGAGAGTGGAGGGTGGGGATACTCACACTCGTTTATTTCCTACAAACACTCGCCCGCTGCCATATATTAACATATGGAGGATACTCCATTTAAATTCTGCCCCAAGTGCAACCGTAAGTTCCGATAAGCATAACACCTGTAATCTCTGTTTGCCTACGGAACACCCCAAAGCCAATTGCAGAGTGTGTAAGTTCTTTAAAGCTATAACACTTAAGGACCGCTCCACCAAACGTTGAGCCCATTACGCCAGGCAACTCGAGGCCATGGGCGCTGTGGGTTCCTTCAGTGATGGCAGCAAAGCCGCCGTTTCGGACGCGAGGGCACAGGAGTGTCGTTAGACACCCAAGTGCGAGCCCCCGACCTCGGAGGACTATCCGGCGGGGCAGTTATGGGGACCACCCCCGGCGGCATGAGCGCTACCCATACACCTACATCTAAACACACTAACCCCTCCGGAGACTCGACACGCGTGTCGAGTGATTGGCAGAAAAAGGCACACAGAGAGCGGTCCGCAGAATCGGTGTCCTCTGGGCGCTCCAGATTTCGATCGCCGCATGACACACAGCAACCGTCTATGATTGCTAAGAGTGCCACCATTTCTAAAGTCACGGAGGTATGGTGGTCAGAAGACGAATCTGACCTCCACCCCCAAGCAGCATGTTCAAAGTCGACTCCGGCAGTTCGTTCCACGTTTGCCTCCGAGTCTCGACGCTCTGTCTCTAAAACTTCAGAACCTAGTGAACCCACCCCCGAATCTCGATGCCAGGCATCGAAACATTCAGAAAAAGCCAAGGCATCGGGGAAACATGCCTCTACACATGGCAAAGGGGAGAAACAACAGAAAAAAGCATCTGAAAACCATCTTCAGAAGGACAAACATAAATCTTCTGGTAAGTCCAAGACCCCTGACCCCGTCACTAGGCCTAAAGTTGTCCATCCCACTCCACTTGATATTGGAATTGGAGAGGCACCTCAGCAAGAGGTCTTCATTCACAGTTCCAAGGAATGGAGCTCTGAAGACATCGACAGAGTGATGAGGAGAATGTCTTTTATGGCTAATTTTTATGAGAAAAATGCTGACTACTTCCTGAGCTATCAGAACACCATTGCTACCTCTACTCCTTCCGATCCAAAGACCCTCAAACTCCTAGTAAGAGACCTCGTACTGAGACTCCAGTTGAGGGCCTGATTTCAGACCCACTCACTATTCAACCTTATCATTAGTATGCTGAAGATCCAGACATACAAATACTGGACGACCAGACAGGGGTCGAATATTATGGGGACAATGAGGACCAGAATGTGGAGGAGGAAGACGAGGCAGAAACTTATAGTCTCGACTCCCCTATTCCCAAGGATCCACCGGTTAATGACTCACCTGTGGACAATCAGCCATTACTGAATGAGATCTTAGCTAAAGCTGCAGAGTACTTTCAGATAGACACTCAAGGGACTTAAGAAGAGAGGGACTTTGCCGAGCAAATTATGGGGGATAGGAAATCCATTCCCCAAGCCATACCAATTCTGAAATCCATCCAACGCAGAATTGACCCCTCACTTCTCACCCCTAACCTTACCCGGGCAGTCAACCGAAGAATAGAAAAAATATTCAGGGCCGCCCCCTCTGACCCACTTTATATAAGGGGTCAGCTTAAACCCGACTCATTGGTGGTCACAACCACCAGGAAAAGAGCGGGGACACCTCTAGCATCCTCTGAAGCTCCCCCAGACAAGGAGACCAAAAGGATTTATGGGCTAGGAAGGAAAGTTTCTTCCACCTCCGTTTAGCAGGCAAGAATTGCTAATACCACCACTCTGCTGGCAAGTTACAATTGTCACCAATGGGAGCAGGTGGCTGGCCTCATTGCCTCCGCGCCTGAACCTTTAAAGGGCCAGTTGTCCCAAATTGCGTCAGAAGGGAGATCGGTGTCTGGATGCATTCTCAAGGTGACTTTTGACGCAGCTGACAATGCAGGTCGGCTCATCGCTGAGAGCACAGTCATCAAGAGACACGCTTGGCTGAGGCAGTCGGGGTTCAAACCCGAGACCCAAGCCACATTCATTGACATGCCGGTGGAACCAAATGTCCTGTTTTGGAAAGCGGTGGAAGAGGCACTCAAAATAGCCAAAGACGAATATGAGACCCTAAAGTCCCTTGGACAACTAACCAATAAACCCACGAACCAACGAGGGAATAACAATTTTCGTCGCTCTCGCGGCCAAAATTCCCAGAGAGGGTCTAATTACTTTCAAGGACAAGGGACATCGTGGGGATTCACCCAACAGGCTACCCAGAGTTTCGCCAGAGGGCAGAAAAGGGGCAGTGGTAGAGGGAGAGGCAGCCCAGGTAGAGGCGGCACGCCTCCCAACAGTGACGCTCTGCTCAGGGTCCCTTCCCATGCATCCCCAGTAGGGGGCCGCATTTCCAGCTTCATCCACGCGTGGTAAGGGATCACATCGGACAGATGGGTGCTGTCCACAGTGTCCACGGGATACTGTATCGAACTGTTGGAGCGCCCCTGCGACCATCCTCCAAGACAGAAAATACACTGCTTGGAGCACCAAAGAATCCTCCTCGAGGAGATCGTCATTCTCCTTGCAAAGGACGAGATAGAACTCGTCCCGGGCAACCAGGTAAACGGGGGTATTTATTTAACTTACTTCCTTGTGCCAAAAAAAAAATCGAACAATGCGCTCAGTATTAGACTTAACGCCCCGCAAACAAATATGTCAAGCCTCCAAAATGTTGCATTACTACACTCCAAGAAGTAATCCCCCCTACTAAAAAGAGGAGATTACATGCCAACATTGGACATGAAAGATGCCTATTTTCATATTTCCATGTTCCCAGCGCCCAGAAGATTCCTGCGCTTCAAGGTGGACAGTCAGCACTACCAGTTCAAGGTGCTTCCCTTCGGTATAGCCTCGGCTCCAAGGGTATTCACCAAGGTACTGGCGGTGGTGGCGGCGCACCTACGCAGGGAGGCAAACCCAGTGTACCCTTACCTGGACGACTGGCTCATCATGGGGGAGACCCTAGTAATTTGCAGATCCAACATCCAAAGAACGATCAACCTCCTCTTCGAACAGGGCTTCTCAATCAACGTGAAAAAATCAAGCCTAGTGCCAAGCACCTCCAAACAGTTCCTAGGAGATGTCCTAAACACCCAAGAGGGGTTGGCCTTATCATCAGAGGAAAGAATTCAGAATCTGTTGCTGCAAATTCCTCAATATCAGTCCGGTCGCCAGATAAGGGTTCACAAAGCGATGTGTTTGCTAGGCATGATGGCGTCTTGTATTTACCTGGTTCCCCACGCGCGCCTGCGCATGTGAACCATGCAGGAATGGTTTGGCGAAACAGTGGTCTCAGCCAAGTGGTCAGTAAGACAATCTAGTGGTAATTTCGCCAACACTAGTATAGAGTCTTCGCTGGTGGACGAGAGAGAACCTTTCAAAGGAGAAACCCTTTTACGATCCATAAATACAGGCCGTAGTCACCACAGAAGCATCCCTGTCAGGGTGGGGAGCACACCTCCTTCACCACACAGCTCAGAGCATCTGGTCTCAGACAGTGGCCAAGAATCACATCAACCTGCTAGAGCTTCTGGCAGTCTTCAGAGCGCTTCGTGCGTTCAAACCCCACCTGTCCAACCTGTCAGTGCAGATCCTAACTGACAGCACGACCACAATGTTTTACATAAACAGGGGGACACTTGTTTGCCAAATCTGTCCAGGCTTGCCCAGAAAATTTGGATATGGGCACTCAAACGGAACATTTACCTGTCGTCTCAACATGTTCCAGGGGATCTCAATTCACTAGCGGATGCTTTGAGCAGAGTCCTCCTCCCAGAGGAACACGAATGGTGTCTACACGAAGAAGTCGTAGCAGACCTCTTCTCACAGTGGGGTTTCCCCACTATAGACCTATTCGCCACAAGCGAAAACAAACAATGCTCCAGATTTGCATCCAGGTTCCCCCAGGGAACGCCCTATGGATGAACTGGTCAGGGATGTTTGCCTATGCTTTTCCACCAACCCTTCTGATGAGGAAGGTGGTCAACAAGATACACAGGGAATCAATGACACTCATCCTAGTTGCTCCCATGTGGGCGAGACAACCGTGGTTCCCGCACCTGTGCAGATTGGCGGTGTGCGAACCCATCAGACTCCCGTGCTGGTACAACCTACTCTCCCAGCACGGAGGACAAACAGTGCATCCTCAACCCAACTCAATGAACTTGGCAGCATGACTCCTGAAGTCATAGTTTGGCCATCTCAATTTACCACAGAGATGCATGGATATCTTAAAAGAATCACGGAAACCAAACACAAGGCACTGTTACTTTGACAAGTGGAAAAGATTTGTTATTTGGTGCCAGAATAAACAAATCAACCCAGTTGATTGCACTCCTTCCAATATTGTCACCTACATGCTCCACTTACTGGATGCAGGGTTGGTATTTAATTCACTCAAGGTACATCTGGCGGCGCTGTCAGCCTACACCACCTCCCATAATAAGGTGTCATGGTGGAATGTACCAGTGGTCAAAGCCTTTATGGACGGGGTGAAGACTCCACCCTCCAATTCCTAATCCTCCACCAGGGTTGGACCTTAATGTGGTGCTTGCTAAACTCATGCCCCCCCCCTTTAAACCCATGCATAAAGCTAGTCTCAAACACCTGACTTATAAGACTGCCTTCTTAGTAGCCATTACATCCATAAGAAGGGTCAGTGAAATTCAGGCTCTGTGAGTGCAGGATCCTTTCTTTACTGTTCATAAGGATAAACTGGTTCTATGAACTCACCCTAGGTTCTCACCTAAATTCATTTCAAAGTTCCATGTTAACCACTCCATTGAGCTTCCGGCCTTCTTCCAGGAACCCAAAAGCTCTGCTGAGGTGAAACTACACACACTAGATGTGCGAAGAGCGGTCGTCTACTACGTAGACAAGACCAAACCGCTAAGAAAGACAGATCAACTGTTCGTCTCTGTAGCTACAGGCAGAGAAGGAGATTGTGTCTCTAAAGGGGCCATCTCTAAATGGATAGTCAGATGTATCCAGCTGTGATACTCCCTTTCAGAAAAAAACACTGCCTTTTACGCCAAGAGCCCACTCTACAAGAGGCACTGCGGCCACTCTGGCTTTCATTGCAAATGTACCCCTTGACACCATTTGCAAAGCAGCTACATGAAGCTCTATTCACACCTTTACTTAGCACTAATGCATTGACACTCATTCCAAGACAGATACTCAAGTGGGACAAGCGGTTCTAAGACATTTGTTCGCTAATGACCCTTCTCACATCCCACCTCCTTCTTCTAACACTGCTCGCTAATCTATGCACAGCATGTGATCTAAGCAGATTCCACAAGCCTCAGAAGGGATACATTACTCACCGTAATCGTATTTCTGATGCTTGTATCTGCTTAGATTCACATGCCCCCACCCTTCCTCCCCTCTCAGAGAAGGCGCATGGATGCTTGTAGTCTTATCTATCTGCTTGGATACTCTGTACTCACGCTACTCCTCATGCTACCTCATGTCAGAAAAAATACTATCTGAGGGCCCTACGCGCGTGAGGGATCATGGGTACAGTGGACGTCACACTAGGGATAGTATTACTGACACGCCCTAGGTCGCCCATTTTCGAGTTTCGAAAAACCAACTGTAATACTACGCAGCTTCCACTAGATGTCGGCCTATGCACAGCATGTGAATCTAAGCAGATACAAGCATCAGAAATACGATTACGGTGAGTAATGTATCCCATATGGTTTAATATTGTTATTATATGGTCTTTTAGTACAGATTAGATGTTTTAAACCCACAATGTATTCATCATTTCCTCTTTGAACAAACAACCCTATTAGAATACACAGTATATGTGATAATATATTTGTTCTACATGGTTTCCTAAGAAGCCTTTGCACCTCCTGTCAGAAGTGGCTTCTACACTTGGTGAGAGACAGGTAGCAGTTTCTATTGAATATTATTTGTTGAAATATATGATGTATTGGTTTGTATTAGCAAAGGACCTCTTCTCTTACTAATCTACATACATTGTTTTCTCTAAGTTTTTTCCTCTCAATGTTTCCTCTAACCATTTTCTTTATTTTTATATTTATTTTATCTTGATGCGTCCTGATGAAGGATATTCTGCTATCCGAAATGCATTGACCATGACATCTACTCTTCTCTGTTTTTTGTTGTAACATTACGTATGCAATTATAAAATAGAAGTTTTGCATTTTGAAAAACTCATGGACTTTTGTGTCTCTATCCTCTGTTTGGACATAGATTGTTATGGTGCCCCTGTTGCACCTCTTATGTGTGCACTGAAGGAGGCAGACACATAATTTCATTTTTAAGTATGTTTATTGAAACAATAAAAGAAATGCCTAGCTTTCCCTATTCCAAGGACTTCCCTACCTGACGCAACTAAAGTAGGGTGCTCGTCGTCAGGTCGAATGTCGAAAATAAGTCTGTCCTCTATCCAAAAGCTTATCATTACTGGCCCTGCCACTTGTACTAAATAACTAAAACTCAGGAGAATTACTCACGTCTCCTTGGATATATGATTTTTAAATGGCTTCTTGCTATTTCCTTTACCAGTTTGTTCAGTTCTTTGCTCCGGCAACCGCAAAAGGGCAATTACTGGGTCCGGCGAGGCCAGAATACCCTGTCAATTGCCCACTCGCGGGTGACAGATGTTCTTGCCGGTTTGGAGGTAGCCTTGCCTGTTTTACCGGCAAGGCTACCTCCAACCTTGTAATGAGGCCCTATGACTCTATTTACAAGTGTCCTCGGAGCTGCCCCTCGCACAGTGCAGAATGGGCACTGCTAGCTTCCTGCTGCTCGCTTGCATTGAAAACCGCGTTCTTTCCCGGTCACCGGTTTCCGCCCAGCTGGTTTAAAACTCCTGGGTCTCTCTCTCTTGTATTGTTTATTTATAAAGCGCCTAGACACAAGCAAGTGTTTGAAAGCACTCAAGGAGGGTGGGAGCATGGGAAGAAAAACAGTCGCTCTGAGCCCTTGAAATTCTGAGGTGATAATAATCTGCACAGGCAGAGTTCGTGCATAGAATACAATTAACAGTTTGAGATACTACAAATAGACACTCGTAGAAGGTTGGAGGTAGATGAGTGAAGGATTCGGGAGGGACAGTATTTAGGTAGGCAATGTTGCAGGTAGGTAGGTCCCAGGCCCCAGAAAGCCTTGCGAACAATGCAGAGGGTCTTAAACTTGATTCTTGCACCGACAGGAAGCCAGTGAAGGGATTTCAGCGCTGGAGAGATGCAGTCCCTGGGCTTGAGGCCAAGGATAAGTCTTGCGGTTCTGTTCTGAATTAGCTGCAGAGGGGGCAGGGCTGAAGAAGAGAGGTTGAGGAAGAGGCTGTTGCAATAGTCCAGCCTAGAGACAACCAGGGCACTGGAGACAGAGAGCCGCTGGAGGAAGGTGAGAAAGGGTAGAGTACCTGTCAGGTGGTGTAGCTGATCGACTTTTTAGAGATGTCTGAAATGTGAGAGGAGAAGGAGAGAGTGGAGTCAAAAATGACCCTAGGGTTTCTTGCCTCGCAGGTGGGTGCGGGTGCAGGGCCATGGGAGGCCGGCCAGAGTGAAAGTGGGAAAATGGGAGCAGGGGTCCCAATGTGAACAATCTCAGCCATAATGGCGTTGAGGCAGAGGTCATTTGTAGCACACCATGACTGAATCGCGGACAGTCAGTCAGATATGAGCGAGGAGGAGGAAGTGGCTTCTGAGGGTAGCCTGAAAGATAGTTGTCCGTCATCAGCGTAACATTGGAAGTTAGAATTGAAAGCGGCAATTACACCTGCCAGGGCAGCCATGTAGACATTGAAGAACCAGGGGGAAAGCTTAGATCCCTGGGGAACGCCACAGGTAGAGAGAGCAATAGTCGAGAGAAAGGCTCCAAGTTCCACCTGGGATGGGCGGTCGGAGAGAAAGGAGGTTAACCACGCCAGAGTCTGACCAGTGATTCCCAGGGTATCACTGAGACGTGCAATCAGGATGTTGTGGTTTACAGTGTCAAAGGAAGAGGAGAGGTCAAGAAGAATGTGGACAGAAGGAGGGTTGGTGTCAACATTTGAGAGCAGGTCTTCACTAGTGTTCAGAAGAGCAGTTTCCGTGCCTTTGGACGCTCTAAAGCCAAACTGATGGTCATGGAAGCAACCAATACATTCAGTGTGGAGGTTCAGCTGTGAGATAGCCAACTTCTCAAGGAGTTTGCCCAGGAAAGGAGTGATGGAGATAGGATGGTAGTTTGTCAGAATGGATGAGTCGGCAGAGGGATTTTTGAGCAGAAGGTGCACAAGGGAGTGCTTAAGGGCATTTGGAAAAACTCCAGTGTAAAAGGAGAGATTGCAGAGGTCCGCCATAGTTAGGGCGAGGGAGTCAATATTGTCTTTGATGGTTTTAGAGGGACAGGGGTCCACCTGTTTGGATGAAGCATTCATAGATCGGACTTGTCTGGAGACCTCATCAGGTGAGATGGTTGAGCGAGAAGAGAGGGTAACTGGAGATGGGGGCTAAGGGAGGCTCCAGTGTTGGTGTATGCTGTGGTGTGGTGGAGATGGTGGAAAGGATTGGGTTTTGGTGATGAAGTGTGCAGCCAGGGACAAGCAAAGTTCCTGGCTGGGTGTGACGGAAGAAGAGGCTGCTGCCGGATTGGCCAGTTCCTTGCAGACTTAGAAAAGTTTGGCCGTGTTGTTTGATGCCGTGGAGATGTGGGCTTGAATAAAGACTCTTTTCTTGGAGCGGATGCAGAGTCGATATTGCCTTTGAAGGAGGCGGCAGGCCAGTTTGTCAGATTGTTCACCCGACACGTTCCATTTCCGCTCAGCTGCCGTACACTTGCGTTTAAGGGCGACTAGGTCAGAGTTGTACTCTTTGGAAGACTTTAGTCGGACCCTCAGAACAGGGGCAAGAGTGTCAAGACTGTGGATCTGCCTCCTCCTTTAAGGATGCTGCTCTGGGGATTCCCTTGTTTCCATTAGTAGTCCTTCCCTTGCGTCGGAATCACGTTCATCATAACTCCTTTGGGTGTCTTCGTCCCAGTGTCAGGCAATACTGTATTTTTCCTTACTCCTAGGTTTTTACTCATCTCAGTGTCAGATGAATATTTATCTTCTACCAAGGTTTTGCAATAACAGATTTAGGAGGATTCTGGTTTTCTGGCTACTGATATAGTCTTTGATTGCAATAGATAGGGAGATCCGTGTCCCAACGGGAATCCTTGTCATCATGAGGGGAGTATTTCCCTGTGAGGTCCCGCTTACCCCCGCCCATAGGGGGGATGTTGCGTAGCAGGCTCACTTCCCTAGCCACAAAGAAAGACTCCCTCCTGGAGAGAAGTGACTGAATCCCTCGATTCGTCACAGCACTGTGAGGAGTCAGGAATGAAACTAGGACACAGTGGGTTCATAATTCTGGCCACTCTCTGTCCCTATCAAAACAAAACGAACGGGTTGGTCCTTTGTCAGAATATCCAAAAACAACCAGTCCTGTGTCCAAATTCCTGGTTTAACCCTCACATTCTAAAATCAACTCTAAGGTGAAAAGGAAATGTCTCTGTCCTTGAAAAGTGTTCAAATGTTTAAAAGAAGAAATGTTTAACTCCAACACAAAGGTTCCAGAAATAGGGTTCACAGTTCAAAGGGGTAATTCACTTCCACTGGATTTCTCTTCACTCAATAGCAGTTCCTTGAGTTTCTTTGAAACGACATAATCAGTATACAAAGTAACTGGATTGACAATCTGAATCTTAGTGGACTGCCTGGTGCACTCTCCTGCCAGGCGTCTTCCACTCCTGGATATGTTTCACTCTCACTCCTTGGTTATCTCTTATTATATCTTTATCAGGATTTGCTCATGCGATCTTATTTCATATATTGTCTACCTTGATATTGCCTGGAATTCTCTCTTGCCAGTACTCATCTTATATGTAAACACTTATGACTTGAGAATGACTGGTATACTTCTCATACCTGGGCTTTATTTGTATGCAAACCTCTTATTCTCATATACTTGTTCTCATACACTATTGACTTGTAATGCCTGGTATACTCCCCTGCCAGGACTTTCTTTACTTGCACAACACTTGTTCTCATATACCTGGCTTCATAAACTTGTAATGATGACTTATAAGCAGAGGTTGTGATGGTGTTCCGAGTGATTTTAAATGGTAAGTTTGGTAACTTATGTACATAATTGGAAAACGTATTTCCAGTAGTTTTAAATAGCAAGTTAGATTATAGATAACGTGGTGGAGATGGACATCTAGTTACCTGGGGGTAATCCTCACTACTCCCTGCCTCTTCCTCATCTTAGTGGCCCACATATTCTCCATAGTGGGAGTGTGGAGTTTAGGCATACCAGCCCTACACTGAGGTGGGAAATGAGGGTAACAACATGCCATTAAGGCATGGGGAACTGGAGAAGCACCCTTTAAGCAAAAAGGAGGATGTGTGATTTCCTCCACTGATGCCCTTGACTTTCCCTGAGAGTTACCTCTCATATAGCCGTCCCCAGGGTTGGGATCAGGTAGTGGCTGCCGTCCCCTGGCCACATTGACATTCTTTAATTACTCACAGCACTCAGTACTGAACCCTTTCTGCTTCAATATCTACTCTGCAAAGAAAGAGAACACCACAAGCGATGGGAGCTCTTACTACAAGATCTTTCGTCAGGTGAGGTAGGCTTACTACAAAGAGTGTACCATGTAAAGCTCAGTTATTATGGGAAATGTGGACAGATCTAGCAGGCGCACAATCGCTCACCTAGGCCACAAGCCCGAAACATAGAAAGGGAGCTATAAACTAGAAGGCTCAATGGTTCTAGGCACAAGTAGCCCAGGTAGATGTATCACTCTAACTAAATATGTAATGTTATCTTTCAATTAGCGGCTCCTGCCATGGATTATGGCATAGAAGTGCTTTTGCCTGTCAGAGGTGCAAAGGAGTAGTATGATAGAACATTCAGTAGTGCTAGGGAAGAGCAAAGATGGTTAGATAGTTGGGATGAGGGCGATGGATAGAAAAGGCTAGATGGAAATATGGACTGCAACACACTTCACCCAGGTCTTCGCACCCCATTGGTCTATTGTTCCCACAGCAATGAACCAACCAATAGGTGGGCGCTGGATATAGTCCACAATGGATATTGCATTCAATTAAAAAAGACAACACAGTATTTCTCACCAAAAATAAACAATATCACAAAGGAACACTTAGAGCAAGAAGTGGTTTGCACTGCGCAACAAAAGCATAGGAATTCTTTCTACATTTTTCCTCCGATGGAATATTAAGACCATCATCATTAAAAATGACCAATTCCCAATATTCAAAATGAAGGCGACTTCAATAAAACCGTCCATGTGAATGGCACATAATCCAAGATGCCAGTGTACCAATGTGTTTAAGGCTCAAAATGGGCACAAGCCACTATCTGTTCAATGGTTCACCATTCAGAATAAAATAAGCAACACAAATGTTTACCAAATGTCTGTTGTGACAGCAGCTACCTTAAGAATGCTGTCTGTACCCGGGGTACTGGCTGGTGAAGGGGAAATATTCCCCGTCAAATGCCAGGGAGCTAAAGCCAAAGAAAGTAAACCTATTATACAAACGTGTAGCGCAGTCAATAACGAGCATGCAGACCCAGTGAGATGTTGACGTTCATGGGGATTGGGGCCATTGCTTTTCAACACATGGACTAAGGTTCCACTTTACAGGAACCACAGTCTCTGTAGTGAGAGAGGTGATGAAGATGCTGAAATTTGGCATCAATCCCACACCCAATTCCTGAGACCACTCCAAACTTGGCTCACTGCCCAGAGGTCACAAGCTCTGGGAGAATGGGAGGATCTAGTGGATGCAACAGCAGTGAAGCCCTTGCGTCGGTGGAATGTGCACAACCCGTCAAAGAAAGGACTTTCCAAGCTCCAGCGCCTCGAGCAACCATCCTGAAGGATGCCTCTTTAACAAGCTCGGGAACCCATTTGGGCCAAATGAGCATCCAAGGAGAATGAACATAAGTGGCATCCAAAGATGTAATGGCAGTGGGATTGTTAGTGAAATCATTGCAAATGGCATCCATTACACAGACATGTTCGGATCAGGGCATGTAACACCACACCCATGTGCTACATCATCAGACAATGGAGAGCAGTTATAAATGGAGGGCCTAACACACGTGGTACAGCGAGAGACCTAAAACTCACGTCAGAGCACGTAACAGGTTCAAAACGACATTGCAGACACGCACGTCAACAGCATGTTAAACAGATGAATGGAAAATGGACAGAAACACCATGACAGAAATGTCCAGGCAGTGGAGAACATCCTACATAGACCTTTTGCCAAGCTATCAAGCACACAATTTGCATTACTCTACACCACGTCTCCCACAAAAGAGATCCAAGGGCAATGCTCTGTTGAGCACTTGGTACAAAATATTTGCATACGATTTTCTTCCACCGCTTCACCAAATAATCTGAAAGATTCCATGTGCACCCATGAGTGCAATGCAGATGTCCCTACATGGGAAAGAACAGCATGGTGTTCTCTGATTCTAGAGGTCTCACCTGGCATCACACAAAAAGGTGCAAGGCCATCTTTCATTGTTGAGAAGACTGTCACTGGCCCATGCCATCCAGCCCTCTCTGAACTCAGAAGCCTAGCGCCCAAAATTAGAGGTTGAATATTTAAATCTCCCTCAGGGGATTATCGGATGTGGAGAGCGGCCTGGGTACCCAATTACACCTGTGTGCTGTACAGTGGAGCACAGGGTACTTTAGCGCCAATAGCCTGAGATGCTGAGGCTGCACTACCTTTGCAGCATCTAACTGATGATGGGATACAGGAAATGTGTCCTGACCATATGCATCAGTCAGACACCTTGGCTAAGTCTACTCAAGATACATTAGAGAGCTTAACCTTCACTCAACATATTAATCAACCGTCACATAATGGCGGCAGAATTCTGGATTGGGTGGCCTCCCACGGGTTAGTGTTGGAGAACCTTGAAATAAATCCTTGCCCGTAGTCTGAACACATTTTCATCTCCTTCCAGCAGCCAAAGAGTATGCCACCAGAAAAAAAAGGAATTCCCCAGTGAAGATGGTATGTCATAATCTACGTAAATTGACCCCCACGTACATGCGCTCTTTCTTCCCCCCTGTAATAGACGATCTCGCTCACTTTGACCCTGCTTCAAAAATTGCATCAGCCTATGACAAAATGTCGTCTCTGGCGGTGAATAATCTTGTGCCATTAAAACAAAGATTGGTAAAGACACAACCTTCAATACAATGGTATTCCCCGGACATGCAGTAATTAAAATCTCAGAAAGACAAGGCCTGCAAGAGAAGGGCGAAGTCCCTCTCTTGAAGATAAGGAACATTACACCTTGGCACTCCAGACCCATAAACAGGCCATCTGTGAGGCCAAGAAATCGTTCTATGAGATGAGAATCAAGGGGGCCTCTTTCAACTCAAGGGAACTATTCAAGATCCTAAAAGAACAAGGGGACCCCTGCCCACCGTCTGCCTTGGTCACAAAGGTTGTGAAGTGGTGTTTGGACATCCAGAACTCCATGCCAACAAAGATTGAGAACATCAAAAGCAACATTGTGGTTAACAGAAATACTTTATCGGATAGCACGTCTATATTGAGTACAGAAAGACCATTGCACCATATACCTCGTTTTGACTTCTCCAAAGTGACTGATGTGGTTATTTTGGATATGCTAGAAAAATTGAAAGCAACCAACTGTAAAGGGGACATCTGCCCGGCAGCTATTGTAAAATCTTGCCCCTCTGATAACTACATTTGTTTATCTATGCTTCTTGGAAGACTATGTTCTAACCTCCATTAAACAAGCATGGATCACCCCCCTGCTAAAAATAAAACGTCACTAGATTCATCCCTGGTGAGAAAGTATCGCCCCATAACCAATATGCCATTTCTTCAATTTCTTTTGGATAATATCGCATCTCCAGGCATATGAACCCCCATATGGTCTCTGTTCTCCAGCATGGGGTCTGGCATGGATTCACATGCTCATGAATATTCCCCGTCGTCAGGCTGGGAATCCTCGGTAAAGAAAAATCAGTATCAGTTTCGTTTCTTATCTGTCTTTCGTAGTAGTAACCAATCACTGATCTCTGCGTCATACTGACCACAGCCAATGACTGCCCTCTACCTAAGCCCCGCCTCTGCAGCCATCTTCAGATTTTTACCGCACGTTCAAGTGTTGGGAGTCCTCGTGCTTAGCTCTCGAGCTTTTACTGAGTGTTTTGCGCTTTTTCAGGTGAATTTTCAAATTTTTTCGGTTAATCGAGCCTCAAGCTCCACCGTTTCTACTCCCGTTAACGGCTACCCCTTACGGGATATTCCTACGCCCAAGGGTGAAGATTTCGTCGAATCAACTTCTTGGAGGATTCCAGAAGATTCGCGGCCTACTTCGAGATGGCCCAGGACGCGAGTTCGTCACCCGGACCCAAGCTGTTTCGCAGCTGCCCTGCATGCGGGCTGCAGAATGTGTTTAAGGAAGACGAACATTCGCGATGCCTCTACTGTCTTCATGGGGACAAGACTCATGTAGAGAAGGACTGCCAGTTCTGCAAGAACTTGTCGCAGCGGACCATGAGGGACCGTTGATCCCGTCTCGCCAGCTGGTTGGAGAAGGGCTCAACGGGTGAGAAGAAGAAGAAAGGGTCCGAGCGGGCTTCTAAGTCCTGTGCGGGCGCCCCGGTGACGGGGGCCCAACACCAGGCCAAGCGCCGCGAGTCCGCTGGCTCCGGGAGCACCGAAAGGTCGGCCTCTTCGGTCGCCAGGCAGGGTGCGCCTTCCCCGGCACCGTCAACCACGAGCCAGCGCTCCGGTTCGGGGAAGAGGAAGTCCGAGACCCCGGGTAAGCTTCGGGAGAAGCCCCGTCCGATCTCGGAAGAGGGGGAGCGAGGCGTCGCCCCTCCCCCTAAGGAGAAGGCCCGGGACGCACCTAAGGTGGTGAAGGCCCCTACCCAGCAGGCAAAGGCCTCTATCGAGGCGATCGCGGCGACTCTGGCCAAGCCGGCAGAGACCCCGCCAGCGGAGACTGCCTCCGGGACTAGAGTTTCCCTGCCGTCAAGGAGGGAATCCTCTTTTCAGCCCATCGTCATGGCCACCATGATGGAAGAAGCGAGGGGGGGCTTCCAATTCGAGAAGGTTCGATCCCGTAAGGATGATCCTCGGGAGATAACCGAGGAAGACGACGATGGCGAGGAAGAACAGCCTTCCCTTCCGGCACAGCCGGAACCTAAGCCTCAGGATAGCTTGGCGGCCATTTTGTCTGCGATCCAGTCCTTATGCTCTGAGATAAGGACGAGATTACCACGGGCCAGGCTGCAGGACCCGCAACCTGGCCCGTCGGGAAGTCCTCAGAACAAACGACGGAGGACCCAACCCTCTCCTCCACTCGCCCCCGTAAGGCCTACGGTTCTCTCCTCATCCTTCCATGAGTCGGGAGATGACGGTGCAATGGGCTCGACGACGGGTTCTGAGGGTCACGACGACGGAACGGGTCTCCCGTCTCTCGGGCCTCGCCGCCCGACGAGATTGGCTCATTCCACGCCATGATCGCCAGGGCGTCTGAATTGTTCCAGCTCTGCCCGGAGGAGCAGAAAAAGGAAGGTTTCCTCTATCAGCGCCGGGAGGCCAAGAGGAAGACTGTCATTGCGGTGCCTCTGATCGATGATATCTGGGAGGAGGGCCTGTCGGTTCTCAAGAACCCCTCCACGGCACCAGCCAAACGGGACCGGTACAAGAAGAAGTACTGGGTCCCCGAAACCGCTCACTTGTGCCTCAGGGCCCAGCCAATGCCAGACTCGGTCGTCTCGGCGGTGGCGAAGAAGAAAGCGGCGGGGTCAGGAGCCTCGACTTCGAATTCCCCGCCGGACGGCGAGGGAAAGAAGTTGGACGCCATGGGGCGGCGGGTCATTTCGTCGGCGGCGACGACGATCAAAGCGGCCAACGCCCTGGCGATCGTGGCCCATTACGACAGGGAGCTCTGGTTTAAGCTGGCCCCCATATTGGACTTCCTACCGGACGACAAGAGGTCCGAGGCCCTGGAAATACTTCAGGAAGGCGAGGTGGCATCGGATTTACGCCATACCGGTGGCAACCGATATTGCCGATACCGGGTTCCGCCAGCTGGGCAACGGTGTTTGCCTACGACGACAGGGTTGGCTCCGGGCGACCGACTTCCGTCAGGACGTCCAGACCAGGGTGTTGTACATGCCGTTCGACGGCTGCAACTTGTTCGGGAAGGCGGTGGACGAATCCCTCCAAGCCATAAAGACGGAGACGGCCCGCACCTTAGGAGCCCTTCAGCAACGACGGCCCTTTCGGAGCTCCGGAGGCAGACAGGGTGCCTCCAAGGGATCCAGCGGTGGCTCGTCCTACCGCCAGGCGGCACGCTCCTCGTCTCAGGAGGCCTACAGGGGTCGCGGCAAGCAGGGAGCGCCTTGCTGCCATCGGCAAGGTGGCCAGGGCGGCAAGGCCACCACCTCCAAGCAGGACTGAACCAGCCGTGGTCTCGGGCCCCCACCGAAGCACCCCGGTGGGAGGCCGGCTGACGAAGTTCGTCGGCGTGTGGAAGTCCATCTCCACCGACCATTGGGTGCTGGATACCCTGGCAAGAGGACACTCTATCGAATTCCTGAAGAAGTGCCCTCACGTTCCACCTGTGGCCAGGAAGGAAAGTCACGTCCCGCAACTGCTATTGGAAGTACGGGCGATGCTCAGGAAAGGCGCCATCGAGCTTGTCCCGAAGAGACTCCGGGGCTCCGGCGTGTACTCAAGGTATTTCCTCATCAGGAAGAAGACGGGCGGCTGGCGCCCCATCCTGGACCTTCGTCGTTTGAACAAATACATCAGGTCACAAAAGTTCAGGATGGTCACCCTCCAGCACGTACTGGGACAGCTGGAGGAAGGCGACTTTCTATCGTCGTTGGACCTGGAGGATGCATACTTCCACGTTCCCATCCTCAAAAGTCACCGAAAGTTCCTCAGGTTCGTCGTCCAGGGACGCCACTACCAATTCAGAGCACTGCCATTCGGATTGAAGTCGGCCCCCAGGGTCTTTACCAAGTGCCTATCACCTGTGGCGGCGCGGCTGCGCCTGCAGGGGATCCACGTCTACCCCTACCTGGACAACTGGCTCATCCGCTCAAGGACGAGGGAACTCGCCGTCAAACACACTGCGAGGACCGTCCAGCTACTCACAGACCTGGGATTCGCCATAAGTCCCACCTGGTGCCGTCGCAGGTGGCCCTGTTTCTGGGAGCGAAGCTCGATACAGTGAGGCGCCTGGCGGCACCGTCGGAAGAACGGACGAAGACCATTCTAGGCAAAGTGCAGCGCCTGCTAGCCACGGACGTGGCCAGGGTGAGGTCCATCAAGTCCCTCCTGGGGATGATGTCCTCTTGCATCTACGTGGTGCGCCTCTGCAGACTACGGATGCACCCTCTTCAAGAATTTCTCGACGCCCGTTGGATGCAGGCGACGGGCACCTTCGAAGACAGGGTCCCCCTCAAAGAGGTGTTCTGGCGGGCGATTCAGTGGTGGGGCGTTCGAGCGCACCTCACGGCGGGCAAGGACTTTCAGACGCCGGCGTACCAGGAGACGGTGACGACGGACGCCTCCCTGGAAGGTTGGGGCGCCCACACCGGAGATCTCCACGCAAGAGGCCTCTGGCTCCCGGAGGAGAGGCTCCTGCACGTCAACGTCCTGGAACTCCGAGCCGTGTTCTGGGCTCTCAAATCATTCCTCCCATCGCTCAAAGGCAAGGTGGTGCGGATCTTCACGGACAACACCACGACAATGTTTTACATACGGAAGCAGGGAGGCACCAGATCCCCAGCCCTATCCAAGGAGGCACAGGATCTGTGGCACTGGGCGGTCGCCCTGGGGATGTTCCTGGTTCCCTTCCACCTGGCAGGAGAAAGCAACACCATCGCCGACTCGCTCAGCAGGGAGCTGTGCGCGTGTCACGAGTGGGAACTGCGCCAGGATCAGGTGGATCAACTCTTCCGACGATGGGGCAAACCCCAAATCGACCTATTCTCAACAGCGATGAACTCGAAGTGCAAGAGGTTCGCCAGCAGGTTTCCCCAGCCGAGAAGCATGGGCGATGCGTTCTCGATCCCCTGGGACGGCCTATACCTGTATGCGTTCCCTCCGTTGCCGTTGCTGCTTCGACTCATCAACCAGCTCAAGAGGTCCCGGTGCAGGATGATCCTCGTCGCACCGGCGTGGCCGAGGCAGATCTGCTTCCCGGACCTTCTGGACTTGTCAACGTCCCCTCCCATCAAGCTGTCGGCGGACGCGAACCTTCTCTCCAGAGAAGGAGGCGCCATCTTCCACCACGACCCGGCGTCGCTGAACCTGCAGGCTTGGCTCCTGCAGCGCTAGAGTTTGGAGGCTACGATTTACCGGCCGATTGCAGAGAGGTTCTCGCAAAGGCCAGGGCGTCCTCGACTCTCAAATGCTACGGTCATAAGTGGAAGAGGTTCTCTATCTGGTGCCGAGCACAGAAGATCAACCCCCTACGGATTAAGGCCCCTCAAGTGCTGCCGTACCTGCTATCGCTGGCAAAGGCTGGGCTAGCCCATCAAGATTCATCTGGCGGCGATCTCCAGATATACCAAAACCACAGGACGGACGTCCCTGTGGTCCCATCGACTGGTAAAAGAGTTTATGAAAGGACTGTTCCGGTCGTTCCCGCCGGTGAAGGCCCCGGCCCTGGCGTGGGAACTTAACGTGGTGCTGACCAGGCTCATGGGGCCCCCATTCGAGCCGATGCACTCCGCACCGATGAAGTTTGTGTCGTGGAAGACTGCATTCCTGGTGGCCATTACCTCTGCACGACGAGTGGGAGAGATCCAGGCCCTGTCCTGCAAAGCACCGTACTTGACTTTCCATGCCTCGAGGGTGGTGCTTAGGACGCACCCCTCCTTTATGCCCAAGGTGCCGTCGGACTTCCATTTTAACGAGCCCTTGGTGTTACCTGTCTTCTTCCCGTCTCCTTCGTCGCCGGCCGAGAGGACTTTGCACTCGCTGGATGTGGCTAGAGCGCTGAAGTTCTACGTGGACCGCACAAAGAGTTTTCGGAGGACATCACAGCTATTCGTGAACTTTGGACCTGTGAATCAAGGGAAGGCTCTCTCGAAGTCTTCTATTTCCAGATGGCTCTCCGGCTGCATCATGCACTGCCACCAGTTGGCTAACCGACCGCTGCCAGGCCGTCCGAGAGCCCATTCGACCAGAGCGATCGCTGCTACTACGGCGTTCTTATCTGGTGTGCCCCTGCTGGACATCTGCAGGGCTGCTACGTGGAGGTCGACGCACACCTTCACGAAATTCTACTGCGTCGATCGGGATTCCAGGGAGGAGTCCAGGGTCGGCCAAGCAGTGCTGCGCAACCTGTTCGCTTAAGGTGAGCCTGGTGAGGAGGTAAGAGATGCTTAATGTTGAGTTTTTTGTATTGCTTAATGTTGCCCCCCGTGGTTGTGCATGTGTGTACTGCTATTTATTCTGATATTCATGAGCATGTGAATCCATGCCAGACCCCATGCTGGAGAAGGAACAAGTTACTTACCTGTAACTGTTGTTCTCCAGCATGGGTCTGGCATGGATTCACATGCGAACCCTCCCGCCTTCCCCTCTGCGGCTCTTCACTTGGTCATACTGCCACTTCACGTGCTACCAAATCTGAAGATGGCTGCCAGAGGCGGGGCTTAGGTAGAGGGCAGTCATTGGCTGTGGTCAGTATGACGCAGAGATCAGTGATTGGTTACTACTACGAAAGACAGATCAGAAACAAAACTGATACTGATTTTTCTTTACCGAGGATTCCCAGCCTGACGACGGGGAATATTCATGAGCATGTGAATCCATGCCAGACCCATGCTGGAGAACAACAGTTACAGGTAAGTAACTTGTTCCTTCTCGCTCCTTTTTCCTCTTCTCCCATAAATGTTGCCACCCGGTGGGAGGCCCTTCTGGACGCCTTCCATTCCTCTAAGATTATCATTAATGTCTACTTAAATGGCATTGTCTTGGTCCAGGGCCCCCAGGCCAATCGCCTCCTCTTTGATAGATGCTTCCCGCGCCTCATCAACTTTCTTTCCTCTCCTGCTATCCCTTCTTACCCCTCTCTGGCTCCTCTGCCTCCTCCTTCCTCTGCCACTTCTTCGGCACCCCCTGCTGCTTCTCTGGCCACCCTGTTGCCTCCCACCTCTGCCCCTCCACTGGCACTCTTCTCCCTCTCTGACTACCCTGGCTTCTCTTCCTTCCTCCTCTTCCCATCCTTAGGCACCTGCAACATTCCGCAGGATGTACCTCTGACCTGTACACCTCCCCAGAAGTCTTTAAAATGTGTCCACCTGCTCCACATTGCTGCTCTCAACTCTCATTCAGCTGTCAAACACTCCTCTGACATCTGCCGTCTCCTGGAAGAGCTTGATTTGGATGTACTCGGTCTCACCGAGACTTAGTTCACAGCCAGCTCTGTCACAAGTTTCGACACACATTTCCCAATGGCTACAGGATTGTCTCCGAACCCAGATCCAACCCTCCCGGTGGGGATGTAGCCCTGATTTTCCAGGAGTGGATCCCTCCTTGTATCATTCCAATACAGCACTACTCCTCCTATGAATGTCTGGTCTGCAGGCTATCTCTCTCTCTCTCCTGGCCTCTCTCTCACTGTGGCCACTATCTAGAGGCCGCCTGGCCAAGTCCCCCTCTTCCTCTCTTGGCGAGCTGACATCTCCTCCTCGCTCCTTGCCTCTACCTCTCAACTTCTCCTCCTCTGAGACTTGAACATCCACCTGGATGCTACCACTCCTCCTTCAGTACTCTTTTGAAACCTCTGCGATTTTCTCTCTCTCTCTTCTTCCCTCTGGCCCGACTCACTCTGCAGGGCACACCCTGTATGTTCTGATCGCCTCAGACCTCCCCTTGTGTAACCCTCTCACCACTCCTCTCTCTTGGAGTGATCACTTTCTTCTTTATTCCCACCTCTCTCTCTCTCTCTCTTCCCCGCAAACCATGCTGACTCCAGCACTGCCAACTACTTCTCAGTCATCCGACCCATGAAGCGTGTGTCAATTGAGGCTTTCGCTGCTACTTTCTCTCCTCCTCATGCACCTTAGGCTGCCTCACACCCTGACACAGCCCTCTCTAAAATTCATCTGTCTATCTCTAACACTCTGCATGTCCTTGCCCCTGTCATGAGGATCCGCTTGAAGCCCAAATCTAAGTGCAACTCTTGGTACGATTCCGAACTTGCCACTCTTAAACGCAAGTGTAGGGTAGCAGAGAGGATGTGGAGGGCATTGGGCGCACGCCCTGACAAACTGGCCTGCCACCTGCTCCAAAGGCAGTACAGACTCTCTGTCCTTTCTAAGAGAGCCTACATCAAAGTGCGCATCTCTGCAGCATCTAACAGCTCGGCCGAACTTTTCAAAATCTGCAAGGAGCTGGCCAATCCTGCTTCAGTCTCTACCTCTCCTGTTCCCTCCCAGGCCCTCTGCACGGCCTTGGCTTCTCGTTTTACTACTAGAATTTAAGACATCCTGTCCACCCTCTCTTCCTCTACCTCCTCTTTCTCCTCTACTACTCCTGGCCCATCTGAGGCTGTTTCGCCTCCTCCTTTCTCCTGTCCACCCCCTGATGATGTTTCTAGACAAGTGCAATCTATGAAATTCTCGTTAAAGCAGGTTCTCCCCTGCTCATCCAGAACCATCAAGGACCACATCAACACCCTTGCTCCTGCCTTGGCCGTTTTCTGCAATCACTCCTTTACCACAGGAACTTTCCCCTCCCCCTTAAGCACTCTCTTGTGCACCCCCTTCTAAAGAAGCCCTCGACCTATCCTCCCTCTGCGGCTAACTATTGCCCGATCTCCATCACCCCTTTCCTGGGCAAACTCTTGGAACAGCTGGCCATCTTCCAGCTTAATCTACATACTGAATCTGTTGGTGGCCTCCATGACCACCAGTCTGGCTTCAGAGCTGCCAGAGGCACGGAAACTGGTCTCCTGAACACCTCTGAATACTTTCTCTCCAATCTTGACTCTAATCTGCATTCTGTCCTCATTCTCCTCAATCTATCCTTTGCTTTTGACACGGTCAAAGGAGCCATCCTGCTCAATCGCCTCCACGACAACCTTGGTATTACTGATCAGGCCCTGGCCTGGTTGACCCTTCTCACCGACCAACCCTCTCAGGTCCGACTGGGGTCTTTCCTCTCTTCTATCCCTCTCTCTACTTGTGGTGTTCCCCACGGGTCTAACCTCTCTCCCTGGCTCTTCAGCCACTACCTGGCACTTCTTGCCCACCGCAACGCTACTTTCTGCTCCAATTTTCAATGTTATGCGGATGACACTCAGCTCTCTTTCAGGCTCCTTTTTGCCACCTCTGCTTCTTCTCTCATTCCAGACTGCCTGGCTGCAATTCAGGAATGGTGTGCCGCCAATGATCTCTGCCTTAAGGCCAGTAAGACTGAGATCCTGCTCATTGGGACACCCGCTCCCTCCTTTCCTCTCTCTCTCTGGCTGCCCACTCTGGGCCCTCTTCCTGCTCCTTCCTGTGAGGCTAAGAACCTTGGTGTCCTCTTCGACTCCACCCTCTCCTTCTCTCCTCACATCTCTGACATCTCTAAGAAGTCAAACTATCAGCTGCACCTCCTCAGAGGCATTCTTCCTTTTCTAACTATCCACTAGAAGCTCAGTCACCAGAACTTTGGTCCTCTCTAGGCTGAACTAATGCAACAGCCTCTTTCTAAATCTTCGACCTTCACAACATATCCAGAACAGGAGTGCAAGACTTGTTCTTGGCCTCAAGCCCCAGGGACCGTATCTCTCCAGCTCTGAAATCTCTTCACTGGCTCCCTGTGGCTGCAAGGATCAACTTCAAGACACTCTGCATCATCCACAAGGCTATCTAGGGCCTGGGGCCGCTCTACCTCCAACTTTCTCTTCCAAAACATCTTCCTTCTCGAGCTCTCTGCTCATCCACCTCCAACTCTTTGAAGGACAGATGCTTCTCTAAGCAGAGAGTTGGGGGCAGATCTATTCCCTCGGCTGGGCCATCCCTCTGGAACAGCCTCCCTGCCTCTCTCAAACTTGAGCAAAACCACCTGTGGTTCCGGAAGCCACTCAAGACCTTCCTTTTCGCTTCCGTTTTCTCTCTTCCTCTCCCCTGCTGATGCACCTGGCTGCTCTGCGCACTGATCAACTGGTCACCCTCTGAACTCGGACACAGGCTCCTGCACGTCCAGTTGCCCCTGCACTGCCTCCGGGCTCCCCAGCACCTAAGGGTCTGCATCTGCAACCCCTTCTCTCTGAACTTATTATCCACCCACTGGCTACACTTGTGCGTTGACTTTACTTTCCCGTTCCCCTACCCCCTGGCACTTCCCCTCTTCCCCGCACTTGAGCGATCTGAATGACGCAAGGCGTAGTAAGATCGTTGTGTCCTCCCTTTGTTTCCCCCCCTTGTCTTGTCGCGCTTAGAAACACTTGTGTACATGCACGTTCTAAATGCCACATCATATCATATACCAACAAATACCAACCAGTCAGGTTTCAGAAGTCATCATACTACGGAATCCACCCTGTTGGATCTGAAAACTAATATCCTGCAACATCAAGGACAAACAGCTTTTTTGATGCTTCTGGACCAGACTGCGGCTTTTGACCTGGTGGACCGTGCCACACTAGTCACCAGACTCCAATAATCGGCTGCCTTTTCTCCTGAAGCGGCTAGCTGGGCTCTATCTTTTCTGACAGAGCGAACAGCAAGAGTCCAGTGCGATAATGCCTTCACAGAGGGCGTTGTACCCCCTGGGGTTCCACAGGGCTCATGCATATCCCCTACACTATTGCCTTGCCTCTCTTTGACTTGTTGGATTCCAATTATGTAATTTACGCAAACTATGGCGATGACACCCAGTGTCTCATCCCCCTTCCGGGTAACTATGTGGTTGGCACCCTGATAATCAGAACCACCTATAATCTCATACATAGGTGGATGTTGCTCAATGGCTTAGCACTCAACAACTGAAATCATGATTGTTGGCACCGCTTACAAGCTTTGTAATCTGGACCCCGCATTTCAAACCTTCAAAGTGGCTGAATGTTCTCTTAAAATCTTCTGAAGGTCAACACTCTAGGAGTTATTCCGGATCAAGAGTTGAGCATGAAAGCTCATGTTAGCCATCTTGTTTCCTGCTCTTCTTACTATATCATGCTCCGGTCGCAAATTCGTCCCTTCCTAAATTCAAGCTGTTGTGCCACCCTGGCGTGAGCCATTATTGGGACCCGTTTAGACCGCTGCTCAAGCCTAATACAGGGCGTAGGACAGGGGGAACGTAGGCACCTCCAGGTTGTTCAGAACAATGCTGTCGGAGTGGTCTGCATAAATCTACTGTGGCAAGAAAATCCCGGCACTGCCTCCCCATTAGGAAGCGCATTGTTTTTCCGCACTCTGTGCATTGCTCGCGCCTCTTTTTTTGGAAAGAGCCCAACCACCCTTCATCTCTGTTGGGATGGCTCCCAGCCAGACGCACCCTGAGGTGCAATAATTCGGGCCTCCTTCTGACCCCAAAAGCTAAACTGACTATGGCCAGATCTGAGGTCCTGCTCCTCCTTGGTATCGTTCAAACGTATACTCAAGACCACCTTGTTTGAATGACAGCCTCGTCTAGCTATTTCTCTCTGGGCAGTTAGGATTTTTTTTTTTTTTTGGTTACTGTACGTCGGTCTAGTCCTGCGCTTCCATGCCTAAAGGGCCCTGTTCCAGCGCATTACAGATAAAATAAATAAATAAAAACTTTACCAGCCTACTGGAAAAGGGACCCAGGGGCCATCATGGTGACGAGTACAGCACTTAGCGGGGTTTGCGTACAGCTGGAAAGCTACTAGATTGTCTTTTGAGGCCCTTTAGGAGTGGCATGTTTTTTAAGTGTCTCTTTTTAGTAGCCTTGGCCTATGTAAGAAGGGCTCGTGTGTTTCACAATGCTAGCAGCTGATGAAGTGATTGTACTGTTGCGCAACACACTTACCCTTCCTACACTGGCTCTGGCGTGAATTGTTGCGTAACTTTCTCTCGTCTCACTCTTGGGTTGTATTCTCATGAGAGGCCCAGGGATAAACAAGATGCCAGGGGGCCCTTCCAGCTGATCCGGTGCATGGGGCCACTTCCAGCCAACGCATGGACATGTGGGAGACTGCCCGGCTGTCCTTCATCGGCCACAGCCTCTTCTGAGTGTGTGTGTGTGTGTGGGGGGGAGGGGGGGTGGGGACGGGACGTGCCCCCAGATGAGAACTGTGAGCAGGTGTCTAGGGTTATTTTTCCAGGAGTCCTTTTAGAGCCTAAGAGTAGGCTTAGAATTGTGCCTATGCGTCTCTCTACTTTTGGAGTTGGGGAGGTACAGTGATTGTATAGTACACAGTTACACTCGTCAATGCTGTATTTTTAGGCAAACAGAAATATACTTCTGTTATTCAAATGGGTCCCAAGATTGCAGTGTGGGAAGCTTTAACCACGGGATAACTAGGGTGCATCGAGCATGGCAGGAAAAGGGTGGACTATGGAAAGAGTATTTGTTTCGTGGGAGGTTCTGGGGTCCCCGTCCCCCAATATGTGGTCAGAAAAAGGTGAGAGAAATCAGCAGTCATTCTGGAGCTCCCAAGCCACACCCTGGCAACAGCACTGCACTTACTACAGTCTGGAGGCCCCCCTGGCTCAAGGAGAGAACGTTACTGCTTTGCATTGTAAATAACAGATGTTGCTATTACCCAATGAAACGGTACTCATGTTATCAACTGCATAATGATGAAAGTCAGAGACGGCTCTCAAGAGTTCCCACAAGGACAGGCAAGATGCAGAACTCTCTGGAGAGCTACACAAAATGTGTGGTCCCGTCCCGGCCCCATGTGACGAGCCAACGTAATTGGCAAAAGGGGATGCTTTCTCTTCCCTCCGACAACAGTAATCTACATGCAAAGAAGTCACACCAGTGGCAGCTTTCTGTAAAACAAGCTGGAAAGGTAGCTCAGTGAGTTAAGTGCTTGCTGTTGAGCTCTGTATGATCTGCAGGTCGCGGTTTTGAATCCCACTAACGTCGACTGCACCTTTATTCTTTTTTTGTTTGATCAATAATCATTGTATTCTATGTAAATAACCGATTATTATGGTGGCATTGCAATTGAGAAAGTAACTGTTTAATAAGCCACCAAATCTAGCAATGTGGACAAACTACACCCAACCTTTGTCCTCTAACTAAACTGCTTCAAGCGCACTCGTGTTTCTTAAAACTCTGCTCCAACAGGCCTGCAAAATCATGTCCCAAGTGTGTTTTTAGATATATTATTTTGTATGTTAGCACATCATAAATACAAGACTACAAGTAATATAAACTGTCCTGGCGGTCTTTAGAGCTTCAGTATTTGGACAAATCAGAAGTGCCTTTGTAATAAAGCTATCTGCTTGTAGTCAGTTGGACACGGGCATGCATCTTTGGGGTAAGCCTTATGTGCACACAAATCCACATACATTACACACTATTTTCTGTTCCTTCTGCAACCATTAATCAAATTGCGTCCCATAGCGGTGCATTGCTGAAGGCAACGAGCATGCAATACATGCCCGTCATGGGCCCCTTCCAAGACCTGCAGGCCACCCCAGGAGGCGCCACCTGGGCAGACATGGTCTGAGACTGCGTTCAATGCCTAACTGTAGCATGATTTGGCAAACTATGATATGGCAGCATTCATTCAGTCTCGGGAGGATAGCTCAGGGGCAACGTGCTCGCCTTGGAAGCAAGACAACGTGGAGCAACACAGGTTCGATCCCGGGTCCGCCCTTAGAACTCTGGGTATTAAGCGCGTTATAAATGACTTATCATTTGGTGTGCAAGAAACAAGAGCCATGTTACCTGCATGACTCCCCCTCAACAAGATGTGACAATGCGGCATTGTACATGCGATGTGTGTGCAGTGTGGCAGCGTCAAGGGTGCAGGCGGGGAACAAAATTGTGTTGTGCACATAAACGATTGCTCAAAAAAATCCTGGTCCTTTTCCTAGGAAAGGACAAAACCAGCTGCCGCGCCCGGAGGGGACGGAAAACAACAGGGAAAGCTTATAAAGCTAAAGTACACGGTACAACCGTGTTTGTCCTTTTAACCGTTAACAAAATCACATATGATAACACAAAAACAACGGTTTTGTAGGAGAGAAGGTATTCAAGGTGCATCAAATGTATGCGAAAACAAATAGGTGAGTTAAAGTGCTCACACTCGAATACATGAGAAGGAGGTCCACCTGGCTCGGCGTACCTTGCCCTAAGGAAGAACACCCTGACCCTGACGGGGCGCCTATCCCTGGGTTGCGCGTGGTGTATCGCCTACTAAAAAGATATAGAGGAGAGTACTGTCCCTCAACCTTCTATACTGGTGGCGATGTCTGGAGACAGACACGAGTAGTCCAACAGGGACATCTAAAAAGTGGTAGACTTCAGCAGGTGAGGCAGCGTGCAACAAAACTGTATATTAGATCTTGAGGCTGCTAGAATGCATGGATACAACCTGTGAGACAGGTCAACTGCTTCTATTCCATCCAGAGTGTATAACTTTAATAATTCCCGTAGGTCATTGTGGTTGGAGTATGAAACAGTGCTGCTGGAGACACCACTGGAGGGTATAAAGAAACAAACCCAGCAAAAGGGCTGTAGGGCTAAAAAATGGCTCTTATAAAAAAGGTGTAGCTCACTCTGTGAAAGTGAGTGTGCTACAATTTAGCAATTTTTGAAGAGTACAGTCTCTTTGGTTGGTGTAAAGAGATCACGGGTAGGTCATGAGAGCCCTCATGACCGAAAGAGGTCGACCGGTTTCGATGGCATGGGGGATTCGAACCATCTTCTTCAGGACCGTGACTTGTAAAGCAAACGAGTTTGCCAAATGTTCAGATAGATGCTGAACAAGGGGATGCTGGTGTCTCCTGTAGGGAGACAGAAAGGAGGGGGAGAGAAAAGGAGGGGCAATTACATTGATGAAAGGATGAATAAAAAACAGGCACCAAAAGTGTGCAGACTTATAGGTGGTGATTGTCATGCATAGAGCGGAGCATGTCGGAGCAAAAAAACTGCAGCGGTCAGAAGTTTGCAGGAATGGTGGAGGTGCCTGGACACCTGTGTAGGGTCTCAACGCCATAAGTGAGGGAAGACAAGGACAATAGGGTGAGGGGGAGGTAGACCGTGAAGGAAACGAGTCTCTACAAGTGACTGATAAGCTGTTGTCTAGGTAGTGAGGGGCAGCGAATGTGCTAGAATTTAGTGCACTGCAGGGCAAGAAGGCAGGGAGCCTCTGTGTGGTCCACAACAAGGGGGAGCTATCCCAAAATAGTGCAAGTAAAAAATAATGCAAGTAAAAAATAATAAAGATAAAATGGGGGCTCTGGGCCTACCTCTTTGCCAAAGCCTGTAGGCACAAGGTCTGTCTGGGAGGCGAGGGATGGCACTGGATTGCATACAGCAACGTGCTGGTGAGGAAGGAATACCTGCACAATCTGGTGATGATGTGCCTGCAGGAAACAAAAAAACCACAGAGTGTAGGTGGTAATAGCTCCGAAACCACATGGCTTCATGAGTTGAAGTATAGTGCCAAATGATCTAGGGGTGTGCCATACCTATAAAGCAGCAACTGCTGGGCTCCGTGGAATCCGTGAGCTGTATCGAGCTGGTACAGCTCGAGACTGGCGGTTTTGAGAAATGAGGCCCACCGCCTATAAAAAGGAAGCGAGCAACGCGCTCGCGCTGGTGAATGCGACGTCGGCGTCTGTGTGACGCAGCTGTCTCCAGGGAAACGCCTCACGCATTCGTAGCTAGCGGAGGAAGCCCAAGCGCCTCTCAAAAGAGTAGAGCGCGCTTGGATTCCAAAGGATCGGGCACTGAAGCCCGATCTCAAGTGGAAGAGACTCGATGGGAGGGGGGAGGACGGAGGGGAGGTGGAGGTGGGTGGGGGGGAGAGGGGAACTGGGATGGTACTAAGAAGGGGTGAGGAGAAAACGGGGGGGAAAAAAGGAGGAAGGGTGACAGATGACACCGTGGGGACTCGAAAAAAAGGGGGGGGGGAGGGAGGGCCGGAGGCTAAGGGGAATAATGGAGGGGAGGGGGGGGGAAATGATTGGGTAGAGGAAATGGGGAAGGGGGACAAAAGACCATGACCAGATGGGGTGGTCAAGATAGCTCATGAACCCTGTGCAGAATGAGGAGGATTTACCTCATGGGACTAATGATATGTCTAGAGGAGTGAAGGTAGAAACAGAAGAGCACTGTTGCTATGCGTAGGAATGGTGATTCAGGACAACACTGCTAGTTCGTGCCACTGGATTTGATCATTGAGACCTTCTGAATAGGTATTGAGTCTATAAATCCACATCTGTTCTCTTTTGAAAAGTATATTGTGGTAGTTGCCGCCTCTGCGGGGCGGTGAGACTTTTTCAATGATGGTCCATTTGAATTGGTCCGCAGTATGTCCTTTAGATGTAAAATGCGTCACCAATGGTGCAGTGAGTTTGTTCGTTCTTATGCATGATTTGTGTTCGGTCATGCGGGTTCGGACTGGCCTAATGGTCATTCCAATGTACCTCAGGTTGCATGGGCAAGTGATCATATAAATGACGCCCTTGGTGTTGCAATTGGTAAATGTATTCTGTGTCCATGGTGTTTTCCAACCTATTTCTATCTGCGTAGTTCTCGAGGTCTGTGCGCACATGGAACAATTGCCACAAGGTGCATGGCCTTTGATGGATGGGGTATTCCAAAGGGTCGCCTGCGTGAGGACGTCCCTGGGTGGGCCGCAGGGGACGCATCTCCATTTGCAACACCGAAGAGCGATGGCTGGAAGGCTCTGAATGGGTCAACACCACTGGCATTGGTCTGAGCAAGCTTTCATACCACTGTAGATCTGCGTTACGGCCCGTGCTCCACCTCACTGTTGAGGCCCAATGAGACTGAAACATGTCCTGGGGAGCTTGTAGTCTCGTGCAGAAATGATGTCACCAAGCAGTTTGAGCTGAGACCAGGCCTGATTTGCATATGGTCCTTCCCCTTCTGTAATGGCCTGAAGGGTGCCCGGGATCTTCAAATATGTGTTTAATTCATTTGCGTCCTTCCAGCCATCACTCTTCGTTGTTGCGAGGGATTACCTATCCCAGTTTAAAGAGTTGATCTGCAAGAAGGCAGGGTGCATGGTCAGTGTTGGGTGCCACAGTTCATTCATCAATATATGATGATCAGTTTGGTAAATATGCAGAATGGTTGAACATGATGAGTGGCATGCCATTCCCCCTATCTAGTAGCCAATCGCCAGCCTAGAAGGATGTCTTAGTCTTTTTTCTATTGCACTCTTGTACAAAAGTTATCAGACAAGCTTTCATCTTTTATGGGCAGATAACGTTCTTGACAGGTGGCCTTTTATACCACTGGGGATTGACGTGGCAGTACCTGATTGTCTAAACTGCAAATTACTTGCCCATATTGGTGTTCCCACTCCGGCCACCATCTCCCGCCACCCCGTTCTGCCTGCCTCTCTGCTCCCAAGGTTTGTCAACAGACCACCTTCCTGCACTTGCACCACCAGCGTCCTGCCTCCCACCAGCAACCCACTAAGCAGTCCCGCCTCCTGTTGCTGCCCCCCTGCCAGTGTAGCTACACCGCAGCACATTAGTTTGCCCCAAACCCTCGCAGCACATGCAGCCTGCCACGCTCCTATCAGGTTACATCGGCTCGTAATTTCCCTTAGCCATGGTAACTAGTAGCTTTATAATGCTCCCTCTCGCCAGAGTGCTATGATGGGTTGTATTGTCCCCCAGCCTGCCATAGCCATTATAAGCTAATTTACCATGCGAGGTGCAGGAGGCTATAAAACTCTGTTAGCACCACGGGCACGCGCTTCAGCCAATTAGGGTGCTCAGAATGCTGGCTGAACCTCACGGTATAAACATGCGTTCCGCGCAAACTCGGAGATGCCAACATTCGCCCCACCATTTTCCCCTCTTGTCGCTCCTCTATCACAGCCATGGACATGGAAGAATGGCTCTGATTGGAGTTCGTTTCCATTTTCATGGCAGCCATGTTAGATTAGTACTTATTTGAAAGAACAAGTTGTGACCTGGTTTTTCAAAGGAATAAATGCATGTTAGCAACTGGGGATGTAAACCTGGGGTGCTAATAGCCATAGTGACGGGTTTACCAGGGCTGTATCGGGTGGTAACATTCTGGAGCCCTTGATAAAGGCCCTTGCTTCGCTTTGGCCTGTTAACTTGGGCCGTGGGCTGGTACAGCCCAGGTAACACGCAAATATGGCCATATTAGAATGGCAAGACAATGCACTGCGAGAGGACAATAATGGCTGCTAACTCTTCTCTGCCGGCATGCCAAATTTCCTCCTTTGTCTCTCTCTATTTTTACCAGAATGTTTAACCTGACAGGGTGGAATGCTGCAGTAGCATTATAGTCTTTCGCCCTCAGGCTATGCTTAGGCAATATGCCCCGAGACTTCGGGCCATTACTGCATAAGGCAATGCCCCCAGGGCCCATAGTTCCACAAACGCACCAGGGTCATTACCTATGCGGTAATGGCACGCAGTTAAGGGGCATATTGCCATTAGTACCCCAGCCCGTAGGACCGGGGTACTAATGTTTTTTTTCCCCGGCTGCGAGGCGCGTTACGTTTCACAGTTGGAAAAAAAAGTAACAAAAGGTATAAAAAATGGCCACAAAAACGTAGTCCGTTTTCTCTTTCTGCAGCCATAGTAAACAAAGAAAATGGCCCGGAAGGGGAGAAGGGACTACGTGTGGTCCCTTGTCCCCTTCCATGATGGCCTGAAAGAAAAAAAAAGAATAACAAAGGCAAGCGCAAGGGACGCACAGGGACGTGAGCGAGCTTACCGTGTGGTAAGGCTTGAGAATGCACCAATCGGTGCCTCTGTTTCCTTGAAAATAACCTGCTCCGGGTACTAACGGCCATAAATGTCCTCTCCATTGTTGTAGGCCCTTGCCTGTGGCTTGGACCCATTTTTCATGCAGAGGCCACTAACGGCCTGTATAGTTCTCCATGTAGGGCTTTAATGACTTGCAGTTTATATGCATACAGTTCTTGCTGCCAGTCTTTCGAATACATTCATCAGGGATTTCAGAACAGTTCCTTGCATTTCGCATGCATTTGCACTGGTGAAGCAATGTCCTGCAATTTTTAATGGCATTCCCAAATTTTCATGAGAAGGGTAGGGGTAAAATTTGGAAGGTATCTACAATTATGTTCGAAACCCAAGAAATACTGAAAAGTCAAGAGGCGTACCGGAAAAAACAAAAATACATAGGACCCAGGACTCTCGTCCAGTTCTTAAAATGATGTAAACTATTTTTGGAAAGTGATGTCTAGATGTAGTACCACCATATGATGTGACCAGGAAACCTAAGGTCGAATCTCACTCAGCTTCTCTTACCAAATGGAGTGTGTCGTGATATACAAAATGCAAATTTGCCAATCAGGGCTTTAGATGATAGCATTAGCCGCTGAAAGCCAATAGTTTATTCAAAGTATGTGCTAAATGCTGAAAGTAATGCTGACAGTAATCTGTTGTAGCACCTCCATTACGCAGTAGTGAGCTACAAGGAATATGCAGGCCTAGTAGGGGTGGTAGGTCACATTATGCATTGTAGATAGACAGGCAGGGTGGAGGGCCCAGTTCTGTAGCTAATAGAGACATTATTGGAGTGTTAGGAGCATTATGGCACCTATATAGCGCTTAGATAGCCGTTCTTAAGCGCTATGGACACTAAGCTATGAGTGCATGCCTTTTAGAGCTTGCTCACATGGAGTTAATTCATATCGGCTTCTGTTAGAATATTCTGCATGGCTTTGTAAACAAATCCTGTTTCCCTGAGAAGGCCTGGTGCGGCCTTGCCCACACGCTGATAAGGACATTCCAGTGCTTTCGCGGAGAGGGCTCCAAGGGAGGGGTAGGAGCGAGCAGGGAGCATCTCAGAGAGAGTTGGTTTTTTCCATGAGCAAGCCTATATTTTGCACAGGGAAAGTTCTGGAACTATGCGTCATGGTGACTGACAGCACAAGATTACAAAAATGCATGCCCACATGACTCAGGGGGGAGATCGATCCGTGGACTTGGTTCGAGCCTGATCGAGTGTCTGGAACCTGATGCTCTGTCGGCACCCTGCAGCGTTGTCATCTGAGCGGGGCTGGAAACAGCTAGCTTATGAGGGCCACGGTCTTCCAGCGCTGATTGAAGGGGCACAAGACTGTGTTTCTCTGTTTCTCTAAGTTCTATGTTTCTCTATATTTTGTATTTCTCTAAGTTTTGTGTTTTGTAATCTTCTCTAACTTGAATCCTAAAGTGCTGCTAAATTTTACTGTTTATGCTTTTTTCTAATAAATGGTAAACATTTTGAAGGTGTCACTTGTCACTAGCATGAGTTCACTGCTCAGCACGATAGAACCTGTATTTTGGGCTGAATTGGGTAATTTTTGCTCTCAAGGGCTGGTCCTGAGGAAGATTTTCCCCTTTTCAAGACATTTCGTGGCAGCTTGTGGATTTGTGCAGTGCAGTGCCTTGCTGTGAAATGACAAATTGTGTGAGAGAACACAGTGCAGAGTGAGGAGCAGGCTGTCGCATTTCCTTGGTGGTCTCACTGCAGCTCTGAGATGTGAAATAGACAGCACTTTTGTATTGGCTTGCCGCGGCCGATAGCTTGTGTGGTTAAGACTTTCCCCTTCAGTAAATCAGTCGTAGTTGACTTACTGCTTGGGAACGGAGCCAGGGAGCACAAGGCGATAAACAAGCGGGAAATTGCTATGTTTAAAGCGCTCCGATGAATGGTGAAGAAAGATTTATGTTTAATTAGGAAAGAATTTTTTTTCATGCGGTTTCCCCAGTTAAAGTTGTAATTTGGATTGCAAAGTGAGACGAAAGCTTGCTCTATTTTGGCATGAGGGCAGAGAAAGGGAAAAATATTTGCGAGGATTTGACATGCAAATTGTGAATAGTGATTTAAACATTGAGATCCAGCCCCAGTGTGCTAGCGAGTGGGGGGCTGTAATGTAAGGAGGCGAAGGTTCGCTTTTTATAATGTATGCTTTTGAAGTGTTGACATTCCTGAAGATAACGTGGGAATGAGCGGGGTTTAGGAGAAAGAGTAACATCTATGTTGGGAGCTTGAAGGTTTTTTTTTTCTTTTGGCAAATGTAAATTCCATGTGCTGGTAAGGCATTCTGTTTAAGGAAACACACGAAAATGGCTACATTGCATTTTAGCTGTGCCATGCTTACAATGGGTGAGAGACTCACTTAAAAAACAAAGTGAGTGAATGGTATTTGGATTTTCGATTTTTGTGTATTGATTTGAAATTGCAGAATCAGTTTGCAATGGTTTGGGGGGAAAAGACAATTTATATTTTCTAAATTGCCCCTAGAATATATTTGACTGTTCCCACACTATGCCATGGGATTGTTGCCAATGGCAAAAGTACTGTTGCTATTAAGGGATGTATGTTTTACACAAGACAAGGACAAGTTGACTGCGATATATGGTGAAAAAAGATGTTGACAAATTAACAGCCCACAAGCAATATAGAGTGTGGGTTGCTCTTGCAGAAAACATGCAGAGAGCTGCACTACACATGACATGTTTTAAATGCACTGAAATAAGTGGTTACATTCTGGCAATGGTACAACAGAATGAAAAATCTGTATGTGATAAGACAGCACAAAGATTCAGTGGGTTGAGGGTTCTTTTGAAAGATCTCACATTGCATTGGAGTGAGTTTGTGAAGCCAAACTACAAAGTCACCAGAAAGAAACATGATTTTACATGGGACATTAATCAGTAGCCTGATTTTAAACAGGCTAAAAGACACTTTGCAGATTTGAAGAATTACATGGAGTTGAATCTGATGACAAGAAAAAGTGCCTCTTTTGAAAATAAGAGTTTTGCTGTGCAGAGCTTGTGCCTTGAAGATAACTTGCACTGTCTTGGGCGAGGTGCGCGAGGAAAAAAAATAAAACTGTTGGAGGAAGGCAGGAAAGCAGAATGGCGTGCTCCTGTTCACTAAAATGGTGTTTTCTGTGCTGCTCCAGCAACTCATAAAAAGCTCCCATATCTGCCAGCTTCTGTAAACAGTTAATCTGGATGAACTGTCTGAAACGAGTGCCTTCCATTGAAGCCGCCCCAGTTTAAGAGTTATAGGCAAAGAGATAAGCTTGCTGCGTGCGTATGGCGCTGCCATGTGGACAGGAAAGATACACAGTGACATTCCTGCATTCCATCCCCTGTGAGAGACACTGTCAGTGTGAGCAAAGACAGAGGAGAGGGTGGAAAGCCAGAATGCTGAAACTGAACTGAAGGCAATAATTGCTGTGAGTGAGGAGATGAAAAAGAGCACAATCTACCTTACACATGCTGATGTACGCATGCTTTCTGACACTGGCATGCAATAACAGAGCTGATCAGAAGTAAAGAATTTGCCCAGTAGCAACACTGGAAGGAAAATAAATGCTGCATGCAGATGGCAGGCTGGGCGCATCTCGCATCTGAACATTTAGGGAAACTGCATCTGTGAATGGGCTAAGAAAAGACAGCTGCCCATTTCAAGAGACATTGCTGTGCAAGCTGCATCCCCGTGCCCCATGTGATGTGAACTGAAGTAAAGCGCTGTGCACTGGGGAAGAAACCTCTAGGCGCTTTGAGAAGTGAAAATACATAGCTGGCAAAATGCAAGCTACATTGCCAGGGCTGGAGTAACTGACAAAGACATTATGGCGTTCCAGATGGAAGCAAAACCGACAAAGGTAGCCGTTTTGCAAGAAACAACATGCAGAACTGAGAAGAACATGAACACTGCACAATAGCCATGATCCAGAAGCCTCACGGCTTAGTGCAAGAATGAATGATTTGTTGAAGCAACAAAAGGAACTGATTCAGACTATCGCTCTCAAGGGGTGGCCCAAGAAATCAGCAGACACCCTTTGGGAAAATGACAAGTGGAAAACCAGAGGCTTGAAAGACACTAGCTGTATGGAGAAAAATAAACAAAGCTGTTTGTGCAACTGCAGGCAGTATTGGACTGAAGGACTTTACCTTTGAAATATGGAGTGATGCCAGCAGGGCAAGCTAATTCAAGATCATGAAACACTGGAAGCAAGTTGGCGCCTGGCATTCGTGATCGCTTTGGTGACAAAGAAAATTATTGATCCATTGAGAAGTGTGACCTGGGTACTTATTATATGGCATTTGTAAAATCACAGATCAGTCTGAAGTACCATTGACCAACTATGATCGCATTGCACAAATGAGTTTGTGATTAGGCAATTACACCCCGTATGGTTGAGTGTAAATAATCCCCCAGTAACACACAGAAGGGTGACAAATAATTGCAGTAGCAATGATAAAGTGTATAGTTACCTGATGAGACTTCTGAAGGTGTGGGTAGTGTTAAGGGAAGGGGTGGATAACAATGATATTGTACTTTTGATGAAATCCTAACATTTCTGTTTGTATTTTGCCTAGGCAAAATAAACCAAGACAGTTGCGTGCCATGATTGGGGTAGACGTGTGCAATTTGCGGGTGATGCTGATCAGTCAAGCAGACGCATTCTCAGAGAAAGCAGGTCACTGCGAGATGCTATGTCAACTTTGAACCTGTCCTGCACCTCACTTAATGCTGCAAACGTGCGTGACGCGTGAGGACATTTGTTCTGCAACCTGCGAGAAGTGTCCAACAGAGTAATAACTTTTGATGAACTGGCACGGTGCAGACTTGGCTAGTTATCAAACATTTGATGCTGCACATTCAAATGATGCAGTTGCTGGAAATAACCTGGTTGATATGTTTTGCCTTTCTTGTTTAAAGGACTGTGGACAAAGCAACCGTGATGGGTTGTGGACTGTGACATCATGCACCACAAACAGCTGTGTGACGCAGCACTTGAATGCTAACGCATTGAAAAATGGTTTTTAAATGCATTTTTGAGATGAATCTGAAAAAGCAAAATGTTTTGCTCTTCCAACTGAATTGTTTTAACCAGAAATGCTTTGTTTTTAAAAAAAATAAATAATAACTACTACGTTGCACGTAGGCAGGAAAATGATTTATGAATTGTTGGGGCAGCAGGGTTATGCAAGCAGGAGCATAATATATTTTGAGATAAAATGAGTGTGCACACCAAAGTTAGCTGTGCATAGGTTAAGGTTCTTAATTTGTAGTAATGCTGCTAAGAGTATATGAGCTCTAATTTGAGATGGTAACCTTTGAACCACTGGATACTTTTACAGCCAGCCTTAAGGCGGGTAAATGAAACCAAGACTTGATATTTGATTTTATGACACAGTGTGTGCACACGGTTTTTGTTAAACCAACCAATTTTATGTTTCTGTGGGGACGGCTGTCTCCAGCACACTGATGCAAAGAGTCACCTTTTGATTGTAGACATTTAGAGTAATTCATTAGAAAAGCGCTACAAATGAGTATCCACATGGAACTGCTAACGTACTGGCCTGGCACATTGTCGGGCATCTTTTGTCACTGACTCATATGACTGGTGCTTATGAAATCCTAGGCCCAAATGTTTCAGTGAATGGATCCAACAATTTGTTTGATGTTTCATGTTTTTTCTGACCAAGGACTTCAGCAAGGGTACTCGCCAAGATTTTATGGACTATAACTTGACTAAATGCATTTCTTACAATGGTACGATGAAACAGCCACTGCCGGATGGTAGTATGGTGTTTGTATCTAAAACTAATATTGTATATGGTAGGCATCACACTTGGAGAAGGGTATTCTCCAAGTCGCACAAGGTAGAAACTGTGAACATGCTAGATTTTCCAGTAGTAAGGCAACATTTAAATTGTAGGCTGGTAATGCACACCTCTATTATTACAGTGATACACTTAGACATAGATTTATCACGAGGCAATGTTACCTTAGTACTACCAAGCTGCTACAAATGGAGTCAATTTCTATAGCCCATCACCAAAGTGCGCGTAGCTAGGGAGCTAGATTCATTAATTGCAGGAGCAGGGGGGGTAATAGGAGCTTTAAACGATTTTGACATAAAAACTGTGCACGCTAAGCTAGCCACTATGGGTTCTGATGCCAGCTCTGCTATAAAACATCTGGCCTAGTGGGGCCCATTGATAAACCCAACACTGCTACAAGTATTGGCCACCACTGCAGATGGCAAACCTTTATCTATGAAGACATTTTTTCTGCCATAGGGCAGGTCAACAAGACTGCTAAATACATACGATGCATTTTATGGCAAACATTGTTAAATCAGCAGGTGTTGGCTTTTCGCTCCGAGTGGGGTCGACCATCCTCAACCCACTGGCACACAGAGCTACAGTTACCAGCAAACATATGGATTAAACCGCTTGCTTTTGATTGCATGAATAACACATGCCATGCTTTAATGCAAATTAGTAGAATTGTTTTTATTTAGATAACCTGGTGCCCATGGGTTCACCTTGCTCATGAAGTTAGATGGTTTTTGGTTGGATTCCACATACATGGGGGAAGTGTCTAATCACACAGCCCATAGTCACGTCTGAATCCCCTGGGATCAGGGGGAAGGGGTAGGCCCTTAGAGTGGGAGGATGCCAGGTTTAGAATTGGTAACCATATATAAATGCAATAGTGCATTGTAGATTAGACTACACCGGATTGCCTTGATATTCTAACTGCATGCTGCTTTTTAACTGACAATCAGTTATACGATAATTATTTAGGTATTTTTGTGTAGGCCAGGTTTTGGCTAGAGTAAATATCCATGTTCACTTTGTGTACATTTTTGTTTAGGTAGTGTTTTTACTAACCTTGCATGCCACGCTGACTAACCGCTAGAAGATAGTTTACTTAAACCTCTTGCAAAGCCCCAAGGTCTTTAACCACCTCATTTACATACTATGTTGATGGGTATTAGCCAGCATTGTCGCCCACACTTTGAAAAGAGGTGGAATGTCGTGATATACAAAATGCAAATTTGCCAATCGGGGCTTTAGATGACAGCATTAGCCGCTGAAAGCCAATAGTTTATTCAAAGTATGTGCTAAATGCTGAAAATAATCTGTTGTAGCCTTCCATTATGCAGTAGTGAGCTACAAGGAATATGCAGGCCTAGTAGGGGTGGTAGGTCACATTATGCATTGTAGATAGACAGGCAGGGCGCAGGCCCCAGTTCTGTAGCTAATAGAGACATTATTGGAGTGTTTGGCGCATTATGGCAACTATATAACGCCAATCTTAAGCGCTATGGACACTAAGCTATGAGTGCATGCCTTTTCGAGCTTGCTCACATGGGGTTAATTCATCTCTGCTTCTGTTAGAATATTCTGCTTTTCTAACTGTCGCCCTGCATGGCTTTGTAAACAAATCCTGTTTCCCTGAGAAGGCCTGGTACGGCCTTGCCCACACGCTGATAAGGACATTACAGTGCTTTCGCAGAGAGGGCTCCAAGGGAGGGGTAGGAGCGAGCAGGGAGCATCTCAGAGAGAGTTGGATTTTTCCATGAGCAAGCCTATATTTTGCACAGGGAAAGTTCTGCAACTATGCGTCATGGTGACTGACAGCACAAGATTACAAAAATGCATGCCCACATGACTCAGGGGGGAGATCGATCCGTGGACTTGGTTCGAGCAAGATCGAGTGTCCGAAACCTGATGCTCTGTCGCCACCCTGAAGCGCTGTCATCTGAGCGGGGCTGGCAACAGCTAGCTTATGAGGGCCAGGGTCTCCCAGTGCTGATTGAAGGGGCGTAAGACTGTGTTTCTCTAAGTTCTATGTTTCTCTATATTTTGTATTTCTCTAAGAATCCCAAAGTGCTGCTAAATTTTACTGTTTATGCTTTTTTCTAATAAATGGTAAACATTTTGAAGGTGTCATTTGTCACTAGCATGAGTTCACTGCTCAGCACGATAGAACCTGTATTTTGGGCTGAATTGGGTAATTTTTGCTCTCAAGGGCTGGTCCCGAGAAAGATTTTCCCCTTTTCAAGACAGTGTGATGGTCAACAAATATACCCGTAGGTTCCGTCCCCTTTCCTCCATCCTTGGGGCATCCCCAGGCATGGGGACGATATTGGAACCTTTTGGAAGCAGAAAAAGAGTGTCCCCTTTAATTTAGTATAGCACACCGGGGCATAGCCCCGGATATGTGGCCGCCCAGAAGCCCCACCCTCCGGTGCCTCACATCAGTACCTTATTCCGCTCGGATGGCATCAGACCTGGTAGCTTGCACAGGTATTTTTTTTCAGTGCCACGCGTGCTTCCCTGGTGTATGTTGGTCGCAGGAGTCTTCACGAGGTGCGCATTGTGCGACCATTCCTTTCTGGCATCAGACTCTGCCTAGAGTGCTTGGGGCCCGATCACCGTTGGGACGCATGCGCGTGGTGCTGCTCCCTTGCGCCACTGTCCTTGAAGAACAGGCTTTCTCTCTGGAGGGAGATTTTTCACACGTCACCTCCAAACCATCTGAAGGACTTTGTGTCGAGGCCATCCCAGCACTAGAAGGCAAGTCACTTGTACTCGAAGGCACCCCAGCCCGAAAACGCCTTCCTGGTGTCGCCAGCTGGTAGGGGCCACTCAGACCCTGGGAATGGTGATAAGCCTGAGGCTGTCAAGGCTAGCGGCCCCCGTGCCAATGGGCCCACTCGGGCTGGCCACCAAGGGGCATTATATCTCTGTTTCCGCACGGGGTGCGACTTGCCTCCAGGCTCTAGTTCCAGGTGCGCGTCACGACTACTAGCACTGTGGCTGAAGGCAAAGGGCCTCCCGGAGTTTCCTCCAAGGTCGGTCGTGTGAAGAAGAAATAGACTGCCAGTCAACTGACTGAGGGCCTGTGGCCTATCAGAGCCCTCTCTGAGGTCAAAACAAACGCTTCAGGGTCACTCATAAACTGTCTTCCGCGATGTCAGGCCCCACACAGCTTCATGCCTCTCTCCCAGGGTGTGGCACCAACACTCAAAATGGTGGACAAACACGCAGCAGAGCCTTCACATTAGGTGGCCATCTTTGACATGGCCATTAGGCCTCCAGTGGCTCCTTCCCCTTCGGGGTGGGCAGTGCAGGGCTGTTCCAGCCTGCATTTCTCAGGGCTCAGCTCTGCTCCGCAATCTGCAGGTAACTGATCTCCACAGGGGTATATATATATACCAGCCAGCCCTTCGAGTACCCATCGCAGGTCCATGGGCATGTTGAACCAGGCAGAAGGCCCAGCGCATCAGCAGGCCAGGCGCCCTCATCTTCTTCACACTCGACCCCTCGGCGTGAAAGGATAGCTTTTTTGAATGATTCATACTCCTTAAGCATTCGCAGCAGATGGCGGAGTTCCTAAAGGAGTTCATTAAAGACGTGCTCCCTCAAAGACGTGCTCCCTCAGATGCTGCCTCCCAAGCCGCCCCCGCTGGGGCCCCTGCCTCTCCCCTCAGAGGTTCCGGTCCCACAGTTGCTGGCAGCTCCTCTTCCACGTCCCACTCCTCCGCCTCTCACCCCTATGCCCGCTTCCCCATCCACTCCTGGCGCCAGCTCAGCCTCTGCAGGGCACTGATCAGGTGGAGGCCCTCGCTGATGCCCCAGCAGGCCCCCGAATCCTCTCCCCCCTTTTCAGGATGATAACGGGGAGGACGATGCAAAGGAAGATTAGTCGTCAGCCTCTGTCAAGGCCATTCATGACCGTCTTCAGGGCCTGGCTGAATTTATGGGGTGCTGCAGCCAGAACAGGTGCAACACGAACCTGGGGGTCCTGGTGGAGGTGCTGGCTCTTTGTGCAACACGTGCTCAGGCATCCCTTTGCAAAAGCACGTCCTTGGGTCCCTTTGCAAAAGGTCTGGGAGAAACCGAGGGCCAACGCACAGCTGAACAAGAAGCTTGATGGCCGCTTTCGGCTCCTTGAGAGTGAACAGGTGCTGCTGTCCTCTCACCCACAACCTCATTCCTCCGTTGTGACTGCCGCTTCCATGTACTCAAAACCCTCAGGTTCATATACGGCTGGCTCTGCTTCCAATTGCTTGCCTAAAGAGGACAAGGTTCTCGAGTCCTTTTGGAAATGGGCCTACCTCTACATGGGGCTGCACCACTGGCAGTCTAACGCTGACGCCAGCCTCGCTGCAGCAAACCAAAAGTTGTGGAGGAAAATAGGGGATTTTCTCCCTTGCTTGGCACTGGATAGTCAGGCCACCTTTAAAGCGGGTTTGGCGGAAGCGTGCACAGTGGTGCAGGATCTTCTGGGGTCTTCAGTTTCCCATACCGATGTTGCCATCTGGGGTCTATGCCTTAGGGTAGAAATGATAAGGACCACCAGGACACAAGCAACCAGGTTTTCTGACGATGTGCAGGACAGAATCCTTGACCTCCCTTTCGTGGGATCAGACTTGTTCCACTTGTCCACGGATGATATAAAAAGAAAACTTCCACACAAACAGCGTAGTCTATGGCAATTCTTACGAAGCCGGGAACCAAGCCTTTCCTTCAATGGCACAGCAGGTCGGACTCCACACCACGCTCATTCAGCGGGTTCAAGGGGTTCTGCGGGCGGAGGGCTTGCCAACTGGACAGGTCGCTGAGCGAGCACAGAAGAAAACAGCAGCGGACACACAGGGTTTCTTTTGCTTCCCCTTCTCCATGCCTACATCTGACAATAAAAAATGAGGTTCAAGTCAGTGTGAAAAACCAGAGGGTGTTTCACTGCCTAGACCCCGGGGATCCCTTACTCTGGTGGCCTGGTCATGCCATCGCCTTTGGATCCAGACCCTGGGGGTGGACAAGTGCGGGAGGATCACCTGGGTGAGGGGTCCTCGGGGAGTGGGGGAGGAATGCCCTATGGAGAGACATGGTATCCCCCCTTTCCAAATACCACTGTCCCATCCTATTTTATAGGATATTCCTACTTCCCAGATCCCCCTCTTTCCTACACAAACACTGAGCCCAGGAAGAGGAGGTCTGAGGCTGAAAGGAGTACCACCCATGCAATACATTGGACATGTCCCACTAATAAGATCAGGCAGGGTCAGGCACGTGATGTTAATTACATACACCAGGTACCTATTAGCTCTCCCCACATGGTTAAGAGGTGGAACACTGAGACACACTCTGGGCAATGTGGTGCACGAGAAGGAGCAGTTCTTCCAGGGCGACAGCGAACCAGGCGGTGCAGAGTGACAGGCCGAGGGACGGAACTGAGGTATAGAAAAATCTTGGACACCCCGGCGAGAGGTGTTTACCGCTGAAGGGCCTGGAAGGTTGTGCAGGGAAGCCCAGCTAGAGAGAAGAGACAAACCACTTTTGTGTTTAAAGGATTCCAGCCATCCTCCTGGGTGAACGGCAGAGATGGGGAGGTGCAGCGGTAGTTGTGGTATCAGCCTTGATTTCAGTATCAAAGCCGCGAAAGACAAAAATGAATTAACACAGCCGGCGAGTTGATGAAAGCAATGAAAGTCTGCTCCGTGTTGAATGAAACTTGAAGGCAACAGTATCCGATGAATGAAGGTTATGCCTGTCCGATAAGACTCGAGAGAAAGCAAAACATTGTAAAGAACTGTTAATTAAAGACACGAAGTAAGAGTGGTCCGGCGAAAGAAGATTGCCCAATCGAAAGTCTCTGTGAAATGTCTAATGCTGTAGAAGCGGCAGGAAGAGAAAGAAACTGAGATGCAAGATTTGATATGCTGTTAGCTTTGATCCCGGCAGAGGGAAACCTGGAGGTGAGAGATATCTTTGAACTTTGAAATAAGTACTCAGAACTACATTTACTAAGAGGCCTTGGTGTAGGAGAGAAAAGGTGACACTTGGGGAAAGAAGTTTGAAGTGGTCATGCCAAGGTAAGGGCAAAAGCCTTGCAGTTTCTAAAGTCTTTGACAGCGGAAGAAAAGTGAAAGGAGGCGTCAGCCCGACGGAGGGAAACCTATGAAGGTGGGAAGGGAACCCCCACAAATTGTGATTGAAAGGTTTGAGCCGGGTGAAGGGAAAACTGTACTCAATTGAAGGAAACAAACTTTTGTTGAACTAAATTACAAGCTAAAAGATTACCTGGGCTGGAGTAAGAGAAAACCGAGAGGTCCAGCGGATAAACTAGTGACTTCTCATGGAAGGCCAAGTGGGCCCTGGTCCACGAAACAAACTGCATCCTTTTCTCCGAAGCCAGAGTTTGTTGAATGGTCCATGGGTGCCAACTTACCCCAGGCTACAAAATGTGGGAAAGGGAGTTTACTCATCCATACTGACATTTCTTTTGAACACTGATTTTCCTTTTTGCATTACACATTCCCTTTACACATTTATTGTATTAGAAAGAGGGCAGGCATTAGGTTTATTAGTATAGGCCATTTTATTTTGACTAAGGACTGGCTAGGACTGTATTTTCCTTTTGTTTGATGGTTGAGTATACTCCCATCTTAGCTATAGGGCAAGATAGGAGTTTTCGAACCCCTTTTGAACCATCAATAAAGGTTTTGAAACTTGCAGCTCTTGTGTCAGTGTCTACTTGTGAAACCATGCCTCCCTCACATCAGGGACCATAGTAGTCCTGAGGCGCTGCAGCTGGCTCTGTTTGTGAGCAATTGGAGGCCTTTTTTCTTCAGTCCTTGGATTCTGTCAGTGGTGTCGACGGGGTTCAGTCTTCCTCTTCTTTGTTCCACACCGTTACTGCCGATAGAGTCTGCATCCCTGTTAAGGAAGATCTTACACCTGTGGAACCTGCAGGTGGTGGAGCCGGTGCCTATTCCAGACAGGGGCTCCAGATATTATTCCAGCATTTTTCCAGTGCCCGAGAACAACCAGTTAGGCCTGAGGGTTGTCCTGGATCTGAAAAACCTCAAGAAGCAGAAAGAAACTGGAAACCCAGCGCTCGTGCAATAAAATTGGTCAAATTCTCATAAATATGGGCTGACTAGGGCTGCGGGTGGTTTTATCAGATTGTAGAGCCTCTGCTTAGAACTCCACCATACGAAACAATTTAATTACAGAGATACAATCACGCTGCACCAATATCCAACAAGTGTCGTTTTAATGCTTGGTTGTATAATTTGAGTTGGTTTTGAGACCAGCCTGGTCTTTGTTCTGGATCTGTCTTTCCTCAAACTGTTCTACCCTTCGAACGCTTCAAGATGATAATACTAGCTCACATAGCAGAGGCTCTTTGCGGGGGCTGAGGGCTAGATTGTTCATTAGACCTCAAAGATGCAATCCTGCATGTCCCCATCTTCCAACCGCATTGTAGGCTCCTGCGGTTCACAATTACGCCACACCATTTCCAGTAAAGGATGCTCCTGTTTGGTCTCGATGCAGTGCTGCGTTTTCTTACCAAGCTAATGAATGTGGTGGCGGCCATTCTTGGTTTGGAGGGCCATCACCTATTCCCTTACTTGGACAACTGGCTGGTGAGAGCCAGCTCTCCCAAAGGGGTGCTCCACTCCTGCCAGAGTTTGTGGATGTCCTATACCAACTGGAGCTTTCCCTCAACCAAAAGAAGTCACAGATGCTGCCTTCACTGGATTTTGTGTTTCTGGGGGTCAGGTGGGACACAGTGGTCCAGAGTGTCTTCCCCACGGCTGACAGATTAATATTTCTATGGTGTGGGGTTTCAACACCTACTGGGTCGCATGGCCTCGTGTGTCCTGACAGTACTGCATGCCAGACTCAAAATGAGGCATCTTCAACTACTTTGGTATCGTCACAGGACCAGTGACCGGGGACCAGGTCGCAGTCAGGCAGGTTGCTCATACCGCACACTCTTCACCTGGATTTCCACTGGTGGCTCCTCGACTGCAATGTGGCCCTAGGGGCTCCGTACACGCAGCTGTACCCTTCTCTGGTGGTGATGACCGATTCTTCCCTGCAGGGCTGGGGAGCAACTCTGGGCCACCACTTCATTCACAGCTCATGGTCGAGGGAGGAAACCTTGATGCAAACCTTCTGGAGCTCGGGCCAGTGGGCCTGGCTCTCAAAGCCTTTCTGCCATTGGTCAGGGGCAAAGCAGTCATGGTCAGGACCGACAATTCATCCACAATGTTCTACCGGAACAAACGGGGTGGGGCCAAGTCGCCATCTCTCTGCAGGGAGACGATTTCTATCTGGGAATGGGTCCTGCCGCAAGGGGACAACAATGCAGCAGTGGTCAGGTATAGCCGGCTGGGCTACAACACATACGAGTGGGAATCACACATTCACTCCTTGTCGCTCTCTTTCAAAGGTGGGGCTTTCCGGATCTCAACCTGTTTGTGTCTCTGCAAAATTCCAAATGCTCCCTCTTTGCGTGACGGGTGGGGCAGGGTCACAGCTACTTGTTAGACATTTTCCAGCTGTGCTGAGACGGCCTCAACTGATATGCCTTCCCTCCCCCTCCTCTGTAGGCGGAGAGAAGGCATAGCAGTTGAGGCCCTCTGCAGGTATCCGAATCAGTAAGCTGCACCGTTATTCTGGTAGCTCCCCACTGGCCACCGAGGGCTTTGTTCTCAGACCTCTTACAGCCCAAGTCGCAGGGCCTGGTCCACCTGGCAGTCCTCCACAAGGGCTTCCTCACGCAGCAACACAGAGAAGTGGAGCACCCAGGACCGAGAAAGCTGGTGCTCTCGGCTCGGCTCCTCATCAGTGGAAGCTTCACCCTCTGGCATTCTCCGCGAGCAATTGGGACATTATTGAGGAGGCTCCCACTCGCTTGCAATATAAAGGTAAATGGACCAGATTCTGCCATTGGGCCCAGGGTGTGGACCTACTCACGTGCCGCATTGACGATATTTTATCTTTCTCTGCACATCTTGCTCGCTCCGTGTTCTAAGTGGATACCTGCTGCACTTATGTGGCGGCCATTGGGGCCTACAATAATTCACAGGATGAGAATTTCTTGGCGGCTAACCCGGTGGTCAAAGCACACCTCAAGACCTCAAGGTCTTAACAAGGGTTGTTACTACATAGGCACTGTACCCAACTACTTGAACCCCAACCACTCCAGCCTTGCACACCTTCCTCATTTCTTTCCTACTCCAGCTACATTTCTTGTATCCTGTACGGTGTTTTAAGTTATTTTCCATTTCCAGTATCCTGAACTGTGTTTTTTAAGCTTTGCTTTATGCATCTTGTATTATCCTGACTATGACTACACCAATGTTGTAACTTACTATGCCTGCTTGTAACCACTTCCTTGTAACCACGCGCCCAGATTCCTCAGGGCAAGGCTGTGCACTATAAATAAATAAATACAAATACTGCTGTTGCACAGGCCCAATCCTATCTGGGACGTAAATGTGGTGCTGGCAGCCTTTTGAGCCAACATCAAGTGGGTTACGCTCTAGGCGGTTCTGCTGGTGCCGCTCACCCCGGTGCAGAGGATTAATGAGCTGCAGGTGCTGTCATCGTGTGAGCCATTCACCGTCTTTCACAGCGATAAAGTACTTCTGCGCATCCATCCCAAATTCCTGCCCAAGGTGATTTCACCATTTAGTCTAAATCAGCAAATTTGCTTGCCAACGTTCTTTCCCAATCTGCAGTCTGAAGCGGAGTGGGCACTTTCTTTGATCTGCAGTGGGTGCTCAAATTCTATCTCTCTCGGACGAAGCCTTTCAGGAAGTCAAAAGTGCTTTTCGTCATGTTTGGGGGCTCGACCCCGGGCACCCAGGCCTCTTAGGCCTCCATCACTCATTGGATGGTCCTGGCCATTTTAGAGGCGTATGCAGCTATGGAAAATAAAGTACCTCTGGGGATCCATGCACACGCAGTGTGGCCAAGGCGAACACAGTGGGTTTTCAGAGGCCTGCCTCCTGGGAGGTAATCAGTAAGGCAGCTACTTGAGCCACACTGTCCGCTTTCTGCAAGCACTACTCTCGGGACACCAGCTCCAGGAAGAACGCAGAGTCTGGGCAGACTGTCCTTAGGAACGTCTTTGCTTCGAGCTAATTTATCTGCTATTTGGTCAGCTCTGCCTAGTTCTCTGCACCAATATCCAACAAGTGTCGTTTTAATGCTTGGTTGTATAATTTGAGTTGGTTTTGAGACCAGCCTGGTCTTTGTTCTGCATCTGTCTTTCCTCAAACTGTTCTACCCTTCAAGATGTAAATACCAGCTCACATAGCAGAGACTCTTTGCGGGGGCTGAGGGCTGGATTGTTCATTAGACCTCAAAGATGCAATCCTGCATGTCCCCATCTTCCAACCGCATTGTAGGCTCCTGCGGTTCACGATTACGCCACACCATTTCCAGTAAAGGATGCTCCTGTTTGGTCTTGATGCAGTGCTGCGTTTTCTTACCAAGCTAATGAATGTGGTGGCGGCCATTCTTGGTTTGGAGGGCCATCACCTATTCCCTTACTTGGACAACTGGCTGGTGAGAGCCAGCTCTCCCAAAGGGGTGCTCCACTCCTGCCAGAGTTTGTGGATGTCCTATACCAACTGGAGCTTTCCCTCAACCAAAAGAAGTCACAGATGCTGCCTTCACCGGATTTTGTGTTTCTGGGGGTCAGGTGGGACACAGTGGTCCAGAGGGTCTTCCCCACGGCTGACAGATTAATATTTCTATGGTGTGGGGTTTCAACACCTACTGGGTCGCATGGCCTCGTGTGTCCTGACAGTACTGCATGCCAGACTCAAAATGAGGCATCTTCAACTACATTTGGTATCGTCACAGGACCAGTGACCGGGGACCAGGTCGCAGTCAGGCAGGTTGCTCATCCCGCACACTCTTCACCTGGATTTCCACTGGTGGCTCCTCGACTGCAATGTGGCCCTAGGGGCTCCGTACACGCAGCTGTAGCCTTCTCTGGTGGTGATGACCGATTCTTCCCTGCAGGGCTGGGGAGCAACTCTGGGCAACCACTTCATTCACAGCTCATGGTCGATGGAGGAAACCTTGATGCAAACCTTCTGGAGCTCGGGCCAGTGGGCCTGGCTCTCAAAGCCTTTCTGCCATTGGTCAGGGGCAAAGCAGTCATGGTCAGGACCGACAATTCATCCACAATGTTCTACCGGAACAAACGGGGTGGGGCCAAGTCGCCATCTCTCTGCAGGGAGACGATTTCTATCTGGGAATGGGTCCTGCCGCAAGGGGACAACAATGCAGAAGTGGTCAGGTAGAGCCGGCTGGGCTACAACACATACGAGTGGGAATCACACATCCACTCCTTGTCGCTCTCTTTCAAAGGTGGGGCTTTCCGGATCTCAACCTGTTTGTGTCTCTGCAAAATTCCAAATGCTCCCTCTTTGCGTGACGGGTGGGGCAGGGTCACAGCTACTTGTTAGACATTTTCCAGCTGTGCTGAGACGGCCTCAACTGCTATGCCTTCCCTCCCCCTCCTCTGTAGGCAGAGAGAAGGCATAGCAGTTGAGGCCCTCTGCAGGTTTCCGAACTCAGTAAGCTGCACCGTTATTCTGATAGCTCCCCACTGGCCACCGAGGGCTTTGTTCTCAGACCTCTTACAGCCCAAGTCGCAGGGCCTGGTCCACCTGGCAGTCCTCCACAAGGGCTTCCTCACGCAGCAGCACAGAGAAGTGGAGCACCCAGGACCGAGAAAGCTGGTGCTCTCGGCTCGGCTCCTCATCAGTGGAAGCTTCACCCTCTGGCATTCTCCGCGAGCAATTGGGACATTATTGAGGAGGCTCCCACTCGCTTGCAATATAAAGGTAAATGGACCAGATTCTGCCATTGGGCCCAGGGTGTGGACCTACTCACGTGCCGCATTGACGATATTTTATCTTTCTCTGCACATCTTGCTCGCTCCGTGTTCTAAGTGGATACCTGCTGCACTTATGTGGCGGCCATTGGGGCCTACAATAATTCACAGGATGAGAATTTCTTGGCGGCTAACCCGGTGGTCAAAGCACACCTCAAGACCTCAAGGTCTTAACAAGGGTTGTTACTACATAGGCACTGTACCCAACTACTTGAACCCCAACCACTCCAGCCTTGCACACCTTCCTCATTTCTTTCCTACTCCAGCTACATTTCTTGTATCCTGTACGGTGTTTTAAGTTATTTTCCATTTCCAGTATCCTGAACTGTGTTTTTTAAGCTTTGCTTTATGCATCTTGTATTATCCTGACTATGACTACACCAATGTTGTAACTTACTATGCCTGCTTGTAACCACTTCCTTGTAACCACGCGCCCAGATTCCTCAGGGCAAGGCTGTGCACTATAAATAAATAAATACAAATACTGCTGTTGCACAGGCCCAATCCTATCTGGGACGTAAATGTGGTGCTGGCAGCCTTTTGAGCCAACATCAAGTGGGTTACGCTCTAGGCGGTTCTGCTGGTGCCGCTCACCCCGGTGCAGAGGATTAATGAGCTGCAGGTGCTGTCATCGTGTGAGCCATTCACCGTCTTTCACAGCGATAAAGTACTTCTGCGCATCCATCCCAAATTCCTGCCCAAGGTGGTTTCACCATTTAGTCTAAATCAGCAAATTTGCTTGCCAACGTTCTTTCCCAATCTGCAGTCTGAAGCGGAGTGGGCACTTTCTTTGATCTGCAGTGGGTGCTCAAATTCTGTCTCTCTCGGACGAAGCCTTTCAGCAAGTCAGAGGTGCTTTTCGTCATGTTTGGGGGCTCGACCCCGGGCACCCAGGCCTCGTAGGCCTCCATCACTCATTGGATGGTCCTGGCCATTTTAGAGGCATATGCAGCTATGGAAAAAAAAGTGTCTCTGGGGATCCATGCACACGCAGTGTGGCCAAGGCGAACACAGTGGGTTTTCAGAGGCCTGCCTCCTGGGAGGTAATCAGTAAGGCAGCTACTAGAGCCACACTGTCCGCTTTCTGCAAGCACTACTCTCGGGACACCAGCTCCAGGAAGAACGCAGAGTCTGGGCAGACTGTCCTTAGGAACGTCTTTGCTTCGAGCTAATTTATCTGCTATTTGGTCAGCTCTGCCTAGTTCTCTTGCTTCAGTGGAATCACCCACAAGGATGGAGGCGAGGGGACATAAAAGTAATAAAAGTTACTCACTGTAGTGACTAGAGTACTCCTAGTTCTTAGTTCCCTTTCCACCATACGTTCCACCCTCCTTCCACCAATCATAGGCAGAAAAGCTAAATTAATTGCATAGTCCGGTTTACCAGTGTCCGATGTGTCAAAGGGGGACTAAGGTGAGGAGCACTGTACTAAATGTAAAGGTTAAGCTCTCTTTTTTCGCTTCCCAAAGGTTCTGGTGCCGTCCCCATGCCTAGGGACACCCCCAAGGAGGGAGGAATGGAGACTGACTATGAGTACTCTAGTCACTATGGTGAGTAGCTTTTGTTTATTGGCCGAAATCGGATGCTTCCTATAAAAACGCTGGAAGTGTGTGCGTTTATGCTGCCATCTACCCAGTAATATAATCGTGAGTTCTCATTACAGCCTGGCGTGTGACTGACTCCTCCCCATCCATGCCAACCTTCCAGCTCACTGTGCCTCCTGTGCCAGATCAGACAGTTCCTCTGGCACCCTAACATGCGTTTCTCGCATGCCCTCCCCGATCAGCTCTGCCATCACCTGCACACCGCGGCCAAGTTTCCACGATGCGTATCGGGAGTTATCACATCCTGTGCAAGAGGCTCTCGGCTTCCCAGGCTCTGGCTGGTTGTGTGTGTGATTTCTGCTTGTGTGCGTTATCAGTGTGTAGGCAGATTGGATCAGGGACAAAGCAGATGAGCATTTCCGATCACCTTTTCATACGAGTGGAAACTAAAGTTGCCCGAGGTTGCACTTTCCTCTTTTTTACGGCCTGCCCAGCCTGAGTACTAAACCCACGGCTACTTTAAATAAGCATTGACAATGCCATCAGTTTTGGCTTTTGTGTAGACATGGGAATGGTATTTGCCAGGCATTGCCGTAATGGTACTAAGCAGCCATAAAAGATAGCAGCTTGAAAATGGTGCACATACTTGGGCATATGAAAGCAGTTCCTGGCAAATGCCTATCTAATACCTAGACACATGTCGAAACTGTTGGCTTTGCTAATGCTTATTTTTAACAGGACTTCAGTGAAAGTCATGCATACTGCTTACAAATCAAGTGGCTGAAGGCAGGCCTGGTTAGACATTTTTATTACACCAGTAGCAGGTTTACAGCACCAATTAAACCATTAGCTCTCAGAACACTGCTTTGAGAAATTGCTGACAGGCACTTTTGGCCTCATTACAAGTAAGGCGGTGTGGGGATAAAATGACAGTAGTTCAGTTGTAATTCTGTTACCACTGCATTACCGCACCACTGTACCATAGCTTTGGTGGAGGCGTAGGAAAAACCGCTAGCAAAATGCTAGACATAATTGTTCCAACTTAGGCCAAAAATCTGCAAAATCGCTGGAATTACCGCCAGCAGAATTACCGCTGGTTGTAAGTATGCTGAAATCCACATGGACTCCCTAAATGGGGACTAATACTGCCATACCTGCACTTGTAATCCAGCAGTAATTCTGCCGGGCCAAGTGGCAGTAATTCCGTTTGGCAGTATGTCCATGGATTTACCACCAGAATACCGCCAAACTTATAACAAGGCTCTTTGAGTCTGATTGATTTTAAGACTTGATGAAGTTAGCTCAGAGAGGTTCCATGAGGGTGCGTTTTGAGCGGGGACGAGCAGGAAGTGGGTGGGGATGGCCATAGGGATTAGCAATGCAATGCGAGTCAATGTGTGGGTAAATAACCAAACACTTACAAGCACTGTCCCTCCTCATATGCCATCTCTCCCTATCTGTACTCCAATGCATTAGTTTCAGCTTATAGCTAAAACTAAAAAGAACTCCTCCAGACCAACAACCTAAGGGGCCGAGGGACATGGAGCCATTCTGAGGCAGTGGTTGTTGCCCCCATGCAAGTCAAGGAGGCCATGGGTGGTTCTCAGAGTGAGGCTTTGGGCAGGTCCAGCGGGCTGGGCGGTGGGAGCTATTGTGTGGGCTCATAGATGGATGTCGTGGGTGATCTCCCACGCAGCGTTCAAGCAGCAGATCTGTGGAAGTCCAGGGGTGGATCTTCCCAACAAGAACATGGGGCACGGTCTTCCATACAGAGGCTATTAAGAGCCTGCCCACCATGGAGGCAATGGGTCGGGTCTTGCAAATGGGAAGTAAGTAGCTGGGTCTTCCAGGTGGATGGCACAGAGGCCATGGGCTTGGCAGGATCGGAGTGGCCCATGTGGAAGTGACCGAAGGGCTTACCTGGCAGGGCACTCTGGGCCTGTTTCATGCCACTGGATGCCAGGATGAAAACGCAGTGCTTTGTGCAGCGGGTAGATTTCCCCAAAGTACTTGCTCATTTTACTTTAAAAGATCATCCCCCCCGCCCCAAAAAAAACCCCACTGCACATCGCAGGGCTTCCATTTAACCAATGTTACTGTCCCAATGTTCTTAGATATTTTCACCAAATGCCCTGCAACAGTTTGTTCCAGAAAGTAGCACATGTTAACTTATGAATGTGGGCCGTTTTTCTAAACTGTGCCTATTTAATGCCACAGTCCCACCCAGGAGGTTTGCGACGTTGCTCTAGGTCTTCCCAGATGGTGGCCAGGGAATGGGTTTTCCAAATGAAAGTGAAGGGTTGAGACGTCAACATATAGACCAAGGTCGGTAGGCCTTCCACATGACAGCACAAGTGTTTGGGGTGTTACAGAGGCTATGGAGTGGATATTCCAAAGAGAGGGTGTGGGAAAAGTGGGTGCTTTCAAATAGAGGCTTAAGGGTGCGTCTAGCCAGGATTGGACTGGGGCATGAACTCCATCCACCCACAATCGCACATTACAAGTCATTACTACCCAGAACAGACTGTTTGAGCACTATCCAAGGTGGTGTTTTTGGTAAAATATGTTTAAGTAATTCATAGGAAAACATATTTGCTTAGTAACATTGGTTAAAACTAGTGAAACTTGTCCAAGTGGCCCACTCTGGCAGTAAACATTGTCAAGGGTGTCCAAAAAATCTGCGGCATCCTAAAAAATCTGGCCCATCCTAGAATCATGGGTTGGCACTTTGAGTATTGCCCTATTTCCTATAGGTCAGTCCGAGCCTGGGTCTTTCAGACAGATGGTGACCAAGATGGGTAGGACTTTCATATGGATGCCAAGTGGTTGGTCAGTGGCTATTGCCAGAGGAGGTGCACATAAAGGCCAAGTGGTTGGTCTTCCAGGTGGTGGCTTGGGGGTGGCTCCTGCCATTGGAGGTACAGATGGATACCAAGTGGTTGGTCTTCCATGTGGTGGCTTGGGGGTGGCTCCTGCCATTGGAGGTGCAGATGGATGCCAAGTGGTTGGTCTTCCAGGTGGTGGCTTGGGGGTGGCTCCTGCCATTGGAGGTGCAGATGGATGCCAAGTGGTTGGTCTTCCAGGTGGTGGCTTGGGGGTGGCTCCTGCCATTGGAGGTGCAGATGGATGCCAAGTGGTTGGTCTTCCAGGTGGTGGCTTGGGGGTGGCTCCTGCCATTGGAGGTGCAGATGGATGCCAAGTGGTTGGTCTTCCAGGTGGTGGCTTGGGGGTGGCTCCTGCCATTGGAGGTGCAGATGGATGCCAAGTGGTTGGTCTTCCAGGTGGTGACTTGGGGGTGGCTCCTGCCATTGGAGTGGCAGATGGATGCCAAGTGGTTGGTCTTCCGGGTGGTGGCTCGGGGGTGGCTCCTGCCATTGGAGGTGCAAATGGAAGCTAAGTGGTTGGTCTTCCAGGTGGTGGCTTGGGGGTTGCTACTGCCAGTGGAGGTGCACACGGAGGCCAAGTGGTTGGTCTTTCAGGTGGTGGCTTGGAGGTGGCTCCTGCCATTGGTGTGCCAGATGGATGCCAAGTGGTTGGTCTTCCAGGGTGGTGGGTTGGGGGTGGCTCCTGCCATTGGAGTGGCAGATGGATGCCAAGTGGTTGGTCTTCCGGATGGTGGCTTGGGGGTGGCTCCTGCCATTGGAGTGGCAGATGGTTGCCAAGTGGTTGGTCTTCCGGGTGGTGTCTTGGGGGTGGCTCCTGCCATTGGAGGTGTAGATGGAGGCCAAGTGGTTGGTCTTCCAGGTGGTGGCTTGGAGGTGGCTCCTGCCAGTGGAGGTGCAGTTGGAGACCAATGGGTTAGTCTTCTAGGTGGTGTCTCCTGCTAGTGGAGGTGCAGATTGAGGCCAAGGGGTTGGTCTTTCAGGTAGTGGTTTGAGGTTGGCTCCTGCCAATGGAGGTGCAGATGGATGCCAAGTGGTTGGTCTTCCAGGTGGTGTCTTGGGGGTGGCTCCTGCCATTGGAGGTGTAGATGGAGACCAATGGGTTGGTCTTCTAGGTGGTGTCTCCTGCCAGTGGAGGTGCAGATTGAGGCCAAGGGGTTGGTCTTTCAGGTAGTGGTTTGAGGGTGGCTCCTGCCATTGGAGTGGCAGATGGTTGCCAAGTGGTTGGTCTTCAGGGTGGTGTCTTGGGGGTGGCTCCTGCCATTGGAGGTGTAGATGGAGGCCAAGTGGTTGGTCTTCCAGGTGGTGGCGGCTTGGAGGTGGCTCCTGCCAGTGGAGGTGCAGTTGGAGACCAATGGGTTGGTCTTCTAGGTGGTGTCTTCTGCCAGCCGAGGTGCAGATTAAAGCCAAGGGTTGGTCTTTCAGGTAGTGGTTTGGGGGTGGCTCCTGCCAATGGAGGTGCAGTCGGAGGCCAAGGGATGGATCTTGCCAATGAGGACCAAAGGCTGAGAAGTGGGTAGGTCTTTTAGGTGGAGACCAGGTAGTAAACCTACAGATCAGGTGGCAGAATGGTGAGTCTTCCAGATGGAGGCTACGGTGGGAAGGCCTTTGAAATGGCAGTCAAGGTGGGCAGTTTTTGAGATCGGGAACATGGCATGAGTATTCCGTAGATAGGCCATGGAGGGTTGGGGTTGTTTTAGTTATATCTATGAAGGAGGCTGTATTTTAGGGATTAATGTTTGGCACCTTCAGTGGATTAGCCAGACATAATCATGGGGGTTAGGGAGAGTGGTTCTGGCAGGAGTTGGGCTCCTAAAGGGGGTATGTTCCAGGCAGGCTTTAAATGATGTGTCTCCAGCACAGAATGCAGTGGTCCATCACGGAGAGACTAAATGTTGGGTCTTCCCAAGAGATATCAAACCGTTCACTGTGTTTTGTTTTTGCGATGGCTGTTTTCATTGCAGCTTTTAATCTGAATAGTACATGTGATTCCTCTCTATCTCAGGACCACCAAGGAATGGAAGCCAGCAGCTGGAGAGATCAGATTGCAGGTGGAAAGCCATGTAGGGTCTGCAGACACAGAACAGCTGCCTGTGTAGCTGACCCGTGTAAGCCTCCTTTCCACGTATGGGCCGGAGCTTTCATCCCAGTGTTACAGATGTTTCCTGCCGATAGCATCACTCATTGCCCAATCTCCAGGAAGCGTGGGATTGCCTTGTAACAGCGCATGCGCAGGGCCCGGGGAAGCAGGTAGGCACTGCCTGCCCAGAACCCTCCTGCGACGAGAATTGCGGGCAAGGCCGCGTGCACTGCATGCCATCGATCTTTGATTCGAGGTTTTGGCGGGAATACAGCACCCGGAGTGTAGGCCGCTTATGTTGAGACCTGGGTAAGCCCAGTGATGGCGTGCGGGCCCCCCAGGGTCTGAGTACCAGCGCGCGCGGGCGGGCGCGCAAGAATGCACGCCGGAGACATCTGTGTGTTCCGTTGCTCCGGCGCGAACTGCCCGGGCACCGCCTTTATTAACTCCACGCGCCGGCCCGGCGGGCCGCGCATGCGCGCTTCGTGTACTACGTACACAACATTACTCCTTTTCCCCCCCAAACAACAAACACATTAAACAGGGGAGCCAACGTGGCTCAAATCAAACTGTACTTAACAGGGCTTGTTACTCATGCCGCTGAGTCCATGATGAAATCCTGGAATCTTTGCGGTGGGCGACGTCCTTCCCTGCGCGGGTACCTGGGTGAACCTCCCTCGGGGTTCTCTGGTCCCCCGGGGTCCTCTGGCGGTTCACCGCCTCCACGCGGCGCCTTCGCTGCTTGTCCTTGGTCAGGATTGGTTTCTTCTTCCGCTGCCACAGGTCCTATGCGCTTGAAGAAGGATACGTTTCTGGTTACTGTACCCCGCGCATTCGCAGCTGTGACCATTGACCCTTTGACATGAGTGACTCCCATTGGTTGGGTTTTGTAAGTCATCGAGAGTTTTCCTTCCGGTTTCCTGTTCCGGACTAGGACGTTGTCTCCTACCGATATCTCTCTTTCTGGCAGCCTCCGCCTTGTTGTTTCGTTCTCGTTTCTCGCTGCTCTTTCTGCTGTCACCCGTGCGCTATCGATCACACCTGGGTGTCTGTCTCCCGCTTCAGGTATCAGCCCTCTGGGTATTCGCCTGAACAGCGCCTCGGCGGGTGCGATTCCGGTGGATCAATGTGGGGTGGACCGGTATTCACGAAGAAAGTCAATCAGATTGTGTCGTAGGTCCTCCCCTCCATTGACAGAAATTCGAAAAATCTTATTCAGTGTCCGCATGAATCGCTCAACCTCTCCATTGGCCCTTGGCCATAGCGGGGTTACCTTCCGGTGCTTTATGCCTCGTTCTTCGCAGTACCTAGCAAACCGCTGCCCTTGGAACGGTGCTCCGTTGTCTGAGCAGATCTGAAAGGGGAACCCATGGGTGGCGAAAATTTTGTCCATTGCCAGGATGGTGTGATCACTGGCGGTGGATTCCACAAGCTCCACCTCCGGATACCTCGACCACTGGTCCGTGACCACCAGGAAATATAGGCCCCTTCCGGTCGAGCCGAAGTCTGCGTGCATCGTTCCCCATGGTACGTCACTCCGCTCCATGGCCCGAATGGGTGGGCCCCTTTCCACAGGACTCGTGGCTTGGCAGGGAATGCAGGTCCTCACAAACTCGGCCACCCTGTGCTCCAGATCGGGGAACCAGACCTTCAGCCTGAGGCGTGCCTTCATCTTGGCCATGCCTTGGTGCCCTGTGTGGGCCAACTGGAGGACTCTCATGACCAATGACCTGGGTATCACGATCTGGTGCCCTCGCAGCAACAGACCGTCCGTGGACACCAAGAGCTCGTGTCGAGCTTTCCACAGCAGTTGCAGGTCCCTTTGCACCTCCGGGTTCCTCCTGGCGTTGTTCAAAAGGATGTCCCGCCACTCTCCGGTGGCCACCGCCCTTTTCACCCTCAGGAACGCCTCGTCGGAGTTCGAGTCGTCCGCAATGTCCTGTCTCGATAAGGCCACGGGCAGGGCCGATTCAATGACGAGGTGTACGGCGTCCCCAGTGTCAGTCATCTCCGCGGGACTCTGGGTATCCCTCGTGCCTGGATGACGAGAAAGATAGTCGGCTGCGTTGTGTGTACCTGGGCGGTATACTAGCTTGACGCCGTATTCCATGAGGGATAGCATCCATCTCTCGATGCGGGGTGGCGGCATGGATGATGTTCCTGACAAGATAGGAATCAGGGGTTTATGGTCCGTTATCACGACGACAGGTTTGCCGAGGATGTAGATTCTGAAGTGTTTGCTCCCCCACAGGATGGCGAGGGCCTCCCTTTCTATCTTGGAATATCTCCTCTCCGTGTCGGTGAGGGCTTTGCTGGCATATGCTATGGGCCTCATGACCCCTAGTTCGTCTGCCTGCATGAGGACTGCCCCCAGTCCCACCGGGCTGGCATCGACCACAATCTCCGATTCCCGGCTGGGATTGAAATAGGCCATTGTTTCCTGCTCTGACAGGGCTTCTTTGATGGCCTTGAAGGATCGTTGTTCATTCTCAGTCCACTGCCAGGCTACGTCGTTCCTGGTGAGTGCCCTCAGAGGTTCCGACAGAGAGGCTAAGTCCTTGATAAAACGGCTGCAGTAGTTGACCATCGAAACCCAAGGGGTGGGGCCTTCCACTCTTTCAATGATGTCCCGGTCGACCAGCTGCTGCAATTCCTCCTCCACTTGGGCTCTTAAGTGGAAAGGAATCCGGCGAAGTTTGAGGGCCGTCAGCCTCACGGACTTGTCGATATGTAAGCGTATAGGCTCTGCTTTCAGCTTTCCAATGCCCTTGAAGAGAGTTTCAAATCTGTGTAGCATGCTTTTCAGATCGGCATGGTATACTCCAAACGAGAAGTGGACAATGTGGAGTGCTTCTGATGCCGCACAGCTCAACAGGGAATGTGGGCTGACACTGGTGACAAAGAACCTCGCTTTGATAGTGTTCTGTCCATGAGAAACCGGGGCTACAAACACACCTTGGATGGGTAGAGGTGTTTCCCCTCCGAAGGCATATATTCGCGCCGTGGACGCTGACAGCTCTGGTGGGCCAGGCAGGGCCTCATAATGTTTGGTGGCCAGCACACAGACCGAAGCCCCAGTATCTATAAGAATGGGGGTGGGGATGTCATCGATGTTAACAGTGCATGTGGGTTGGCGTCTCGTGCCAGGACCTTTCATAATGCTGGAAATGAAGAAGATCTCTTCCTCCTCCTCCTCCTCTTCTGCGATGTCCAGGTCCTGCAGACCCTGATTGATCGATGAGATGCCTCTCACTCTGCGAGCGCCTCCGCGTCCCACTCTCTCCGGTTCTCTTCCAGCCGCTACAGGGGCAGCAGCCCCGCACATCCTTGCATAGTGCCCTGGTGTGCCACACCGGCCGCATGTTCTCGACTTAGCTGGGCATTCTCCTCCGTGGGGAAGATCATATCCACAGTAGGAGCAAGATGAGGCGTTGCCTAGTGTGGGCGGGGCATCAGGCCTTCTCGGCGCCCATTTCGACCTTCCCGTTGCTGAAAGTCCCACAGCAAATGCGTCTTCATCGTTCTTCGGTCGCGTGGCAGCGTCCATTTTCGCACCTCTGGCTTTTGCCAGCTCATGTGCTCTTCCCAGGTCCAAAATTTGCTGGAGGGTCAGACCAGGTTCTCTCAGTACTTGCCTTCTAAGTTTGCCGGAGCTGCACCCCTGCAATAGCTGGTTGCAGACCATTTCTTCCTCATCGACCCATCTGCAGGAGGTCGCCAGGTGCCTCAGAATTTGTCTAGAGGTTCGTCGTCTAGTTGCCTTTCGGCGCCCATGACAAATCTATCAAAATCCACATTTGCCATGGGGAGAAAATGGTCTTTGAGTGCCTGTTTGACTGCGTCATACGTGACCACTGGGATGACGAGGGAATCGTAGATTTTGTGGACTTCCGCGCCTGCCGAGTAGATCATAGTCGCGATTTTGGTGTCATCATCGTTCACCCCAGATGCCCTGAAGAAGATATCTAGCCTCTTGACCCACAGCAGCCACTTCGGGCCCAGTTTGGAAGGGGGGCCAGTAGTATCGAATTCAGGCATGGGGGCCAGGGAGCTGCGAGATCTGCGCGGGATTGGGGCTATGGCACCTTCATCATCAGTCTCTTCGCCCATTTCTGCATCACGTACTCACAGTTATCTATTCCTAGAATGATGGGCGTCTTGTCCCGGGTTTGTAGTAGTGCTGGGGTGTAGAAACCCACTTCTTTCTTCTTTAATGCCACAGCCCTGCGCCTGCAGGACTGTGGGAGTTCCAAAAATTAGGTTATATTCCCCAAAACACAGCTGGCAGGTGGCGCACGAGCACCCTCTCGGGCCGCAACCACTGCAGCTGTGTGTGAAGAGAGGAGCGAGCGAAAACAAAATGGCCGCCGGCACTCCGCGGGTCCGTGATACGGAAGAGCTTTCCGTCTCTCCGAGGCTGTCGGAGCAGGGAAGTGATCCGTACCTCCTCGTCGCCAGTGTTGAGACCTGGGTAAGCCCAGTGATGGCGTGCGGGCCCCCCAGGGTCTGAGTACCAGCGCGCGCGGGCGGGCGCGCAAGAACGCACGCCGGAGACGTCTGTGTGTTCCGGTGCGAACTGCCCGGGCACCGCCTTTATTAACTCCACGCGCCTGCGCCGGCCGCATGCGCACTTCGTGTACTACGTACACAACAGCTTACACTATGACTCACTGATTCAGAGAGGAAGAGGGACATGACGAGTATTCCAGTGTCGTATTCGTTTTGTACGAATTTTCTTTTGGAAAGAGCTCATTTTGGTCGCACACTTTTGTTCGACCAGAATTGGACCCGTTTTTATTGGGGGGAGTGGGTCCTCCTGACACCCCTACACTCAACCCTCGCTATACCAAGCTATGCCCCCACCTCCCTACTTCTCTAACCCCATATATCTACATACAAAGACAAACACATAAAAAAACGGGTCGAATTCTGGTCGAACAAAAGTGCAAGACCAAAATGAAGACTTTCGAAAGGAAGTCATTTAATTAACGTGATACGAGAAATGACTTTAGTTGCCCGCCCTAGTTCGCCAATCTGCCAACGTTTTGCACGCTTAGAAACTGCCACAATGGCGTGCATGCACTGTTGTGTGCATTCAATGGCACAGAGACAGTTACTAGCGGGGTAAGAGACCAGCGAGAGATGTAGCGAAATTATATAAGCTCTAGATTGGTTGCAAAGCGCTTACATCCATTCAGAGGCCGTTTCAAAGCACTGTAGGGGATCTTGCTAGGAGGAGAGGAAAAGGGTGCAGTGCCAGGCTGCATTTAAACTGTTAAGGTGCTTACAGCGTGTTTAAATGCACCCTACGCCTCAGAACTTCAGGAGAAGAGAGGAGGGGAGGCAGACTAGAGAGGGGTGGATACGAATGAGGGGAAGAAGGGATAAACTGGAGCGAGTGTGATTGTAATTGGTTATTTATAACGCGCTTAATACCCAGAGGTTTCTAAGCGTGGACCCGGATCGAACCTGCCTTTCTCTGTGTCGTTTTTGCTTCCAAGGCGAGCACGTTGCCCCTGGACTATCCTCCCGAGATTGGAGAAGGAAGCCTTTGGCTTGGAAATGAGCAGAGCGGTCTCGTGGCAGGCAGGTGCGTGGACTGCAGTGCAAGAGATAAGATGGTGGCCTGTGGCAGACGGTTATTTGCCAGAGAATAGGCTGGCAGTGAAAGCGCAAGGGAAACAGTGCAAGGATCTTTCATCAACCCCGTCATGTCTAATGTCAATGCTCTCCTGTCAACTCTCAACCATTGGGCGAAGTGCACAAAATGAAGTAGTGGAACTATGGCATTTCATTGGAAGTTCTTTTATGAAGGGGCGTGGTCAGAGGCTGGCCTACTGACGATTGCAAAGGTGGGCGGGACTAGAAAAGGCAGAAATATTCTTAATGACTTTATTTTAAAATTGGCGAAAATAGCTGTTAAAGGTAGGGACACGATGATGGCTGAGAGGACTTCAATACCTGCTATTATAATTTTTTGTAAATTAAGTAATTTGACCACTTTGGGGCTTGTGCAGCCTGCTCCTGGATACGAGGCAATATAGAACGAACATCGAGGAGTGTTAAGAGAACTGTGTGCGTAGACTTGGGACATGCGCTGGGTGCTCCGTGATGTCTCTAATATCCCGTGACCGGAACACCTGCCTCTCGTGTGTGTTTTGGATTTCCGTACGGTGCTATATTGATGATGGCACGGCTGGAGAATAGGGTTTGCCAATATGGGACCGGCACACTGGGTGCCCCAGCCATTATCTATAGTGACCCTGTGTTATGACCTATGATCATTATTACAAATATATTAATTATGTGCATAATACAAAAGGGCATGTGTTGATACTGTGACTTTGATATTCCATATCCAGCTTCATTAATGGCCATAGCATCACATGTGTATGCCAGAATCCGCCGGCATCTGAGCACTGTAACAACAAATACGTGTTATTACTACCAAGCATAATGGCAACCTCCTTTGGTCCAAATGCACACACGTATTCTAACCTTTCTGACAATGTTCCCATACCTTGAACTTTGGTCCGCCGAGGGCGTTCACCCGCAAGAGCTTTGAGGTCATACCAATGGGATAAAGGCACTTTACAAATGGCAAACTACTACTACTAAAGAAAGCCGCCCCTTGCAAGATGCTCTCCAAAGTGCAGTGTGCCAGATGCTGACCGGGAGCCGGCTTTTCTCATAAGCAGTGCTTTAAGTGGGCCGGGGCCTACCGGGGCCGGGCCCCGGCAGTCTCCAAAAAGTGGGGCTGAGCCGGGGCCCTGCCGGGGCCCCGTCCCACCGCCCGCAACATTGGCAGGATGCATTATCCCGTCGCGGCCGCAGCCGCGACGGGATAATGCATGCGCCTGCCATGAAGTCAGGCGATCTGACAGAAGTGGCAGCCAGCCACAGCGATGCTGTGACTGGCTGCCACTTCTGTCAGTCATAGTAACTGCATCTGGTGACCCCTCGCGCGAGAGGTCACCAGAGGCAGTTACTGTTCCTTTGTTTCCCCAGGTCGCCGAGGCGTCTTTAACCCTCGGCGAACCTGGGGATTCCTCGACATATTTCGAGGTTTATAAAAGATGGCTTTGAAAGTACACATTTCAAGCCATCTTTTATAAAGCTTTGCGGACGGACAATTTTGTCCGTAGTCAAAGCTTTATAAAAGATGGCTTGAATTGTGTACTTTCAAAGCCATCTTTTATAAACCCGAAAACATGGCCTGAAAACTAGGCAAACCGTAAGGTACGCACACAAATATATATACATGTTATATATCTGTGTGCGTACCTTCCTATGGCTTGTGTACTTTACAGGCCATCTTTTCTAAACATAGAAATATGTAACATATTTCTATGTTTAGAAAAGATGGCCTGCAAAGTACACAAACCATAGGAAGGTACGCACACAGATATATAACATGTATATATATTTGTGTGCAGACCTTACGATTTGCGTGCTTTTTAGGCCACGCCCCTCCCAGAAGCCACGCACCCAAATGAGGGCCCCCTCTCGATTTCTTACCCCACTTAAAGCCCTGCTCATAAGGCTTCCTTTACTGGTAGCGTAAAGTGGTATTGTAAAGCCCCCAGGAGTACCCCAATAAAACGAAAAGATCCCACCGCTATCATGGTTGTAATGGTAATAATCACAACTTTTGAGATGAGACAATGCACACAGAATGTCTAAATACCATTCACCAGAAATTGCCATTTGCGACCCCCAATCCATCGTCCGCCAGCGGGTAGGCCTCATCCCATCCCTTTCGATGATCGAGCCTATATAGCCTGCAGGCCTCAGCGCAGCCCACCGAGCCTGTGTGGCTAACTTTGAGGGGAGAGGTTAAGGGCAGCAACAAGAACCCCAGAGAATCAGAAAAGACAGGCCAGTAAGCAGGCCCAGGGCCTGATTTACAAAAGTGTTTCAAGTGGGTAAAACCCCATTGAAAAGTGCTTTGTAAATCAGGCCCTTGGGGTAGAATGCAGACCTGACCGCGTGAAGGGCCTGCCTCTCAACAAAGGCAGTGTTCGGTTCTTATGTTTTTAAAGTGGCAGACACGACACCCCTGCAGACACCACTTGTCCCCTTTGCCCCTCAGTCATGAGTGTCAGGATTCGCAAGAGAATCCTCTGGCAATGTTTCCACCCCCAGAAGTCATATGTATCTGCACTCCATCAACACAGGCAGGGAACGAAAGCAACTGGTGCAGTGTCCTTTGGGTACTCTCCAGGAATAGTGTCCCGAGTAAAAAAAAGTAATGGAACTATGTCTTTTTTTAATGTTTTATGTAGGTAAACGTTGTATCCTGTAGTTCCTGCCCACTTTGACCTCTGCTCTCAACCAATCCATAACAGAACTGGTTGACACACTAGCCCCCTTGATATTACGTGTCATCGGGGTTAGACCTTCTGCACTCTGGTACATGGATGAACTAACCAATAATAAGAACACAATCCAGGCACTCCAAAAAGGCTGGGTAAAACACAGAGGAAAGAAGACCTTCAGGGCCTCAGAAAGTACATGCCAGTCTCTCATCATCAAAGCCAAAGCTCCACACTACTCATTAACTATCTCGGTGGCCATTAGCAGGCTTAAACCTCTCTTCAAAAACTTCACACCTGTCAAAAGCGGCTTCATCCGGTAATCCCAGAGTCTACAGAAAATTGCAATGCTATGCCTCAACTCGATAGATAACCTACAATAAGAGATGAATCTGACGAATACAGCAAAATGGGTCACAGACCCCACACTCTCAATGTCATACTGTAAACCATAAACCTGGGCTGCCTTTGCACCCCTCACCACCAGAATCCTGCTGACTCCTTCATGTCACTTTAGGATTCTTGGTGCCATTCTAAAGCACATCAACGGGGCCGCCTTTACCCACTCTTCCTCGAAATAGTAAACATCTCATGCAAGGTATCTTCCCTGAAAACAGGACAAACTTGCCCAATACTCAGAAAACCCACCCTGGATCCAGACAATCTCATGAACTACCAACTGATCGCTAATCATTGAGAAGGCAGTTAACAACCAACTACATAATCGGATTAACCACCACGGTCCGCTCTGTGATTACCTATCGGGATGACACTATTCAAATCATGGACAAAGGTGACTCAAGCCTCCTGCTCCACCTTGACCTCTCTGCCATGTCTGGCCACCTCACGCGTACCAAACTACTCATAAACATATTGGGCTTCCAGGGACGCCATTTCAACAAAATGCCAGGGGTAGCAAAAGTGACATCACCCGGCCCTTCACTTCTGAGTACCCCACCCTGAAGTGACATCACGGGAAGCGATGAACACTATCTTTCACCCCTTAACAAAACAGGAAGTGGCATCACATAGCATTGTTTCTAAGTACACTACGAAAAATATGGTTACAATATCACTGTAAAGTGATATACATTTCATACCAGAATGGATCCCCATATGTATTGTTAATATCGGCGCGTATAGGCCCATTTATCAAATTACTGTGAATGCAATCAGACGTCCAAGGCAAAACCATAATTATGTGTTATTGTATAGCACTTACGCTTAAGCACTTCATATAGAACAAATATACATACAATATCACCCAACCTGTGTTGGTCCTCATTTATCAACCTCAGCAGGATGAAAGGCTGAGTTGACCTTGCCGGGAGCAAAACCTGCAACCTGCACATCACACGCACATTGCAGCAGCGAGCGTTCAATCCACTGAGCTATCTTGCCAGCTATAGCTATCAGAAAACCAGCCGCTTCATAAACAAAGAGTCACATGCTGCTGGTCACAGCCCAAGAGCCTCAATAAAAAAAAAATAATATTTTTCCTTTTTTTAGGGGTAGCAAGGGAGACCTCAGCGGTCGCAGTCGTGAACCATGGTGACACCTAAATGACGTCCCTGTGGGGTTCCTTGGCACACTTCTTACCTCCGTCAGATGGCCTCCCATTCACCCCATTGTCCCACACTGCTCTATACACTCCCTGTTGATCTTTAATCTATAGATGGGTGTTGGCATCACTCCTCAATGACCAAATATCTCACTCTGCCAATATGTAGACAATTCCCAATTATATGTAAACGTCAGTGATGCCAATGACATCTCAGGGCTCAGAAATTGCCTCACCTCCATCCAAGCCTGGAAGACATGCACATACCTGAAGCTCAATCCCGCAAAGACGGTATTCATCCTATTCAATTACTCATCTAGAAGGATACCGTTCAAGGGTGCATGAACAACATGCTTCTTGTCCACTTCACACCTCACCTGGCCTGACTGCCAAATCACTGTGGTTCACTATAGAAATCACACACTCCTTTCGACAACAAAGCAACAAAAAATCACAAACTGCCTAATACGAGCCAGCCCTTCTCTGAAAGATAATACCCTTCCTTCCACCCGAGGACTTCAGAACCACAGCCCAGGCTCCTGTAATGTTCCACATCGATGGGGGAAATACACCCTTCACTGCAATTCTGGGAACACAACAGGCCCCACTTAGGGCTGCCCAACATGCCATGGCACGATTCGTAACTTAAAACAAGAAATGCAACCACATTTCTCCAATCCTAAGGGAGCCGGACTGACTTCCCTTCCCAGCCACAATATTTTTCCAGGAAACAAGCCTTTTCTTGCTATTTGCCTTCGGTCACAATCAATATGGCATGCCGCCCTAAGGATCTATGAATTAACAATCTAGTTCATATACCAATAAAGGATACAGGTGTAACAAAAAGGATACAGTATCCTGATGAGGTCTTCTTCCTAACTTCAATGATGAATCCTCAAGGTAAAACCCTTTCCATTGATTACACCCACTGTCTGATATTAAATACAGCCAGAGCGAGGAATCAATTGAAAGGGTGAATAAAGAACACACTCTCCAATTTGTATAATAGAAATAACCAGGTAAGAATTCAATCTAATGACATTTAACAGAAACTATGTGGGAAAAAGGACCTTGGCCGTGAGGCCAGTGGTGTGGGCTGCACACCCGTAGACCACTAAAAAGTGGTTAAGTTCAAATATTTTTCAAGTAAATTATTCACTGTAGCCAAAAATCAAATATAGCTTTATTAATTGCTTATTCGTGTCATAAGCTTTACACCCTCACGGGGTGTTATAATTTAGAGGCTGAAAATGTCACATTGGAGGCCTATGCGTTTCGGGTTGAGAACCCTTCCTCAGGGCCTGTGAACATATACATTCAAGCTGCCTTATGGTCAAATCTACTTAAATGGTACATTTATAATCACAATACATAATTCATGAAACAGTATCCATGTCCCATCAAATGAAAGCATCATACAATGTATATAATATAACAAATCATCCGTGTATACGTGTATCACATTAAAGATTGTACATTACCAATTGCATGTCATGAAGGTCATGTATGTACAGATCATCACCATCCCAGGATTCATCAAGTTGTAGAAATTCAAAAAACAAAAACAAAAGTAGAGACAGAAATAAGGGAAAGTCTATGTGTTGGGCGATGTAATTAAACGAAACTGTTTAGAGAAAAATGCCACAAAGTGAAAGCAGGTAACTGACCTGCTACTCGCGTGTGTGCTACTGTGTTAGATGGCTTTCTTAAACGGAGACGATCGTGTCCGTATTCAAAAGGGCTTGCTCGCGAGTCTAAAAGACAAATGGTGGATTTTCAAAAGGTCAATTAGACTGAAATGACAGGCTGCAGGAGCCAGGTCTGGAAAAGATCATTACCTGAGTCAATTTCGCGCAGCGCTGAGCGGCGGAAGAACGCTGTGTGCACTCACGTGCAGAAAGAAACAAGCTAAGTCACGAGTGATTACCATGGCAACCGAAAATGCTAACATAGTTGGGTGCGCTCTGCATTGCACCTTAGGAAAACAAAGCGGCCATCTTAGGATGGAGTTGAAATGTTCATATGTGTGATGTAATGAGCATGCAAGCGGAGGCTCACTGTACCAAATAAAGTGAAAGCATTAAAATTGATAACTAGAAATATAAGAAAGTCTAGATATCAATAGAGGAATGTCTAATTATAAAAAATAATAAAAAAAAAATATATATATATAATATAAAATGATGCGAAAAATAGTGAGCGAAATTCCAATGCGAAAAGACAGATAGAAAGTGATGAATAGTACAAAGGTAATGCATATTGATCTAAAGTGCTATTAGGTCTGAGAATGAAACAAGTATCACTGTAAACCATAACATAATCTTAATATGGATGTAGTACAAAAAATGTGCACCAAAAGGAATCGTTTATAAAAAACAACTCAAATCGAATTTTCCGTTCATCCCTTCTGGTGTCATGGACCCCAGCTTCTCAATCCATAACGCTTCTTTCTGGGCTCTCAATCTTTTCATGTTAACACTCTGTCCTTTGGTAGGGATCACCTCCAGCACTGCAAACCTAAGTTGTACCACCGTGTGGCCATTTTGAGTAAAATGCCTTGCCACTGCTGATGCTTGATTGTTGATTCGAATGCAGGATTTGTGTTCATTGATACCTACTCGTACCTTACGTGCAGTCTCGCCGACATAATCCTTAGCACATGGGCATTTTATTGTGTAAATAACATTCTCAGACAGACAAGTGGCATGATGTCTGAGTAGGATTTTCTCTCCTGTCCTTGGATGTGATATATGAGGTCCATTGATGATATTATTGCAGTTACCGCAACTCATGCACAGATATGTCCCATGGTGTTTGTCAGCAGTTCTCTGTTTGGATTTCTTACCTTCCGTGTCTACCAATAGATTGCGTAGGTTGTTGCTTTTTTGATATGCAAACAAAGGTGGTTGTGTAAACAATTCTCTTGTCCTCTGATCATTCTGTAGTATGTCCCATCTTTTAAGTACACTGTCTTTAATTTGTCGAGTCTGAATGGAGTATTTTGTCACAAAAACTAAATATGTGTTCTTGCCTTCAGGTTTTTTAGACAGCAATTGGACATGATCCTGTGTGTCTGTTTTGGTCCTGGCAGCTAAGAGATCATCCTCAGGATAACCTCTTTCCTTGAGTTTCATATGTAGTTTGTTAAGTTCCAAATCACTTTCTGCTGGGTCACTTATGATTCTTTTGATACGCAGCATTTGGCCGAAAGGTAAATTACGAAGAATATTGGGGGGGTGAAAACTCATTCTGTGTAGAAGGTTTTTTCTGTCCGTGGGTTTTGAGTACAATTTGGTTAGAATCCTGGAACCGTTAATCACTGTTTGAACATCTAGGTAATGGATGTCTGGATTGCCTATTTCCATGGTGAATTGATTTCTCTCATCAATATTGTTCAGAAACTGTAAGAAAATGTTGAGTTCCGCTCGATTGCCTGTCCAGATCCCAAACATATCATCGATATATCGATTCCACTTTTTTAGATGCATGCTCCATTGGGGGTGATTAATGATATGTCTGGTTTTGAAATCATACATGAACGTATTAGCATATGAGGGTGCCATTGTGGCTCCCATTGCGGTTCCAGTGAGTTGTTTGTAGTATGTTTCTTTGTATTTAAAGCATAAATTTTCTGAAATAAATTTCAATAAGATCAAGAGGAATTCTTTGTTGGCTCCTATGTTTCCTGCATCCAATAGTAATCTCTCAACCGCTCTTTGTCCTAGGTTGTGTGTGATACTTGTGTAGAGACTAGCAACGTCTATGGTGAAAAGAATGTCTTCTGTTGTGAGCGCGATTCCTTCTAAAATTTGCAAAAAGTGAGTGGTGTCTTTAACATACGTAGAGGTCTGCTGAATAATAGGCTTAAGGAAATAATCGATGTAAGTGCCTAAGGGCTGTAATATGCTTTCTGTGGTAGCCACTATCGGTCTCCCAGGGGGATTAGTGAGTTGTTTGTGAATCTTTGGCAGAATGTATAAATGCGGCATTTTAGGATATGGAGTCCACAGATAGGCTTTTGTTTTGCTGCTGATCCAGTTTTTCTCTAAGGCAGTGTCCAATATATCGTTAAGTTCAGCTTTAATGTCTTTGGCTGGATCGTGTGTTAGGATTAGATATGTCTCTGCATCTGACAATTGCCTCAGACACTCAGAATCATATTGTGCAGTATCCTTTATAACTATAGTGCCTCCTTTATCAGCTGATTTAACAGAAACTATCTCACTAGTTATTTCCCCACTAACCTGAATAGAAGTTGTTCAAGGAAGTTCCACGTTCATCAATAGAATCCAGGTAAGAATCACCAAAAAGAACACAATGACAAGGACAAGGGGAAGTTAGTAGGATAAAAAACCCGAACAGAACGAGGGTCGCATTAGTGTCGGGTAGGTGCACTCTGGAAAGCGTCCTCTAGTTCTGTGCACTAAAGTAAACAACACATGTCTTTGGCAGCTTCATAAATGTTCATAAACAAAAGTTCTTCTCCCCAGAAATGGGTTATTCTTCACCCAATAAATGATCCTGGAAATACTGGGACGTGTTCTTCTTGACACCAGAATTAAGGAATAAATTCACCATTGAGATGCAATTGGAAATTATAAATATTCCCTACTGGGCTGTTGTAAACGACCTGGAATCACTGTTGAGAAGGAAACAAAACATGCGTCTCCATTGATGAGAAATGAAGCATTCACCTGGTTTGATGAGAACAGTAAACGTGTGTCTCCTCAGGCTGGACGGCTTCCAGGAAATGTCATCGATTGGAAATGGCAGGAAGGAAGCGTTTCCGCTATTAATGTCTTTTCAGAAAGCAGCAGTTTGGAAACTGGAAGCGGCGAGGAACAAGGCGGACACGCAGGTACCTTTTCGGAACGCCGCAGTTTGGAAACTGGATGCGGCGAGGAACAAGGCGGACTCACGACAAACTGCCTTCTCAGGAATTTCACAGTCTGGAAACTGGACGTAAACGAAGGCCAAGGAGCTCGACTCGTAAATAGGCGTCACAAAAGGCTTTGAAGGAAAGCTGGAACTTACTGCAAACTCACTGCGATCAGGAACGTAAGGAAATCCACGATCAGAAGCACCGAACGATTAGAGGAAGGCACCCAAATACGTTCACGGATCACGTGATAGAGGCAAACCCAAGGAAGTCACGTGATCCTGATGCTGGGAATCAACGCCGTTTTGCTGGGAGTCTGTTAAAGAGTCTCGACTTCATGTAGAACGGCTTTGCTGCCGATCTAACAGCATACTGATTCCTGACCCCAAAAGAAGGCGAGCGAGGCGTGACAGTACCATCCCCCAATGGCGCTTTTGCACCCTTCCTGGCATGGAATTTGCGAAGCAGGACCGGTGCATGAATGTTACCAAGGGGCTCCCAAGCCCAGTCTTCAGGGCCGTACCCCTACCAATCAATCCAATAGAATGGGTTTCCACCACGTAACTTCATGTCCAATATGGCCTTTACTTCATATTCATCGGAACTTCTGATCTTCACTGCCAAAGGCCTGATAGGCAAACGCATATCCAGATTACACGGCTTAATCAAAGAAACATGAAACACCGGATGAACCCTCCACCGAGCAGGTAAGTCCAAACAAACAGCTGCGGGATTGATAATCCTTGTGATTACGAAAGGGCCAATGTAACGTGGAAGAAGTTTCTTCTTTCCTGGTATCTTCATATTCTTGGCTGATAGCCAAACCTTCATGCCCACCTGATAATCAGGGGCCGCTACTCTCTTGGCATCCACATTTCGTTTGGTATTTTGCTGGGTGCGAATCAGTTGCCTTCTGATTCGCGTATGTAACACCGACATATTCCTCATAGCAGTGTTTGATGCTGGATTGTCCGGTGAAAGATCCGGATCCAATGAAATGGATCTAGGGTGTTGGCCATACAGAGCATACAATGGAGTGGTACCAATGGAAGAATGGAGAGAGTTGTTGTATGCAAATTCTGCTGATGGCAACAAAGATAACCAGGTAGACTGATACTGTAAGCAAAGGCATCTCAAATACTGTTCCATAGTACTATTTGTCCTTTCAGTTTGCCCATTCGCTTGTGGATGTAAAGAGCTAGACATTCTGTCATCTATTAAAAGAGCAGAAGTAAGTGCCTTCCAAAAATGTGAAGCAAACTGAGAACCTCTATCCGTGATGATAACCGTGGGTAGGCCAAAGAAACGGAATACATGTCGTAGGAAAAGGTCAGCTAGAACAGAAGCAGTAGGTAACCCCTTACAAGGTATGAATAGCGCAACCTTAGAAAAATAATCGGCCACAACCCATATGGTGTTAAAGCCTCGTTCTAATGGTAGCTCAACCACAAAATCCATAGAAATCATATACCAAGGTCTATGTGGTATAGGTAGACTTTGCATTAGTCCCATTGGCTTACCAGGTTATGTCATACACTGGGGCAGACAGAACATGAATTGACATAATCAATCACGTCCTGGATATTGAGGGCCACCAACACCATCGTCTCAATGATTCTAATGCCTTCTTTTGGCCTGGATGAGCCGCCATTATTGAATCATGTCCCCATCACATAGCTCTGGAGCGAGTGCTTTCTGTAGGTAGATATAACACACCTTGTATAAATGGCAAACCCCTCTGGACATCCAAATTGAGTGAGACTACTTCTTGAAGATGGTCGGACACCCATTCCTGTAATTCTTGTTTCAGAGTAGCTTGTGCAGAACAACTACAAATTACATGTTTTGCCACCAGAAGTGGAGGTTCTGTTTTGTTCTTGAGCATGTCACTCCAATACGTGATAAAGCATCAGCTTTGAGGATATCACGTGAGGGTCGATAGGTAATCTGAAAGTCATACTGTGTAAAAAACACATGCCATCTGGCTTGACGAGCCGTAAGACATTTCATTGTTTTAAATGCTTGTAGATTGCGATGATCTGAATATACAGTCACAGGATGTTTGGCCCCTAACAGGTGATGACGCAATTCTTGTAATGCATCTTTGATAGCTAGAAGTTCTCTTTCCGTGATAGTATAATTACGTTCGTAAGATGTTAGTTTACGAGAGAAAAAGGCAACCGGATGCTCTTCACTACTGTCAGGACATATTTGGGAAAGAATGGCACCAATTGCAACATTAGAAGCATCCGCTTCCACAATAAACGGAAGATTAAGATCCGGATGCTGCAAAACAGGGGCAGTGGTGAATGCCTTTTTCAGCATATCAAATGATTTCTGTGCCTCCTTGCTCCAACTGAAGGTTGCTTTGGAACTGGTGAGGGCTGTCAAAGGAGCCACCGTCTGGGAAAAAGATTTAATGAAGCGTCGGTAAAAATTGGCAAATCCTAAAAAGGACTGCAAAGTCTTGATACTGTTGGGGATTGGCCAATTCAAAATGGCCTTAACCTTGCATCTGCTCATTCGTACTCCAAATCTGGTAATTTCGTATCCTAGGAATTCTACCGCCTGCGTGTGGAAAACACATTTTTCTGCTTTAACAAACAATTTGTGTTCATGTAATCTTTGCAACCTTTTCGTAACGTGAACGACATAATCTTGATATGAGGAGGAATAGATCAAGATGTCATCCAAATAAATGACAACAAATCGATCTAGAATATCCCTGAAAATGTCATTCATAAAAAACTGAAAAGCTGCGGGGTCATTGCATAGGCCGAATGGCATAACAAGATAATCATAGAGACTGTAACGAGTCTTGAAAGCAGTTTTCCACTCTTCACCTTCGCGAATGCGTACTAAATTGTATGCCCCCCGGAGATCAAGCTTTGTGTAGATGACTGATGAGCCCAATTGATCCAACAGTACGTTAATCAATGGCAGAGGGTACTGTTTTTTTACCGTTATAGCATTGAGAGCGCTGTAATCAATACAAGGCCGAAGATCACCCTCCTTCTTCGGCACAAAAAACAAAGGGGAAGCAGCCGGGGACTCCGATGGTCGAATGAAACCCATCTTCAGTGCCTTGTCAATGTAATCCTTGAAAACTACATCTTCCTGTTGGGTTAAAGAGTAAACCCTTCCAGTGGGGATTTTGGACCCAGGTAACAATTCAATTGGACAATCGTATGGGCGATGAGGTGGAAGATGTTCAGCCATGTCTTTGTCGAACACGTCAGAAAAAGTATTGTACTCTTGCAGTACCTGTATAGTAGGTGATACCAGTGCTCCTATGGTTGTAGCTGTCTCAAGTAATGACGCGACCAAAGCATTCCGGAGCACTTCGGGTTCTTTAAAGCAATTATCATTGCAATACGAAGAAGGGTACTGTATTTGACCGGTGGTCCAGTCAATGGCTGGATTATGTAGCGTAAGCCATGGAATAACCAATTATAATTTGTACTGGAGTGCTGCAATCACGTCGAAAATCACTTCCTCAGTGTGTCCCTGAGTAGTGAATCACTGTAATCGGGACGGTCTCCTTAATGACCAAACCGGAGGCGAGGATAGAACCATCGACAGTGTTGACTGTTTCTGGAATCCTTTTTGTCACAGTAGGAATAGCAACTGTTTGCAAAAAGGTGTGATCAAGGTAATTATTAGTATCTCAAGAATCCAGCATTGCCTGGGTATGTGTTTTGGAATCATGAAAACGTAATTCAACTACAATGGCAATGGGAGCCGGAGTACTGACCAAACAGGAGTCCGATTTGGGACTCTGCACGGGGACCCCTACTGATGCCGAGTTTTGGCGTTTCCCGGATGATTGTTTGGTTTCTTAGGGCATGAGACCAACAAATGCTCTGCAGAACCGCAATACATGCAAAGATTGTTTTTACGCCTATTCTCTCTCTCAGCAATTGAGAGACGACCACGGATGGCCCCTATTTGCATGGGTTTGGGTTCACTAGAGGACGCCACAGGAGAGTCTGTGCGTACAATGGATAGCAAAAAAAGGTTTCTTTTCTCATTTTCTGGCTGTTCTGCGAGCGTCTAATTGCAGGATGGGATCAAGTAGTTTTGTAAATCCTGCAGGTACCACAGGAACTGTGGAAAGGGCGTCTTTGAGTTCTTCGGATAGACCTTTATAAAATACTGCAGCTTTCTTCTCCTTAGGCCAACTTGTTTCTGCCGTTAATTGATTAAATCTGGCCAAATATGATAATAATGGTTGGTTACCTTGTTGAAGATTCAATAACTCTAGATCAGTGGCTTGAGTAGCATACAGCATGTCGAAAACCTTGCTCATAGTATCCAATAGAGCATCACAGTCATAAAGCAAAGGACTGTTATTTTCTGGGTTGGCCCATGCAGCCGCGGTGCCACCAAATATAACAAAAACGAATGCTGCTTTAGTAGTTAGGTCCGGAAAAGAACTAGGACGACACAAATAATGCAAACGGCACTGATTAACAAAAGTGTGATATGCCTTTGGGTCGCCAGTGAACCTCCCAGGAGGAGCTAGAGGAAATTGGGTTGGCATTAGTACTTGTACTGAATCATGTGGAGGCACTAGTGAGCCGGAAGCAGAAGAGCTGGCGGCAGGGATCTCACCACCCTGTGGTGAGGAACACATTGCGTCTTGTAGGACGTCCATGCAATGATGTGTAAGGTATCTTGGGCTGTAATCATTTCATTTCGTAGATCCGCTATTAGCCGTGCTAGGGCTTCTAAAGGATCCACAACCTCCATCGCTATGGCTTCTGATTCTGACATGCCGCCCTAAGGATCTATGAATTAACAATCTAGTTCATATACCAATAAAGGATACAGGTGTAACAAAAAAGGATACAGTATCCTGATGAGGTCTTCTTCCTAACTTCAATGATGAATCCTCAAGGTAAAACCCTTTCCATTGATTACACCCACTGTCTGATATCAAATTCAGCCAGAGCGAGGAATCAATTGAAAGGGCGAATAAAGAACACACTCTCCAATCTGTATAATAAAAAAACCAGGTAAGAATTCAATCTAATGACATTTAATAGAAACTATCCCACTAGTTATTTCCCCACTAACCTGAATAGAAGTTGTTCAAGGAAGTTCCACGCTCATCAATAGAATCCAGGTAAGAATCACCAAATAGAACACAATGACAAGGACAAGGGGAAGTTAGTAGGATACTAAACCCGAATGGAACGAGGGTCACACTAGTGTCAGGTAGGTGCACTCTGGAAAGCGTCCTCTAGTTCTATGCACTAAAGGAAACACCACATGTGTTTGGCAGCTTCATAAATGTTCATAAACAAAAGTTCTTCTCCCCAGAAATGGGTTATTCTTCACCCAATAAATGATCCTTGAAATACTGGGATGTGTTCTTCTTGACACCAGAATTAAGGAATAAATTCACCCTTGAGATGCAATTGGAAATTATAAATATTCCCTACTGGGCTGTTATAAACAACCTGTTATCACCAGTGAGAAGGAAACAAAACATGCATCTCCAATAAAGAGAAATGAAGCATACACCTGGTTTGATGAGAACAGTAAACGTGTGTCTCCTCAGGCTGGACGGCTTCCAGGAAATGCCATAGATTGGAAATGGTGAGGAACAAAGCGTTTCCGCTATTAATTTCTTTTCAGAAAGCCGCAGTTTGGAAACTGGAAGCGGTGAGGAACAAGGCGGACACGCAGGTACCTTTTCGGAACGCCGCAGTCTGGAACCTGGAAGTGGCAAGCAACAAGGCAGACACGCCTGTAACCGCCTTCTCAGGGAATGGCGCAGTTTGGAAACTGGACGCTGCGAGGAACAAGGCGGACTTGCGACAAACTGCCTTCTCAGGAATGTCACAGTGTGGGAACTGGACGTAAACGAAGGCCAAGGAGCTCGACTCGTAAATAGGAGTCACAAAAGGCTTTGAAGGAAAGCTGGAACTGACTGCAAATTCACTGCGATCAGGAATGTAAGGAAATCCACGATCAGAAGCACTGAAGGATTAGAGGAAGGCACCTAAATACGTTCACAGATCACGTGATAGAGGCAAACCCAAGGAAGTAACGTGATCCTGATGCTGGGAATCAACGCCGTTTTGCAGGGAGTCTGTTAAAGAGTCTCCACTTCGTGTAGAACGGCTTTGCTGCCAATCTAACAGCATACGGATTCCTGACCCCAAAAGAAGGCGAGCGAGACATGACAGGTGAGCGAGGCATGATGCAATACTGCGCCAATGCTCTTGCAGTTCATGACGGAACTCCATGCCTTACTCTTCAGTCAATCACTTGGTGGCATCTATGCTCATTGTGTTCCCACGTCACATCCCACGCCCATGACTGGAACATCCTATGCCACATATTGTTCCCTCCCCCTCCCTACCCTACCTCATGTTACCCTCAACGACATGCACAGTGTTGTGTTGCTTCCTATACAAAATACAAATACGAGCTTACATGGAGGAATGGTTGTTGGAGGCATGGTGATGGAAACTGAGCTGGGAGATAAGAGAGGATGGTTGTTCGGAGTGGTGTGCTAGCAGCAACTACATCGCCATGGACCTTGATATAAGAGCCTGCCAGGGGAAGAAGATACAACGATTATGCAACTATTGGTATCTTGACCTATTGGTACAGTCAAATATCTAATTTCATCAATGTGGTTCCCATTAATGATTGTAAGATGAAATATTACATTGTGTGTTCCTAAATTCCTAGGAATGTTAAGAGTGGGCTTGTATGTTTATATTATTCTTATGGATTTTCTATGACGGCTACTGTGAATTTCAAATAGGACACACATTTAGGGAGCTTGTGGTTGGCTATGTAAGCCACAGATAATGATCAGTTTCTAGTTATCACCATCTTTTAGACAAACAGTAGGCCAACATGGTACCCAACGTCCTCTTTCTGTTACCACGATCATGGTTATATATACAACCATAAACAAAGATGGCATCAGGTACCATCCAAAAGCATGCGGTTATCGTGCCGCGTCAAGCCTCCTTGAACTGGAGGTAAGCTTTGTATTAAGTTTAAAAAATGTTCTCATAGGCAAACCAAGTTCAGGACATGGCCAGTATAGAGAAGTATAATTGAAGAATATATACCTAACACCTCCAAATTAAACCTTTAAGTGTGTGAAGAATAACTGAAAACAGTACTACATTTCCGTTTTTCCTATCTTTAAAACCAGAAGATGTAAATTCAAGAAACTACACCTAATAATATTGAAACAATGAACAATCCAATGGATTCATTTTAAGGACACTTATCAAATTGTCCCATTTCAAAGATAGTTTTATAACAAGACAAAAGATCACTTTTAGTCCTCGGGGATCTAACATGAAATGGCGTGACATTCATAATTGTTTTTTTTAGAAGTTCTTAAAAGTACATTTATAACTTTAACCATTCTAATTGTTATTTTAATGTATAGGTGGACAGCAGATTTTTTTAAAGAGCAACATCCGTAGACCTTTACCAGTCAGTCATTTTAGGATAATTAACGTTTGCTGAATTTTTATGATACCAAGTACATTGGTTCATACAGAACTGACATTAGAGTGAATAGTCTTTATCAAGGAGTACACATTCTCAAGCACAGAGTTATTGAGAACTATTATCTGTTATCATAAAATAATACAAAAATATGAAGCAGACAGCGGATGTGGTAGTTTAACACTGCCTCTTTTTTTCTTGTGTTTTTCTCCGTTTGTCTTGTCATTTGTCAATTATTTTGTAGTGTTCTTTTTTTCTAGATTATGTTTGTTGAATACATTTTAATGACTTCGAGTTGCACTGGCCCTGAAGAAGGTCACAATTGTGGGTTATCAAAATCTTGTATACCCCCAATGCAAAATGTGTACTGTTGGGTGTCCTGACCCAAGTTTGGACTATTAAGCTGCAACATTTGGTGCTCTGGGCTTAGAAAATCCAAGATGGCGGAAAAGCCCACAGTTGCGCCAGAATCTGAGAAAACCACGCAGTTTTGCGCACAACAAAGTGGTCCCCTGACCTGATGGGCCAGGAGTGCCATGAGTGAAATGTGCAAGCATGATGGGCCAGGAGTGCCATGAGTGAAATGTGTGCCAAAGGAAAAACAGCAGTGCCAATTGGCTAAAAAAGCGCTTTAAAATCACCTTTCTTTCCCTGAATGCAAGCTCAAAATGCCTATTTTAAACATCGAAAGATATTCAAAAATCTCAATGAACACCAGCAGACATCTGGCAGAATGTATTCTTGTGTGCATACTAAATCTGGAAAGATGAAGAGCCCAAAACAATGTTTATAACAAAACTGGCTGAGCTGTGGATGTCAGCAGTTTAAGTTAAATGGACAGAAAGCCACTAAAATCGAAATGTTTAAAATAAATGAGTGACCTACTTTTGAGTGTAACATAGGTTTCAACTGTTAAATGTCATAGTTTTGAACTTAGAATCAGCATTCTAGCTGCATGTGCAAAAATTGTGAGTTTGATTTGAATGAAGAAAAACTGGGAACAAACATGACATTTAGTTGAAGCTTGGCTTAAAGAGATTGAATTCTGCCTGACAACTACCTCCGACAGGAGTTGAACTGGCTCAACAACTCTTGCCGGGCCTGGCTGCATCCTGCTGCCCCCACCAAAAGGAGGTGACACCTCTCTGATTGGATTAGGGGAGGAGCACCTGGGGACTACAGGAAACTAAACACAGCACTGTCGCTGGCTCAGGCAAATGTTATATTGGGGGGGGGTCGTAAAATGGCTTCCTCTTGGGAGAAACTGGGAGGGGCAGTGCCTGTGAGAGCAAGCTGAGTTTGGGGGAAGTGGATAAACCAGAAATTCAACCATGTGCTTTGGAAAACCACACCCCTTTGGGGCCAGAGCATGATTTTTAAAAGATGGATAATTCAAAGTGCGGACTTGTAAAAATTATATAAATAACATCATCATTCTTGTGATTTTTCTGTGCACATTTTAAGAGGTGTTAGGACCCTGTGGTATGTTCTTGGGGATAGTAGCGGAAAAAAAGGTTGTTACTCCAAATGTATGCATGTTAAAAATCTGACACTTTATCATCTGAAACCCATATCCCTGGTGCACATTTGTGTAAAATCAGGAAAGGTTTAGAGGTCGTGATCTGGATGAAAAGGGGAGAATTCTGTCGTAAGTGGACACAACATTGTACAAAGACAGGGATCAGATGGTTTGGTGCTACAGAAAATATGATAACTGGACCTATAATATTCGAAAAATGGTACATAGATAAATATGTATTTGGGTCAGAAATAGATTTGTGTGCAATTTGACAAGGGGAGGTTCCTCTGACCATAAAACCTACAGCATCACTCTGACCCTCAATTTCTTTCCCCCAATCAAGGGAGGGAGGAAAGCTTGGCCAATGATAAGTGAGAGGGGCAGGCTTAGCTAGGCCCAGGCACACACCCACTTTCTAAACACATAAAAAGAGCCACTGGAACCCAGGTAGGGAGATTCACTTTCCACTTTCTTGCGGGATGCTTTGCCGGGAGACTCCAGACTTCAAATCCATCAATCTCCAGAGATCCAGAGAGACCAGAGATCCAGAGAGACGAGAACTGTGCAGTGTTGAGAGCAGAACCAGAGACCAGACCGCTGTGAAGAACCGCTAGCAGAAGTCCAGCCAATCCTGACCCGATCAGTGACGAAGCCGCATTCCTGTCTAAGTTTATAGTGTGAGTACCCAGTTAGGACTGTGAAAAACTCAATCTCTTAGTTTAAAGTAATCTAATCCAAACTATTTTAGCCTAGTAGAACTGCCTCCTAAAATCGTGTCATTCTGTCATTTTTAAAACTAAAAACTGTCATCTGTCATTCTGAGCTTTAAAATCCGAAAAACTACCTTTACTAAATCGGCCGTATCTCCAGAACCGTTTGTGCTAGAAGCGAGTTTTAACTGTCATCTTAAAGCTAAGATTCTAAGCTTTCCAACGAACCTAATACCCCTTATAGTGCCACCGTAATTGCGCTCGATGCACGCGACTAAATTTGCTGCGATTTGACATTTTGCTTAATTTCAGCCACGTGTAAAAAGATTTGTCCTTGCTTTCCTTTACTGAAATTCGTTTGCAACCTGACAATCATTCATAGAGCATTGCTAAAGTGATCCTGAACTAATACCAAGTAGCTGTCACCCACCCTGAACCTCTAGAGGGAATTAAAATCAGTTTATCATATTTTTCACTTCTTTGAATACCACATCAAAGTATATTGCCTGTGTTTAAAACTCCTACCTGTTTTCCTCTAAGATTGCTAGGGGGGAACTGAATTATATTTGATTGCATTCCTGAGAACTGTGTGCTTTCCTTCCACCTCTTTACCTTGCATACAGGGGGCGGGGGGAAAAGTCATTTGTTGAAGTCATATCAAGTTTGTTTTCTGTACTGCATTTTCATTCATCATTGCATTGTCCTTGAAGACATAAAAGCATTCTCAGCTACTTTATCCTCTCTATATCACTTTTAAGCCATCAAAAAGAGTGTACCAATGTAACATTATCCATTGTTGATCACTATCATCTTCACAAGTGTGCTATCAAATATTTATTTACTATAAAAGTGTGATAGATATATATTGTTTAATTTTCAAATAAACCTTTTAATTTGCAAAACAAACCTACTTCTTGGCTCAGTGGGGTCAGGGGGATTCTAAGAGAGGGGTGTTATATAAGGGTTGTCATCCAGAGTAAACGAACTGGACATAAGAAATATATCAATAAGGGTTTCCCTCAGCATCCCAGACTAGGCATTGACTTAGCTGTAGTGTTAAATTGAATCCGCTTACAAAGTGGGGGCTCGTAGCCGGGATATTCTGGGTTAGATTTACCACTTGTGCAGCTTAAGACAGTGTGCCAACTGACCGGATACACATATCCGGTTAGATCACCACGCTGTTTTACACTGTGAAAGCACTCCTCAAAGGAACGCTCTAAGGAAACGGTCTGTTTTGCAAAATAAAATACAAACTTCTGTAAGTCAGGAAGGAACTCAAATTCCAGAATGACGACACTGGTAAACATCAAAATAGCCAGAGAGCACTTCTTACATAAGCTATTTGTGAGAGGTGAATGGACTGAGCAGGACCAGGATGCGTGGTTGCAGGCAATCACACAACAGGTCACTGCAACTGGGTTAGATATCTGGAGAGCTCAGGGTCCCTTACATGTGGCCCTGAGCGAACTATACATGGCTCCTAAAGCTAAAGATGAACACAACAAGATGGTTAGGATAGCGGCATATTTGTATCTATATATGGGAGCCATGCAGGACAAATGTGCTGAAGGCCAAGATCTGGCAAGTAGGCAACTGTTGGCATTAGAGAAGGCCCAATCTGACCTGGTCTCTTCTGAGCAGAGGCTGCCGAGGAGCCAGGAGTCAGAAAATGATAGTAGGCAGTATATCATTAAAAGAAAAGAGGACATGGATATACTGCAACAGGAAAAGACAGACCAGGATACCAGAATTCTGGCTTTGCAGAAGGAGCACCAAGACAGTTTGGACTCCTTACTGCAGAGCCAGAAAAAGCTGGAGCAACAGATCAATTTCAACAGGGCATGCACAGAGCAGGTAGCCACCCTGCAAATCCAACTAGACAGAGAGAAAGAGGAAAGCAATACATTGATTTTGAAAGACCTGGATACCCAGGCAGAGTTTAATGAAGAACGCCAGAAAGCTGGTGCCTTTCAAAGGCAGAGGGACGACCTGGCGTCACAACTACAGGCTCTTGGTCAGGAAAGGGATACCCTAGGCCAGGAAGTCAGCCATTTAAAAAGAAAAATTGAAGAAAATCACTTGGACCTCCAGGGGCTGGGTGACCTCCAAAAAGAGCATCAGGGCTTGCTAGAGCACACCAGGAGGGTGGAAGAGGCTCTGGCAAGAAAGGAGCAGACCAGTAGGGATGGGGCTCAGGAGGTAACCCTCCTGCAGCAAAGACTGGCCCAGTACTCCAGGACCAATCAGGAGGCACAGAGAGAGAATGAGGCTCTCTGCCAGCACAATGACAGGCTCCAGCAACAGGTAGCCATGCAGGAGAGACTGATAGTCTAGTAAGGCCTTAACTGAGGAACTGAAAGTGCAGGCTCTTGCATTGCAACAGGGAGCAGGGGCTGATAGAGATGAGGTTCGCTGGGAAAGGGAAACGCCTGAGCATAACCTCAGGAGCCCTAGTACCAGAGGCCTTCATCTCTCCCAGTCCCTGGACTCTGCCTCCCCCATGTCCCATGGCGCACATGAGCACAGGGCCATAGGGATGGCAGATTACTATCCAGCCAAAAGTATGGTGCTCATAGGCCAGTACCACCCAGGAATGGATGGGCGGGCATCCGGGTATGGGCACCTAAGTACAGTGCAATTTAGTGGGGAACCCCAGGAGAGTAGGCCCACTAAGGGCATCCTGAAAACCTCTGCCCAGTTAGGTCAGTGGGGGGGTACCCATCAAATCCTGATAGCAAGGAGGGATCTGAAAACTCCTCTGAGCGTCACAGGACACAGGAGAGCAGGTCCCCACATTCTGCCAGCTATTCCCAGGCTCGCAGAATCCGGGAAAACCTGGAAGATCAGACGGGCACCTCTGGGAGCAGTGCTTCTGAATCAGAGGATGAATGGACCAGGGTTACCCGAACCAAAAAGGCCAATAAGGTGAAAAGGGCCTTGCTTAAGGACCCCTTAAAACAGATTAAGGCAATCAGGAGTGTCATCACGCCTTATCATAAGAACGCCAAGTATTCTGTTTGGGAACACTTGGAGCTCTATGAGCAAATGATGGAGACTTTCCATTTGAAGGACAGCAGTAGCTGCATCCAGAACGTCAAATGGACATTCTCCCCTGAATACTCCAGTTTCTTTGCGGGGCTGGAGGCCCAAAACCATTCAAGATGGTCCACATATAGGGCAGCCATCTTGAAACATTTTTCTGTACATAGAAATCCCCAAGAGGTTCGCAAGGCAGCCTACAATTTGCAATGTGGGGAGGATCAGGCCCCGCAAGAATTGAAGCATGCCTTTGCGCAGACCACCAGAAGGGTGCGCACGGACAGCAGAGAATTCATCAACACATTTTCCATGCTCTTCCCAAGTACATAATGACCCAGCTCGTGAGAGATTTTCACGAGAAAAGATCTTTAGACTGGGTCATTGAGCAAGCCACCCGGATCTATGAGGTGCAGAAGCCCATAGAAAATAAAAGTAATGCGCAGAAAACCCCCAAAACCAACAGCACCCCTGCTGCTGCCAAGGTGGCGGAGGTAAAGGTTGCCCCCGTTTTAGATTTGGAGATGGGGGGCCTAAAAACCTGCCTGCGCAGAATAACTCTAACACCAGAAGGCCCTCGGGCCAGTCACAGACAGGGAGTCAAGGAGGTAGTCCCACAAATGGGGTCCCTCGCTCCCCTCATTATGTAAGTCCCCGCTACAAGGGAAACCGACCCATCCTGGGTTATATGTGGACTCCTCCAGCCCAAGGGGGGGGATCCAGTCAAGCACCTAACCCAGAGAACTTCCCTCCAAACTTCCCATAGGAGGGCAGAAATTCACCAAACCCTGGGCCAAACTTTTTCCCCAGGTATCCACAAGGATTGCAACCCCAAAACCATCCATCCTTCTTTCCCCAATTCCCTGAGCCCAGACAACCTAATCCGGGGGAGGGGAGGCCAAGGGTGGAGGGGTACCCAAATCTTCCCAACTCAGGGTATTACCAGAGAAGGGATAGCTACCCTTCCCGGGATCAGCCCAGGGGAGAAAACCGGACCCCGTATCAACCTGAGCGGGTTTCCCAACTTGAGCGCCAGATCCAAAATATGGCACGGGATCTGGGTCACATACTGAGGGCTCAACAAAACCCCCAGATGAGCATGCCACCACAGAATGCCCCAAACTCTGGACCTGGTGCTCCAGAACAGTGACGGGGGCAGCACCCCGATAACCCACCGGTTCCCAGGGAGGAGGCACAAGGGGAAGAGGGCTGTAAAGCCTTGGAGGAAGCTTCCTTCCCCACTTGTAAACAGCCCCTGGAAACCCAGGAACCGGAAACAAAATCCCCTGCCCCTGAAAGCCTGCCTCCCAAGGAGCAGAGGGGGGGTAGGAGAAACAAAGGACCCAAACAGATCCACTTTGTGGAGGAGGTACAGGTCTTCCAATTTGAGTGCGAGGGACCCTCAGAGGATCCCGGGAAAAGGATCTTCTCCTTCAGAGATGGGGGATCTCCTACCCAAGGAAAAATGGGTCCCAAGAGATTCCAATCCAGACTGGGTAGATGTGGGGATTGAGCTGTCGCCGCCCATCATTCTATCCCAGAACCAACAAAACCAAAAACCCCTGGTTCAAACCCATCCTGGTGACTGCCTCCCAAAAGGCAGGGGCGGCCCAGAACCGGAACCAGGGGAACCTAAAACCGAATCAACAGACTGGGTAGATGTGGGGATTGAGCTGTCGCCGCCCATCATTCTATCCCAGAACCAACAATACCAAAATTCCATGGGTCAAACCCATCCTGATTACTGCCTCCAAAAAGGGGGGGGGGGGGCGGCCCAGAACCCGAAACCATTTCCAGTTGCCAACTTTTTCTTTCAGATTCCCCAGGCTCTCCACAGAATTCTGTCCAAATCTCTTCTCTCGCCATGTCCAAAACCAGAAAGTTAGCCCACCAGTTGTCCAAAAATGTCCATTATCTGTGCTCCCTTGAGGAGAAGGAGGGAAGATATTATGCCCCGGTACAAGTACAGGGGCAGGGTACAATCTTGGCGCTGGTAGACACTGGATCTCAAGCCACCCTTCTGTCCAAAAGGACCTTTGTTGAACTAAATGCAGGAAGGGGGGAGAATTACCGTATTCCTCTCACCTCTCCTCCTGGACAACTGCAGAAATATTGACGGGAAGGAAATTCCTGTCGAGAGGACTGCAGATTTGGACATCAAAATTGGGCGACACAAGGTGAAACACCCGGTCATAATAGTGACTCCTGAGGGCACCCCTTGTTTACTAGGGAATGACCTCCTGAGAAGGTTGTCACCTCTAATAGATTGTGTAAACAAGGTCCTCTGGACCTAGACTAGTCGACCAATAAAATTGAAGCAGAGTGTCAACCATGTTAGTTTAAACGGCACGTGCTACATGGTTGAACAAAAATCTGACCAAGTAGAATTTCACTTCCAGAACAACCAAATTCCAGACGTGACAGTAATAGCAGTAGGACAACACACTGGTGATGGGGGGTCCTCTCTATTTCTGAAAATCAACCTTCCTTCCAGTTTAAGGTGGTATTCCACACTGGAAGGAAACACTCTGAAATTCTTTACCAATCCACAATCAGACACTCCCACTCCTATAGTCCAGAAAGATGTGAAATCAGCTCAGAGCCTGGCTGATATTCAGCAAATTGGAGAGCAGTGGTTCATCCCTGTTCAGTTAAATGATGGGAAGGACTCTGTTCTCGCTCGAGTGTGTGTGAACAACAGTAAGAGCTTCATCAGCGAAGCCATGTTCTGCCAACTCCCAAAAGATCCAGCCATTCCCACGTTCAAACTGATAGACAAATGGGAAATGGATCTGGAAACACCCAATTCGAAACATCTCCTGCCAAGCAGGTGTTTGCTCAAAATCTCCATTAGCAACAAGAGCATAGTCCACAATTGTTGGGTCGTGCGAGATGTCACTGCCGCCTTTTACTTAGGCAGTGACATTCTCAATCGCTTTGCTATTAGTTTGGACCTAATAAACTTCAAAGCTTGGTCCCGATTAGCGGATAATCCCTTGGGCTTTGATGATCAAGAAAAAGCATTTAGGTCAGCTCAATTGCTACCTTATGCAGTTGAAATTCAGCTTAAAGAGGAAGTCACCATCCCAGAAAGGACCCGACAATTCTCCCTAGAAGTAAAAGTTAAAAGAGGACAAAAATTGAAAAACCCTGATGCTTATATTCATCTAAATGCTTCTCTCCAACAGCAAGGGTTAGGGGTAAACCCAACACCATTAGTCAACATAGAACAAAACACAATTCCAATAGAGGTGGATAACAGCGACTTAAAGAGTATTACTCTAGCCACAGGCACCATTATTGGAATGGCGGTTGATGACCGACATTTCTCCATTGATTTAGGAAATGAACTGTTAGGACCAATCCCCAAGGACTGTTTTGACCATGACAGTGAGGACAATACAACACCAGACAGGATTTTCACCCGGCATGGGGGGAACTTCCTGGTGTACACTTCGTGCCCTTATGGTAAGGAAGATGTGACTTGTGACTTCAGAGGGGATGAGGTGATTTTCCAGGTCCATGAGGGCTGCCTTTCCCACCTGAAGCCTCCAGTCCAAATCAGCACTCTGGCCAGGGACTTCACCACCCAGCTGGAGGAGGCCGCTGAGATAGCCAAACCAGAAGTCTTTCCAGGCTTCAGGCAGATGGTGGAAGAGAGAGTCAACCTAGCTGATGCCTGTGTGACACTGGAACAGAAGCGAAAGTTGAAACAAGTTTTCTTGGATTTCCAAGATCTCTTTGTGGTAGACTCATATGACTGTGGTCGCACCGACATCCACACAACAACAATTCCCACGGACCCTGGAATGACTCCAGTGTTTGTGAAGCAATATCGTTTGCCTCTCGCATCCATGGAGTCCCTTACTGAAATAATTAAGAACCTTGAGTCCTGGGGAATAATCCATCCTGTCCACAGCACTTTCAATAATCCGGTGCTGGGAATATTGAAGCCAAAAGGCCAGTGGAGACTCGGCGCCGACCTTAGGGAGCTCAACAAACGGGTCCATACTTCCCGAAAGCCTCTGCCCTACATTGACCAAGGGCTGGCCCAGATTCAGGGGTCACAGGTATTCACTGCAATAGACCTGGCCAATGGATACTGGACCGTGCCTGTCAGTAGGGAGGACCAATACAAACTGGCTTTTACCTTTGGGGGCCAGCAGTACACATGGACCCGGAATCCCTTCGGATACCTCAACTCCGGCAATGAATTCAACATTTTCCTACATAAGGCATGCCTGACCTAGGTGCGAGGGGTAACCTGGCTTATGTAGAGGATGTCCTCATCAAAAGTTCATCTGTGGAGGAACATATAGCGGAGATCCGTTATGTTCTGACACAGTTGAGGGCCGTCGGAGCAAAACTTTCCTTTCAGAAAGCACAGTGGTGTAGAACCCATGTTAATTTCTTGGGGCATGAGATTACTCCTTAGGGTCTCTGTCCCCAAGAAAAGAAAGTGGAAGCACTCCAGAAACTGAAGGATCCCACAACCCTGCGGGAACTAAGGAGCCTCCTTGGACTGACTAATTACAGCAGAAAGTTAATTGAGGGCTACGCAGAGACCACCAGAACCCTGATTCATCTTTTGAAGAGGGGGGTCAAGTGGGAATGGGGTCCAGAACAATCTGAGGCAGTAAGACAACTCAAAAGAAGCTTCTCACAAGTGCTTTGCCTAGCTTACCCTGTCAGAAACAAGGAGTTCTTCCTGGAGACAGGGTTCTCTAATACGTGCTTGACGGCAATATTATACCAAAAGCATGACAAGGTCAATAAAGTAATCTCCTATGCGAGCAAAACTTTATCCTCTGTGGAGGAAAAATTCAACGATTGTGAAAAGGCACTCCTGGCAATGATGTGGGCATTGAAGAATTACCGCCCGTTCATCCAGGGGGAACACATCATAGTGGAGACTCCACACCAGCCTCTGCAATACCTCCAAAGTGACAGAATCCGGGCCGGAAATTTGAGTAATTCCCAAATTACTTCCTGGATTCTGTCAATGCAAGCCTTTCCTGTGGAGGTCAGATATGGCCAAAACAAGAAGAGTCCCCACGCGCAAGGTCTGGCTGACTTGCATGATTGTGCCAGAGAAAATGGTCTTGAGGACGAAAGTCTAAAAATCAAGGACAACATGGAGGCATACCTTAATTCCCCACACAAAGTCTATGAAGAAGACAAGTGTGAGGGAATGCCCACTGTCTATGTGGATGGATGCTCTTACTATGTTGACAACAACGGGGAAAAAGAACTCGTGGCCGGCGTAGGGAACGCATGGGTGAATGAGTCCCCAGAACCCTCCGCTGGATACAAAAGTGGTCCCCGAAGTAGTCAGGTGGCAGAGTTGATGGCTGTGCATCAGGCCATCCTCACTGCTGTCCAACATGAACTCCACAAACTGGTCATAATCACAGGTTCGGATTATGTACGGAACGGGTTTGTGGAGCACCTGGTTAATTGGAAAACCAGAGGCATGTTATGTGCTAATAACAAACCCTTGAAACATGGGAAGTTAATCCAAAACATTGATGATCTGGTCACCTTGAATGGGATGACGATCTACTGGAAAAAGATCAAGGGTCATTCCAAAGTAGAGGGACCATACAAAACTGGAAATGACTTAGCTGATCAGCTGGCCAAAACCGGGGCCATCCAAGGGGATCTAATAGAAATAGAGTCCCTGTTGGGGGAAATCCAGGTCACTGCTATCACTAGGTCCCAGACAAATGCTCACAATGATCTTTCAACTGCGCAACGGAGTAAGGAGACCCCTGATGATTATTTGATTACAGCTCAGAAGGGGGATCCAATAATTGGTAAGTTTTACCAACACATTGAGGACCCTGAGAACTTTCCCCTGACGGATACCGATTACATTGGGAAAGAGAACCTAAGAGTGTTGATGAAATGTCCAAAAAGGTTCCGAATCCAAGACGGTTTGTTGGTAAGGAAATCCCAAGCTGGCCATGATCAGTGGGTGGTCCCTACCTCATTCCGAAGCCTGATGTTAAGTCACGCCCATGATGCGGCCACGGCCGGTCATACGGGGTTTCACACAACACTGGAAATCTTAAGAGAAGTTGCATAGTGGCCACACATGGGGCAGGACCTCGACCAATACTTGAAGGGGTGTCTTGTGTGTGCACAATTTCAGCCATCATCCCTCACACACCGTGCACCTCTCCAAAAGAGGGGGATGACACTGCCATGGTCAGATTTGCAAACCGACTTTGTAGGCCCTGTAACTCGCTCGTCTAGAGTAAACAAGTACATGTTGACCGTTACATGCTTGTTTACCAAGTGGGTGGAATGTCTCCCGGCCCCAAACTGCAAGGCAGAAACAGCAGCTGCCCTGATGATTAACCACATCTTTTGCCGTTTTGGTCTACCTCAAAGGATTGAGTCAGACAGAGGTAGCCACTTCACCAGTGAAGTAATGACAAAGATGTGGGAGATACTGGGGGTTAAAAGGAAGCTACACATTGCTTACAGGCCAGCTTCTTCTGGAGCAGTGGAGAGATACAACCGAACCATTGTGAGCATCTTAAGAGTTTGTGGCAGATTCTGGGCCAAGTTGGGATATCCGATTACCTCTGGTCCTAGTGGCCATCAGATCTACCCCTTCATCTGCAACTAAAATGTCACCATTTGAGCTGATGACTGGACGCAAGATGGTGCTTCCCCAGCATTTGCTCTACAGAACCCAAGAGCAAACGTTGATAAATGCCTCCACAACTCATGAGTATGTGGAGAATTTAAGGAAACACCTCCAACATGCTTTTGCCTATGCTCAGTGGAATCTAGAAAGATCAGCTGATAGCATGAAGACCCACTACTACCTGAAAACCACCAGGAAAGTGTACGGGGTGGGGGATCGGGTCTATCTATACAATTTCCAAAGGAACCAGGCCAAACAGCGAAAATGTTTGCCTACATGGAAGGGACCGTTTGAAATTATAGACAAAATCTCCCCAGTAGCTTATAAAATCCGCATCCCCAAAGGTAGTCCATATTAATCAGCTAAAGTGTTGCCATCCCAGGCACACTCTGCAACAACTGGAGGAATCCTCGGGAATCCCAGAGGGGGCCGCTCCAGAGTAATTCAGTTCCAACCCTAAAATATCCCACATATAGTCGCTAAAATATGATGATTCTGGAAAAGAAAATATTTCCTGTTATATCTTGTTTTTTAAAACAAGACTGAAAAATGTAACCGGATGTATAAAATGTATGTGTTCGCCACACCATTAATAGTGGTGGAGAAATGTCTACGAATAGGTATTGCCGCTTTTGCTTTATCATCCTAGGAGAGATGAAACCACGGAGACTGACCAAGGAGAATGACCCGGAGACCGGGAGCAAAGATCCGAGGGGCCCGGGGTATCGCCCAATATTCCCATCAGGACAGGCGAGGAGAACCGATCGATCCAACCGGATGGAGGAAAAGATGCTGAACTGTGCCATCTACGGAATTGGAAGAAGATGATGCGAACATACCAGCGTGTGGATCAAAACATCCTTTGCACCCGACTCCCCCTCGACTAGAAATCAAAGTGCAGTCGGGCGGGGGGGCTTGTTGGGTGTCCTGACCCACGTTTGGACTATTAAGCTGCAACATTTGGTGCTGTGGGCTTAGAAAATCCAAGATGGCGGAAAAGCCCACAGTTGCGCCAGAATCTGGGAAAACCGCGCAGTTTTGCGCACAACAAAGTGGTCCCCTGACCTGCCACCCACCAGTGCAAGCATGATGGGCCAGGAGTGCCATGAGTGAAATGTGTGCCAAAGGAAAAACAGCAGTGCCGGTTGGCTAAAAAAGCGCTTTAAAATCACCTTTATTTCCCTGAATGCAAGCTCAAAATGCCTATTTTAAATATCACAAGATATTCAAAAATCTCAATGAACACCAGCAGACATTTGGCAGAATGTATTCTTGTGTGCATACTAAATCTGGAAAGATGAAGAGCACAAAATAATGTTTATAACAAAACTGGCTGAGCTGTGGATGTCAGCAGCTTAAGTTAAATGGACAGAAAGCCACTAAAATCGAAATGTTTAAAATAAATGAGTGACCTACTTTTGAGTGTAACATAGGTTGCAACTGTTAAATGTCATAGTTTTGAACTTAGAATCAGAATTCTAGCTGCATGTGCAATAATTGTGAGTTTGATTTGAATGAAGAAAAACTGGGAACAAACATGACATTTAGCTGAAGCTTGGCTTAAAGAGATTGAATTCTGCCTGACAACTACCCCCGACAGGAGTTGAACTGACTCAACAACTCTTCCTAGGCCTGGCTGCATCCTGCTGCCCCCACCAAAAGGAGGTGACACCTCTCTGATTGGATTAGGGGAGGAGCACCTGGGGACAACAGGAAACTAAACAAAGCACTGTCCCTGGTTCAGGCAAATGTTATATTGGGGGGGGTCGTAAAATGGCTTCGTCTTGGGAGAAACTGGGAGGGGCAGTGCCTGTGAGAACAAGCTGAGCTTGGGGGAAGTGGATAAACCAGAAATTCCACCATGTGCTTTGGAAAACCACACCCCTTTGGGGCCAGAGCATGATTTTAAAAAGATGTATAATTCAAAGTACGGACTTGTAAAAATTATATAAATAACATCATCATTCTTGTGATTTTTCTGTGCACATTTTAAGAGGTGTTAGGACCTTGGGGATAGTAGCGGAAAAAAAGGTTGTTACTCCAAATGTATGCATGTTAGAAATCTGACACTTTATCATCTGAAACCCATATCCCTGGTGCACATTTGTGTAAAATCAGGAAAGGTTTAGAGGTCGTGATCTGGATGAAAAGGGGAGAATTCTGTCATAAGTGGACACAACATCGTACAAAGACAGGGATTAGATGGTTTGGTGCTCCAGAAAATATGTTAACTGGACCTATAATATTAGAAAAATGGTACATAGATAAATATGTATTTGGGTCAGAAATAGATTTGTGTGCAATTTGACAAGGGGAGGTTCCTCTGACCATAAAACCTACAGCATCACTCTGACCCTCCATTTCTTTCCCCCAATCAAGGGAGGGAGGAAAGCTTGGCCAATGATAAGTGAGAGGGGCAGGCTTAGCTAGGCCCAGGTACACACCCACTTTCTAAACACATAAAAAGAGCCACTGGAACCCAGGTAGGGAGATTCACTTTACACTTTCTTGCGGGACGCTTTGCCGGGAGACTCCAGACTTCAAATCCATCAATCTCCAGAGACCAGAGATCCAGAGAGACCAGAGATCCAGAGAGACCAGAACTGTGCAGTGTTGAGAGCAGAACCAGGGACCAGACTGCTGTGAAGAACCGCTAGCAGAAGTCCAGCCAATCCTGACCCGATCAGTGACAAAGCCGCATTCCTGTCTAAGTTTATAGTGTGAGTACCCAGTCAGGACTGTGAAAAACCCAATCTCTTAGTTTAAAATAATCTAATCCAAACTATTTTAGCCTATTAGAACTGCCTCCTAAAATCGTGTCATTCTGTCATTTTTAAAACTGAAAACTGTCATCTGTCATTCTGAGCTTTAAAATTTCAAACCCGAAAAACTACCTTTACTAAATCGGCCGTATCTCCAGAACCATTTGTCATCTTAAAGCTAAGGTTCTAAGCTAATACCGACTTGCTACCCCTTATAGTGCCTCCGTAATTGCGCTCGACGCACGCGACTAAATTTGCTGCGATTTGACATTTTGCTTAATTTCAGCCACGTGTAAAAAGATTTGTCCTTGCTTTCCTTTACTGAAATTCGTTTGCAACCTGACAATCATTCATAGAGCATTGCTAAAGTGATCCTGAACTAATACCAAGTAGCTGTCATCCACCCTGAACCTCTAGAGGGAATTAAAATCATTTAGCATATTTTTCACTTCTTTGCATACCACATCAAAGTATACTGCCTGTGTTTAAAACTCCTACCTGGTTTCCTCTAAGCTTGCTAGGGGGGAACTGAATTATAATTGATTGCATTCCTGAGAACTGTGTGCTTCCCTTCCACCTCTTTACCTTGCATAAAGGGGAGGGGGGGGGGGTGAATTGTCAAAGAAAAGTGATTACATTGTCTTTTGTTGAAGTCATATTAAGTTTGTTTTCTGTACTGCATTTTCATTCATCATTGCATTGTCCTTGAATCCATAAAAGCATTGTCAGCTACTTTATCCTCTCTATCACTTCTAAGCTATCAAAAAAGAGTGTACCACTGTAACATTATCCATTGTTGATCACTATCATCTTCACAAGTGTGCTATCAAATATTAATTTACTATAAAAGTGTGATAGATATATATTGTTTAATTTTCAAATAAACCTTTTAATTTGCAAAACAAACCTACTTCTTGGCTCAGTGAGGTCAGGGGTATTCTAAGAGAGGGGTGTTATATAAGGGTTGTCATCCAGAGTAAACGAACTGGACATAAGAAATATATCAATAAGGGTTTCCCTCAGCATCCCAGACTAGGCATTGACTTAGCTGTAGTGTTGAATTGAATCCGCTTACAGTACAAAAGGCGTAAATAACAATAGTGCATTTGTTTTTCTTGTGTTTCAATCTTTTGACATTAGAACATTGTTTGGCATTTTCCTTTTTTCTTGCAGCTCAAATAATTGTCCAGACATAGATGTAAAGGAACACTGGATTAGTAAGTAAGGATTTGAACACACTAAGCTTCTACAATACCTGTGTAAGATTAGGTTGTCTATTACGAACTACTGTGATTGGCTGAAGGAAATGTATGTAAGCACTGGAATGGCTGCCTCTGTGAAGCTTCCTTCCAGGAGCAGCCATGTCGGGGAGAATGGGCACAGAGAAGGGAACTTGGACCTCCTCCTTCTACAATATCCCCTTCTTCCAATTCAGGAGTGCCCCCTGGAAGGAGCAGTTTTTGTTGTGGAATATGCTAAAAGGGAACAATTAATGCTCATCCTGGAGCATAGCAGTGTGAACCTGGAGTTTCCTGTCACCCCGCACGTCCAAGAGGAAAGACAAAACTGATAAAATTGTTAAAAGACCTGCCAACCGCGCCCTTTCCACTCCATAAGAACATGGACATTGTTTTGGTTAAAGAATGAAGGCTACTCTAAATCCTTATGTCTCCACTATCTGTTCAAAACTGTACCCACTGGATGAGTCTGATGGTGAATATCCTGGAAACGTCAAGCTTAATGTATGGCATGGAGACCTCGTTGATAAAGGCAGTTTCCCCCAGAAGAGGCAACGCCTGCTCATCCTGCGGAAAAGAGGTTTACAGGGCACTCAAAAGAACCTACTGGGCTATACATCTCATCAGGACAAGCGCCTTGTCTCGATTAGTATTATTTTCTTTGCTCCTTGATTTCTCTGCACTTTATACTGCCTACCAGGGTGGGTGGCTATTGCTTCTCTTCTAGGAACCATGGACTGACGAGTATAATATGTATTTGCTACAATTCCGAGAGGGACAGTATCAGGCGGTAGCAACTCAGTGGCCACCAGAATACAGCTATAGATAAGGAATTGGAACAGTGGGAAGGCAATTCCATGATAAGATGAGCTCCTCCACTTACCCAGAAGGAGGCTATCTGCATTTACCAACTAACAGAAACAGATGGGTTCTTTTCTATCCCATTCTAGGTGAAGTAACCATCAATGGAGGAACTGCCTGATCTAGACCTCAAGAGGCTGAATTGCTTCATCATTTGACGTGTTAGCCACCCAACTCATCATTTCCTCTTGGAAACAGGTAGGTTAACTGGCATGGACAAGGAAGGTACCTTCCTGCGCGTTCCAATCTGGAGGACACACCAGGAATGATTTTGAATTGCAGTGGACTAGACGTTCTACCAATTCTAGGTATTGCCTTTCAGAATTTCGTCGGCTCCTCGTGTCTTCAAAAAAATGATGGGCCCTCTTTCATGAATTCTTCACAAGGAAGAGATACATATACACCTATATCTGGAAGACTAGCAGGTACAATCCCCTTCAAAAGAACTGTGTTGTCAACACCTGGCCAAAGTGTGTGCTAACCTACAGTCTCATAGCTTCTGCATAAACTACACACATTCTTGACATGTCCCTTAAAGCAGTACCCAGGTTTGGGCTGGGCCATAAAATTGTCTTGGGGACCATTGAAGAAGTGGCCCACAGTTGCAAATGGCAATTAATTCTGTTTGTGACACTGTTTGAATATTAAGGAAGGGGGAGTTTTTTGAAAAGATGTGATGCAAAGAATATTGATTCAGTGACACTGGTCAAAACTGCTAGCCGCAGAATGTATTAACTCATCAAACTGGCCCAAGATGGCCAAAAAAGTGTCCCATGCTGATAAAAGAATGGGCACACACCTGCATTGTCTGTTTTTGATTTGGCCCTGGGCCTATTGCCTCATAGGCCAATCTGAGCCTGCCAGTGACATCTGGGGTCTGTGGATTGCAACAGAGACTAAAATGCCAAGTTTCATCCAACTGGAGGGAGTTGACAGCTATACTTAGAGCCCTGAGGAAGAGATTGTGTGGAATAGCTTCCGAGTCAGAACCGGTAATCAGAGTGCCACATCGTATAGAAACAGGAGAGTGGCACCTCATCTGCGCACCTGAGCAAAACAGCGGACTTGATCTTCCCATAAGCAAAACAGCATATTCATATGTTCCATGGTGCCTACTTTCTGGCATGAACCATTCTAGGAGTGGACCATCTGAACAGAGTCTTTCCTTCTTTGGTCCAGCACTGCCTGTGCCCCTAACTATTGATAGTCTGTTGGGATCTCCCATGGTTCCCCTTTTCATCAACCCCGGGTCATACACATCCCCTGCTATATGCCAGTATTTCTGTCTCTGATCAGCAGCACTGTTCTCTCTTAAACAAATAATCTGTGACCTCTTCCTGATGGGGTGGAAATGGAATTGAAGTTTTGTGTGCCTCAGAATCGCCCAGGTGTTAAACGAAGAGATACAAGGTCCCTGGCGACAGTGTCTACTTTGACTTCTTATCGACACCACCGGACCACCATCACTTGGGTCCCTTCCTACCCGGCAGTCCAATCTTTCTCCATCTCCTGCAATACCGGCAACTCATCTGACAGCCTCTCTTTGGCGGAGTCCCACAAGGATCCTTCTTATGTCTTCTCCACTTTACATTATGCACATCCTTGTAGGGCAATCCCATCTTCTCCTTTGGTGTCTATTATCATTTTTGTTTTAATCTGGTGACACCCTAACCTTTTTTCTCCTATACCGCCTTCATTCCCGAGCTATCCCCTTGTATCACCTACTCACTTTTCACCATCCATCACTTTCATAATGCAGATCTTCCTCCTTATTCTCCCTGCTAAATCCTCAAAGTCTCCTAATCTGAGAGTCCTCTTCACCAGTGACCTTAAACTTTCGGTGTTTATACCCTTCACTGCTATGGCTGCCAATCTGAACCTCCTGAATAACCACAAATCTGCCCTCCCCCCTCACCGGTCACTCCCCTGAAAGCCCCTGACAGCCCAACCTCGGATCCCACCCTCAGCAGACTGGACCACTGCTCCGGCCACCTTATGGGATGCCCCCTCTCTTCTTTTGCCTCTCTTAACATAGTACTGAACTCTGCCTTCACGACGCTCTTGAAAATGGTGAGATCTACTCCTCCCTGCACACTGCCTCAAGGTGGGCTGGCTTGCCATGCACAAATGCTGCATCTTCAAATGTTTTATACTGGTCTTCAAATCGCCCCAGCGTCAATCGCAAACCTACCTACCTGACTCTATCTCTCCTGCGACTCTTGTGTCTGCAGTCTCCGATACCAAGTCCCCTGAAACCTTACTGTGTCCTGCACGCCCTGTGCTGCATCCCGCTTTGAAGCGTTCACCCTCCTGGCTCCCCACCACTGGTATGGTCACTAAGAAGGGTGAGGGAATGACCCAGTAGCCGCGCACATGCTTTGATACGTTTATACGGTGGGCAGTCTTTCTTGATGTGGAGCTGCGTATAGCCGTAAAGGATTAGACACTTCACTGTGTGTCTGTAACAATGAAAGGTCTACAGAGTATCTCTTTACAGGGGTCCAACACACTCACTTTCTATTTGTAATCCATCAAAGGGTTGGTGTCACTGTATTGTTCCTGAAACTGAATAAGTGTAGGTGTGCGACCAGTAAGGTTTTGCTCACCTTCAATGGCATGCTGCCATTTTAGATGTATAATACTGAGTTCTTGCTTATCTTTGAAGTGCATACTGCTATTCTCAAAGTAATTAATAAATTAGTTCTTACCTTTGATGTGTGTTCCAAAAAAGTAATCTGGGTGTAACTGTATCATTCCTGAAAGAACAATAAGTTACATGCGTTGCAAAGTACTTACTATTATGGTAGGATAACTGTATTATTCCTGAGAGAGAATATGTAACTTAGTATTGTAAGGTACGTACTTGTAACATTGTTAGTATAACAATATTATTCCTGAAAGAACAATAAGTTACATGCGTTGCAAAGTACTTACTATTATGGTAGGATAACTGTATTATTCCTGAGAGAGAATATGTAACTTAGTATTGTAAGGTACGTACTTGTAACATTGTTAGTATAACAATATTATTCCTGAAACTGACTAAGCAATATAGTTCGCTACAAATAGTGTCTACTTAACTTGAATTACCTGTTGCTATTCTAAAAGTCTACTGATGTGGTTTTACTCCCTTTGAATAGCATACTGCCATTCTAAATATGTAATTCTAGGCTTTACTCACCTTGAACAGCATACTGCTATTCTAACTATGGTTGGCGGCTTGTCTTGCTCTATCCTAGCACCCACTATCTGGAACACTCTTCCACTGGACATTCGCCGCAGCAAAAACGACCTCTCCTTCAAAAAGCCATAAAAACCTGGCTATTTACAGCACTATCCTGAACCCCCCACACCCCAAAAACCTACAATCCCGAGTATATAAAGAGTCTCCCCAAGCGGTGCCGGCTGCGTTTGTGGCACCACTACCCTTCAAACATCTGACGTGCTGGCTGTGTTTGCAGCGGCCAGGACCGCACATACATACATGTATCATGACCCTGCCTCCCTTAAACACCACTAGCTGATTCACAGCTCTCATATATGTAATGTCACAGGACTAATGAATGACTACCAGGCATGTATGGAAAACAGGTAAATCGCAACAGTAGTGGTAAAAACACAGTGGTGTGATAGAACCAATGCTGCCGCCGCCACCACCACCACAATCGTACAGATTGGGATGCACTGTGGGGAAGACGTGGGAAGTTGGGCCGACAGGGCTATATCCCGAACAAGCTGGCCAGGTGGGGTACCCCAATGCAACACCAGAGGGGGGCAATCAACAACCAGCACAACATCGCTCGCGAAGGAAGGAGGGATGGGCAGGTATTTCACAAATATGAACCATAGGATGGGCACCACTTGGTGAAGCTACCTACTTAAAATGATCAGCAAGCGTTCGATATCTGGGTAGACTCGCCATTCGACCCTCCTAAAAGAATGTGGAGGCACAACCCGTGCGCCTCCTGTGGCAAATACTTGAAGCATAAACTGACGCTCACACTATTTTTATCACAGCCGCAAGAGCGGACAGAAGAAGCCAAGCACGTGAGCGGGCGCCCTAACATCAAAGCGCCATCAATGGTGGCATGGTACATATAATACTCCACTCCACTGGCCGCAGGTATGGCTATCCACACACATCAGTGTACAACAAAACCCGGTCGTGCTAGTCACATAAAGACTCAACCTATTTACACCAGACAATGCCTGAACACCTTTGACAGCAGAATGCAGCGCAGACCTATGGCAAATTCGGGCACGCTGAACACATAGCAAGTCTCTAGCACTGACGCCACCCCACCCCACTCCTCAAATGGGCTGCTTCTCTACTGGAGCCTGGCCAGCCCTTCTAAGCTTATTTTGGCCAAATGCACACCCATCCTAATCATACTCCATGACCTCCAACACTCTGGACTTTGGTCCTCCGTGGCTCCAGGCTTTCCCACTAACAGCGCAATGAAACTATGATAAAAAATAAAATGGCGCTATACAAATGGCAATTACAAAACAGTACAATACAAATAGTAGGGCTAATATTCATTGTGGCAGAATTATCAAAGTTTACTTGATAATTACTCAACTTGATCTCAAACATCTTTTCATTGATATTCTTAAGAAGCAGCAATGTAAGGCAACATGTATTTTGTGGCACAGGTGCTTCTCCACATTACTTTAGGAACTCATGTTGAACAGAATAAGATAAGCAGTAGAACCATTGTTGATAATTCTTGTCGCAAAGCTCCTATCTGCCAGCTAAGATACAAGGCTCCTAAGCGTTCACCCTCGTGGCTGCCATTTCACAACTCAAACTGCTTACCTCGCCAAACAATAACCCCTGTTCAGTCTGGTTTTATGATCGCCCCACCCACTAAACCTATTTCCTGCAACTGCTTCAGTAACCAAGCACTATGATGGAAACTTCCTCTGAAGCGGAACTGCTCTGGCTGCCTTATGGCTTATGTAACATGGTTCTATTGGAGTGTTATGTTTCTCCCATAAATAAACAGAACAAATATATTTATGCATAGTTCATCCTTCTTGAAAAAAGGTCACTCACCTAGACAAATTGACAAGGAATTGTATTGTGCCCTAAAAATACTCAGAGGCAACCCTGTACAATGCAGAGACAGTGAAACTACAGAACAAATACACTTGTCGGTCACTTACCCATCGATACCACAACTGAAAATAATTGTTATGCATCTACAACCAGTATTCAGCAGGGATAATAAGCTAAAATACACTCTCAAGGGAATTCCCTTAATTGCATACAAGCAACAGAGAAATCTAGCACAATCCCGGACTGAGTCGGTCACAAAGAACAAACAAGATTTAGAACATACCCATGCAATATTAGGAGCTACAAAACCAGTCCCAGGGGCATACAACAACACATCTCCCAATGTTGCGTATCTCATTGAATGCAAGAAATGCCTGCAAGCAAAGTATGTTTGTGAGACTTGCCGGGACCTATGGGACCAAATGACCCTACATATATATACTAGCTCACACCAGAAAACAAAAGGACTAGTGAGTTACCACTGCTCACTGTTTGGGCACTGTAAGGGTGCAGAAGGAGACTGACACAAAGGTGGCATGATGGTTGGCAAAGACTTTTATTCTTCTTAAAACAGAAAGAGCAAGGCCTAACTGTCCCTATCGCTATGAGGGGTTCCCTGCCACAACCAAAGACTCAAAAGGATCTGTCAGAATGTGCGTTTAAGTTCTGACGCCTTCCCCTGGTTCAAAGTGTCATAATTCAAACAATGTTCACGAGGGGGAATGACGCCCTTCCCCTGGTTGCAAGTGTCATAAATCAAACAATGTTCAACAGGGGGAATGACGCCCTTCCCCTGGTTCCAAGTGTCATAATTCAAACAATGTTCACGAGGGGGAATGACGCCCTTCCCCTGGTTGCAAGTGTCATAATTCAAACAATGTTCACCAGGGGGAATGACGCCCTTCCCCTGGTTGCAAGTGTCATAATTCAAACAATGTTCACCAGGGGGAATGACGCCCTTCCCCTGGTTGCAAGTGTCATAATTCAAACAATGTTCACAAGTGGGAATGACGCCCTTCCCCTGGTTGCAAGTGTCATAATTCAAACAATGTTCACGAGGGGGAATGACGCCCTTCCCCTGGTTGCAAGTGTCATAAATCAAACAATGTTCAACAGGGGGAATGACGCCCTTCCCCTGGTTCCAAGTGTCATAATTCAAACAATGTTCACGAGGGGGAATGACGCCCTTCCCCTGGTTGCAAGTGTCATAATTCAAACAATGTTCACCAGGGGGAATGACGCCCTTCCCCTGGTTGCAAGTGTCATAATTCAAACAATGTTCACCAGGGGGAATGACGCCCTTCCCCTGGTTGCAAGTGTCATAATTCAAACAATGTTCACAAGTGGGAATGACGCCCTTCCCCTGGTTGCAAGTGTCATAATTCAAACAATGTTCACCAGGAGTTCACCAGGGAGAATGACGCCCTTCACCTGGTTCCAAGAGTCATAATTCAAACAATTTTCACCAGGGGGAATGACGCCCTTCCCCTGGTTGCAAGTGTCCTCAAACAAACAAAAGAAAACCAACTCAACAACCTTCTCGTCTTGGGTCGTGGATGTATCGGGGGGGGGGAATGCCTCCCTTACCCTGATTGAAAAGGTTCATTTTACACTTTGTAGTAAAAAGGCCAGGGGGTATGACGCCCATCCGCTGGCTGGAATCTCCTCCTTATTTTCTCCAATTATTATAAGGAGGATGACTCCCTTCTCCTGATGATTCTTATTGCAACTTGCAAAGCACACTAGAGCCAGGGGGAATTCTTCCCCGTCCCTGGATACTTCAGTGTCTCCTCTGCTCAATATCACACAAAGTTCCAATTGTGCTTGGATCTCAGACCCAGGTTCTTCTTCTTAGAGTCAGCAGACCTGGTTCACTAACCTGCCAAGTACTGCCACGAGGAAGATGGCTCATATCTCTGTTTGGGCTTGGGTTCTCGACCCGGGTTTTTCTGAATGTCAGTGCTTCTGCTCCTTGCACTGACATGTGGAAGATTTCCTCTAATGCATAAATTGTGCTCTGGACTCCATGATCCTTCTCTGGGGGTCAGTGGTTATGGCTCCATCATCGATGCAAGGAAGATTTCCTCTGATGCACGACTAGTCCTTTTAACTCTCAGGGTCCCTGACCCTTCACTGGCGGTCAGTGGTCATGGCTCTACCACTGACATGAGGAAGATTTCCTCTGATGCATAAATAGTCCTCTTTACTCTTGGGGTCCCAGACCCTTTTCTTGTGGTCAGTGGTTATGGCTCTATCACCAACACGAGGGAGATTTCCTCTGATGCACAAATAGTCCTCTTGACTCTTGGGATCTGTGACCCTTTTCTCAATGTTGATATCATAGGGATCATCGCAGGGACCACACAGAGACCCTCTCACTTGCCGGTAGACCCGTGTCACCCGTTACCTCGTAGGGAATCGCAGCACATCTCCGGACCTCGTCAGGACTGGAAGTGGTGTCTTGTTGGTTTCGCTTGTCATTCCCGGTCTCTCTGGCGGGTCTGCATCTTCCTGCTGACTACAGTCTGAACACTTGCCCAGGACTCGCTGGTCTAACTTTTCGGGGCAGTCTTACCATTCCTCTCGGCAGCTAGAGCAGTGTGCGGTGGTCCTCCTACAGGATCGGAAAGGGCTTTTCTCCCTCTTTAGCCAGTGTCCTCCGGTCTCAGGATTTAAATTACTGCATCTTGCAGCGTCTCTGCTCTGCATGGCTTACCAGCTGGGCTCTCTCTTTCAGTTGTCCTTCTTTGGTTTTTAAAGTATTCAAGTATTCATGCCCTTGCAAGAGACTAGACTGTTGCTCCTGAATGCAACAGTCTAGTCTCTTGATTGCCATGTCTGTAGGCCTCTTCTTTGCCACAGTACCTTCAGGTTCCCGAACAATAACCTGACAGCAGTACATAGGTTTACTCTCTATAAAGACGTTCTTCAAGGAAGGAGAGGTTAGAGTGTGTGAGGGTGTCGAGAGGTTAGAGTGTGTGAGGGTGTCTTGATGTTACAAGGGGTGCACCTTAGATGGTCGTACTCATCCCCATGAGATCCTCCTACATTATACCATCCCCTGGGGGACTATTGGGTAGCAGCCTCACCTTCCTGGCCTCATGGGATGGGAAGGGGCTCCCACTCAGGGAGAAGTGACAACATCTAGGGATTCATTACATACCCTTCCCCTTATGTTGCTGGTTTCCCCATCTCCTTCAATAGGAAAATGTGACAGAAAACGTATGTCCCATTGTTCCTTCCCCTTCCTGTGTCCGACACTGAAACAGAAGGGTTGTAGGTGCAAGAACCAATGCATGATCCTAGGGTTGGTATCTTTTCTGAGACTAAGCCAAGTAAAGGGCGAGTGGTCAGTAACAAGTCAACATTTTCCTACTCGTTAGGTAGTATTTGAGACATCATATGGCCCATTTTATTGCCAGTGCTTCTAGATCCATGGTGGCATCATTTCTCTCTCGGGGGGTGTGAGAAATCTACTGTTTTGACCCAGGTTAATGTTCCATCCGGCTCTGGCTCTGTCAATACCCGGCCGATCAGTCACCTGAAGGGTTAATTCTAGCCTTCTTACAGAAGGAGGAGATTGACAGGAGTATTGGCCAATCACTACATGTACTTCATCTGACAATCATTGTTTTCTGTGGTTGCTATGGAACAGAGGAGGACGAGAGCCAGCTTGACGGTTATGAGTGGGCTTACTGAGCGACGTGAAGAGAAAGAAACAAAGTTATGAAAGTTAAAGAAAGCAAGTGGCGCCGTTGCACTGAATTCAGTTTGTTTAATGAGCAGTTACAGTGATCGGCTGTTTCGTTACTTTACCGAAGGTACGGAGGTACAGTTTCACAGATGGAACTGTATTACGCAGCGTCAGAGCTGTTGAGAGAGAACAATCAGCTGCTGATGAGTTATGCAGAGCGGCGGGAAGCGGTCAGACCCTTGATCCCTATAATCCTCCATATAAACATGTGAAACGAGCGAGCAACGCCGAGGCAAGAGACGCGGCTCGTCTATTCACACAGCTGAGGGGGCGGAGTCAGAGAGCTAACAACATTGACAATCGCTTCCGTATGAAGGGGGTGGAGTCGCCACCTCTTCAAAGGCCGTTGCCTTTACCAGCTGTTCGGAGGAAGATCACGTGTAAGCCGTGTAACGACAGAAAGAGAGAGAGAGCTGAAAGAGAAAAGGAATGTGTGAAGGCTTGAGAAAATAGAAGTCTGCTCATGTAGGATGGATAAATAGACTGTAAAATGGACAATTGAAAGGGAGAACCTTATAAGGCAGTCTGGTATAGAAAGGAAGAAAGATTGATGAGAAAAGTTCAACACATGAGCCCATAGAGCCGGGTTAAACGTCTGCAAATAAAGGATAAACCTCCTATCCGAGAACGTGATGCCACATCACTTAAGAAACAAAGTAATGTTGGAAAGACAATAGAAGAGAGAATAAAGTCTAAAGAGATATGAAAGAACTATAAACAAGAGAATGCGTATTCAATAGAGTAAGAAGAAATTGAAAGAGACATAACAAGAAGTTGAGTTGTAAAGAAAAGGAGAACAGAGACAAACTAAAGAAAGAGAGTAAAAGACATTTAAAGACTTAACTGAGAACAGTCCAAGAGTGTTCTCTGAGAAGATCTTGAGTTTCGAGCCTGCTGCAAAGAAGAAACGTATCCTTTACTATAAAAGAAAAAAAGAGAAATAAAAGAAAGTTATATGTTAAATAAAAGTTGTTTCTGTAACAAAATAACACCTACATCCTGTCTCAGTGTATTCATTAGAAAGTTAAAATAGTGACCTGTCTACAGGGGGGAATAGTTTCCGCCTGATGTATAGCACAGCATGTTCCACACCGTTGTATTCCTGAGATAACATTGCACCTATCCTCACCTTAGAGACATCAGACTGCAGGATGAATTCCTTATTGAAGTTGGGCACCTTAAAGACTGGTTCACTGAACGGGATTGATTTCAAGGGATCAAAACTAGCCTAATCTTCCTTCTGCCACTACAGTTTTTGGGGCTCTAAATTCTTCAGCTTGTTAGGAAGTGATAGCTGACTAATTAAGAACAACCATACTCCTGTGTTATCCCTTAAGGCCCAAGAAAGCCCTTGGGTCTCTTTTTGTTTTAGAGCTGGTGTTTTTTGGATGGTACTGACCCTTTCTAACTGGGGTTGAACTAATCCATTCCCCACATGAAACCCCAAGTATTTTACAGTCGACTGGGCTAAGTGGTATGTCTAGGGGTTTGCAGTTAGATCGGCTTGTCTGAGTGATCTGGTGATTTTTTTTAAAGATGAAGCATATGATCTTCCCATAACTTACTATGGATGACTATGTCATCCAGATATGTGCCCCAAAAACTAGAATATGGCCACAAAACCTGGTCCATAAGTCCCTGCAAAGTATCGGGAGCAGCATGGAACTCAAATGGGAGGATCTTAAAATGAAATAGTCCTCTAGGGGTAGCGACGGCTGTTTTTTCTTTGTCTGCCACATTTGAGGGGACCTGCCAATAGCCCTTGGTACGAACAATCGTGGAGAGGTATGTAGTCAATCCCAGCCGATCAAAAAGGCCGTCAATCCAGGGCATCAGATAATTGTCAATTTGAGATAAGATGTTGAGCTTCCTAAATTCTATACAGAACCTCCATGATTAATCAGGTTTTGCCAGCAGGGCTTTTGATGAGGAACATGGACTTTGGGATGGCTCGATAATGTCCACAGCTTCTGGTATCCAGTAAGGTTTGAAATTGAAGACCTTTTCTGGAGGGGTGCAGGCATGATGATCAATTCTTTTCACTCTCCCGGTTTCACAACTAAAGACATCAGGGAATTGACCTATACGATCCTGGATGTCCTGCTGTTGGCAGAGGGGAAGGTCTGGGGGTACTAAGTAGATCTCATCTGTCCCATCTTACAATAGAATGGCTATCACCACACAGGAAGATTCGACAGGATCCTCTATCCAGTCTTTAAGAAGGTTAATATGGTGCATTTGGGTTTTTAACCTAGAGTCAGGTTGGGCAATTCGATAGTTGTTGGGCCCAGTTTTGTCTAGCACTTTATATGGACCGTGCCATTGAGAGAATATTTTGTGGTGTGAGGTGGGGCGAAGTACTAAGACTTTTTGTCTATAATCAAAAAGGACCGGGGAATTGCCTTTTTATCATACTGGGCCTGTTGATTTTCCCGGACCTTCGCCAATTGAGTGTGTACTATATCTTTTACCCCCGCCATATGTTCTTTAACCCGCTCTGAAGTCTGGGACAGGGGTAAGATGGCCTCTTCCCTTTCCTCCCGTGTTTCTCGCAACATGTCCAGGATGTCCCTTGGATCACATCCATAGAGGAGCTTGAAACGGGAAAACCCTACGGAACCTTGGGGAGCGTTCCTACTGGCAAACAGGGCACACAGAATCATCACATCCCAATTGCGGCCGTCCGCTTCTACTAGTTAAAAAGAAATTATGTTTAATATTCTAATTGAAACAATCAACTAGGCTGTCTCTTTTGAGATGGTAAACAGAAGTTATTCATGTTTTGATTTGTAGAATCTGTTAGACATCATCCAGGATCATCTCATAAGGGTGGTTCCATGGTCTGTTAGTATTTCTTCTGGGAAACCGAGCCGGGACAGGAAAAGCATTAGGTGTTTGAGAATTTGTTGGGATGTATTATTCCTCAGTGGGAAGGCCTTGGGGTAACGGGTGGTGTAATCTAAGAGGACAAGAATATATGTATAGTGTAGATGGTTCTAATGGGCCAATGATAGCCATCCCTATTCGGGGAAAAAAGGACATCTATGATGGGCAGAGGTTGAAAGGGTGCAGGAGGAGGGTGATGCTGGGTGGTCTTCTGACAAAGGGAGCATGTTGCAACTAAATGTTTGACGTTGGCATACTTGCCTGGCCGGTAAAACCTATCAATCACTTGTCCTTGGGTTTTAGCCACACCTAGATGTCCTGAAGGTAGGTGGGCATGTGCGATTTCCAAGACAACCCTTCAATGGCTTCTTGGGACCAGTATCTGGGTTCGAGGGATCCCTTCCTGAGTGGTATCTCCTTTATAAAGAAGAATGGACCATCTTTTCCCCTTCCTTCCTCCTCAGGGATAACTCTGAGGAAGGCCTTTGGCTAATATGGGGTCATTGCATTAGGCAAGGTCTAGATCCAGAATTACTTCTAGAACCCCCTTCCTCTACACAAGGATTTAGTACATCTACCTTCTGAGGTGGGTCTTTATCGGCTTCTCCAAAGACTCTTTTGCCGTGCTCTGTAAGATCTTGTTCTGGGACTTCTACGAGTTTGGGAAACAGAACATTCTCTAAAATCCCATGGGGAATTTTCACACCGGTTTTCACATGATAGGGATGTTTCCCATTGTTCTGGATAACGACTTTATCATACCCCCTATAGTCTGGGTCTATATTTTTTTGTGTGATTTAGCCAAAATGAAATTTTGACTTTTTACACGTTACAAAATATATAAAGAGCATATGCATGTCAATTTAAAAGATGAATAAAAAATGTACATCAATATTATGCAAATTAGCAATTTAACAAATCAAAGGAAAAGGAGAAAAGACAAAAATAAGAAAAAAGATAAGACATAAAAACAAATGAAGAAATTGAAAGCATATTAAACATTTCACAGTTCAATCTTAGCATACTCTTGCAGCTTGATCTACCAAATTTAAAACATTCAGAATCTTTACAATCTCTGCCGTGAGAAAAGCCTAATTTCCTGATACAATTCTTTCCCAAAATACTCGGGGTCTATCACTCTGACCATCTTATCCAGTCCAAATTCCCAAGCGAGACCAGACTAGGAAACCAATTGGATGTATGTAACAGTGGAGGACCTAAAACTAGCTATGTGGGTATAGGGTAAGAGCTGTCAGTCTCCAGGCTTTGTGGCCATATCATGGCTACTAGAGAGGTCAAACCTTACCAACTCATTGGTAGCTACAGTAGGGTTCCCCAGTTTGTATCAGCTGGGTCAGATACCACTCCTGACACCATATGTAAGGGCGGAGAAGAAGGAGACTGACACAAAGGTGGCATGATGGTTGGCAAAGACTTTTATTCTTCTTAAAAAATAAAGAGAAAGACCTTACTGTCCCTAACTCTGAGGGGTTTATCTGCCTCAACTAAAGACTAAAAAGGATCTGGCAGAATGTTTGTTTAACTTAAATGTCCACTGTCCTGTGTCAAAATCGCTAGTTCTGTCCCTCACACCATTACCTAAAATAGATAAAGCTAAAGTATGTGTGGCCCAGGAGAATGGGTCCCTTCTCCTGGGTTGTGATCAAAGTTCACTTTAGGAACTTCAATAGTTCCTTTGGTTGTCCTCCTTTGGGTTTTAAAGTGTTCAAGTTTTCAAGTTTTCCTTCCTTCGCAAGAGACTAGACTGTTGCTCGCGATTTTGGAGAGTGATCGTCATGTCTGTATGCCTCGTATTTATCACAGTACTTTCAGGTTCCCTATCACTAACCTGATAGCAGTACATAGGTTTACTCTCTGCAAAGAGGTTCTTCAAGGAAGGAGAGGTTAGAGTATGTGGGGGTGAGTTGATGTTATAAGGGCTGCTCCATAGATGGTCGTACTCATCCCTGAAGGATCCCTGATCTCCCCATGAGATCCTCCTTCATTATACCTACCCCAGGGGGACTATTGAGGAGCGGTCTCCCCTGCCTGGCCTTATGGGAAGGGGCTCCCTTTTGGGGCGAAGTGACGACATCTAGGGATTCATCACGGCAGACAATACCGGATTGGTTGGTGATGGTATTCAAAGGTGGCCTCTTAACACAAGAGACAGAGAAAATGGAAACTCAAGTACTTAAAAATGCTCAACCTAATAAATAGAGGTTTGTAGATAGACATAGGAATTATGACACACGATAGTCTGCATTGAACCATGCACTAAGAAGACAACCACATCAAAAGGGCCACAATACAACTGGGATATGTGAATGGCAGCCAGTATCGCCACTTTCCATCAGCTGTGGAAGACTACCATTCTAGGAGTCATGAGTTCAACAATGCCAATCTCTAGTGTCATAGTTCAAATAGTTGGCACCCCTTATCAAGCATGAGGCACACTAAGGGAGCATTGGATATTGCACCATTCAAACATTGGTCATGTATTTGCTAGTTGTCACATTGTATGAACGCCAGGTACTGTTGTTAAATCACCACATTCTCGGAACAATGCATAGAGTCTGCATTACATGTGTACTTAATTCTGAATACATGCATAGTTTGCCCAGTGGGGCAAAATGTTTTCTAATCCTTCAGTGGGTGCTATAACCACCACAGATACATATAGTGGTGCCAGGGAGATGCTTGCAAATATTTGATTCAGAAACAATGTAGTCTGGTTCCAGTGATGGAATTGTAAGCACACCTATGAACATCTTTAGACTGCGTGTGAAGTTTTCTAAATGCCAAACAGCACACACTGCTTTCAAACTGTGTCTTTTAAATCTTACATTTTAAGTTTGCCCTACCACACCAGGAATGCCTTTCAGAACCTACTGGATCCCACTTTTCCAACCCTGGCATTTAGATTTGTGCAGTGTATGCAATGGTGTTGCTTTAGCAAATTGTAACTGCCTAACATCATGATCTCAACACTGCCAGAATGAGGACAGTTGTGAGTCTTTGCTCTGCAGATAAGGTGACCTGAATGGCATGCCTTCTCTTCCTACATTCAATGAACTTTAAAGTGAGGATTACCCTTTTCTTCTACGTGAAAGAAATGTCCAGCTTTCTTCATGTTTCTCGTTCTGCCTCGTGACTACCATCTCACGAAGAAACTAATGCATTTGTACCAGGTTATGTTTTTGGTCTCTATACTGCACACATCACCATGGTAGTCGCCTGAAGGTGTGAGCTGTGCCTGTGTAGAAGCACATTGTGATGCCACCTAGAGTGGCACACAGACTGTGGTCTGTGGGGCAAAAAGAAAAGGGGGCCAAGGAGAGCAGGAATGCGGAGGAGTGGAAAAAGACAATAACAGCACCTACCCCCACCCCTCACACCAACTCAGGTTTCACACTTAAAAAAGTCACCATTCCTGAAGTCCACAAAATCATTGCGTCTCTTAAGCCATCTAACTGTAAGGGCGATAGCTGCCCAGCTCAGATTATAAAAGATGCCGCTAGAGACCTTGCCCCATTCATTACTAAACTTGTAAACTCCTCCTTCTCTAACAACTCCGTCCCAAGTAACCTTAAACAGTCCTGGGTCCTGCCACTACTGAAAAAAAAGAACCTTGACCCGGCTATACCCACTAACTACAGACCAATTACGACAGTCCCCTTTCTACAGAAAATTCTGGACAGAATATCCTACTTGCAAATACAAGATTATCTTGAAGCTCACAAATTACTCGGTGCCCGTCAATCTGGCTTCAGACCCCAGCATGGAACTGAAACCGCACTTGTCGACCTCAAAAGCCAGATCGATGAATTGAAAGACAAAGGAAAGATGGCCATCCTACTTCTACTCGACCTCTCAGCGGCTTTTGATCTGGTGGATCACTCCATACTTTGCAACCACCTATCCTCTGCGGCCCATTTCTCTAGTTCTGCAGTTGCCTGGATTCAATCTTTCCTCGCTAACAGAACTATGCGTGTGTTCTCACTGTCAACAGCTGCTGACCCCATCACCTGCGGAGTCCCCCAAGGATCCTGCGTCTCGCCCTCTTTGTGCAACATTTTTACAAAGCCACTATTCGACAAACTGGACCGTCTGGGTGTCACCTACACAAACTATGCAGATGACACCCAGATACTCCTACCCCTCACAGGAACCTAAGATATAGACGTTCGCGGATTAACAAAGTCTACATCATCATTCAGGCATGGATGTCTACCTGAATGATAAGACGGAACTACTCCTAGTCGGATCATCTAATAACCTTCTCAAACAAAAGTCCTCACTACACAAATATCGTTATTGATGGGAACACTATACCCATTGCCAAACATGTAAAAACTTTAGGTTTCTACCTCGATGCCCAGTCTAACTTAACTAAGCAGATCAACATGACCTCCTCGGCCACAGCACACACTGGCAAGTTGATCAGAGCCTGTAGACCTGTACTATCCCACACCAGCTGCCTTACTCTGGCGAGAGCGCTCATACAATCCAAATTGGATTATTGTAACAGCCTTTATCTAGGAGCAATAAACTATAGATCATGCAAAACAACAAGCTTAGAGCAGCGTTGAATATTCCCAAAAGAGAGCACATATCAGAAACCAGAAAGCACTACAGGTGGCTCTCTATACATGACAAAATTGCCCTAAAAACTATCTGCCTCACGCACAAAGCGCTCAACTAAGAAGAGCCCCCTTATCTCACAGACAAGTTCACATGGAAGGTATCCAATAGAGTCACTTGATCATCCAACACACCATGTTTGGCGGTGCACAGATACAATCTAAAAGGAGCCGGAGGTTCTAGCTTCCCGGTATTAGCGGCCCAGCTTTGGAACACTCTCCCTCAGAACATTCAAACTATTCAAACCTTCAACAAATTCAGAAGCCATGTTATCACATGGATTCTTAACAAAACATAAATAACAGCTCTTGATACCACTATCGCTAGGCGGTCGGCTCAACTAGTATACGTGTCATCTATCCTATACTACTGCTATGACCTAATGTATAATATGTATAATGTTTAAAGTATATATGTACCATTGTAATTTTAAAAACTGTATTAATGTTCACAATTGTCTATACTTTGCCATGTAACCATTACTATCCTCAAGTGCCCAATTACCTCCGGGTCTGGTGCGCAATATAAATAAAATAAACAAACAAACAAACAAACAACATATTGACTTAACTCACAGCATGCACGGAAATGAAAGTATAAGGGTGAGGGAAAGTGGTCGCTGGGATGAATGTACAGTTTTCAGTGTTTTAACATAAAGAAAATGTCATCAAAAGAAGGGGAAGTGGGCTTGACTTAATGGCTGGCAGAGGTTTCGTGGAGGCCGTTAGTAGTGTGGTCGTGGTATTACATTAAGTCATGTTGTGGATGCGTTATGGCCTTGAGGTGTGCTCAAGACTTCCTAGGAGTTTTTGGGGCTACTAACCAGATAATCGTATTGGAGCTTCTCCTGCTGATGGCCAAGGAGATATGGTAAAACCGAGCCCACTGATACAGTGGCCAGAGCCAGGGATTAGCTGTGCGCAGAATAAGTGCTGGTGACACAATGGGAGAGTTTAACAAAAAGAATCTCCGCCAACCGTACTCGATTGGCCTCTGGTGGAGAAGAGAGAACAAGGGTTGCCCTACTATGTAGTGAATTGGTAAAAAAGCCACTGGAAAGCACTATGAGAGAATGGAGTGGTGCAAGTGTGTTGGCTGTAGCTGTGTGATGTAGCGGTGGAGGATGAGCTGGTTCAGAGCCAATTAAAGAGTTAAAAGCAAATTAAATAATTATTTCTCCCGAGTGAGCTGATGGAATGATGTAATAGTGGGTCTTGAAGGGAGGGCCTTTATTGTTCAAGACATAAGCTTAGACCAATGAGAGGTAGAGAAGACTTGATTGAAGGTGCTTTTCTTTAATACTGGACTTTTGGTAATGTTGTTTTTGTTTGATAGACCATGGAGAAGATGGAGGAAGTAACAACTTCATCTGAAGAAGAGGCGATTTATGAGTGGGCTTATTGAGAAAAGCTGAACCGAGAAACCAGTCGAGGGTTGCTCCTGTTGAGCACCTCGTGAAGATATCATTAACGTTGATTGAGTTATATTAAAAAGTTGTGCTGAAGAGTCCAGTATGGAGGGGCCATGAAGCCTTCAGAGGCTCAGTCGATTGGTTAAAGTCCCGGCGGGCAGTGAAGGAGAAAAGTACAACCAGACTCCAACTGCCGGAGGTTGTCAGACTGGTTGGGAGGCCTGACAGAGCCCTGTCTCCGGGCCTCTCCGTCGGACGAAGAAACTGACGCAGCCCAGGCCATCGTAGTTCTGTAGATCAGCTATGAGGAGCTGCAGAGCTCCAAACCAGCCCCCACCACTGCGGGGCGGGGCCTACAGAGACGGCGTCTGTAGAAGCCGGGGCAACAAGGTGTGTCAACGGGGAGCCAATCCAGGCTCTGACCGGTGAGGGGAACGAAACGCCGGCAAACAGCTGAGGCAGCAGATGAGAGGAGGGGCTGACGCACCTCGAAGGCCATCGCTGGGTCCAGGGAGCAAACAAAAGGGTGAGAAGAGACTTTGTTTTCCTGATTGAAAGTTTTGCTGGGAAGCTTGTACTCACGAAGACGATGTGGAGCGATTGAGTGAAAGAATGAGACGAGAATACTACAAATAACTGCACCTTCGCTGCTTATGACAGAGAACATTAAGAGCCGGGGAATTGGACGGCAAACGCTTTAACCCCTCAAGTGTCATCTTGTTTAATTTAAGCTCTGGAAAAGGAGTAACAAAGTGTACAAGAGAGGAAAAGTCGTATTATAAGCCCAGTTTAACTGTAAAGGATCTTGAAGGGAAAAGTTAAAGACTTTAAGAGAACATCTTCACGCACCAAGTTTCCCACTCCTCGGCCAACCACAAGTTAAAGAGAGTTTAATGCCTCAACTTCATAGACAATGAGAGTCAAAGCTATGTTAGCAGCTGGTTATTGAGTTCTGACACCTAGTTTAATAAAGAAGGTTAAAGTTTCACTGAGTACTGAGTGTTCTATTTCCATCTGCTCTATCACGTTTGGTGGCATCGGTGGGATAGAGCGAAACACGATGGAGGACCTAATAAAAACACTGAGTGAGGGACAACAGTTGTTACAACAAGCCATACAGCTCCAAAGTCAGCAGGCGCAAGCTGACAGGCAAGTCTTCCAGCAGGCGCTCCAACTTCAGCAGGCCCAACTGTTGGAAGCCACCAACATGGGAAATCACACCTCGGTGCCTACCTCGGTTCTTCAGAAGTTTTCCAGCGGCGAAGATCCTGCGCATTTCTTTGTAAACTTCGAAAGGGTTGCTAGGAACGCCCAATGGCCAGCTGAGAGGTGGTGCCATTACATCGCACCCCTCATGACCGGCGAGATGCAAAGCGCCTACCAGGCAGCTAATCCGGCTGGAGACACCAGCTTTCAGGATATGAAGCGGGTGGTGTTGGAACGCCTTGGCCACGATGAAGAAGCTTATAGGATTAAATTCAGGGATACCAAGCTTCTGGCAGAAGAAACTCCCCGGCAGCTCTTCTACAGAATAAAGGAGTTAGGGGAAAAGTGGTTGCAGACCAGCTCCGCCACACCTCACGAGATGGCCGAGAAAGTAATTTTGAAGCAATTTGTGGACGCATTTCCCTTACCAATGCAGAGGTGGGTCAGACAACACCATAGACCCACCCTGGTTGAGGCAGTCAATACTGCCTCTGCATATCAGAAGGCTGGACAGGCGAAGCTGATGTTTTACCCCTCTAATTCTAAGGCCAGAGGAAGTCCCGCTGGTGTAGGAAACTGACCGATGTCTTCATCACGTTGGCCGAACTCAATGATCCGGAGACCGGAGTCGGAAGGAGGTAGGTTTCGCCCTAACAGTGAGGGAGCAGGGACCACACAAGTTAGCTGACCACCTAGCCTCAGCGCCAGGGGCCCTCAATGCTTTGAGTGTGCGGAGTGGGGGCACCTAGCAAGATTGTGTCCAAGAAAGAGCAGCTCAGAACCGATGGATGTGAGGAACTTTGAACCAGTCAAGGAAGTCAACCAGAGTGGTATGTCACGAGGCCATAAGGCCACCTATCCATATATCTGTGAAGCTGAGGTGGAGGATCGACCTACCAGAGCGATGCTGGATTCAGGGAGCTTGCAAACAGCCGTGAACCCAGACCTGGTAGGTGATGTGCAAAAGTTGAATGAGAGTATTCCAATTCGCTGTGTGCATGGTGACGTTAAAGTGTACCCCCTCAAACATATAAGGATAAAACTGGCTGGGGAACGAATTAAAGTACGAGCAGCCGTAATGCCAGCGCTACCGGAACCCTTATTAATTGGCTCTGATGTACCTGATCTTCCTCGGCTCATCCAGAAGGGGGAAGATCACTGGTTAAAGGAAGCTCCTTTTTATAATGAGGAAATCATATATCAACCCAGTAAGCTGAAGAAAAGTAAGAATGTGAAAAGACTCGAGAAACACTCCTGGCTTGGTCAGAATATGTAACCTGTGGCTGTGGACTGGAAGATAGACGAAGGAGGAGGTAGCTTTCACATGGGCCAGGAACTCGACCCACTTTTGAAACATGCAAGAGATGCAGCTGCAGAGGACATTTTATTAAAGACAAAGGTTTATACTATTGTATATCCGCTGATCCTGGAAAAGACAAAGTTCGTCAGTTGTTGGTACCCAGCAAATATTACCGACCTGTCCTTGAAGTAGCCCATCTTCAGGTAGGGGAGGGTCACCTAGGTGTAAAAAAAAGCACCCAAAAGATCCTCACAAGGTTCTATTGGCCGGGTGTGTATGGCCAAATAGCACGTTTTTGTCAGCAGTGCGTCGAGTGCCAAAAAAAGAATTGAGCAGGGGTGTCCAAAGCACCTCTCCAGCCTATGCCATTAATACTGGAACCTTTCCAACGGATTGGGATGGATATCGTGGGACCATTGGAGGCCTCGAGCAGGGGGCATGAGTATTTGTTGGTGATTGTGTTTTACGCAACCCGATACCCCGAAGCCTTCCCCTTGCGTTCCACGTCCGCCCAACAAATATGTGATGTATTGGTTCCGTTCATATCAAGAGTGGGTATACCGAAGGAGATAGTAACGGACAGAGGAACCAATTTCATGTCAGCCATGTTAAAACAAGTATGCAAGACCTTACACATCACCCAGTTTAAGACTGCCGTCTATCATCCCCAAACGGATGGTCTGGTTGAGAGATACAACCAGACAATTAAACAAATGCCATGGAAAACCATCCAACCCGGAGAGCGAAATTGGGATAGGGTGTTGCCATGGATACTAATGACTCTGAGGAATACTCCACAGTCCTCTACAGGTTTTTCCCCATTTGAACTATTATTCGGAAGACCCGTGAGAACTTTGTTGGACATTTTAAAGGAGAGTTAGGAAGAGCAGCCAAATCAGGAGATTACCTTGTCTGAATATGCTTCTCAGTTAAGGTCAAGAGTGGAAAAGCTTCAGTCAGTGGCTCAACTACATCTCCAACAAGCTGTAGGAAAACAAGAGCATTACTACAACCAGAATTCACGAATGCGAAATTTCCAAGGAGGAGATAGAGTCCTGGTGCTTCTTCCTACATCTGAAAATAAAATGCTGGCGTCTTGTAAAGGTCCCTATACAATTGAAGAACTATTGGGTCTAGTAACCTAGAGTAGAATCCCTCTACAGACTTACCATGTTAATATGCTGAAGAAATGGGTCGAACCTGAGGTGACGGTGGCCATGGTTAGTGTTGAAGAAGGCTCGCCAGAATACCTACCAACGATGGAGGTTATAGTAGGGAAGGAAGCTCTGAATCTTAATCCAAAGTTAGAAACTGCTCAGGAGGCGGAACTTTCTAAGGTGATAGAGCAATGTAAGGATATCTTTTCTTCGATACCAGGGAAGACGACGCTGACGTGTCACTACATTCAGACCGATCCTGGGGTAAAGGTGAGAATTCATCCATACAGAATCCCTGAAGCCAGGTTAAGAGATGTAGAGAAGGAAATACAGGAGATGCGGCGCCTGAGTGTAATAGAACCATCACATAGTGACTGGTGTTCCCCATTGGTGTTGGTTCCAAAACCCGATGGGAGCATTCGCTTTTGCATGGATTTTAGAAAGCTAAATGAAGTATCCAAATTTGATGCATATCCCATGCCTCGGATTGACGACCTTTTAGAAAAACTTGGTAAAGCAAAGTTCTTGTCAACAATTGATTTAACAAAAGGTTATTGGCAAATACCACTGCTTTCTTCAGATAAAGAAAAAACTGCTTTTGCTGTACCAAGTGGCTTGTACAAATTTACTGTCCTTCCCTTTGGACTCCATGGTGCCCTGGAAACTTTCCAAAGGTTGATGAACCACTTAGTAAAAGGACATGAAAGCTATGTAGGGGCATATTTGGCGACATTGTGGTGTACAGCCAAAGTTGGGCGGATCATGTGCAACATCTAGGGGCAGTTTTTCAAACCTTGCAGAAGGCCAGGTTACACATAAAGCCTAAGAAAACAAACCTGGCAAATTCTTATACCAAATACCTGGGGTATTTTGTTGAACAGGGAACCATCAGGCCACAGCAGGAGAAAATAAAGACCATATACGTCAATTACAGTTTTCAGCAAATGCCAGGCAGGTTAGGGCCTTCCTTGGTTTCGTGGGATACTATCGACGATTTATACCACATTTTTCAACCATTGCAACGCCTCTGACAGATCTGCTGAAGTCAGATGCTCCCCCTAAGTCTGGGTGGAAAAATGTTCAAACCGAGACTGCATTTAACACACTCAAAAGCGCACTGACGGACAAAGCCGTTCTTCACTGCCCTGACTTCAAAATGCCTTTCGATCTACACACGGACGCTTCTGGGTCAGGACTTGGGACTGTACTCTTCCAGAACAAGGGGAAAGACGAGAGACCCATCCTATTTATTAGTAGAAAGTTGTTACCCCATGAAATGAGATATGCTACAATTGAGAAAGAGTGCTTGGCCGTAAAGTGGGCAATCGAGTCTCTGAGGTACTATTTGTTGGGAAGGAAGTTTACGTTGGTCACTGATCATGCCCCATTGGTATGGTTGTCCCGGAACAAGGAGACAAATCCTGTTGAGATGGTTTCTGTCATTACAACCATTTTCATTCCAAGCTGTTCATCAACCAGGGACTAAGATGGCACAAGCTGATTTTCTGTCTCGATTACATGCCCTTCCCGAGCGTAAGGGCTTAAGGAGGAGGATGTGTGATGTAGCGGAGGAGGATGAGCTGGTTCAGAGCCAATTAAAGAGTTAAAAGCAAATTAAATAATTATATCTCCCGAGTGAGCTGATGGAGTGATGCCATAGTGGGTCTTGAAGGGAGGGCCTTCATTGTTCAAGACATAAGCTTAGACCAATGAGAGGTAGAGAAGAGTTGATTGAAGGTGCCTTTCTTCAATACTGGACTTTTGGTAATGTTGTTTTTGTTTGATAGACCGTGGAGAAGACGTAGGAAGTAACGGCTTCATCTGAAGAAGAGGCGATTTATGAGTGGGCTTATTGAGAAAAGCTGAACTGAGAAACAAGCCGAGGGTCGCTCGTGTTGAGCACATCATGAAGATATCATTAATGTTGTTTGAGCTATATTAAAAATGTGGTGCTGAAGAGTCCTGTACGGAGGGGCCATGAAGCCTTCAGAGGCTCAGTCGATTGGTTAAAGTCCCGGCGGGCAGTCAAGGAGAAAAGTACAACCCGACTCCAACTGCCGAAGGTGTCAGACTGATTGGGAGGCCTGACAGAGCCCTGTCTCCGGGCCTCTCCATCGGACGAAGAAACCGACGCAGCCCAGGCCATTGGAGTTTTGAAGATCAGCTGTGAGGAGCCGCGGAGCTTCAAACCAGCCCCCACTGTTGCGGGGGTGGTGCCTACAGAGCCGACGTCTGTAGAAGCCGGGGCAACGAGGTGTGTGAACGGGGAGCCAATCCAGGCTCTGACCGGCGAGGGAAACGAAACGCCGGCGAACAGCTGATGCAGCAGACGAGAGGAGGGGCAGACACACCTCGAAGGCCATCGCTGGGTCCACGGAGCAAACAAAAGGGTGAGAAGAGACTTTGTTTTCCTGATTGAAAGTTTCGCTGGGAAGCTTGTATGCATGAAGATGATGCAGAGTGATTGAGTGAAAGAATGAGACGAGAGTACTACAAATAACTGCACCTTCGCTGCTTATGACAGAGAACATTAAGAGCTGGGGAATTGGACGGCAAAAAGCTTTGACCCCTCAAGTGTCATCTCGTTTAATTTAAGCTCCGGAAAAGAAGTAACAAAGTGTACAAGAGAGGAAAAGTTGTATTATAAGCCCAATTTAACAGTAAAGGATCTCGAAGGGCAAAGTTAAAAACGTTAAGAGAACATCTTCATGCACCAAATTTCCCACTCCTCGGCCAACCGCAAGTTAAAGAGAGACTAATGCTTCAACTTCATAGACAATGAGAGTCAAAGCTATGTTAGCAGCTGGTTATTGAGTTCTGACACATAGTTTAATAAAGAAGGTTAAAGCCTCAATGAGTACTGAGTGTTCTATTTCCATCTGCTCTATCACAGGCTGTCACAAAGCTTTCTTTCTCCTTGCAGCACCCAGACCTGTCTTTCTTCAATTGCCTTTGTAAAGGCAGACCTGAAAATATATTCGCCTGCAACAGCGAAGCACAGCAGAGTGCTGTGAGTGTGTTGGCTGTGTTTGCTATGTTAGTCGGAGAGCCGGAGTACCCTGCGCGAACGCGGCTCAGCTGATGTGTCTTGCCGCACACCTACTAAAGCAGAACCGGGGAAGCTGCAACTTACTCTTTCACTGGGTAAATGATAAATTACCTATTGACTTGCTGATATTATTTTAAAGCATCCTGATCACTCACAATAAAAACATTTCTGCAGTTGAGTGTGTCTTTCAAAAATTCCTGAGTAGCTACAACAACAAGTGATAAGTGTTAAGGAAAGAAAAACATGGGTAATAAGGTTTCCCTGCGGTTTCGTATCAGACTCTTCGATCAATCTTTTCTCGGTTAGAAAGTATGTATAAACTAAGAACTGCCACAATGAGGGACGACTTAAGAGCGCCAGAATTTGACCCTTCTGGGAGTGATCCAGGGTAATCGACGCAGAATGTCAAATCTTTTCTCACTGCCCATTACAACTACATGCACTCACCAAATAACTTCTATAGCCTTAGATGAAGACAGTGTCATAACAGGTGATAGTCCTGAATTGTTTGAACTTTCTCCCGTACCTCGGCACTTGGTCAAAGACTCAAGAGATTTGAACCTTGAGTACACAATCTCTACTACAACTATGAAATAAACAATATGCGACTTGGAAAGTTGCAAACAATTATCGTGGACCCTGGACACACTGAATAATCTTTCGCATGAAACTAGAACTGGTTCCACCGGGGAAGCAGCTAGATCAGTGCCTCCCATGAGAGAAAACATACCTGATGATAGGCACCAGGAAGCATGTGGAAACGTATACGCGGAGCATGATGACCCAATCGATAGTTAACAAGCTTTTCACAACCCTATGACTCCACGTAATATCCAATTTGCTCCCTCCAGTGGGAGTTTGAATATAGGAGAGAAACGATCATTCCCCCAGTGGGGCAATCCCCAACGTAAAACAACCATGGAGCTTCCCCAAGAAACTACTCTAAAGGCGCTATGTTTTGTATTGAATTCCGTTGTTAGTGTGTTTGACTCCTTAAAACAAGAAGTCCACATGTACTCGGGCATTCTAATGAAATTATCCAAAGAGGTAGGCAGTTGTGAATCTTTATTGGCGGGCCTAAATACAGTCCTCACTATGCAAGTAAAAGACCTGCTTGATATGCTATATTTAGCCAGCAAAGAGCATACAACTATGCTTGATGAGATCACCTCTCAGAAAGAACTTAATGAACTCAAGTGCAAGGACTTCAAAATCACACTAATAGATTTAAAGAGTGTACAAGAAGACGCAGTCGATGACTTGAACAATCCTTTTTATGGCGATGATACACTGCTTTCTGCGCCAGTTCTGGAGGAATTTATGAGGCTGGCCCAGTTGGTGGATGAAGAAGAACTGGCACAAATCGGCGCACCTGGGCACAATAATAACAAATCAGCTCTTCTCTCTATTCCAACTAGTAAACACGCAGTAACCACTAAAAACATATTAGAGCTCACAGATAAAAATCAAGAGAACATAGAAGAACAGTCCAGGACAAATGACCTTCAACATAAGAAAAAAAAGAAAAAAAGACACTAAGAAAAATGTGAAGATCTCAAGTGAAAATAAAGACAAAGCGGACAACCCGGTTAGAAAATCAAAACCAAGGAAACAAAATAAAATCAAGTAATTTTTTTCTTTTCAAAGAATTAAATAAAATTGTAGATTCTGAATGCTTGTCTGAGAATAGAATTATACCTAATACATCACACACTCCTGTAGGAAAAACAAAAAAAAACAAAAACACAAAGTAACAAGTCTCCAGAATGTATAGAAATAAAAGTATCTGCATCTCAACAACCTGAGTTAAAATCAAAGTCTAGCAGCGGATGTCAAACAGAGGACTGGATGATTGAACCTTCAATCACGCAAAAACCGTTGCAACTAGCACCTATTTTTTGCAAGAAAAACCACCCCTCTACTGATGGAAATGCAAATAGTGAAAATTCTAATTCAATCTCCTCAAATTCCAGCAATAGCGGCAGTAGAATCATCATGCAACCCTGCCTCAAGCCAATCTACTAGTCCTTATGTGCCAAATTTAGCTCAACTACATAGATGTTCAAAATGATTTGCTGCTCCAAAACTCTGGTTGAGATAAACATCTTGGACAACAGGGCATAAAGCATTAAATCATACTAACATCCTGGCACACACAAAAAAGTACCAGATTTGTACCTATTTTCGAGCAAAGACATTGATCGAATTTCCTGCCCTCATATAAACTGCACTTATATAGTGGAACTCATCTTGAGCTCAAACGAAGGAAGGAAAAGCGAATATTGAAGTGTCTGACATACTTCCACAAATACCATCAGTGATTCCAAAAACACAAACAAAAACACAAATGATCAAAGTAAGACAAACATCAAAGCCCTGGCCTCAACAGATATTACATTGCGAACGGGTGACAAAGGATCAGGGTCCAATGAAAAATCAAAGTTATGGGCCCTCTTACCAGCCATCTTGTCTGAAGTGCTCCAAAGGGTCAATACCAATGAAGAACTGCTTTAGGGAAAAAAAGAAGAATCCTTTAAATTTTAAGTTAGAACACCAGTAGTCCTTCATCCTTTAGAGGCCATGAAACAAGCAAAATGATCTTCAAAAATCATGATTTGATATTTCTTCAAGAAACTTGGCTCATGCACAATATCCACCTGGACGGATTTACAACATGCCAACATGCTACATGTCCCAATGGAGGAAGGCCCTGTGGAGGGCAGCTTATTGCTATTCATAATAGCATAGGTCAAGACATTAACTGTTTAAGCTGTAACATTCCAGGAATTGTCATCAGATGCTTAATTAGTTGGGGTGAAATCCATAGAGGACTGCCACTAATTAACATATATTGGAACCCATCGAATATACGCATATTGTCATTCCTTGACAAACTCTCAACAATTATGACAGAAATACACATCTCCTTTGCTGACTATTTTATAATAATAGGAGGCGATTTGAATGCCTATTGTTCTTCCTTGGTTAGAAAAACAGCTAGATATAATTCAAATAATATTGACAGTGAATTGTGGGATACTTGGTTTTCCAACTGGAACACAACAATTCTTAATGGTAATGTGGGCAATACCTTAGTTCCTTCCTTCACATGGACCAATGAGAAGGCTACCTCCACCGCTGAGTACATCATGGTCTAAACAGAATTGTACTATTACTGTACAAAGCTTAATACTGTATATATGAAGCATAGTGATCATAAATCCATGCAGGCAAGTTTTACGGTTGACAGTTCCCCATTGAGAATGTGTATCCTAGCTGCCTTCAAGTATCTAATCAAGGGCACCGGCTAGTTGGTTTTACTAAACAAGGGAAAATCCTCAATTCCAAATTAACCTATATACTAGATCTTGGCCATGAGGTTGTAATACAATCCTTATGTGCTCCCGGTAGTTAGGTTGAATTTCTTTGGGACTAAGATAACCCCAAAGAATGTTTTTTTTTTAAACTAAGCTGAATTCACCTTATTTTGACGAGGATACGTATACAAAAAGAAAACTTAATAAAAACCTGTGAGCATTAAGAAAAGAAGGCCTCAATGACAAATCCCTGATAGGAAAACAAAAAGAACAGAAGAATAGATACATTCATTGGTCACGTATACAGAGAGGATTTCTGAATATTCGTGATGGCCAAATGATGCTCCAAGCACTCCTACCAACATTGTCAAGAAATTTCGGGCTGTTAATCAACGGTTTAACCTTTCTCAAGGGATGCAACAATCATGCTCAATTTCAGGCCAGTCGTGGGTAGAGTACTTTTGCAAGGCTCTCCATTCATCATCTCTCGCCCCTACTGTCTGTAGAGCTACAAAGCACCAGACGCTAATTTTTTCTAGAGATGAAATAGACTCTCTTATTACAAAATCTTCCAGATCCAGAGCTACTGGTCCAAACGGTCTAACCATTATGATCCTAAAATTAAATATTCCCATCTGGTCAATTATTGTACGTGGTCTTTTTGTAAATATTATCAAAGGCGCTGCTTTGCCAAAATCTTGGAACCAATCTCTTGTAATACCTATTTACAAAAAGGGAGACAGAATGGACCCCAGCAACTATTGTCCTATAGCCCTTCTCGATTGTGATAGTAAATTCTTCTCAGGCCTAGTGCTGAAGGATCTAGTGAAATGGGTCGATACTAGAAGCTTCTGGCTAAGCAACGGACTGGATTTCGTAAAGGCGTTTCTACTACACTTAACGGCTTGATCCTCTATACCCTTAAAGAGCTTAGTGTACACATCAAATAAAAAAACACATTTATCGCTCCATTTGACCTCACAAAGGCCTTCGATCTTGTCAGTAGAGACAAATTATGGGCCAAAAGAATATCTTGGGGCATCCCAGAGGGATTACTTGCCATCATTATAGCTCTCCACCAACACACCACTTTCTGTGTAAGACTGAAACTTAGTGGTGATCTTCCTTCTGAAATATCTACTGCAAATGGAGTCACGCAGGGGTGTATCTTAGCGGTGTATCTCTTTAAGCATTATTTGGCAGATCTGCCAGATTTTGTATTCGCTTATTCGCTTACAAGTCCCAAAATAGGTAAAAACCCTATTCATTTTTTAGCATATGCTGATATATTTTGATAGATCATACACCTGTAGGATTACAACATCTCCTACAGGCTATGGAACAATTTGCTGACACAAATGAACTAATAATTAATTCCCCAAAATCAAACCTAATGATCTTTGGCAAACAAACAAAAAAGACAAAAATTTGAATTGGTGTATCAACGACCACACTCTGCCGGTAGAAAAAAAAAACAAGTACTTGGGTTTCAATCTAAGAACTACACAGTCGGTGAAAGATTTGATAAATGACTTGGAACAAAAAGTTATTCAATACATAAGTCAACAAAAAATCTCTTAAAACCCCTATGGCGATTTTCAATGCTTCCCCTGCAGAAATTATACAAAGGTAAGGTGATACCTGCAATATTGTATGGCATGGAACTTAATCCTAGTGCAAGTAAATTGAATTGGGCTCTAATATATGGAAAAAAAAACATTGTTGCCCATGTCCCTCCCCACAGCACGTCTTAGATATGAACTGGGTTTATACTCACTTCAATCACAGTTCCACTGGAAAATATTACTTGTATATCGATCTATATTAGATACCTATAAACACTCACTGTGGGAGAATATAAGAGATCATATCATCTCAGATAGAAGTCAGTCCTTGTCCACCTTAGAAAGAGACGCAGACCAAATTCTAGAAAACTGTGAGCTGTCATGTGAAACACTTGTCAAAGACCCAGACAAAGTAAAGTGTGGTCTTTTAAGAACTGATTAGATAACAACTAGAGTTGAATTGTGTGATCTCAAAAGCTCTAATAAATTCTGTGTATGCAGAAAATCAAGTAAATAGATCTTACCATATCTAAGAAGATTTCCTAATCCCCACTGGTGAGCTGAATTACTACGGTTTCATCTAAATTTTGTGAAAACGAAAGAAACCATGAGAATATGGCAAACAATAGATTATAAAGAAGGAGAATGTGGCCTATGCAGTGAAGGGCATGTTCAAGACATCAGACATCTCTTAATGTTCTGTTCTGCCACTTTTCCTATTAAGAGTAAAATACCCAGCAAGATTTGTGCACAATACAGAATGGCTTAACTCTCAAGATTTTTGGCACAGACTATCGGCTGGAAAGGAAATCTTATCATATAGAAGTATTGAAATTGCTTAATGAACCAAACCTGGTAAAAATGTCGTCGTAACCAGAAAAAAATTGAAGGTAAACATATGCTCACCTCTTCCTTTCATGAATCATCTGTTCTATGATGTAGTATTGCTTTTTAAGTATGTTGTCTACTCAGATGAACTGTGTAAAAAGTCAATGGGCCTCATTACATGGTATGCGGTAACCATGGCGCTAGTAGCGCCATGGTTGCCGCTGGTATTTTACCGTGTCCGCCTTGGTGGATGGCGCAATTACCACCCTACTCCAAGGTGAGCGGGGGCGGTAATTCCCCATTCACCAAGGCACTTCCCCATTCCCATTTTTGCCCCCATAGGGCTCAATGGGAATGGGGAAGAAGCTAATTACGGTACTGCAAATCGCGGTACCGTAATTAGCACCAAGGTCCTTTTGCGGGCCCGTTCCTTAATGGCTGGTAAAACCAGCCGTTAAGGTCGGGTCCCGCAAAGGGACCTCGTAGTAAGGCGGTAAGGGTTTACCGGTACCGGTGCCCTTACTGGTACCGGTAAACCCTTACCGCATTCCGTTCAATGAGGCCCAATGTATGACTAAAAGCACAATCAACAAATAATTTATTTAAATTAAATTAGAGATCATTTTGTAAAACAATGCATGGAACGGTAGCTGGGTCAAATGGAAAATTCCTATTAAAACAAGACTCTAGGAGTGCAACTGTCCATTACAAAGCTCATATGCAGATGCTCTCTGGCACCTTAAGCACAGGCCTTGAGGCCTTCCTACTTTGCCACGGTGTATTCAAGTGAAGCTCAAAGGGGCAGCAAAGCACACTCTCCTCCACTTGCTCCCAAATGGCCAGGTTCTGTAGAGGATAACGCTGTGAGGAACCACTGTCATGTCGATGGTTATGGTAGTGTGGGGAGTTGGACTCATTTTGGCCTGAGGCTGTGCTCTTCTGGGAGGTAATCTGTATGATCCAGACTTGTCTCCCCTTCCCAGCCTGGGCTGCAGTGACCTCTTCCTGGTAATAGAGGGAAGTGGGGTAATCATAGGTTCAGAAGGGCGGCAGAGTCTGCTTTGTCAGGCCCCCTTTGGGTGATTTGGCCTTTTACTTGAACTGAGTGCTGCTAACATGTATTATTTAATTATTTGGGGGTGTGCGGAGTGCTACCTCACATGTTGCCACTGCCTCATTGTGCTGTCAGGATTCTGTTTTTAGTGAGTCTTATAGAGGTTTGATCAAAGTTATCCAAACTTGGATTTTCTTTTGTGTACTATAATTCACCATATGTTGTCAGTAATATTACTACCATCAGTCAAAGTAATTCTAAATAATTCAAAATCACCAAAAACTGGCCGGCGGACCTTTTCTGTGAGAATGAGTTCCGTAGCGGCTTGTTTATAACAATGTGCGCTGGTACTGCGTGCACGTAAACCATAAGGCCGGGTGAGGGGTTTCCGCTTTTGCCTACTCCTTTCACTGAAAAGGATTTTTGATTTTAAAAAAGTGACACTTTCGGTAATCACTAACCGAAAATTAAAACCGCTTCCTCATAAAAGTTGTAGATTGCGTCTGCTGTCTTGTATGCGCACTGAGTCCAAGTTCATACAGCACGATTACCAGGAAATATTTCTCAACAAGTTGGGCAAAAAGATGTCATCCAACCAAAGCATCGACGTTCACCTTTTGTACTTCCACATACTTGGGTTTCCTGCGTAAGAGGAAGTTGCCTTGGCAGCTATTTAGAGCAATGCCAACTAGAGTGGCCAACTTTACACAATTGTTTTGCAGGACACTGCACATGAGGTGGCACAGAGAAGCAGTGTGTCGTGCCCTTTTTTCTAGACAGGGCTTAATTGGTGGGGGTGTTTGTCAGAACTCAGCCCTGGCACTTATTTCTGAGCACTGCCACTTATTGTCTCAGACTCAGTTGGATGATGATGTGGTGTTTTGGCAACTTTTCTTATTATAACTGCCAGTCACATAATAAACACCTATAGAATCAGAGCCAAATGTAAATGATGATTGTGTTTAAAGACACACTTAAACATTTGCCTCATGTCAAGACACGAGCAGGTTATTTTATGTGTATGTTGATTGGTATTTCTAAAGCACACATCTGCTGTAGTGACCAAGTACATCCGTCAATCACAATAAGCCGGTGGGAGGTTCAGCTTTAACCGCGTATATGTTGACGCCATCGTGAGCAGCTGTGGGTGGTGGCAACAGTGGGCGGGGAGCTGCCCATCCCGACATGTTATGGGGGTGTTAGTAAATATTTGAGCCCAGCACTTATTTGTTTTAACAAATTAAGCGCTGGTTCTATATACTGTCATTTGTGCTTTTCTTTTGGTAAGATTAGTGGTAAATGGCATTTTAAGACCCACATAACACAGACAAATAACAAACCCGGAGCCCTTGTACGCATGCTAACGGTAATAAAAATATGTGTAGTTACGCAGCGTTTCATGCCGCATTCCTCTCGCCTCTAAGCATTGTACAAACAGGTGTTATTATTACCCAGGCTAATGGTACTCAATTTGTCAACCTCGCAAGAATGAAGGGGCGAGTCGCTCTTCACGCGACGTGTGGGCTTGCCTCATGTTAGGAGCAAGCATTTAACATGTGAGCTATCCCCCTGGGGGACGGACCACTTAGGTTTGTCTCAAGGCTGTTCCGAGGGCCTGGGCTAGAATTCCCAATGCCCTGTGTGGCGAAAGACATCCATGACCACACAGCTGCATATCTATTGACCATGAGAAGTGATGGCACAGAAAAGGACATTACAAGGTGCGTAGTCACCATTGATACTCGAAGGCATCAGGGAAGTGGCATTACCAGTTGCCATGACTGAGTCAAGACACCAATAACTCTGTGGTATGCAACATATGAATGGTCACTGTTAGTATTATTACATTATAGTCTAGTACATTATACATTAGGCTTTTTATAGCATTTGCAGCTAACTGAATCGAGGGACTCCCCATTTTGGCAGCTCGGACACAGTGAGATTACATTTTGTGTTGTAAACCATTTGAATTGTGTTCATTGGCTCTGGGGCTCTGAGAAAATGGAGTTTTGTGCACTCCCCGGGGATAACCGTACCATGGTCTTTGGAGGAAGAAGAAAGGAAAAAAGGGTAAAAAGTGGTGACAGCAACAAGCAGGAATAGAATGGGGTGAACATAACAAATTGGGCCAATTCAATAGTTTTATGGTAGAGGGGATATGGGAACATTCCTCGTATTTCTTTTTAAAATGTGTTTTTTGCCGTTTGATATTTTGCTGAATTTATTTGCCAGTTTTCACACTTTTTCACACGAAAAGCAGGGGAGACCCCCGTCCACTCCCCTTCAACTCTCACCTGCCCCCTTTCTATGCACTTTAATCAACCTTCCCATCTATATGTTTGCGGTAAGAAAAGTGGTAAAAAATGTGACAAAAATAAATTTGATGAAAATGTCATCCGGCAACAATTAGTCATACCTGGTAGAGGGAATATGATTGTATAAGTAGGGGTGCATGTATCATGATAGGCAGTGGATCAGACTTAAATCTCATCTACAAGGATTGAAAAGAAAACTTATAGTAGCAAGCATTCTGTAGTGATCTCATTTTCAAGTACTATATAGGTAATACTGGAAATGGAGAAAGCATTGTTTTTCGACGACCCCAAAATCCTTGAAGTGTGGCGGCCAGAAGTGCCTGGAAGCGTTTTCTGTATATTGCCGCTGGTGATTCCTTGAGGAGACGCACACGAATACCAAATGGATTACATTACCATCATACCCCATGGGCGAGAAACAAAGACACTGAAAATATGTGTACACGCGAGAAGACTCGGCTAGCTCAGTGGGTTGGCGAGTGCAGTGGAGTGGCCACCTGGTGTAACTTTTCACTAAAACAAATAACCTGAATTGGAAATTACCTTAGGCATCGAAACTCACAGCATTGTAGACGGTTCTTAGGAAACTTTCACTTATCCACTCCGATGAAAAGATGTTATGCCCTGAAGAAGGCTGGGTAGGGAAAAGAAATAGGCCTGCATAGCCGAAACCCGAGTTGGCATCAAACGGTAAAGATCTGTATCAGTAATATGACATCTCCAGATTGATGTCAATTAAATGCACTAATCGGACTTGCTTGTAAACAATATGACACATGTCAGATTAAGGTGTGCAAGTGCACATTAACATGTAGCCTTAATTTCTACCTTGGTGGTGGCAGGGAGAGCAATATAGAGTGCAGGCTAATAATTTGTCGTGTGGTTTTCTTTACATTGTCTTTGTTGTATTCACTATTGTTGATTGCTGTGTTTGTCTGGAGGGTGGGACGAGTCTAAAAATGCCTATGACTCACACGGGACACGAGTCATTTCTAGTATGCCTTGTATATATGTTTGAATTGAGGAGATTGCACTTTTGAAATTGTGATTTAGGATGTGATTTCGCACGAAAATGAAATATGAATACAATCATATATTTTTCACAAAATCACAAATGTATTAATTGAAATACATTGATGAAGTAGTTTGTAGTAAAGAGACAGGGACCCCGTCCTCGATTGTATATGGTAGTGTTTTTGAGGCACTTGCTGTAAACCCCGGTTACATACTGTGGGAAGGCGAAGGCAAAGGTGTGACGTGACAGAGCCAGTGTTAGTCTGTGCAAGAAGGTGAATACAGGGGACCGCCATGGGAGAAAGGGATTATGGAAGCAGCAAGTAGAAACCACCCTGGCTTCGCAGTGAGGGCGAATCACTAATGCAAGTTCTGTTGCTTTGGTTAAGCGGTGATGGGGTCTGCTGACTGCCCGGAATCCAAGCGGCATCTCGGAGGTAAGAATCAGAGCTACGAGTCAACTAGCTCATACCCATGCCCTCATACCAGATGCCTCAGATTGCGCACCCGCACGCTGCAAGCCACCTTCAAGTACAATCCCCTCCCCACGAACACCCGCAATGCACGGCTATGTTCACGCATCTTGCCGCTCCCACAACATGTGACCTCGAATAGACTCTTCCGCAAAAAGCCTACTGCTTCTATGGATATTGACAACATAGCAGATGATGATGTACGTGACCACACCCACATGGGTGCCACCCCCATACAAAATGTGTTACCACCTGTGCCCACCACCACTGAAAATGAGCCCCCCAGTGTAAAACCTGTGGTTTGCAATTCTTCTACCACCATTTTGAATGCTACTGTGCCAAATGTATTACCACCTGTGCCCACCACCACTGAAAATGAGCCCCCAGTGTAAAACCTGTGGTTTGCAATTCTTCTACCACCATTTTGAATGCTACTGTGCCAAATGTATTACCACCTGTGCCCACCACCACTGCAAATGAGCCCCCCAGTGTAAAACCTGTGGTTTGCAATTCTTCTACCACCATTTTGAATGCTACTGTGCCAAATGTATTACCACCTGTGCCCACCACCACTGAAAATGAGCCCCCCAGTGTAAAACCTGTGGTTTGCAATTCTTCTACCACCATTTTGAATGCTACTGTGCCAAATGTATTACCACCTGTGCCCACCACCACTGAAAATGAGCCCCCCAGTGTAAAACCTGTGGTTTGCAATTCATCTACCACCATTTTGAATGCTACTGTGCCAAATGTATTACCACCTGTGCCCACCCCCCCCCCAGCCACTACCGGACCACATCTTAAATGCGCCTTGATTAACGCTAGGTCCATCAACGCCCACGCTTTAGACATCCATGACCTCCTAACCACCCATGACCTCGATCTACTCATGATCTCTGAAACATGGCTACACGATGCCTCTGGCCCAGCACTCGCCCTCGCACTACCACCTGGATACTCCATCACTAGACAAGATCGCCTCTCCAAAGGTGGAGGTGTAGCAATTATTGCCAAAGACTGCCTCTCTATCAGGAAGGTAGAGAAATCCTTACTCAACAGTGACTACCTCCAAGTCAAAATCAACCTATCCCCCCAATGTACCATTACTGTCCACATTGTCTACCGCCCCCCAGGCTCAACAGGTGACTTCCAAGCCTCCCTCATCCACCTCCTCTCTGACAATCTCAAAAAACAATCAAAAGCCATCCTCCTTGGGGATGTTAACCTAGGTCTCCTGGACAGGAAGGACCCAGCAGCCAAATCCCTGGACTCAGCCCTCAAGGCTCTGGGGTACAATAACACCATCTTTAGCCCAACCCACACCCAGGGCAGAACTCTCGACTGGATTGCGCAACACAACTGCCTTCTCATTATCACTGGCAACTCTCCCACCCCATGGTCAGACTACCACATCATCACCTTCAACATCCTCACTACCCGCTCCACCACCCCCCCACCCCAACCACTGCCACCCTGTCTTGCCAGAAGCTCCCGCCAACTCACTAAGGAAAAGCTACTGCCTTTCCTCCAAGGCCCAGCCTTCAGACCCCCTTTCTCCACAGACCCAGAAACACTCGCAACAGCCTACGAAGTTGCCATCAAAGCAGCCATTAACTCCATTGCCCCCCTTAAACCCCGTAAGCCCAAACCCACCAGCCACACCAACTCCTGGTTCACCCCGGACCTCCTCGCACTCCGCATTGAAAAAAAGGCCGCTCTCACTCAGTGGCAATTGTCTCACTCCGACAAAGACAAGACGACTTTTAAATCCTGCTCCACTAGATATAAAAAAGCAATCACCCTAGCTAAGGCCAAATCCTTTGAATCCAGAATCTCTGAAGCACAATCCAGCACTAAAGAAATCTTTGCCATTTTCAGGGAGCTTGAAACACCCACGCCCGCCCCCCAGAACTTCACCAAAGACAAGGCCTGGTGTGATGCTATACAAACAGCCATGAAAAATAAATTGAACCTGCTCCAAAACAAAATACTAGCCACTAAGCAAGCCCTACCCAACACACACACCCCTGCCCCACCACCAGCCCCGGACCCCCCCCCAACCTTTCTCATTCAAACCCATTCTAGAAAAAGACATCACCAACATAATGAGGAACATCAAACCCTCCAACTGCAAAGGTGATGCATGCCCAGCCACCATTATCAAAGACTGCTCTGAAGCGCTAGCTCCCTTCCTTACAGCCTTTGTAAACGCCTCCTTTGCTACTGGGAAAGTCCCTGCCTCCCTCAAGGAAGCCTGGGTCCGCCCTCTCTTAAAAAAGCCAACTCTCGACCCCACATCCCCCAACAACTATAGACCTATCACCACTGTCCCTTTCCTCCTCAAAATACTGGACAAAGCAGCCTACCTGCAGGTTCAACACTTCATTGAGGAGAACAAACTCCTAGGACTCCGCCAATCAGGCTTCCGCCCCAGACACGGGACTGAAACCACCCTACTTGACCTGAAAAACCAAGTGGACGATGCCAGAGACATGGCCAAACCAGCACTTCTCTTACTTCTTGACCTATCCGCGGCTTTCGACCTCGTGGATCATGACGTCCTATGCCACCACCTCTCCTCTACTGCCAAATTCTCCCCTGAAGCCACAGCATGGATCACTTCCTTCCTACAAGGCAGAACCATGCAAGTATTCTCGGACTCAGCATCCGCATCTCCAACTACCATTCTCTGCGGTGTGCCCCAAGGCTCCTGCCTCTCACCCACCCTCTACAACATCTTCACACGACCACTCTTTCTCATCCTCGACGCCATGGGCATTTCATACACTAACTACGCCGACGACACACAGATCCTCCTAACCCTCACTGGTAACTATGACACTGACTCCATGACCCTCAACAACCTCTACAACACCATCCAAGCCTGGATGGCAGACAATGGACTATGCCTCAACTCTGACAAGACTGAACTCCTTTTGGTAGGCTCACCTGACACACTGAAAAATTTAGACTCCCAATTCAGCCACTTCACCATAGACTCTATCAAAATACCTGTCTCAGAATCAGTCAAAACCCTTGGAGTCTACTTGGACTCCAACCTATCCATGGATAAACAAGTCAACGCTATAGCCTCTGCAGCTGCATACCATGCCAAACTTATCAACGCAGTCAGGCCCTTTCTCTCCAAAGAGAACTGCACTAACATAGCCAGAGCCATCACTGGATCCAGGCTTGACTATTGCAATGTACTCTTTCTAGGCACCTCCAACAGAAACCTAGAGAGGATGCAAATCATTCAGAATAGTGCTCTCCGGGCAGCCCAAGGCATTGCCAAAAGGGAACACATCTCGGAGGCCAGAAAGCTAGCACACTGGCTCCCAATAAAAGAACGAATCATCTTCAAGACACTGACACTGACCCACAAGTGCATTCACCTCACTGCCCCCGACTACCTCTCCCAGAGGATCCACCCCGTCTCTTCTACGAGGCCAACCAGATCACCATATACTAACATGCTCTCTGTGCCATTAGTAAAAAAAGTCAGAGCGGGCGGATCCAGCTTCCCATATCTCGCACCCACGCACTGGAACGCCCTACCTCCCACAATCAGAGGCGAGTCCTCCCTCAGCACCTTCCGCAAAACCTTGAAAACAATCTTATTCACATAAGATGCGTTGCACTAGTCGAATACATCTCATATATTCCTAATGCATAAACTGTACTGTAATGACATACTGTACCAACCAAAATGTCAGCTCTATGCTTTGTCGAACTCATACTGTACCTATGAATGACTATATGCCTGTAACTAAGATTTTTGCAAGTAACAGCGCCTCAATGCCCGTGGGTTACTTGCGCGCTATATAAATATAAATAAATAAATAAATGGGATTTGAGGCCGGTCTACAGATACCGCATGTGGCTGCATAGCGTTGAACAGGGGCGTTGCTAGGGGGGGGCTAAGGGGGCTATAGCCCCTGATCTTTTGGTTGTAGCTCCGGATAGAATCTCAGGATCTTCAGCCAAAAGACTAGCTAGCCCCCAGTCCCAACAGTTCCAACATCAGCTTAGCCCCGGGTCTTTTCCAGACCTAGCAACTCCCCTGGCGTTGAAGCTGGGTTCTCTGGTGGTATGTGTTAAGGATTAGGTTTCAAGAGCTAAAATAGTGCTCAGTTCTGTAGATGTACCTTGAAAAGTACATAGATCCTACACTAAACGAATCTGACAATGCATATACATTGTTATTGAAACATGTAGGGCAAACAGAGTATTAGAATAGCTTTGACTTACCCATCCGGAATGGATGTTTACAAGTAGCAGCATGCAAACTAATGTGTGCCCGAAGATATCTACTTTCTGTTTTAAAACTGTACTATCAAGACTTAAAAGACATACAGTGAAAGAAAATGCATGATAGGATTCCATGTTGCCATTATTTCACACAACGGGCAGCTTGTTATGCACCCCTTTAACTTGTAGCCGCCACCCAACATCCACAACTCTTAAAGGAAAATAGTTACTCCCAATGACCATCTTACCCGCTGTGTCTGCACCCATCTGCCACTGATCACTGCCGTTTTAATACACTGCTGAAACAAAGTCACAGTTTAGGAAGCTATTTGACAGGTCACGGGGGATGCCCTGTGCCTCCTTGTGCTTAAAACACAACAATCAACACACAGTGACTTGAATGTGACTCTGCTGTCTTCCCCAGCCAATGAACAAGCGAAGCACTGAAGTGCTGTGTTCCCGGCGTTGTGTCCTTGTCAACTGTTGTGCTGCAGTAATCTCTCAAGTCTATTTATCATACACCTGGGTAAAGCCAGGTACTCACTGTTGGCATAATCCAGAATTGATAAAACCAATGATACAACATCTTGAATCCTATGAGAGAAATCTAGAAAAGGGGAAACCCTTTTTAAATTTTTTCAGTACAGTGCCAACCTGTGGTTCCATTGATATATCCACATTCAAGAGGGCACCAATGCGCTTGACTGTGGGGGATAGCTGGGGCATACACCCAGTTGAGGGGGCTAGAGATCAAATGGCCCAAGCGCTTGACTGTGGTGGATGGCTCGGGCATACACTGAGTTGAGGTAGCAAGAGATCAAATGGCCGGGAGCCTGCCAAATTACCAGTGACCATACTTACTTTTCTGTTTTGACTGAGTTCATTTGAAAGTAGTTTAGCGTTAACAGGGGTGGTGAGTGGGGGAGTTGAGACCCTTCCCCTCTGATATTGATGACATTCTTATGGCAATTAAGAAACTTAAAACATCTAGAACACCAGGGGCTGACAGTATTGCAAATGTAATAAAACGGAATCCAAAGGTGTGGGCCTCGTTACTTAAACTATTTTCGTCTATATGGGAAAGTGGTGAAATACCTGAAAGCTGGAGGAAATCGATCCTGGTCCCCATTTTTAAGAAGGGATCCAGAGCTATACCATCTAATTATAGAATGCTAGTTATGTCAGACACCTGTTGCAAAATGTTCAGCTCTTTATTGCTGAAAATCATCAATAAATGGATAGATAAATGACTATCATAGGCGTGGATATAGTACATTAAACAATATATTCACACTTAACTATCTCGTCTCCGATATTTTAGGACACCCAGAGAGCAGTTTGTATCTGTGTTTTATAGATTATAGTGGTGCATTTGACTGTGAACACCGGGAAAGACTCTGGTTAAAACTGCAAAATTGGGGCATTTGCCCAATGGCATTACACCTTATTATGACAATGTACACGGCGACTACTGCTACTGTGTGTGTAGATAGGAGTGGATCTCTTATGGCGCCGGTTCATACAACCAAAGGTTCGAACCAGGGATGTGTCATGTCTCCGGTTTTGTATAACATATACGTGGCAGATATGAATATTAGTCCATCAGGCCTCAATTGTTTTCCCCCAAAAATTGGAGATGTTGGTATACGATGGCTATCCTATACGGATGACACCGTCATGAGGGATAAGACTTCCATTGGATTGCAAAGATTATTGGAAGCACTGTGTGCATAAGCTAGCCTTAATGATCTACACGGAATACACGGAAGTCGAAAGTTATCATAATAGGTGCTCAATCAAAGAACAAGATAAAATCCAATGTTTGGCAGATAAACAATGAAGGTTTAGAGGTGCTGGATGTTTAGCCAGGCCTAGGAATGCTGATTGTTTATCACCCTTCGATCTTATCATATGAACACATTTTGTCTTGCAGAATGATAAATAGGTGGAAAATAGAAGGTATCTGGCGACTAATGAGGGTCACTCAATCGAGGGGTTTATTTTATTATTTAATATATAAAGGATGCATTGTTCCAGGAGCCCTGTATGCATTAGAGGTATTAGAGGAGAAATGTGTTTTAAGGGTTAGACAGGCTAAATCGTAGGATTTGGAGACCAGTACTTAAGCTTCCTGGTGCGGTTCCGGTTGAAGCAATTAAATGTGAGTTGGGTTCCCTTTCACGATCTACATTGAGGAAAATGGTTCCATGTAATAATGTCCCCTCAAAAATATCCCCATGCAAAAAAACTGCTGAAAAATGGCCGTTTTTTATGGGGACATTATTACATGGAACATGCGGGGGACACCCCCGCATTCTCCAGACCCTTTTTATTTTTCATGGGGAGAAGGAGGACACCCCGCAACCCCTGCCTGCGCCTGTCCCTATATATATGGTCACCTATATAATGTTGCCACAACCTTTTCCCAGCGACATTATATACGGCGACCATATATATAGGGTATCATTACCTAATACCAGGAAAATCCACTATGTCAAACTGTATAATAATGTCATGCGAACAGTTGAACATGTGAGCCATTTTGGCATCATAGCGAATGTTCCCCGATCTGGATATACAAATTATTTTATAAGTACGTTAAAGAAATATGTGAATTCCTTTCTCCTTAGTATTGACCAATGCAATGGTGAACAGGATAACGAGGATCAACACTTTGAGGAAGAAAGCTATACATTGGGACATGATCAAATCCCTGGAGTACCTAAATACAAAAAAGAGATATGTTTATTATACTATGTAAGTTTTTCAAATTGGGAAACCATGTGGTTATTTATTGAAATATGGAAATTGTGATTTTAAAAGATTTATGATGTGTTTACGTTTTAATATCCTGCCCTGTAAAGAGCATACAGATGGTTGGAATTTGGTGCCGTATGAGCTCAGGAAATGTTGATATTGCTGTAATGAGGTAGAGATAGTTAGACGTCTACTCACTGAGTGATCTAAATTAAGTGGCCTCTATGTCAGGGGCTACTCAGAATTAGTAAGTGATATGGCTTTATTACATCTGATGAATTCAGGGCTAGTTGATTTGCAAATTGTGATTGATGTTGTAGTCTATAATGTGGTATTTTATATTTTTTTTGATGTTATGTAATAAGTATGTGTATAAGGTTTTAATTAACCAATTTGCACAATAAAGTTAATTTAAAAAAAGGTAGTTTAGCTGCATTCAGCCATGAAGTGCTAGGGGGCAGTTCAGAAACGCTATAGAGTTGTAATAATTGGGTGTCATCAGCGTAGTTGTAGTGAGGGATCTGGAAGCTCCTGTTAAGCTTTAGAATTGGACGTCGATGAATGCTGAAAAGCAGAGGAGACCATGCTGAGCCCTGCAGAAGCCCATGCTCCAGGGGCCAGGCTATATCATCAAAAGGGGGACGGAGACTGCTTGCTCTGTATCCACTAAGAAGGATTCCAGAAATTCCGGAAGCCTTCACCTGCAACCAATGTCTCTCAATGTGAGGGAGTCATGTGGGATCGTATTGAAGGCCACAGACACGTCTAAGAGCAGCAGTGCACTGGTGTCCGCCCCCCCCCTCTCGCTCGCCCACTCCTCCCCACCGATCTGCCAGCAGTTGAAGGTCACCCAGAAGGGAAATAATAACCGGCCAGAATGGGATCCAAAATATTTTAACTCTTAACAAACTAATTCAGTGAGTGAACTGCCATCCTTTCGAACCGTTTTGCAACATACCAGAAATTCCAAATACGGTCAAAGTGCAACCCGACTTAGCCGGCTACCTGACTATAGCTTGGAGATCTGAGCGTGGATTGAGTTTGATGCCTGGTCCCTTTACTGTGGCTCCCGCCCAGGCTGGCTAGGTCTCCCTTTACATTTCAGTTCATTTACTGTCAACAAGTGTCTCCACCTATGGATTAACAGGCAATGGAACCCTGATCTTTGTTTGAACCCATGCAGAAACTCACATGCGAATATTTCCACCGCCACTACATAAATGTGCATGATTTTCTTCATTTCAATTTATTTGCCATTGGAACTTAAACCATCACGTCATGCCGGCAGTATATTTACAAACAAACTGGGCCCAGGACATAATACCACAGTCTTCGCTTTCAGGTGATGTCCCTTAACAGGTTCAGACTTCATCTTATAATGGAAAGGACTGCCGTTCACAAAGGGAATGACTTGAAGTTCTCTCCTCCCTGTTATTTCACATGGGACCAGTTCAGGTACACAGGGTTTCCAGAATACCAGGGGACACTGCAGGCGACAAGGTTCCTGCTCTCCCAACTTTCCTTTCACCTCTCCTAGTTTGGACTTTACTTCCTTGTAAGACAGTCTGGCCTCAGTCCATAAAGTTGTCCTGTATCTTTCCTGGGTGCCACACCCATGCCTAAGCCCATGGACCAGCCCCTCTCCAGGGATCTCTGCCATGCTGTCTTTAGCCGCATAATGGCAGTTATTCCTCTAGGGGAGGAGGGAATCTGAAGAAATCCTAAGTGGGATTCCTCTTAGCCAGGTACTCTGTGCAAAGCATCTCTCACCTGCAAACCTTCTGCTCCCTTGCACTACCTCACACTTCCCCCTCGGAGACTGCTCCGGCTGCCCCGTCACGTGTATTCAGTTATTGGTTCAGTCCGCTGTCCATCAAACCGCCGTTACAATGCAGTTACTCCTTTCCTGTGTGCCTGGAAACACCATGCTTCCACGTAATGCTAGAACTCTGCCACCACAGTGCAGAGTCCCCAAGCCAATATACAATGTGGGTGAACTCACAGCAGGTAGGACTGAGCAGAAAGCTTAACCCTTTAGATCCCAAGTAGCATGTCACTGTATGCTAAACAGTAAAACCAGCATTCTGAGTTTAAATAATAACATGAGGAAGTTAGATACGTCAATGAAAACACCACAAAAGTATTTTAAGAGTGGAGTCAATGTTGCGGATTGTAATGTTTTGGGGAATTTGCCTAGGGCTCAATCAATAAAATAAAGTGGGAAGTGACATATCCTAAATGAAATATGCACATTTAATTAATTCAATTTGTCTTTTCCAACTGAAGAAAGTGCACAGAACAAAGAAGCATTTGCAAAGGGAACAGATTTTACTATAACATGGCTGGCTAAGTATAAAAGGTAGGCACCTTTTATGCCTATAAATCTGTAACAAAACATGCCATGTATGGCAGAATGTCAACATGAGACATTTTTGATGAGAGATTTGGTTGGTCTTGTGGCTGAGTGTCTGGCCTCACAGCTGCGTGACCTGGATTTGAATCTCAGCCACTGCACTGTTTTGTTTAAGCAGGGGGGTCACAAATAAAAATATATTGAAAACACAAAGTAGGCGGACGTTGTCCACACACCTGTTCCCTTGCCTTGTGCGCTGAGTTTACCTAGACGCAAATAATGAATACCTTTAAATGGCGTTGCCGAGATTACAAAGAGTGCTACATTTTTGTCGGACAAGGGACCAGTGGGGAGACAGAGAATGTGCTTGTTTTGATCAGCCTACTGAACTGGATATACTTCAATGGGCGAACATAGTAAGTCTCAGGGTCGATAATCCTACCCTGATGTTCATGCCACTTTAAGGGAGTTCAAAGGACTGCCTGTATTTGTTTAGACTTATCTCAGCAAACATGATTTATATGTTATTCCCAAAGAAGTCATATATGTGCTTCTGTTGGCAAATATTATTCTGAGTTTAGGGTGCAGAGCAAAACACATTAATCATGCAACAACCTTATTTCTGAGTCTTGTGCACAAGACAGGTTAAATGGATGTTCTCTTTGGAGATACACTCATCTTGGTATGCGTGTAAAATTGTAACCTGGGGTATGGATTGAAAAATAGCAACCGCGCGCCCTGATGTTCGACTTAACTGTCCTACAAGAACAAACAAGCATTAGCAAAGCAAACCGTTTTTTTCTTTTGCAGCTGCTTATTGCATTTTGGAATAAACTCATGCTGGCCCCATAAAAAATGGGTCCACCTCAAAGAACATGAAAGCTGAAGGATCAGTCGTCACGTGGCTGTTCTTATGGGAGCCATTTGCCTCTGCTGGCTGATTAAGTACTTCTAACATGGAGCTGTGGCGGGAAGCCTGCAGCTTACGCAGCCTGCTACAGAGTGACATCACACGCTTTTGATCTCTGTACCATCCAGGGTGGCTTCACCAATGATGTTGACACACACCTTCAAGCCCCAATTACCCAGGACCATAAACAATGTCTCATGGAGCACTGTGACCCCTAACAACCCTGTTACTACTAATAATAATAATAAAAGGTAGGGCTGTACAATCCCAAACCTGAATACAGTCATATATGACATGGGACAATGTGTACGATGGCATGCTTGGTAACTATTATTTGCAGCAAGTGAGGATGTTGTCTTTTACCAAGACTCGGCACCAGTTTATCAGTAATGCCCACTGGGCATCAGCATTCCTGTAGAGATGCTAGGTGAGATAGCTGCCCAGCAGCTTTCATGGCTTACCATTGACCTCTGGGACTAGTGAAGCAGCCGCTCTGCTAGCCCTTGTCCTACTTAATAACAGAGTTCAAGTTCCATGCATTCCTCAAACCCTCCAATCAAGTGGGGGGCCCCAGTTCCACAATGTGGGAAGACCACAGGCAAGTACATATGCAGACTTAAGGGTGGCTGTTAAGGCATAACAGTGGGACATTCTTCATAGATGACATCACATTTCATGCTTTTCGGGATCCCACTACCCTGCACACTCTCCATGCAGCCTTCAATACTTTCTTGCCTTCTTTTGTGCCCTTTTCAGCCCGACTGCCAGCCCACTCCCCACTGAGTGGAAGTGAAAGAGCAGGAAAGATAAAAAAAAAACAAAGAGGGAGGGGGGGGGAATACATGAACCTATAGGTGAAATAATCCAGAGGGACAGAGGTTGATTGACTGAGAGACTTTGAGACTGTCTGAGACTAGGAATACATTCTAGGACAAATGAGGGATGGTAGGAGGAGAGAAAGGACTAGGAATAACAACTACAATGAAGGAGGAGGATTAGAGAAAGGGACCCTTGTTTAGGAAAACAGGCTAGGATGAGACGCAGTGACTAGGAAAGAAATCAACTAGGATGCCGAAGGACTGGGACAATGGAGGGGTAGCATGATGGAAGACTAAAGATTAAGGAACAGGACTAGGATGAAACGGAAGGACTAGGATTAAGGACTGGGGGAAGGGAGCACTAGAAAGAAGAAGACTACAACCAGGGACATGGGAAAGGGCTATGATGAAGGCAAAGGACTAAGATGGACGACTATAATGACAAGAGAAGGACTATGATGCAGATGGACCAGGAGGAACCAAATGACTGTTCTTTTTCTTTGCCAAGTTACAAGAAGTTCCCTTTCAGAATGTACTTAAGAAGGTGTGAATGGACAGTTGCAGTATTTGATCGTATTGCAAAGGAGCAGTACGTCCTGGCACTACCTGGGGAACTGGAAAGGGATGCTTTCCTATGTAGGTGCAAGCCATGCAAAAGGACACCGATGTATTTTCCAAATGAGTTCTTTTTCCTGATACACGTTGTGCAGCAAAGGACGAGCATGTCTAATACGGAAAGCCACGTGATTCCTTCGATCACATTCCTGAAATAAATATCTTTGGGAAAGCAGTTTGAGAGCCTTGACTAATCGGCTCCTTGTGAAATATAGCGGTAGATTCAGCTAAGAAACCTTGGAACCTTTTCCAGTGTGCGCCTCACATTATGTGACGGTACCAGTGCTCCCCAAACGGTAGTTCGGCCAGGCAAACGGCGGGCTGGCATTGAGTAGCTCCCCAGTCGTCTTCAGCAGGGCAGCCATACTCCCATCAGTGCCAGAGCAGGTCAAATAAAACATAAACAGGATGGGTACACGATTTACTAGACGTCCTCTTTCTATGTCTAATCCTAATAATGCATTGCAGACAGTTGCAATTCGCAGTGCAAACTGAGTAAACGCTTCGGAGCTCATGTTCCTATGATCCCTAATGTGAACAGAAGGTGTAAAAAACATCCATTTGCACCACGGCGCCTTGTCAATCATGTGTATGGCGCAGAGGAGGAGCGGAACACATCTTGTATTTCCGGCCGCCTCCCTTCCTTTACGCCATGTTCCAGAATCTGCGCCAGCACAGATTTTCATGCCAGCGCAAATGCTTGAGATCCCTATGGGGTCCTCCTGCTTTATGCCTCGGACACCATAGGGATCCTTTGTAAACGCTGCCTGCCATGTGTAGGATTTAAATGTAATTTTGAACACTGATTACCATGCGCTCATGGAAAGCAGTGTTCACAATTGAAATTAAACCCTGCCCGACATGCAAGCAGTGCTCACAATTACAATTTAACCCTGCCCGGCAAGCATGGTGGTAGAGCGTGTCGGGCCTGGGAATACATTTGAACTGTCAAAAAGTTTGTTGCTTGATTTGGACGCACCACATTCTACATGCAGAGGTGCAGATACAGGCCGAAGGTATGGACCCTGAAACCAAGGTTGGGCCCATAGTGTCACAGTTGCCACCTGTCCAAGTGGGCGCTACTACAGCTGCACAAAGAACCACCACAAAGACATATGTATACATTCACTGTCGGCACTTTGGTTTATGTCCTCACTAGCGCACACACTTTAAGTAGACCTGCCAGTCCTCAGGCTGATGCTACAAGCATTCAAACAAGACTCCCAACAACAGAAGCATCTGGGCCTGACTGGATGCCGGAGACGCTAATGCAGCAGTCCAGAGAAATCTATGCCAACATGATGCTGGCTATGGCCAATGGTGTCTTATGAGGGTTTTTTTTTGTCAAAATCTTTTTTATTGAAACATCAATAAACATTGAATTCATTAATAAACCAAGTCAGTGGCAATATTGGTTGAGTAAAACAAAACGACTGTCAGTCGCCCCACTGGCGCCTGTCCATAGAGTCACCTACTGCAATTCATAAAGTTCAACATTTGTCACTGTGCTCCCAACTTCAATTAATTTATGGTAATGCATTAACATTTCATTTTAACATCTTTATAATTCTTTTAGTGAGTGTATTTCATAGGTATCCTTTGGGGTATAGTATTACAACTTTGTGTTCCGAAGCGTACTTATTTAGAGAGGAGAAGAAAGAAAGAGAGAAAGAAAGAAAGAAAAAGAAAATCACATTCAGTTAAATTACCCCCTTCATCAGAGTCACCATTAATTCCGGTTATTGCCCCCAGTGTCCCGCAAGGTCCCCTTATTTTGATTTCAAGTCGGTAGGTCATTCCTTTAGTCTCAAGCTGTTCAGGGTTTAGGAGGGTAATTTAACCAGTCTGGGTTGGAAGAACATGTGTTCTTTTTCCTCCAAATGGTCTAGGAATGGGCCCCAGATGTTGTGAAATGTGTCCGTTCAGTTTTCCATTTCAGCCGTTAGTATCTATATTCCCAGAATATCCCAGACTTTAACCCACCAGTGCGTGATGTGGGGACCCTCCAGTTCTTTCCAGAATCGAGCGCGCATGAGGCGGGCCGCCATTAGTAGTTGTGTGATTAGCCACGCTCTGGAACCAGATTGTGGGTAGGATCCATCATCTGGGGTGTCACCCAGCACCATTATTAGTGGGTCCATGGGGAGAAGAGTGCCACAGATGTCCTTAATTTTGGACCTGATCTCTAGCCAAAAGGATTGAATGATCGGACAATGCCACCACATGTGCCCCAGAATCCCCTTTGCCCCGCAACCATGCCAGCAAACATCAGGGTAATCTAAATTCATTGCATGCAGCCTCTGCGGCGTGAAATACCATCGATAACATATCTTAAATGCACACTCCCTAATAATTGTGCATCTAGAAGACGTATGTGCTCTGTCCCAGATTCTCAGCCATGATTCTGGAGTTATCTCTCTCCCTAGCTCCCTCTCCCATGCTAACATGTAAGAAAGTTTTTCTTCCTCTGGGGCATTTTCTAGAAGGCGGTAGCACGTTGCCACTTTGTGTGAGCGTTGTCCTTCCACAACAGTTATTTCTAGGCTTGTGGGATGCCTGGTGGCCGCCTTTTTTACAGTCGGATTAGTGACCCAGTGTCTGAGTTGTATGTATCTAAATCTCTCTGTTTCTGGGAGGTTGAACTTTTCCTTACACTGGATGAAAGTTAAGGAGTCATTATCGACATAGCTCCTGTAGTCTCAGGGTCCCCACTCCCAACCAGGTTTGGTATGATCTAGGTTAGAGCCCTGGAGTGAACATTGGGTTCTGCGTAATCGGGGTTAGAGGGCCCAGACCCGGAGCGATTCCTCTTAGGGTTGTCTGCCTGTCCCAGCATCGGAGCGTGGAGCTCGTAGTTGGGAGAAGGGGCCTCATGGAACCCTGTGCTTCCCGCAGTATAAAGGGGAGGTGGGAGAGAGGAGCCCCGGCGAACAACTGTTCAATGTTTTGCCATTTGGGGGGATCATCTTGAATTGCCCAGCTCAGGATGGGGGCAATTTGAGTTGCTCGATAATATTTTAAGATAGAGGGGAGCCCCAGGCCTCCTAGCTGACTGCTTCTGGTGAGAATCATGCGCTGAATTCTGGGTGTTTTAGGCTGCCAGATAAATAGGCATATCTCTTTCTGCAAGTTGTGTAAGTCTCGCTCCGGGATGTGGACTGGGAGCGCTTGAAATGTGTAAAGAAGTCGGGGTAGTAAGGTCATTTTGATGGCTGTTACACGCCCCAGCCAAGATATCTCCTGAGGGGCCCATTTTAGTAGATAATCCTTTGCGCCCTTTATCAGGGGAGGGATATTGGCTCTCTCCAGTCCAGAGTATATTGGAGTTAAATGCACCCCAAGGTATGTTTGGAGTTTACCCAGCTAAGAGAAAAGGTGTTCTGTAGGACATTTAGCGCCTCTGGTTATTCTGAAAGATTCAGACCCTTTGATTTGGCCATATTTATTGTGAAGCCTGCGATTTGCGCAAAACTTCCCAGCAGGCTCATGAGCGGAGGGACCGAGGTCTGAGCCTCTCTCAGGAAACAGAGCACATCATCTGCGTATAGCGCTACTTTGTGGTTCGGGTCTCCCACCTCGAACCCTTGAATTTCAGGGTGAGGGCGGATGTGTTGGGCTACATTGCTAGAGCAAAGACCAAAGGTGATAGGGGGCACCCCTGCCTAGTCCCTCTACCAAGTGGTAACTGCGGTGTCCAGTGGGTGTTGACTCGTATTTGAGTAGAGGGGATCTGGAAGTTGGCCAGGACCAATTTAGAGAAATGTGGGCCGAAGCCAAAACCCTTCAGGACCAAGTGCAGGTAGTCCCATGACATGCTGTCGAAGGCCCGGTGGGCGTCTAGGGATAGTAACGAAAGGGGGCCTGGAATGGAGGGAGCTAGAGCTATTAGATCTATTGCTCTCCGAATGTTCTCATGGGCCGATCGCCTCTGAATAAATCCCGATTGGTCCCTGTCTATTAGTGTAGGTAATGTTTCCCCCAAGCGCTGTGCTATAATTTTACTAAACAACTTGGCATCGGTATTGAGCAAAGCTATGGGCCGGTAGGAAGCACAATCTGCTGGGTCTTTTCCGGGTTTCAGGAGTAGAGTTGTGCTTGATTCAGCCATGGATTGTGTAACAGACCCCGTTTCCCATAGGGTGTTGAACAGTTTTGTGAGGTGCGGTATGAGTTCCTTTGCAAATGTTTTGTAAAACTTGTTTGTGAATCCGTCTGGGCCTGGAGCTTTGCTAATAGGGAGGGCTTTGATGGCAAATTCGACTTCCTCTGCCGATATTGGGGCTTCTAAGGATTCTAATGAGGATTGTGGCAGCTGTGGAAGATCCGCCTTGGATATGAACTCTTTGACGGACTGCGGGTCTCCCTTATGTGGGCTTGCATGTTCCATGAAAAATTCTTCTATAATGCGCCATTTGCCCTCCTCAGAGTATGTGCCTTTGCCTGATTTATCTTGCAGGAAATCTAATCTGTTTTGTTTAGTTTGTTTACCTAGTTTGTCCGCCAGTAATTTGTTAGCTTTGTTTCTTTTTGTGTGAACAAATTGTTTGGTGCGCATCATACCATAGGATGCCCTCCCCATATGATGCGCTTCAAGTGCCTTTTTTTTTTCCATCCTCAGGTCCCTTTGTGAACGCTGGGAGGGCTTCTTCCTCTGCGCTTCTTCAAGCCTGAGTCTGAGTGATTCCCCTTCTAATTGCTCTCTCAACAATCTCCTAGCTCTCCCTCGTTGTACTGCCTGTTCTATTAAATGGCCCCTGAGTACCGCTTTGCTCGCATCCCAAATTGTGCCCCAGTTCACATCACCCGTGTCATTCTCTCTGAAGTATGATTCCATAGTTTCTCTAATGTGGGCGCGGATCAATGGGTCATCTAACAGGAAGTCGTTCAGCCTCCAAGAAGGTTTTGTAGGAGGGACTGATCGGAGGGGGGTTATGGCCAGTGAGACCGTGGAATGATCTACTAGTGCTTTGGGAAGAATATCCACTTCCACTACATTTTCAACCAGGATGTCACCTTCTGCAGTCGCCGTGTGTGCGCCAGTGTATAGGGAGCCAGGTCCTGAAACAGTTGGATCTCTGTCCCTGGCTGCAGCCATGATATCCTCCTTCTGGCGGTAAAAGTGCACCCGGGTGAGCACGTCTGGAGTTAGGTTTTTCTTCATCTGGGCTGAGGAGTACACACAAAGTGTTCTGTCTAGCTTCAAGTCCTCGTTTGGTGGCAGCTCCAAGAGGCCTCTTAACAATGCCTACGTATTCAGCCAAGTCACGGTTGGGAATCTTCCGGGGATCCCCCAAAGACGCACGTTGTTTCTCCTTGATCTATTTTGTAGGTCGGCCTGTTTTGCCCAAATGTCTTCAAGGTGCTTCTCAATGGCCTTTACTCTTCCCGCTAATGCTTTGCTGTCATAAGATTGCACACAGGTTACATTCTCCAGGTCGTTAACTCTGGACTCCAGTCCCCCAAGGTGGGATGTGAGGTCTGCCAGTGACTGGGCCAGGGAGTCCTTGGAGGTCTTGATCTCCTTTTTAATTTCTTGGGTGATGTCCTGTTTAAAGGACATTCCCTCCAGATCCTCCCTGGATGCAGCCATGTTGGCGGACAGCTTCGGGGTTGGGAGCGGGTGAATTTCGGCCGTGGTGGTGCATGTGAGGAGTGGGTCTCCGAGCTGTGGTGTTAGATAGGCCTGAATGCTGTACGACTTCTTTTTAGCGGTTGTTTTGGACATCCCCTGACAGGGTTGTCAGTGTTGCCTATTTGCCTTCTCAGAACAACCAGATGCACCCAATGGGAGAGGCATGCAGGGGTTCCCAACGTGTGTTTTATTGTTCATAGGAGCACTCTAGGGTGTGTGAGACTTCAATTGTATTGTGGGATGCCCGTTCTCAGCCGTTGAGATTACCCTCCAGAGTTCTCTCTTTAATGTTGAGGTTCCCCACAGTCACGACCCACAATCCCAGTTCTATGCTCCTGGGCTCCCGCACTCACCAGATCTTTATTTCTATGCAGTCCCCTGATGTTTCTTCCATGTTCACCGTGCCATATGTAGCCAGCGCCGTGGAAAACCCGGGGCCGCCGAGGCGGTAAAGGCTCCCTTCTCACCCGCTAGGCCGCCCACCAGGCTCCGGGGCTGGCCTGGCAGCGGGGGCCTCCCTTCTTCTTGTCTGGCGTGTCACGGCAACCCCCCGGGTGGCTCACGGGCAGTCAGCTCCACGACCTGCCGGGGAGGGAGGGACCCCTCTAGGTGCGGTTTCTAGCACCCCGCACCGCCCCGAGCAAAGCTCCCAGGGGCAGGCAGGGTCGGCGCCGCGCTGCAGTTGAGACCGGAGAGGGCGCGGAACTCACCTTCCCTCCGGCGATCTTCTCCTTTCGGCCTGCAGGCCACCACCGCCAGGCCAGTTCTCAGGCAGGTGGCCCGGCCGATCCCTTTCCCAGCACCGCCCCTCCTCCTCTCCGAGGACTCCTCCGCCGCCGGTGTGCCTCCTGCTCCGAGCACCCAGGGCAGGCTGAGTGGGCACTGCGTTTCAAACGTGGCCGGCGGTCCACGGGGCTCACTTTCCCCCCGGCGCCCTTCACCTTTTGGCCGGGGGCCTGCCGGCCGCCGGGAAGGCAGCACAGATTGCCTCCGACACCGGCACCGCTCCTCCTCCCAGCCAGGGGTTCCCTCGCTGTTGCTTCTCTCCCTCTCTGACCATCCTCACCGTTTCCGCAGCGTTCTCCGCCAGCGAGTCTTCTGATCTGCTGTCCCTGCCTCCCGTTATCGCCCTGGCCAGCCATGGAGGCCCCAGCATGGCCCGGCTCGTGGCTCCTCGTCTCAGGGGCTACTCAGGGCGATGCGCGCCGCCATTTTGGGGTTTCATGCCGGCAAGTCTCCTCTCTTAAAAAAAGGCACCAGATAAGGGGTTTTAAGGCTCTGAGCTCATTAAAAGCCTCTTCAGCATTCCATCTTCGTTTCTCATGTTCCTCGGGCAAAAATTCTTCCGTTGTACGGGGGAAATTGCTTGACTTGGGCGCTGTGGCATGGAGCTCAAGGGGGGCACAACCACATGGCGTGCTGCCTAGCCATGCCCTCGTCTTATGAGGGTTTTAAGATGGCTCTTACTGAGGGGAGGTGCAGTACAGAATGGTACCAAATGGGTGCATGGTAAGTGGTGGATAGTGTGTCTGGTGAAAATGCAGTGGCAATGTATCTTTTTTGCACTAGGGCAATTTGTGCCCTGATGCTTATACCATATCAAACTGCATTTTGTCACAGTGCAATGGTTTCCAATATGTCCCAGTGTATTTAGAAATAGGGAAAGGTTTGCCCAAGTACTAATACTTTGTAACCAGTGGCGTCTGCAGGAATACAATTTAAGGGTATGAGGGGCACAGAAGGGGCCACAGGCAAAAGTGTGGGCAGCCACCTAAAATGGACAATGTGAATGTTTTTCCCAGATTGACATGGGGCGCTAAAAAGGGTGCATTCCTACAGCACAATGTTTGGGGAAAGTTGGATAAAAAGACATTTACAAGCAATTTTGTAGGAAATATTTAATATTCTAATACTTCTACTGCCAGGGTGTCAACTGTTGGGTCATCCCAAACCCTAAACCTAGCGGCCTTCCCCCAAACACCAAGATTGCGAGCCCCATACCGGGAATTCTGGTCCCCCACCCCTGACAGTACAAGCCCTACACCTGGCATACTGCCCCCCACCACCAGGATTGCAAGCCCCATACCTGCCATCCTGCCCCCCACCACCGGGATTGCAAGCCCCATACCTGATATCCTGTCCCTACCACCCAGAGCACAAACCCTATGCCTGGCATCTTGCCGCCCACCACCAGGATTGCAAGCCCCATATCTGGCATCCTGCCCCTCCACCATCCAGAACACAAGCCCCATATCTTCATCTTTGTACCACACCACCCAGGGGACACGTCCTATACCTAGCATCTTGCCCCACCACCCCCCAGAGCACAAGCCCCATACCTGGCCCCGTGCCCCCATAACCCAGAGCAAAAACAAGCCCCATACCTAGCATTATGCCTCTTACCACTCAGAGCAAAAGCCCCATACCTGCATCCTGCCCCCCCCCCACCAATAAATGAGTAAAAATGCTTTCACTGTGAAATTAAAATATTTTCCTTTTCAAATCAGGCAGTAATAATAGAAGTGTCTTCCTGTGGCACTACGTGCACCACCGGTCTAAACGTATCCATGGAGCTGTGTGGGTGACAGCAGGGGCCATGCTCCTAAGTGTGTGTCATGGTGGTATTTGTCCTCCCTATTTTTCATTGTTGGGACTATTTGCCTATTTTTAAGGAGCAAAGGTGCCTGATCCACCTCTTAGCTGCAGGGCTGGTAGGGCCTATGGGGAAGTTGGCGCAAGCTCCAGTGTTGTGGGAAGTGCGAGAGCCTATGAGTAATCCATTAAAAGCGAACAGTGACTCCACTTGGAACACACCCGAAAGCTATATTTACTTTCTGATACGCCACAAAATAGCCGAAGATCCACTGCGACCAGGGATGAGCCACAGCCTTGCCAGGTCTGAACTGTGCTGAAGGTGCCATCAAAGATTTCTCCTGCCTGGTTATATTCATCTTCACCAACATGTGGCACTGCCATTGTGCAGCAATCAGTGGAATCCTGTTCTGGGCAGAAGTGTTGGGGGGAGCGGGGGAATGCCTTTTGTGTGAGCAGACGGAGAGGTTCACGGGAATCAGCGGAACGTTGCATGTCATATGTGTGAGGACGAAGTAGATGCAGGGTGCCACATAACCCAAGTGCCCTGCTTGGACCATGAAGGTGGTGCAACATGTGGTATTAGGATACAGGGGAAGGTGGAAGAGGTTATAGGAAAAAACAGAACTGTATTCAGTTGTCCAACAGGTACAGGACGTGAGAGAGAAAGTCATGGTTAAGCTTGACAGATGGAAACGAGGTGGGAACGTGTACAACGACACTGAGTTAGACAATGAAACTAGTATCGGGCACACAGGAGCTGCCACTAACAAGTTTGGAACCCTGGAAAAGTTACTTGATTAGAGCAGATCATTGTTATTCGATAGTAATTCTTAATGCTCTCTTTGATATTGAAAATAAGCCATCAAAAACGTAGTTCCTCAGGGCTCAGCTCTTTCACCCCTTCTATTTAATTGGGATCTTCTGCTTTTGGTCAAACTATAACATTCACAGTGGTTGTTCTCCCTCAGTTTGGTTGATGGCACCCAGATACCCTAAGGACTGGTGCGCTCTATAAGTCAATAAAACAAACAAACCCAACCTCTTCTCTGTCTTGATGGTGATATCACTCAGACTCAAGTATATTTCCGGAGCAGTATTTTCTTTGCATTCTAATCTTACTCAATGACCACCAAAACTCTGGACTTCGGTCCACCAAGGGCATTTCCACTACCAGCGCTTTGAGACTATAATAATGGTAAAAGGCACTATATAAAAGACAAGTGCAGTACAATACCATACAATGTAATAATAGCTAGCATGGCTTTTGAAATATAATATAAAACAGCAGAGGTCAAGGCAGTCTCAGGACTGGGTGCGTTACACCAGAATGTGTGTAGTAGATTTGAGTCCAATCGGTGTTGATCAAAAAAGGACATGAATTGTGAACAGTACAGACGAAATTGAATATCATTCTATATAATGTATGTAAAAAAAGAGGGGTGAGGCGCGCACTCCAATTCCTGGCCAATATACTACCTGAAAAAAGAAAAAGAACAAATGGGTTGAATCCCAAAGTGTCCAATTCACTGGGTTAGATCTCAATTGTTGAAAAAATATTCACAGGGTTAGATCCCAATTGTTGCAAAAATAGTCAAAGGGTTAGATCCCTTATGCTGCATTGGTACTGCTGTTCTCCTCCTTCAAATATTCACAGGGCTGGATCCCTTATGCTGCATTTGGGCTGCTGTTCTCCTCGTCCTAGAGCTTTCGTGTCCCAACACTCTTCAGGGAGGTTGTGTTGCCTTTCACTTCAGGTGAATCCAATTAAATTGCTAATGCTAATTACATGTAAGAGGCTGCAGCACCGGGGACATTTTTCCCTACAGTGGAGAATCATAGTTATGGTTTTCCCCCCTGCCCCTGCTAAGGGTAAGATGTGTGCTCCTGGAGGGGAGTCTTTCCTTGGTCACCTGAAATGAACTAATGATTTCACTACAGCTCCCATAATTCTTAGAGACTGCATTAGCAATTTAATTGGATTCACCTGAAGTGAAAGGCAACACAGCGTCCCTGAAGAGTGTTGGGACACGAAAGCGCTAGGAGGAAGAGAACAGCAGCCCAAATGCAGCATAAGGGATCCAGCCCTGTGAATATTTGAAGGAGGAGAACATCAGTACCAATGCAGCATAAGGGATCTAGCCCTGTGAATATTTTAGCAACAATTGGGATCTAATCCTGTGAATATTTTTGCAATAATTGGGATCCAACCCAGTGACTTGGACACTTTGGGATTTAACCCATTTATTCTTTTTCTTTTTTCAGGTGGTATATTGGCCAGGAATTGGAGTGCGCGCCTCACCCCTCTTTTTTTACATGTAATTTGTGGAGATCCGGACTCCAGAGGCTGGAGCACCGGGGACATTTTTCCCTAAAGTGGAGAATCATAGTTATGGTTTTCCCCCCTCTCCCTGCTAAGGGTAAGATGTGAGCTCCTGGAGGGGAGTCTTTCCTTGGTCACCTGAAATGAACTAATGATTTCACTACAGCTCCCATAATTCTAAGAGACTGCATTAGTAATTTAATTGGATTCACCTGAAGTGAAAAGCAACACTGCCTCCCTGAAGAATGTTGGGACACGAAAGCGTTAGGAGGAGGAGAACAGCAGCCCAAATGCAGCATAAGGGATCCAGCCCTGTGAATATTTGAAGGAGGAGAACAGCAGTACCAATGCAGCATAAGGGATCTAACCCTGTGAATGTTTCTGCAACAATTGGGATCTAACTCTGTGAATATTTTTGCAATAATTGGGATCTAACCCAGTGACTTGGACACTTTGGGATTTAACCCATTTATTATTTTTCTTTTTTCAGGTAGTATATTGGCCAGGAATTGGAGTGCGCTCCTCACCCCTCTTTTTTTCTATATAATGTATCCAGATGAAACAAAGCTTAATTATTAAAAATTTGTGCGAAGCAAGGCCTATAGATCATTAACTGAATTACATACAGATGAGCGAGGGAAGGCAGCGCACACTCTGAATCATAATTCAGGTGTTTTATATACCCATCTACCACTAGAAATTCAGTTTCAGAGAGCATGTGTTTCTTACTAGCATCATTATTATTACCACAATTTGGTACTACATGTATTGATCTGTTGGCCTTGGCGGTTTGGGGGACGGGGTGAAGCCTGGGCCACAGGACTGGGGTATCGAACCCATGATGCAAAGAATCTTCCTGTTCCCCAGATGAGCATGCTGCACTTGAGCTATCCTCCAGCTATATAGTTGCACTTGTGGATCATTTTACAAGATGGAGCTAATCTTCGTAGATGTTAGCATTGTGTACACAATGGAGTGTAAGAGGGGAGGGAAAAAAAGAAGAGTGTTCACGTAGATGTTCATATAGGTCAGTGGTTTGCGAAGTTTGGCACACCAGATGATTTGTACTGCACATCCCATCAGCCCTAGTCTGCATAGTAAACGCTAGGTACATACACATTTATGAATTCTGCTAATGGCACTTGGATGGTGATATTTCTCCATTTAATACTGCCAGACAATATTTCAGAAAACACTTATTTAATAGTTAACCGTTAATGTTATTCCAACATTGTGCTTAACTGTCCCACCAGTGGAAGTGTGTTTTTCAAGGGTCCTAGACAATCTTGGAAAAGTATATATAATTTCCTTTGTAGTTTTTAAAGAGATTTGAACAAAAAATTTGACACGGGTTCAGGGATCAACAGAAGACTTGGAACAGACAGGTCTCGTTCAAAGAATCATTTACTGGTGTCAAACACATGCGATGAAGTTAAGTCTGTAGGATCTTACAGGCAGATGCTGTAATAAAATATAATATAACTCAATGTACCTTTGCAGAAGGTCACAGAAAACACAGCTCTGTGAGCGAGGGCTTCAAACTCTAGTCTAAGCTCAACATCAAAGCACCCCAGTCTACAACGGTTTGCAATCAGGGGGCATAGCACCAAATCCATCACACAGTCATCACAGTTCTGGTGTGGTTCACACAAAGTTACCCTTAGTTCCCAAGTTTTTTTTTTCTTTTATCATTTATTTGTTTTTGTTTGTATAAACTTTTACAAAAACTTAAAAAACAACAGAATAATTTACAAAATTACAAATTTACAAAATGTACAAATGTAATATACATCATATTGCTTTTGATTCATACATCATGTAAAAACAGGAATATGTAATAAAATTTAGAAGAAAAACAACTCAAATAATCTAGGATAACTAATAAATCTCATGTTACATTCAAATACGGTTTTCTGCACATTTGGTAAAGAAAATCAATGTGAACAAAATATTCCTCAATGAATTGGGACGAATTTACTAGACATGACCTTCCTATCATACCGCAAATTGCTCTATGCTATTCCAGCTCGCAAACGTTCCTTAGAAAAGCAATCTTTCTTATTTTCAATGGTATTGATTTAACATGGAGCATTTCAAACCATAAAAATTCACTATTTAATTGGGATGTATCAACAACAAAATATTCAAAGTATTCAATTCTTTTCGGGAGTAGTTTTGGGCACATTAAGAGCAGATGATATAGCGTTTCCTTTTTGTCTAGTATCCAGCAGTACCTACAGTATTTATACTCTCCTGCTGTGGGATATTGAATATTTCGTATTTCCTGTGTATTTAGCACATTTGACCTAAATCTTTCTGATTGCCCATGCAGGATATTTTAACATGTATGATTCTGGTTCTGGAAACCATTTCCAAAATGGCACAGTTTGGGAATTTCTCCATATCATAGCTTCAATTAACTTTTAATATGGTGCAAGTAAATCAGGAAGAAACTTTATACCATAGCTAAGCCGGGGGATTTTCTTTAGCTGTCAAATTCAATACAAGCTTAGATGGAATAACTACGGTATTTCCTTTCAATGACTTTCAGCTGTTTAGCAGCATCAGAGGCCTTCTGTTTCAAACAATTTTTAATGAGGTTATTCGTTGGAACACTTGAAATGCAAAAATGTAATATTTCATCGTTTTTTGTTGTTTGATTTTAGTGCCATCACAATGCCATAAAAAGGCAGCAGATTTTTTTGTACTATGGCCCAAATTTATGATCACAGTTTTCGATGCATTTATTTTCAATTTAATTTCCTTTATAAACATGGCAAACACATTAATGAGTCGCTGCAACCCGACTTTTGTAGTATCAAATAACAGAAAGTCGTCTGCATAAGCGAGCCATTGTATGTTTAAGATACCCAGTTTTGGAGATACAAGTCCCTTCCCATCCAAATATGTCCCAGCAGAGGAAACATATAGATTGAATAAAATTGTGGCAAGCACACAGCCCTGCTTTAAGCCATTACAGGCCTTGATAGCTTTAGACATGAGGCCTTCATTGTTCAATCTTACACATATCATGGTATTTGAATAAAGATTTACCAATATATCAAGTAAGTCACGGTCAATTCCCAACTCCATAAGTTTTCTCCAAAAGGTTGGCCTGTCAACCATATCGAAGGCCGCAGATAGATCTATTGATGCAGCATAAAGAGATCCTTGCCCCTTGGAATGTGCATTTCATTGCAACTGAGTCCCTAACATACCTCCAGCATCCGTGCCAATTCCCTTTCTAAACCCGATTTGTCTAAAGTCAAGTATATCATTATCATTGATCCACAAAAGTAACTTATCCAGCACTACAGAGGAGAACATTTTTACTTCAATGAAATTGGGCGATAATTCAGAGGGCACATTCGATTAGCCTTATTGAATATCAACATGATATAGGACAATAACCAAGACTCGAGTATAGCCTCTTTATCAACTACATTGCTAAACAGAATGTGAAGAATATGTGCCATAGTTCCACGTTCTGCTTTACTGTTTCAAAGGACAGATTATTCGGACCCGGAGTGTTAGATGCCTTTGATTTAAGTATGTAACCCTTTATGTTCTTAATGGATGCATCTAATATCCATTTAATTTTATGTTTTTCCAATTACATTTTTCCTGAGGTGTATTCACTGTATAGACTTTCAAAATGTTTTGTCCAAACCGCAGCATTTATTGGGTTCATGGTTAGGTGGGTTTGAGCTACTTTGGTGCTGTTTATTAATGACCAGAAAGATCTGGAGTTTGAATCCTTGATGGTTACAAACAAGGCTTCAGAATATTTTTGGTGGATGGCAACTCTGTGATTAATGGACCAATTTTTATAGCGCTGCCTACATCTTTTCAATAATGTTTCAGCCATCTCAACATTCATGTTTTGCTTCTTTATCTCTCGAATTGCTTCATTTAATAAGGCTTTTCGATACTTTGTTTCTAGGTCATATCTGGGCCTGGGAGTGATTTTCGTCTTTATCGCGGCCTGATCATTCATACAATGTTTACGCAACACATTCTCAAGATGGACACTAAATCTATCAGCTGTGTACATTTTAAGTTTACTCTATAGCGTCAGAGATTCGTACTCGTATAACATCAAGGTGTTACATTTTTCTATTTTACCTGGGTTCCATTTTAGTCGTGAGCCTTTAACATTGATTTCTATGTTCTCAAAATAAACATTTAATGCATCACTTTCTTTGTCCATGGCAAATTACAGGACAGCATTGCATGGTCACTAAATTCCGTAGAGAGAACCTCGCTATTTTCTATTCTAAGATATAATTCTGTACTAACAAACATATAATCGATTAGGGTGCCTCCCCTCTGGCCTGCCATATTGGTTTAGAATTGTGCATGATATTTAGGACCCAACTTTTTGCGAACGCCATCCATAGACTGCCTCTAAACATTTTGCTTCTATCATTGGAATTGGGATCACCCTGGGAGGTCAAAGCCCATACCATGTCGCAATAGCCATGTTACAATCAGCGTTCAAATCACCAGCAAGAATGATTAAACCATCCGGTTTCAGTCCCAGCCAATCGTCTATTAGTGTATCCAATTTACCAATTGCCAATTCCAAGTCACTATCTGTGTATTCCAGAGCGTTTCAGTAGATGTTAATTAACATTAAGTACAATGTACCCTTTTCACTTAGTATTTTGAGTGTCACAATCATAATTGATTTCAAAATATGAACTTCAGATTCGACTATTATTGATTCATCATTTCGCATGTCAAGGGCAAGACCTCCTTTGGGGCGACCGCTCATTCTGGATTTAGTTTGGATACTCTAAACTTCAGAGCCATCCCATTCCATGAGTCCTCTAGCCCAAGTTTCCTGCAATAGGATTAAGTCATATAGAGCCAAAGATTCACATATTTTCTTATTTAAAGCAAAATGGGAGCTTCCTCTTGAATGCCATGATACTATACTAAAGTTGCGCTTTATGCTAAAGCGGTTTCCCTAGAGCTTTCAATTGCGAAGTTGAATTTTTTAGGGATAGTGCCAAATCACGCCATTCAAACATGTCTTTAAGGATTCCATTATCGGGATCTTGTATTTTCATGGTTTCTACTCTCAAATATTCAGGCGGATCCATTCTTTCCATGTTACATGTTCCTGTTAACACGTTAGGGGTAATTTGCTGATAGTTGAAGATATCGAAGCCTCTTCTCTGTAGAGTACCAGCTTCTTTCAGTAACAGAGCTCTTACGAGAGGTGATGGTATCACCAGTCGTACATAATCAAATCTATATGCATGGATGTAATCTACCAACTTTATATCTGCTGACGTAATTAGATTTAATTCTGGGATGTCTGCAAATAGACTTCAAATGTAAGGTCTGTTCAACGACCAGGGACGATCCTCATCAAATATATACTGTAATATCAGACTTGGTTCTTGTGGGAACGTAACTTTCCGTAAATAATTTGTCTGATCAATAGAGAATGCAAAAATATTTACAACCCCAGACTTTTTTCAAAGGTCGAGGGCCTGTTCTGTGGTTGATGGCCTCTTGGGCTTTGAAGGTCTTCGTCCAGATGACAATGATTTCTTCTTCAGCTGTCCAGGGCTGATTTTCAGGCTGCAGTCATTCTTGCCGTGAACTCCAGTCAATGGCTGAAGGCTGAGTTCTGAGCTAGTCACTGACTCAAGTAGATGATGACCTCACCACAGGCTCTGGCTTCTAGGTGAGCACTCCTGGCTTGAATTCTAAGTTAACCTTCTTGGTTAAGATCCTAGTGTGCCCTCCTGGTTTGTGTTCTTAGTGACCCTTACTGGATTGGGTTCTCACAAAGTAGATTTTTGGTAACATTTTGGGCTTGCTAGTCGCATTGGGTGTATGTCTATTGATCCCAAAAAATGTCATTTGCATATGTATAAGCTGACAAAAACTGTGTCCCAGTAGCAACTGGTCGACATTCAAATACATAATGAAACTGACCATCTCAACGATGGCCTACAAAATCCACAGACAAATATAGGATAGGTTCTCAAACTTTCTTATGATTTATAGCATATTCTCAGGGAGATTGTGGTGCGTCCAGACAAAGGGGGACCTAATTACTTTGCTCCACCAGCACAGTGTTCCATCCAACCTAACCCAGGCCCCTCCACAACCCACAATGATCCCCAGACTTGGACTAATGCCAGGTAATCCCTACTATCAAAGCTAGTCTAGCAAAGGAGGGCCTAAAGGCCATAGCCTTCTCTGTTGGTCTTCCTAGAGGCCTACTCTATTTGAGGGTCTCAGATTAATGTTCTCTCACCACCCTCTACCCCGTCTGACTACTCACCTCTCTCTCTTTGCCCGACTCCACTCCTTTCTCTCATCCCTCCTCTCCCTGCACCTAATCTATGATCCTTAGTCATTATACCACTACTTTGGGGGGCGTGGCCAGCGCGCATGGAGTGAGGACGTGTTCTCCTCGTGCTCCTGCCCGAGATCTTACAACGGACCGAATCGTTCGGCCTGCTTAAGCTGAACAAGCACGCCTGAAGTAGCTATGGGAATAAGAACCGTCTCCCTACCCTCGATGAAGTTTCTGCAAGAAAATCAGACCGCGATAACGGTTGACCGAAGCGAACAGAGAGGAGGCCCCGGCCCAACAAAATGGCGGCGCCCGCAGGCCCCATCTGAGATGCACCGCTGGAGGACGGATAGCCTCCGGAGGCGAGAGAGGAGGGCCCACAGCGTCCAACCCAGTGACCCGGCGACACCCCGGGGGGGCGGACCCCCGCAGCCGGCTGTGACCCGGATCCCTATCTCCGAGACCGAGTGCCGGGAGGAAGAGACAAAGGGGGGAATCCTCAGCGCAAGACCGCGTGCAGAAGAGGCGCTGGCTGGCGGGAGGTCGCGAGAGACATGGAGAGACACAAAGAAGAGAGAAGGCGACGGGCGGTTCCCTCCAGAACATCCACGGGCTGACGACTCCCCATCTGCAACGACCGCCCTCGCAATTGATCCTACATATACGTCCCCGCTGAATGGGAAAAGGCCGCGGAGCACGCCCAAAGACAGGCGATGTCGCCCCCAAAAGCAAATTGAAAACCGCGACCATGGACTCCTTCACCACGGTCAGGATGAAACAACATCAGGGGACAGAGGTAGCAGACGACCCGACAGCTAAGGAGGACGATCCAACAAATACGCAAGTGCTACAAGCCATAGCGGCGCTACGGACGTCCATCGAAACCAGGATTGATGAAATCAAGTCGGACATGCAATTGATGAGACAGGACGCCCGTAACCTTACAGAAAGGGTGACCACAACGGAGGCAACGCTCCAAGACAACGTTAACTACACCACAGAACTTAAATCTAAGGTCCAAGACCATGAGTTGCAAGTAGCGCGGCTAGAGGTGCGATCAGAGGACGCTGAAGGACGTGCTCGCCGCGGCAACATCCGAATCCTGGGGGTACCGGAAGACACAGAGGGCCCAGACCCGACTGAATTCGTAGAAACGATGCTCTTGCAAGAAATCGGGGCCGGCAAACTGACCCAGGGCTTCTCAATAGAACGGGCCCACAGATCGCTCCAGAAGAGGCTCCCTCAGGGGCTCCCGACCACGCCCTATTATTGCAAAAGTCTTGAACTTTCGCGACAGAGAGACTATACTGAGATTCTCAAGAGAAGGAGGGGAGATCGAGAAACATGGCGCCAAAATAGTCATTTACCCAGACTATACCCCTGCGGTGCAGCAAGCATGGAACTCATTTGTACCGGTGAAAGCTAGGTTACGCAAGCTAAACCTCAAGTAGATGCTACTGTACCCGTCCCGCCTTAAGGTACTATACAAGGGGAAAGCTATCTTTCTTGAGACTCCGGCAGCGGAAAATATGTGGCTTGAGGACAACAACCTTGCTGATGATAAGGAAAGCACTACGCATGAAGTCACATGCCATTGAAAGCACCAAACGACAGGAAAATGAAGGTTAGATACTGCCGAATGAATACCGGACCGCTTGAGATCTACAATTCTACGTACGCCATGACGGGCAGGAGCGCACCGACCCATGCGAATAACAACGAAGCCGACGCACCCCCCTGCAACACGTGGAGGCCGACTGCCGACACACCACCCGCACCGGGAGGCCTGGAAAGGCCTGGAAGGATCGGGTGCCCCCGAGCGCTGCAAGTTTGAGGCAACTGCTGGGGGCAGTTTTGAGTTGAAAGGTTTGTTGCCCTTATTCACTAGAATGAGGATTGTTAATGTTAATAAGTCTCCAATTGACACTGAGAGGGAGGGAGGGAGGAAACGATGAGGATCGCGCCCCAACCCCAACACAGACCGACCCCTGGTTAACAGGTCCAGGCCCGGGGGCGGCAGAGGGGGGAAAGAAGGGGACAACAGATCCGTTACTAAACCCCTATGGCTGCGACCACCATAAAAATAATGACATGGAACGTAAGGGGCCTGAGGACTTATCTCCGAACAGGATTAAAACCTACCTGCACAGAAAAGGGGTAATGATAGCATTACTACAGGAGACCCACTGCACGGCGGACTCGGTGGCCAAGCTACAAACACATTGGGGTGGACAGGGGTTTGGTACCACTTATTCTAAATACGCAAGAGGGGTCTACACCTGGATTCACCCGCAGCTCCCATTCCGGGTGGACAAAACTGAGAACCCGGAAATTTGGGGATTCATTGAACAAGAGGCAGTATGCATCATGAACTCCTATCTCCCTAACAATAACATACCGTCCTACCTGAACTCACTGTACCCTAGAGTTGCACAGTACAGGAACGATCTCTTTATTTGGGGGGGGGGATTTTAATTGTGCACATGACCCACTGCTGGACAGATCCACACCACAGCTAGGAGGCCCATCGACCGCTACGACAGCACTATCCGCCATGTTGGGGAGGCTGGAAATGACGGATGTGTGGCGGTATAAACATCCTGAAGCACGCGAATACTCATTTTTACTCATCCCCACATAAGTTACACACAAGACTAGATTACATATTCATAGACAGGGAACACTCACCCCGGGTGGAGGGAGCACAATACTTGGGGAGGACTATCTCTGATCACTCCCCTCTCCTGATAACATGGAACCACAGAGGGCCCAGACCCCCCCATTCCCATGTGGAAAATGCCCACAGACGCCCTGAGGGACCCAGCCTTCCGAGAAGAATTACGCGATTCTATTGATGCATACCTAGAGGTTAACACTGGTAGTGTAGCTTATAATAGCACAGTGTGGGAGGCTCTAAAGGTGGTAACCAGGGGAGAAGTAATTGCAAAGGCAGGAGGTATCAAGAAGCAGCTCAGGAAAAAACTAGACCTAATGGAACGGCAGATTGAGCGACTTGAGGCTACCCCCGTAGACACCCAACAGAGGGAAGAGGAGCTTGTGAAACTTAGAGAGCGGAACATAACTGCGTGGAACAGGCTGGAAAAGTTTGACTATACTGCCAGAACAAATAGAGCACACGTTGAGGCCGACAGACCGGGCAGACTACTCGCCTGGCTTTGCCGTAAAGAGCACCCCAAACACCCCACCACCTCACTACAAGATGAGGATGGAAACACACACTGTATGCAGCAGGGCATAAATGACACTTTCACTCGCTTTTACACCCACCTGTATTCACATGAGGAGCAGGTCCCCCATGAACGGTTGATAGAAACACTAGAAGAGATAGGTCTCCCCAGGCTGTCCCCTGAGCAAGCCGACTCCCTAGAAGCAGAAATCACGCCCGAAGACGTTACCGATGCAATCAGATCCCTGGCCACAGGCAAAGCACCAGGAACAGACGGGTTGCCCACAGAGTTTTTTAAAACGTATGAGTCCTCCCTGACCCCCCTATTACACGCAGTATACCAGGAGGCATACGAAGAAGGGATACTACCCGAAAGTATGAGGGAGACGCTTGTGATCCCGATCCTCAAGCCACTCCACTCACTCTTCACACTGCCTCACTTCCTTACCCCACTCCCTTTCTACCCTCACTCTATTCTCAACTGGTACAACTCTCTCTCAGACACACTACCTTACCTGCACTCTCTTGGAACACCGCCACAATCTTCGCAACACCCCACCATCTGCTTTCCACCAACTCCACCTCTGTCCTATCCGAAGATCTTTCATTATATAGCCAGTAACCTAGCTCGGCGGGTTGAGAGCGCGCTGCTGCGATCGCCACGTCGCAGGTTTGAATCTCGGCAAGGTCATCTAAGCGTTTCATCCTTAAGAGGTCTACTTTGTTGGTATGACAATATGTGCTATGTAAAACGCTTTGGTGAAATCGCTGTATATACATCATTATCATCCTTCTATCTGGCTGATAGCCCAGTCTAACCTGCACTACCCTTACCATGGGTCCCCATTGGTTCCCGTGGTCACCTGCTCCATGTGGTCAATCTAACCCTGATCTTTCCCCAAGGGGTTGGGACATTGGGTCACAGATTTTAAAACTGCAGGTAAGCCCTACCCCCTTTCTGGTCTCTGATGTCTCTGCGTAAAATGGTTCTTTTTCCCTGCGTGGTTTCCCCACACCCGGCAACAGGATTGGGTCCTCCAAAGAATTGTTGAGATTTGTTGATAGTGAGGCCCCCCGGGATGTGCGGTTCTGCAATGAAAACATAAAAGCACTGGCCAGTATAGAGAATGCCAGGCACTGTAGATAGGACAGTGGTAACTAAATGTATACTAGCCAGGCACTCTGCGGAGTCAGCCACTGGGGTCCCCCTCAACTCCTGCACCAAACCTCTGCGGTATGATCAGCCCTGGCAATGCCCCAGTAGGCTGCCTTCCCAAGGTAGAGAGGGGTCCCTGCTCCCCTCTGGCACGGGCATGTCCCTACCTCTGTCACAAATACATCTGGACGGCATAGGGAGAGTGGTCGTCAAAACATACGAAGAATTACCGATCACTCCAAAAAAGGGATTTTAGGAACATATACTAGAAGTAAAGGTGTGTAAAATACTATCCTGAGTACATTTCTTTATTAAAAAAAAGGCCATTATAAAATGTTAGATAGCCTCATGCAAAATCATGTTTAGGAGTAAAATGTTGTGAAGCGAAATGGAAGCTACTAGGGAGAATGACAGGAGAGGTTATCGATCAGTTTCACTCGGTTTGATAGCTCTGAGGTGAGTGAAGATGCAGTCTACAGTTTCCCCCACCACCACCTCTCAAACAAAATCAACAAAGATTTAGTAAAATGATCTGTCCTATCATTGCGGTGAAGGGGAGATGGGCCAGAAAGTCACATTTGCAGAAATTGGACAGCTAAGCAGGTACAGTGTTGATGAGAATTCCAAAACAAGTATCACATACAGAGACATCAATTTAAACGTTTAATTGTTTTGAGCGTGTACATTTGTTAGACGTAAATACACATTTTTTAAAAAACAGGATGCCACTGACCACCGTCAAGTCGAAGAGAGGAAAGGACAAGCCAGCCCATGAGCGTCACATTCACATGATGGAGAAACCGAGAGTAGATCAAGTGAGGGGAAGTGTTCCCAGGACAGTATGAAATAATATCATGAATTGGCCATTATGAAAGGCGAGGAAATAATTCACACCAGTGAACGACAAAAAAGGAAACTGGGAGAAATAAAAGAAAAGGCATTTGAAAGTGACACGAGTGCTTGAGGTGTAATGAAAACATCATACGGGGCACGCTGGGGCATATTGCAAGGGCACATTGGTAAAGCGAGACAGAAATTGGGAAATTACCCAAATATAAAGATATAGACATGCCAGAGGCACTGCAAGTATCACAAGGTAGAAGGCAATGGTATTATACGAGCATTATAGAGATGAGAGCAAGATCATCAATTCTGGCACCAGATTCAAGTCAGAAATCATGAACACAACATGTAGATGGTACGCCACCTATATACAATTCACGTCCATTACCAATCACAATTGTCACTGTTCACTTTTGCCCATTTCCCCAAATTCACATACCCCGAACTAGTCACCTTCGTCGATGGCAGGGTAAGTACTAATTTAACCCCAAAATATTCATTGAGTTTTGAAATTCAGACCATAAACCATATTGTTCGGAGGCTGCTATTGCTATAGCTTAGAACATATCCGCCCCACAGCCCCAGATCCAAAATAACCGTTAGATCTAGCGTCCAGCAATCAGAGTCACAGCACACCTCTATTAATATGGGTGGAGCTGTGGGGCTACCCATAGGTCGACAGCAAATAATCAATAGGAGAGATAATCCATCCAAAAATGGAGAAAGGCAAACTTTGGTGGAAATGGAGGGAGTCGATTGACTAAACCATCCAACGAGTATGTCCGCTAGTACTCTCCAATGGCATCAAATGTCCAAATTTTTGTCCTGGAATATTTCTGGGGCCAAAACGCATCTGACAGCGATTGGTGTAAGTTCTTGGAGGGATTTAATGTTATCTGCCTCCAAGAAATGTGGGCGGTGGACCAGGTAGAATCTCAAGGATATTTGTCCTTTCACATAAAGGCTCAGAAATGGCCACGGGGAAGACCCTGTAGGGGCATTCCAATTTCGGTGGAGCTTGGATTAAACTGGGATGTTCAGAAGGTCATTACTGGCTCCTTTGATCTGCAGCAATTAGAGATAAAAACTCCAGATGGCTTTTGCATATTATTATTTAATGTGTACAATAGGCCAAATTATTTTTTTTTAAAAGCACCTAGCACTGTTGCCATCCTACAAGAATGCATATCCAATTGGCAGTATATTAACAATGGGAGCTTCCAGCTTATTGTTATGGGGGACTTCAGTGTCCAGCTGGAACCTTTGAGGGAACTAGATGGGCTGTGGGTAGACCAAGACGAAGCTTGTGGCATTCCCACCTAGAATCTAGCTCTCAATAAACTCATATCAGTGCGGTTGATGTTACTCGAACTATGTATAATCCTGAACTACGAGCTGGTAATGGGCGCCTTCCAAATGATCAGCTGGACCAATATACATACCAGGGACCAACTGGAAGCTCCAGAGTTGATTATGCATCAGTCAGGACCATGATTGGCACCAGGTTGACGGTTTCCAGGTCATCAGCCATTTCAATAGCGGTCACAACACTTATTACTAACTCTGAAGGTTAAATCCCCGATTAAGCCTCAGATGTCTTCTGACACTACTGGTATCATTGTAGGTAGCATGCTCACCGATCAATGAAATGGCAACCATGCAACAAAGGAATCTAATCCCTGGCATTTACTGGGCCACTGTTGGGCACATCGAACAGATATGCGCTAATGTCTCTTCAAATAGGCAAACGATCAGGAATTTGATAGGTTGATTAAGTTTATTCAACCCTTGGTCACTAGCTCCAAACCTCCAATCAAAGAGGGTGCCAGGAGGAAAGAGGCTTGGTATGTCGGTGATTGTAGGGAGGCCAAGAAAGCTTTAACTTCTAACTTAGAGTTGAATTTCAATGGTTGATGGGGATCACCTTCGGGTCTTAAGAGGCAATTACAAAAATCTAATTAAGCAAAAGAAAGGTGAATTTCTGACTAATAAATGGGATAAAATGCTTGAGGCTGTCAAAAAGGGCGTTTCTGCTAGCTGTTGGAGTGCCATTACAGAGAGAGATTTGGAGTGGCGAAACAGAGATACAGAGCTGTTTAGCTACAGATCTATTGCATAGTCATTTTGATGGCCTGTATACATACCTCCATAGTAACCCCAATTCGGCAGAGGCGTTGCTAGGGGGGGTCTTAGGGGGCTATAGCACCTGGTCTTTTGGTTGTTGCCCCGGATAGAATCTCTTGAGCTACAACCAAAAGGCTAGCTAGCCCCCAGTTCCTACATTAGCGTATCACCGGGTCTTTTCCAGACCTAGCAACACCCCTGCAATTCGGTAATCACATCCTCAGCCGAGGGAGTGCAGCACTTAAGGGGACCGTGTCTCAAGTTCACACTGGTGAGGTTGCAAGGTGGAGTTCACAAGGTGGAGGTTGCTATTAAATGCCAGGTGGAAGGAAAAGTAGCCAGCCCCGACAAGGTCCCAATTGACTTTTTCAAGGGAGAACCCAAAATCTGTGCCCCAGTTTTGATGCGAATTTTCAATGCAATGTTGGTCATGAATAAGATCCCCAATTCTTGGCAGGATGTGGAAATAGCCCCTATCTATAAAAAGGGCGGGAAGGAAGAACCAGCATATTATTGCCCAATATCTTTATTGGACGCTTCATGGCAAACATTTGCCAAAGCACTCCCATAACATCTCCAGGGCTGGGTCTCTTCTGAAGGGCTGCTGAATCCTATGCAGGTAGGCTTCCGCCTGCATATGATCGTGCAAAAACACATACTGCTAATCAAGACAAAACTGTATGCGGTTTCTGTCGACTTGAAGACTGCCTTCGACAGCGTGCAATGAGGGTTATTATGGCAGGCCCTGTTGTCTAAGAATATGCCAGTTAATCTGCTGAAGCGGCTCCAACCTTTATATTCCAATAACACAGCAGGTGTCTGCTGGAGCTTGGCTGGGGATGCAACCAAACCTCTTAACGTTGCAAGAGGGGTTAGGCAAGGATGCGTCTTGGCACCCTTCTTGTTTTGTATATATATATATATATATATATATATATGTATATATATATATATATATTAATTGCATCATCGAAGAACTTGTTGAGTCCAGTCATGATCCCCCACGATTGGGGAAGGACAACATTCCAACACTGTTTTCGGCTGATGATGCCGTACTCCTGTTGACCACCCCGGCTGTCATACGAGAATCACTCCTTTGCTTTGCTCAAAAATGTGTATAGCTGGGGCTGGAAATTAACTCCAGCAAAATTAAAGCTATGGTTTTCAGCCCTAGAAATTTCAAAAATAAGGCCTTACATGTAAATTTTGGGGTTGTCGAACAGGAACAGGTCTCATGGTATGACTACGTGTGTATTAGTTTTGCTAGCAATTCTAGCTGGGGCTTATAATAATTGTTTTTTTTATAATGCGCTTAATACCAAAGAGGTTTCTAAGCGTGGATCCGGGATTCAAACCTGTGTTGCTCTGCGTTGTATTGCTTCCAAGACGAGCGCATTTCCACTGGGCTATACTACCCGTGCCAACTACACTGCCCTTGAGAATTATATAACGGTGCGCTGAAAAAATCTTCTTTAACCATGGCGGGGGCTCAGTTACACGACCCTAGCAGTTTATCAGTTGCAGGCCACGGCGTCAGCCTTATATGGCGCCGACATCTGGGGTCACATTAATACTCGATCATTACCCATATGGAATGTGCTCTGAGTCCTATGGATGAGGAGATAGGCTTAGGCCAGTGCTTTACTGGTTAAGGAATTGGGGTAATTCATCCCTAGATAAATATTGCAAAGCAATGGGGTGCTTGATGTCTCTTGAGAGGGGTGCAGCATCCCTTGGTTTGCATATGTCAAGAGGTGTCTTTTGACTCTGGATCTGAGCTGTTATTGGGACGACCCAGCATCCATTACCTAATAATCCAAGTTGTGAGGTCGTAGGACTAAGAGACAGGCACACAAGTGGCATGTTGATTGTAAAAGACTTTTATTCTCAAAAGAAAAGGGGGGAGGTTGGAGGAAATCATAACTTGCCCTACTTCTGAGAGGGGTTTCCCAGCCTCAACAAAACAAACTAATGAAACGGTCGGTGTCAGAATCTCCCAAGTTAAAGTTCACCATCCTGTGTCCAAATCCTAACCTATCCCTCACAGCTAAACTTAAGAAAAGAGAAAATGTCTCTTAACTGCCGACCTTTAGCCTGACCTTGTAGACAAAACACAAAAGTTCCACTAGACTCAAGGGGTTGGCTCCCTTTCCCCAGAGTCTTTCCAAGGTTATTTAAGTTTGTTTCTGTATTTTCAATGGACAATATGGCTCTGTCATTTACTTGACAGGCCTATCTCCCAGGCCTGATGACAAGGAGGGGTAGCTAGGATACTTCTTCTCAAGCTCTCTTGAGGGTCTCTGCTCCTCTGTGAGCAGACCCTTTCCCCCCAGATGTTATGTCAAGGAAGAGACGTCTGATTCTTACTTGTAGACTGGGCCAGGGTTCCTCGACCCACTATGAGTAGGTCAGGTCCCCAGATATCAAGATGTGGAAACTGTCCTGGCTTTCTACCCCAAGTTTGGCTCTGGCCTTCCGTCCAATTGTTTCAGGTCCCAGACCCTCGCCTTCGTACGCCTCTTCGGTTCGCTTTTCTGCCAAGTAGAGCACCCATGGGTTTCTTTCACAGCGTTCTCTTTCTCGGGTTTCACTTTCACCCACAGCCTTGGTTTTCTCTCCTGCCAAGTCCTCTGTGTGTCAATCACATATACAAACTTTGTATTCCTCTTTGTTAGGACTTGGGGAATGCTTCCCCAATAAGGGTTCCAGGCCCCCTTCTCTGGTGTGTTTACAATGTCTTTATAATCCAATCTCTCTCTGCTCCATAGCCCTGGTTTACTCTCCTTCCATGGTCTGTGAACCTTGTGTATTTCCCCAAGGTTTGTGCTCCCCCTTACTGTTAGTTTGGGTATGCTGTTCTGAAGCGGGTCCAGACCCCTTTCTCTAGGTTATTCACAGTGTTCTCTTGCTTTCGCTTTACCTCTGCTCACAGACTTGGTTTACTCTCCTGCCAAGGTCTGTGTATCCCTTCTGTCTGCCAGTCGGGCTATGACCTTCTGATGTGAGTCTGCTTTGCTACGGGACACCGTTGGCTTCTCTTCCCTGTGTGTCTGCGTGGCTCCTTCCACACTTTCGGTCCACATCGAGCGAGGAAGGTAGACGCCATTGTTCTGTTCCCTCGCTGTCTTTAAATGACAGCTGACCAATCGCGTTACTGCAAAGGCTAGAGTGTATGCCGGAGTTCAGGTTGGCGATCCTAATTACTTGTTGCCTCTTCCTCATCCCAATGGTTTCTATCTGAGATGTCTTGCCAACGCACATGGGGACATTAGGTATTGGGGAATGGAAGGGGCTTTGAGGGAAGGTGGGTGGGTTAAGGAGATGCTGCGTTTTCACAGATTTACCACTGCTCTCAATGGGGTCCCTCCTCCCCATGAGATCCTCACACTGAGCACCAACCTCCCAGGGGAAATCCCGTGTAGCAGCCTCACCTACCTGGCCTCATGGGACCGGGCTCCCTCATCTGAAGCAATGGCGAGAACCCAGGGTTAAGATGGCATTCTCTGCTTACAAAAGGGCCAATATGGAAAGCGGTTGCCTCACCCTGGTGCAAGGTCCTGATTACTTGACTCATAAAGCTAGCTTTGGATATGAAAGTTACCTTGATATCATAACTCCTACCTTTGCTCGTGCCCTCTATTTGGAATTTCGCACTGGCTGTTTGAAGGCACAAAAGTTCACTGGCCGTTAGACGGAAATGGCAGGTGCTAGTTGCCTGGTTTGCAGCACTGAAGAAGAGTCTTTGTTGCACTTCATACTTATATGTGAAGGATTGAAAACTTAGAGTTCGGTATCTAAAACCTCTGTTGTTACTGCATGGCATTTGTACGACAGCCGAGGTCATGTGCTTTTGCAAATCTACGCTCAACTTGGATGTTGTGTATTTTGTGTCAAAGTCCACACACTGGGCCTGGCTAAGAAGGAATTCCAGCAATTGATTATAAAATGATTGTTCATCTAGTTATGTGTTTAGATAGCTTTTTGTACATTTTAAAGTTTTTTAAAATTTTGCTAGCTTTAACCTCTGGATTATTTTTAATCCAGTTATTGTCATAGGATTTTGTAAAATGTTAATCCATAGACCAGAATGGCTATATCATGTGTTTCACTTGGATTTTAAACTGGTGTAATTTTATTAGCAAATTATCTTTATACCCGATGACGCAAAAGTCGAATAAAGGATTACAACAAAATTATTTCAAATGATTGGTTGGGGTTGAAATCAGGGAGTTTTTTTAGTTTATAAACCCCGTCCGGGGTTTTGATTACAGACCTTTTTTGCCGTTTTTTTTTTGCCGGGCCCCGATTTCGAACTCCCGAAATCGGGTCCCGGCGCAACTTTTCCTGTGAGAATGGGCCCCCATTTCCTCCCCCTTCCCCTCCCCAGCGCTCTCCTCCAATGCGAGGAGTGTGACTGTTAGCACACCCCCTCCATGACCCCCGCAACGGGCCAACGAAACAGAAGTAGGACTAAAGTCGAATGTGTATTTTCTTTAGTCCTACTTCTATTTCCATAGCCCGTCCGGGTTTTTTTTTTAGAAAATCTGGTCACCCTATCCATGGGGGAATTGGAGTTGACGGATGTGGCCATCTGTACAGGAAAAGATGTGGAGAGAGGTAGGAGGGAACCCACTTTTACTAACATTATTTCGGCTGACAGAGAAAGGGAGACTTTAAGTCCTGTTGAAAATGGGCCGGATGCAATTCATGACGAAAACCCTATTGAAGTGCAATTTATGAACTCTGGCAGCTTAACAAGCACGGATAAAGGTGGAATGTTGAAAGAAGGAGCCAATAGAAAGGAGGACTGCCAAAGGCCCAAAGCAAACTCCCAGAGCTGGTCGGACATAAACTTAACTCCAAGAAAGGATCCAGGATCTTTAGAAGGGTGGTATAATGAAGGATTGGCTGCTCACCTAATAAAGGAACTGTCTCCTCTCACTGTAAAAAGTTCACAACAAAAACGCAGGAATTTATCCTGTAGAACTGAACAAGTGCGTATTCTTGATGAATCACTAAAGCAAGCAGAGCTAAATGTGGAAATGGAAGCTACGACAATTACCAACCAAAATCCAATGTGGGGCGTTATATAATGCATGGTAGAATGTAAATCTGCCTCTCAACAAACGGAAGAGGAGGAAGGAAGGAAAAGTTGGTGCTCGGATAAAGCTCAAGGGCAGACCCACCCCCCCAAGATCGCTCGACTCGGGCAACAAGTTTTTCAAATCGGAACTTGATGGATGAACAGGAGGTTGGCTCAGTATTTGAGGGGAATGATACCCAAAGCTCACAGTGCTCGTCTATGTCTTCCTCTGACTCACCCCAACAACGGTCTGACTGTATGAGTAAATCTAGAGGGAATAGAGAACCCCCTCTGAGAACAAAAGAGTGGGCCCAGCTACAACAACTATTGATGGCGTCACTAACAACGTCGCTCCTGCCATTCACAAGACTATATGAGCAATAACAACTAGTCTCCAGGATCAGTTTACCATCATCACAGAAATATCCAATAAACTGATGGTGATGGAGGCAATTGCAAAAAAGATGGAAGTTCGAATGGATAAAGAGGCGGAAGTCTTGGTAAACTGGCAAAATCACCTCTGAGATCTAGAAAACAACTATCATGGAGGCGCTATTGCTGGATGATGAATGGATCAGGTCTCAAATTAAAGCCCTACAGAAATTGAGTGGGGAGGAATCTGACAGCTGTGTAGTAACTCAAAATAGACCTGATCCTAAAGAGTCCATAGAGCCTATCCTGCCTACACAAGACAAACAAAGTGCCAAAATGACTCCTAAATAAGTAAACATCTTCTTGATGTTTAAGCCCTCAGGAGCAATGGAGGAGAGATCAACTCTGGTGAATATTACTAAGAAAAGCCGGAAAAATATAAAGAAATCTAAGAACATGCCCCATGCACAAAAAAAGGAAATCAAATGGCTCAAGGGCATTCTTAAGAAATGTACCCACACCACTTCGGAGTGATAATAGGCCAGAAAGAAAAAGAGCTCGGAGGGAGGTGACTAATGACGATGAAACCCAGAGCATAAATTCAGTGAAGCCATGTGAAGTGGAAATGGAGGAGGAAGTCCTAGAAATATCAGATGCTGATCTGAGTGATCTCATAGAAAAAATTGAAAGAGTGGAAGAAGATGAGATGTGGAAGGAGGTCAGCAATTCCGAGTGGGAGAAAATCGAGAGTCAATTGGAGGCTATGATAAAGCCCCTCCAGAAGGAGGGGGAGAAAAACAGAGCGATAAACAGCAAGCATCATTATCATTACAGGACGAGAGACCATTCATAACGTTGGAGGAGAAGAGAAAGAGGTTTTTAGCTAATGAACCCACTAAAATGAAGATAAAGGAGTGGGGGAGAAGTCAAATAAAGGCACTACCTGTGGAAAATATGGGGATACGCCAGAAACCCACGAAGGAAATAAGAGCTACTTCTGAGAAACAAGATAAAGTAAAACACAAGGAAAAGTTGAAGAACCCCCTTGGATCGAGCTATGAAATCTACTTGGAAAGAATTGGCGGGGGCCCTAACTCACCAGTGCTTAACAGAAGGAACACTTTACAATTGCTGAACTGTATTATTCCTGCACACCGGATTTCCACGAGAGACATAAGCATTGTGGAATTTGTTGGAGACAAAAGGACTGATTGGATTATACTTTATTAGGCCACGCAACTGAAGAAAGAGCTAATCCTTTCCCTGAAAGATACATTTCTTCCTTAGGGTATGAGATAAGTGATTATCTGGAACAAATAAGAGCGAATTGGAGAGAAGTGACAATACAGAGAGAAATATTGAAGAAGGATTAAATCGATAACACTCATAGAAAAGTATGTACCACTGAAGAAAGATGCCCGGTCCCTACAAAAGAACATTTGAAAACCCTTAAAATTCACAATATCTAACCAGGAAAAAAGAGGTGATAAGGAAAGAGAAGTAAAAGATGCAGAAAAATGCTGATGTTGATTCATGGGTTGGCTAGTGTATGCCCTGTGTAATGATCAGGGAGAATAGATCCAAACCAGGCGTACGGGGAAGCTACTAAGGATAGCCTCTTGGAACACAAGGGGGTTTCGTTTCCTCTTCTCAGAAAAAATCTCGGAGTTAAAGCGATTTGACGTGCTGTGTCTCCAGGAGACATGGCTGAGGGAAGCTCTCCTATGTGATGGCTATGCAGCCTTCATAAACCCGGCCCCTAAGGCGTTAACTGGTCTTGTTAAATTGGACTCGGGCTGGAATGTTACAAAAGTGGAATATCGTAATCCATATGTACAGATTATGATTTTGGAACAAATGAGGCAGGTACAACAAACCCCACTCTTCATGATTAATACTTCCTGGCGAGTTAATATGGAGAAAGGTGTCAGGCTAACAGAGCCAATTGGAAAAGCGATCGATAAAGCATTAAGGAAAAGGGAGGATGCCAAAATCATAATCACATCATTGTCCAGATGACAATGATATTTTCTTCAGCTGTCCAGGGCTGATCTTCAGGCTGCAGTCATTCTTGCCGCGAACCCCAGTCAAGAGCTGAAGGCTGAGGTCTGAGCTAGTCACTGACTCAAGTGCATGATGACCTCGCCACGGGCCATAATCACATGTGGTGACTCGAATATTAAACTACTGCGTAAAAAGGGGCTTCCACTGAAAGAGAATGAATGGAACACAAGGGAATTTCAATGGATGAGTAATGTGGGATCAAGAGACATGGTTATGCTTGCTTAATGGCCAAGCATTGGGGGATATGCCAGGGAACTGTACTTGGATATGTTGACTACAACAATCATGTATTGACTATTGCTTTGTTTCTGGGAATATAAGAGAGAAGGCGGGGCACTTTACTATACTTCCACAGGTATTTAGTGGTCATGACCTGTTGGCCATCTCCATAAGAGAGGAAATGAAGAGAGACGTGAGGAAAGAAATGGGTGAGGTAGAAATAGAAAGAAGTGGTAACTGCCTACGATTGAAACAGGGTGAGGTGACACGGACTGCAAATCAATATATAGATTTGACCAGAGCGGATCCCTTATATGTAGAGTATCAAGGCATTCTGCAAGTATATGGCAAACTAGGAGGGGGTAAAGCAAAAAATTAAGGAGCACAGAAGCATAGATATGAACTGGGTTTGGTAAAAATGATAAAACTGCTCCAAAAGTCCATTAGGTTGATAAATAAAGAGGTGGACAGGACAAATAGATAGGAGGGTATTCGACTAGCTAGACAGCAGTATAGAAACTGGTTCATCAGCACAAGGGTTGTTAGGGTGCAGAATGATGCAGAATGCATGCTAAAAGTGGTCTGTACAAAAAGCACAAGAAATATGTGGGAGCTTATCAACAACGGGGGCTCCTTTGGATCAGAAAGTACTGTTAGCATGCAATCGGAATTGGACTGGGTTCAGCATTATACATCCTTGTTTGCTGACCCGGGATGGGTTGTAACTGAGGTGGTAGAATTGCAGTCACGTTCTTGGAAATTTCCCTTTGATGAATTGGATGCCGAGATGATGATAAATAATCTCAGCTCATCTCGAGCCATGGGCCAGATGGTCTATCCAACCAGGAAATTTTAAAAAAATGGAAGCCAATGGAGCAAATTCTTGGTAATTTTGTTCTCCCACATTATGGCTAATAAAAGGATCCCATCATCCTGGCGAGAGGCAAATATAGTGCCTATCTTCAGAAAAGGGGATAGGGCGGTGCCGAAAAATTATCGCCCTATCGCCCTCATGGATTGCCTAGGGAAATTATATGCGAGGGTCCTGTTGAGAGATTTGAGATCTTGGGCAGAGAAGAGTGGTATTTGCGACCCGAGCAGTGGGTACCACTCTAAATCTCTTTATTATTAATATCTTGAAAGAGTGGACCCTCAAAACAGGAACGTGCCTATATTTAGGCTTTATAGACCTTGAACAGGCGTTCGATGGATCATCAGAGAGAAACTGTGGGCTAAGCTGAGAGCGTGGAACTGCCCTAAAGATCTGATAGAAGCCATAGAGGCGCTTTATACAAACACATCAGTTAGAATTCGACTCTCAGGAAAGGGTCAGCTGTCACAAAAAGATCCCCACATATCGAGGACTTAAACAAGGTTGTGCTCTGGCCCCTATTCTCTTCTGCCTTTACATCGCAGACTTGAGAGACACGCAGAAGGAAGTTAATGCTTTCCCCCAAAAAATTAATGGAGTGGTAGTGCCTAGGATGCTTTTTGCAGACAACCTTGTTTTTCTTAGATTTAACACCAGTGGGAGTTCAGCGTAGGATCCATGCCTTTAATTCCTACTTGATAGAGAATGGCATGAGGATTAATGTCGCAAAATCTAAAGTATTAACAATGAAATCGGCCGATAAGAAGAAACTGGAGAGATTTATATGGAGGGTGGACACCGAGCAGCTTGAAGTGGTGGAGACCATGATTTATTTGGGAACTAACATTAATAGAAATATCAATGACCAGGGGCAATATATACATTTAAGATCAAGACTGACCATCTTAACGAACCAAGGGAGAGCCTTCCATAGGAAGTTTGCGAAATATACGATGATTCCTATCGTTTCTTTCTATAAGCAAAAGATTGCACATGTTCTCACATATGGATCCGAGGCCGCTTTACATCTACCTTAGGAAATATGGGAGAAACTAGAAGCTCAATTTTGGCGGACACTACTGAGGCTCCCTAATGCTGTACCAATGGTTACTATCAGACAAGAGCTGAAGCTACAATCCCTAGAATCCATGGTCCTATGGAAATCAATCGCAATATACAGGAAGTGTATGTTTGAAACAACTTTAGCTCCGTTTGCAATTTTTGATTCTACTAAAGAAGGTCAAGATAAGTATGTAGCCCAGTGGAAACTGAAGGTGGAACAGGTCCTAGAACAATAAGATATGATGGTGAGCGACATAGCTGCTAATCCATCGAAAGTTAAACGAAAGTTGCAAGAATTGGATTGGGTAAGCACATTGGATAAATGTGATCAAACAAAATGATATTGCTAGAGAACCATGGAAAAGAAAGGCTTAACCCCCCCCCCGCCCACTTTCCTGCAGAAATGTCCATCTCAATACTATTGTGACTTGCTACTTAGATGTAGACTAAACACACTAGCAACAGGTAAAGGAGAGTGGGTGAGGAAAATGCCTGGTATTATAAATGCCCAATGTAACTTCTGTAAGGAGAAAGATTCTGTGGAGACATTATGCCACTTGGTAACTGCCTGTGACACCTTAAAAGAAACTAGAAGGCTCAATCTAGCGAATTGTGGAATGGATGAATCCACGCTGAGTTCGCAGGATTGGCTGGCATGGGTTCTTATCAGTCTAGTGATTGCGGTACTGAAAATGATTGAAGTGGTTTTAAAAATGAAGAAGGAAATGAAAAAAAGGGAACATGGGAACTAATTATGTTTTTACTATTTGCCTGCTTCATCCTTTTCTTTTGTTTCTCTTTCCCTTTCTCTTGAAATGTGGATGCATACATGAAGTTAGGATAGAAGTGATAGGATGATTTAACAATGTTAAAGGTTTGTGGTTGTGGCCACTGTGTGGTTTTTTGTTCCTGTTTAAACCAATAAAACATTAAAATAATAAAAAATAAATTACATAACTGGATTTGGTGGTTATGAGCAGGGGGGCCTCGTTTGCTACCTAATGAGGCCTTGGGAAGTACTGTCTGTGGATGTCCTGGCTCCTGACACCTGGCTAGGGAACACCTTGCTCCCTCTTTCCCCAAAATATGGACATTTTCTACATCACAAGGAACACATTTTCAAACGGGTATTTTGCACTAAATTAAACTGCTATATGTTGTCATATAATTCATGAACATTGGATGTACTGTTTAAATTGATGTATATTTCTCTATGTAGAGGGAATTATTCTTTGCATTCAGAAGTGGCTATTCAGAGTATGAATATGAATGTGATTGCAAAGTTTGGACAGTTTCCTGGTGTAGACAAAGGAACTTGCAGTATAGAAAGACCTGAGATAGGAGATTAAGGCGGGTGGGTGGGAGGGGAGGTATGGGGGGTATGGGGAGTAGCCCACATGACAAATGGTCAGTCAGAAGTTATTGATTTCAGGGTGCTATAGGAGCCCATCATGGCTTTGAGTACATTCCCAACAGCTGATAACATTACATTGGTGACTTAATGATGAGTATTCCGGTATTCACTTTCTGAAATATGCTAATTTAAATATAAGTATAGCTCTCTTTATTACTATGATATATTGATTGGCCAGTTAACCGTTTCTGTAAACTTTCAAGGGATGACATACAGTCCATGTGAGACAGAAGAACAAGTTACTTACCCCTGGTAATGTCCTTTCAACTGGATGTTCCTCCGACGTTTTCCTCATCTTCTTATGATATCTCCTTCCAGCATCAGCTGCTTCGGAAAATATTTTTGCGGTAGAGGGCGCTGTGTATCATCGACTTGATGTCCCTCGACAGCTTCCATTCACTCTCGAGGCTAAAAATAAATATTACAATTGAATAGCTAATCTGAGGTACTCAGGTTACTGCAAGTACTCAGCAACACGTAAGAAAGCATATGGAAAAATAAGAAAAACATAAGAAAAAATAAATGGAAAATAAACAATAGCATACAAATTAGGATAAGGGACAACTAAATTTGTTAAATCCAACAGAATCCGTATAAACCCGCCAAAGTACTTGCAAATTCACAAATGAGAAGAATGCTGAACCACAGCATTATTGAATTTGGAAAGGGAGGTAAAATTAACACTGGGGAAATCCGTGTTAAGATCTATTGATGATGTCATCATGGGTGAGTGTGATGATGTCATAATCTAGACACAAACAACGTCAGGAAATTACATAAAACATGAAGAAAACAATCAAAAATGAAAATGGTAAGAAAGTAAAAATCAAAAAAAGGAGGGTGAATAACTAGAAAAGTAAAAGGGTAGTAAACGGGAAAAAAACCTAATGTTTGAAACCAGGTATAAAATAAGAGGAAAATATGCTATGTTTATGTACATACACATTAAGGTCAAGGGATATATGACAGCAGAGCTGAGGGACATGAGTGGAGTCAGAAATTAAAAGAGGCATAAGGTTGGCTGTCATAGAACATAACGAATAAACCAAAACTCCAGTGTCTGAGAAGAAACAGCATGGGAGCAAGGGATGCACATTTTGTAGGGAAATTCATAACATCAAAAGTAAAATTAGACTACAAAGAGTCCTAGCACAACAGAACTGCTTAAGAAGCAAGTCAGATTAAGTTCTAGAGAGTCCAATCGATGTAACGGTATAATAACAATTTTTTTCCCACACCACCGAACTTGTAATGAGGGCCAAAATCTTTAAAAAATGGACAAGAACATTTACAAATAAACCCCTATGGAAACACCACCACCAGTTACCATTGCATTGTGTCTATTTGATTAAACTCTATACAGTATGAAGATAATGCTATATACAAATCAAAAAAGGCTTTCATGGAACTTAAATGATACATACATAATGCTATTAAAAACAATGATTACAGTTCAGGCATAATTCTCAATAAATACAATATCATAAAACAATTTGAATGTTGAATTTGAACATTTTAAAAAGGGACTGTAACTTTCAGCATTATATTCATTTAACATTGAAAGTTGTTGAAATGTTTTTTTGTTTCTGTTCAATATTCCATAAAGCACTTACACCTTGAAACCATTGGGAAGAAAAAGAAAATCAACTATGCAGTTACATCTTTAAAAGTAGTCTAGTTTGAAATTGAAACTATGCATAGTATACATTGGGAATTCCTGAGTGTAAACAACATGAGGAGAAAGGTTTGAGAAATAAACATCAGCTAAGACTCAATTATCTTCTAAAAACAAAGAAATACAAATTTAAAAATAAATAATTGACAAAACAGTTATGGTCAGTGCCCTCCTAAAATTAAAATCTAGAAATATTTGAGATATGCATGTTAAGGGTAAAGAATGTACCTTTGAGCAAACCACCTACATCAGCAAACCTAAGAGACAATTCAATAAACATTTAGAGAACCATTGTTTTAACCTCAACTCAATGTCTAAAAACATTTTGACAAACATGAAAAAAATACTGGGCTAGAGAAATATGTTTTAAACTATGTTTTTCAAACTGCTTACATAAGTATGTATACGCTTGTTAACAACTTACAAAGATTATTGATACCACATCATTTTCCAAACAAAGAGGGCTGTAGGGACTACGTGTATAAAGTGCAGTTCTAAAACTATCCTCAACTTAACAAACATGTAAACCATTAAAATATATTACAAGGTACATTTATAAAGGTATTCTAAAATCATACCAATCTCAATTATTTAAAAAACAAACATACACTTTATGTCACATATTATTGTATAATTATAGTAGATCAAAAAGTAAAGTACAGAATCTTCAAACATATACACATAATGCCGATGTGCTATCAATACCTACAAAAATATATCTAGCATAATAAAACTTTACAAAGTTTAAAATCACACATCTGCTAATAAATTACATCAATGTTTAACTACAAAATTATTATGAACAGTTAAAGTTACTACTTTACAAAACTTCATCGACAAGGGTTACATATATACAATTTAAGATTGATACATGTTAATGATTATATTTACATATAACAGTACACTAGTTAGAAAGTGCCTAGCAACATCATAACCTTACTTTACAAATGTGCATTTGCTCCACCTACATTGTATCTTACTTTATGTAGTATCTATACCTACATTAATAATCCTGAATTATTTCAAATCCATTCAGAATGTAAACAGACAAATGTATAAATATAGTTCAAAATGACAATTCACATTAAAAACTCACATACCAATAAGTCAAATGTTAACATTCCTACCTGAATACACATACTGCACCAATAATACTAAATAAAAGGGGTTCCATGTAATAATGTCCCCGCAACAATGTCTCCTGACAGAAATGTCACTGTTTTTTACAGAGACATTATTACATTGAACATGCGGGTGACACCCATACAACCCACATTTTTTTTACATTTTATTTTACAAGGGGAGCTGGGGATATCACTGCAAACCGTCCCCATACATAATGTCACCACATATAATGTCGCCAATGGCTTTTCCCGGTGACATTATGTATGGGTATATTATTACCTGATACCATAAAAGGGTGGGTTAAAGTCACAACAATGTTGCTTTCAATGTTTATTGACATTTTTCTCCTCAGATCCTAGTATTATATTATAGTTATTTTAATCTTAACATGCTAATTTCTAGCATTTGTAGATTAATGTTTGCAACGTAGTAACCTTAACGGTGTGTATGTACACAAACCACACACACACAACTCCACCTCACATCTAGTTATTGTAAAAAGTAACCTTTACAAGGCAGGTGGGCTTGAAATGGAAATAGTCAATACTTGGCAATTGATAATAATAAAGCAAGTTTGGAATGTTGCCTCTATCTACATGTATACGGTTGGATTCCCAGCCTCCCTGTGTGATGTGTAACACAATGAGCACTGCGGAAGGAGACATGTACTCACTCTGTCACAGGAAGCACCCCTGCAAAAGTTCTGATCATGTTAGTCCCTTATCATTGGACTCTATTGTGTGTAAGGTGACCATTGCCCTTGTTGGGTTAGATAAACTTGGGCAGCAGTTTCCTACCACAAAAGGCGCACTCTGGTGTGAGCTTTTACCCTTCAATAATAACATACAAGCTTTGCAAGCTTGATGGGCTTGAAATTAATGGCCCTGAGCAACATTTGGCAATAATTAATGGTATTAATGAATTTGAATATATAAAGGGCTTATGCCTAAATGCTGTACATACATTTCAATTATTGTACACATTTTGTGAAAAGGAGAGATGTTGAGTTTTTGAGAGAAGAGTGAAAGAAATAAAGAGTAGGGAAGAAAGGAAGAGGGAAAGGCAACAAATTCAAGAATCATTTGGAATGAAGGAGAGAAAAGAACAAACATGGAATAGGGCACAAGGAGGACAGGGAATGGCTAATAAGAATAAGGAAAAAGAGCATTATGAGCAAGGGGCAGAACAGACTGAAACAATGGAGGAATGGTATGGGGAGTCATGAATTAAGTTAAAAACAAGAAAATAAAATTAACCTAAATAGGCAGAAAAGGAAAGCCAGAAACAACAGCTACATAAGGCAAAGGTTTGAAGAGAAGACCAATGTCAAATCTGAAAATCAAATTCAAAGAGGAGAAAGAACATAGGATGGAAGGCCAAGAAGATTGTATTTTTAATTCGTCCCCCAATTTCAAGGTGGGGGGTTCTCCTGGATTCAATCTAATGGCTCTTCGTTTTTGCCAATAAAAGTTGCAGATTTGGCCTACTCTTTTCAACGGCCATTCTTTTATGTTTATAAGGGTGGCTCCCAGGGTAAGATTAAGTAGCTAGTAGGCAGTCTGTAGCTCATCTTTCAACAGGGGTCCTAAATAAAAAGAATTTAAATGTTCTTCCCACCGCAATTGCTCGGCTAATCATTTGAAATTCAGAAAGAAGATCCCTAGATCTTTGCCCTCTAGGTATGGTTGGAGTATCCCTTGCGGTAGTAGGAGTCTTGCTTGTAACTCAATCAATTTTGTCATGTTTTCTTGGAGCCTAGCTTCAGCTTGAATTTGATGGGTAGCCAGCTGGGCCATGAAAGCTGCTCGGTCAGCAATTTCTTACGGTGGGGTAAGGGTTCCTTCTGTAGTTTTTTTTAAATTGGAAAACAAGCAGTTCTCAACTCCTTTGGATAGAGTCTCGAAGTCGCCTGACTCTTCTGAGTCTGATTCTGCCAAAGGCAGTGACTTAGACGGATTGGTCTCTAACAATGATGGACCAGGGACTGATGGTAACTTGGTACCAAAAGTAAAGGTTCAGGACAAGAGGGATTTAGGGCAATAGATCTGTTGAATGTTATAATGGGAGAGGGGGAGTGTATCTAATAACAACTGGGTTTTAAAAAACAAGTCTTGTTGACCAGATGGGTTGTGTAGCTGAGAGAGCAAAAACCTATTAAGGGTGGATACACGGTCAGAGTCAAGGAGTTCAACAATTCTTTTTTCCCCTTCTGGGGGTACAACGATTACCATCATGGATTCTCCATTTTTACCAATGGAATCACATCCCACTTCTGACACCACATGTAAGAAAGGCATGGTATCAACAGTAAGACAGGTACAAGTGACCATAGTTCAACCGTGTTTATTGAACTTCAAAAAGGGTTGAAAAACACCTATCTAATCCTAAATCTACAGATGCGAGCAAGCTACGACCATCAAATTATAATAACTCAGTCCTAGAGGTGTCTTGTCAAAATAAAAGGGCCTATGCTAATAAACCTATTGCCAATCCTTACCTTTAAATAAAAATAGTGTGGAAAACAATGTTACAAAAAAGAAAGAAGTGTTCACAAAATGATATGTTAGAATGTTCAGGCCAATGGCCTCCCTTCCCCACATTTTCAGCACGGGATAAGGTGGTTCACTCGAGCTTAGCATAGTCTCTGGCTTCTCTAGCACAAGGATACAGTTCAGTCATTAGCATCAGGGCCTTCGTTGCTCAAGTATCTTTGTCTTTCAAAGTCACTTCCTTCAGAGGGCCTGATGCGACAAAATAAATTAAAAGTTCTTTTCCTCTTTCAAACTTTCACAAGAATTCAATTTCTTAGGTGATTAACAAATCTCTTACATCAGGGGTACTACCAATGATTGTGAAGAAATCTGTGGTTACCTCGCTGTTGAAAAAAAACAACCTTGATCCTAAGAATTTCCAGAACTACAGACCAGTAGCGGGACTGTCATGGCCATCTAAAATCCTGGAGAAAATTGAGACAGCCCAGCTGCAGGAACATGTGGATAAAGAGAATCTGCTGGACTCGCTGCAATCTGGTTTCCGACCAGGTTTCGGGACGCAGACGGCATTGCTGATGGTCTGGGATGATCTATTGTAGACAGCAGATCAGGGGGGCTTGTCTTTGTTGGTCATGCTGGACCTGTCCACCGCCTTTGATACGGTGGACCATGGGACCCTATTGAAACATCTTAGAGAAGTGGGAGGGGTCGGGGAGCAAGCCCTTCGATGGTTTGTATCTTTTCTCTCTAGAAGAGAATAGAGAGTTCCACTTGGAGGCTTCCGGTCAGATTCAGTGCTACAAAACTGTGGAGTCCCACTGCTTTTTAATGTATATGTTAAATTGCTCATGGACATCCTGAGGAAGCACGGCATACATTTTCATTCGTACGCAGACAACACTCAGGTGTTCATGAGGATACATAATCTAGAGGAGACGTATGAGAAAGTGGAACGGTTGCCTACAAGAAATACAGGCTTGGATGTGTGCCAACCAGCTATTGCTGAATGCCAGCAAAACAGAAGTAGCTCTTTTCTCCTCAAAACACCACCTGCAGAGGGAGCAATTACACTCCCCATGCTTCTTGGGGACACAGCTGAATTTTTCTAAGAAAATAAAAAATGTATGCTGTGTTTGGGAGGATAATATGGGAAGTGGAGCTCAGGTTAGCGTGAAGGTGCAAGCAGCATTCCACTAATTACACTTACTGAAACATAGCCTACCATTGTGAATGATGACAGAGCGGTGGTTATTGGTACTCTGGTCAACTCGAGACTAGATTATGGAAATGCACTGCTGTCGGGTATACCAGCCGATCAACTGCAAAGACTGCAAGTGGCTCAAAATGCAGCAGTTAGGCTATCTTATAGGGTAAGAAAATCAGCCCCAACCTCTAAATTAAGAAGAGCTCTAGATTGGTTGTCAATACAGGAGAGGATTGTGTTTAAAGTTCTCTTTCTGGTTTTTAAGCGTGTTAATAAGACAGGTCAAAGATATCTATCAGATAAAATCAGGATGCATGTTCCTACCGGACAGCTGCGCTCAGCAGATCAGAATCTGCTTCAGATACCACACACCAGGTATGTGAGTAAAAGGGACCATAGATTTGGAGTCTACGGCTCAAGAGCATGGAACAAACTACCCAGAGAAATGTGTGAGATTAAAACCCTCCTGGCATTCCGTAGGGCCCTGAAGACCCGTCTGGTTTGCTAGAGGTCGTTGACTTGAGTTGGTGCAAATCAATCTCAAATGATTAAGTGGATTAAGGCACAGTCGAATGGCAACTGATACATCTGCGCCCAATTACGATTGAATTTGTCCGGTGCGCGTTACAAATTCTCAAATCAAATCAAATAAAATTCACTATTCACCCTGGATTCCCCTCAGTCGTACACAGATCCTTTTAACACAATGTTTTTAACTTGGATCCCCTCACCTGGGCTCAGATCTCAGATCCCCCTCAGTCGGGCCCAGATCTTAGATCCCCCTCAGTCAGGTTCGGACCAATTTCAATTTGACATGAAAATTCTTAACACAAACTTGCTTTAACAAAAAGCTCTTGGCTGAGCTCCCTCCAACGGTCTCGGAACAACTTCATCACCTTTCTTTATATTCTTTCTATCAAAGACTTTCAAATGTGCCTACGGTTTTGCTTGACCCGTTGCAGGACCAGTTCGATTTCACAATTTCTTTTCTTGTAACATTTGCCACCTTTCAGTTGGATACTTAACAGAGACTTTCAAATGAGCACTCCCGTAGTGCACTGGACCACTTTGTCCACGGTATTGTATCTTGGCTTCAAAGTTCGATCACTCATCTGTTGTTTAATTATGTTTGCCTCACTTGCCACATACGCTTCATACACGGTTCTCTTCAGTTTTCATTATACAATGTTGGTGCTTGCAACCTTGGCTTCAACAAAGACCGGTCTGGTATCAGTCTTCCCAACTAACCGAATGTGCTGACTTCATTGGTGCTGCTTTGTTATAGGAGCCAAGGACCGTAGCACAGCAGCAAACAATTCTCCCTGCCTTGACTATCAACATGGGAGAGCCCCGAATACCTCTGACACACAAAGCAGGTTTCTTCAACTTTTATTCCGGGTTACGTTTCTTATTCTCGAAGGTTCATGAAAATAACGTCTTTCACTGAAAAGGTCAAGGGCACTTCCTGCCTTGCAACACTCTTCGGTCTTGCCGTCTTTTCCCTTGTATTCAACTGCCACTTTGGAACTGCTGCTTCCTCATGTGCTTTGTCTTGCTCAGAGTCTGCTTTCGTGCTCTGCCTTTTATCCGTATGGGGACGTGTGATGGAAGTCAGGCGTGTGTAATGATCAGTAATTGCCTGACCCTGCCTGACCATTGTATTGGGACATGTCAGGTATAGGGCTTGGGTGTTAGTCCGTTTTCTCTCCAAGTGAGCTGGCCTTGAGAAAGTGTTTGTGTCGGAAAAGGGGTGGGAGGTTGCGTTCCTATGTATCCTACCTGGTAGGATGGGGTAAAGGTGTGACAGGGAAGGGGATACTGTGTCTCGCCATCCAGTGTCCCACTTTCACTCCCCAAGATCCCCTCACCCAGGTGATCCTGCCACACTGGTCACTCCCCAGGAACTGGATCCAAAAGCAATGGAGGTGTCCTGGATGACAGATCCCCGGAGACTAGCGGGTGAGACACCTTCAGGTTTCTCACACAGTGTATGGTATTGCAGTAGGTCTGTAGATGTACAGACGGGATGGGACTTTTGATGGCTAATTTACTAAGATACTAAAAGGAGTGGATGATCTAGCAGGCGCAGAACTGGGTAAACTGGGGAATATTGTAGTTTGCGACATCTCCCTTTCAGGGTATCTGGTATAAAGCAACAGGGTGATAAGTTAGAATGTTTGGGTTGAGCTTGTGCGTTGAAGACCAGTTGCACAGATGAAAGCAACCAGCAGGTCACAGAACTAGGTTTTATACCAAAAGCATTTGGCCGTATGATTATGTACAATTTCACTTGTCAATATGATGGCCTTCCCCCACAAAATGTAATATATATTTGACCCTATGAGATTTGGATACACTAACCTAAACTTTACTGAAATAAATGAAGTCAACGCAGTGTTTTATAGTAGAAATATTGTAATTTTATAACAACTTACATTTTTAGGAATGGAATTGCAGGACTTTAAAGCTAAATTAAGTTAACACGTTATTGTTTGTGCCAAAAACAATATAGTGAGTTCAATAAAAAAAATCACCTTAAATATCGGTTTTGCAATTATTTGAAATAGAAAGAGCTTCTCTTGGCTAGAACATCCACTCAGGCCTTTGGCACTTTTAAGAGTGGAGGAGATGATTACGGCTGGATTCTCTCTGCCCCTTTGAACTTATGGTGAGCAGGACCTAAATCTTGTCACCACACTTCTCTGTGGCTTTGCAACCTCCTCCAAACTTTTACTGCCAGCTGCTTCTCTCAACATCCATATAGCCACTTGACCCCTCCCTCTGGTGTATAGGGAGGGGCCTTTGCACGCGGCACATGGACTTCAGGAGTTTTATTGGGGGGCCCCCATTCCCCTACAGGTTCTCTATATATCTGCGCTGCAGGACAATAAAGGCAGTGCCCTTTGATGAAGTGGCTTGCTGTGCGAGCACCCCCAAGAAATGCACTCTCTCCGCAATGCCCGTGCAGGCTCGTGGAGTGGGTAGCATAGGAACGTTCACTTTGCTTGTTCGATCTGTGCAGACTCGCCAGGATATTTCAGTCTGCTTCTGAAATCCGTGAAAGCTGGGAGGGTAAATTGTGATGTTTGAAGAGAGCTCTGTTTTGCAGAATCAGGCAAGAGTGATTTTTACACAACATATTCACTCTGGACCATTAAAGGGGCAGGGTTAACAAGTGCAGCCAGTCCCTGAATGTATGCATGGCTTCTGCTGGGGGACGGGGAGAAATGGTATCACTGCTGTCATTAAGTTGGAATGAGTCACACATAAATACAAATACAATTCTCTTAAGGGGACAGTGTCCTCAGAATCCTGTGCCCAGAAACCCACAAAGCACTTTTCTTTGGAAACGGGGAGAGCATGGTATTACTGCCCCTTGTTGGTTGGGCTCCCTAAGTTCAGGGGGTGTCTTCTTTAAGGTGACAGTACAGCTGAGGGGAACAATGAGTGTTCAAAGGGCACGGCTTCGGTCTAATGGTCCGGTCACGTGCACTCTGCTGAGAGAGCGGGGCGTTGCTTGGGATGGGGACTAAGAGAGGGTGACCAGGGGATCCTCCCCCAGGCCCATATTCCTCTAGCTTGGGGAGGCAAGCGGCCCCCATGATTACCCCACTAGATGTCCCCAGAATGAGGTGGGAGGCTTTGCCACAATGATTTTAGCTTCAATATATAAAACCACATTTTCTCCAGAAAGAAGAAGTCTTCTTTCTATGGCCTGTCTTTTTTTTTCAAGAGCCTCCTTATCGGGTCGTATTTCCAATAACAACTTTTCCTTTGCACCTTTTCTGATCTATAGAAATGAAACACTTGTCCTTCCTCTGTTATTTCATTCTAGGTTTATCATGATTCCCCTGCCCCCCCCCCCCCTGCGCAAATAGGGACGGGATGCGTATGGGGTGGGCCATCCAATGGCGTGTTTGTGACCAAGTAACACAATTTACTAGCTTAACTTCACATCAAATAGGGACAGGATGCATGTAGATGGGTGGGCCATCCAATGGGGTGTTTGAGACCAAGTAACATAACTGTAAGCTTAACGTCACACCAAATAGGGACGGGATGCATGTAGATGGGGTGGGCCATCCAATGGCGTGTTTGAGACCAAGTAACATAACTTACTAGCTTAACTCCACACCAAATAGGGACGGGATACAGGTAGATGGGGGAGCCATCCAATGGGGTGTTTGAGACCAAATAACATAACTTACTAGCTTAACTTCACATCAAATAGGGACGGGATGCGTGTAGATGGGGTGGGCCATCCAATGGAGTGTTTGAGACCAAGTCACATAACTTACTAGCTTAACTCCACACCAAATAGGGACGGAATACATGTAGATGGGGGGAGCCATCCAATGGGGTGTTTGAGAACAAGTAACATAACTGTAAGCTTAACGTCACACCAAATAGGGACGGGATGCATGTAGATGGGGTGGGCCATCCAATGGCATGTTTGAGAACAAGTAACATTACTTACTCGCTTAACTCCACACCAAATAGGGACGGGATGTGTATAGATGGGGTGGGCCATCCAATGGCGTGTTTGTGACCAAGTAACACAATTTACTAGCTTAACTTCACATCAAATAGGGACAGGATGCATGTAGATGGGTGGGCCATCCAATGGGGTGTTTGAGACCAAGTAACATAACTGTAAGCTTAACGTCACACCAAATAGGGACGGGATGCATGTAGATGGGGTGGGCCATCCAATGGCGTGTTTGAGACCAAGTAACATAACTTACTAGCTTAACTCCACACCAAATAGGGACGGGATACAGGTAGATGGGGGAGCCATCCAATGGAGTGTTTGAGACCAAATAACATAACTTACTAGCTTAACTTCACATCAAATAGGGACGGGATGCGTGTAGATGGGGTGGGCCATCCAATGGAGTGTTTGAGACCAAGTCACATAACTTACTAGCTTAACTCCACACCAAATAGGGACGGAATACATGTAGATGGGGGGAGCCATCCAATGGGGTGTTTGAGAACAAGTAACATAACTGTAAGCTTAACGTCACACCAAATAGGGGCGGGATGCATGTAGATGGGGTGGGCCATCCAATGGCATGTTTGAGAACAAGTAACATTACTTACTCGCTTAACTCCACACCAAATAGGGACGGGATGTGTATAGATGGGGTGGGCCATCCAATGGCGTGTTTGTGACCAAGTAACACAATTTACTAGCTTAACTTCACATCAAATAGGGACAGGATGCATGTAGATGGGTGGGCCATCCAATGGGGTGTTTGAGACCAAGTCACATAACTTACTAGCTTAACTCCACACCAAATAGGGACGGAATACATGTAGATGGGGGGAGCCATCCAATGGGGTGTTTGAGAACAAGTAACATAACTGTAAGCTTAACGTCACACCAAATAGGGGCGGGATGCATGTAGATGGGGTGGGCCATCCAATGGCATGTTTGAGAACAAGTAACATTACTTACTCGCTTAACTCCACACCAAATAGGGACGGGATGTGTATAGATGGGGTGGGCCATCCAATGGCGTGTTTGTGACCAAGTAACACAATTTACTAGCTTAACTTCACATCAAATAGGGACAGGATGCATGTAGATGGGTGGGCCATCCAATGGGGTGTTTGAGACCAAGTAACATAACTGTAAGCTTAACGTCACACCAAATAGGGACGGGATGCATGTAGATGGGGTGGGCCATCCAATGGCGTGTTTGAGACCAAGTAACATAACTTACTAGCTTAACTCCACACCAAATAGGGACGGGATACAGGTAGATGGGGGAGCCATCCAATGGGGTGTTTGAGACCAAATAACATAACTTACTAGCTTAACTTCACATCAAATAGGGACGGGATGCGTGTAGATGGGGTGGGCCATCCAATGGAGTGTTTGAGACCAAGTCACATAACTTACTAGCTTAACTCCACACCAAATAGGGACGGGAAACAGGTAGATGTGTGGAGCCATTCAATGGGGTGTTTGAGACCAAGTAGCATAACTTACTAGCTTAACTTCACATCAAATAGGGACGGGATGCGTGTAGATGGGGTGGCCCATCCAATGGCGTGTTTGTGACCAAGTAACACAATTTACCAGCTTAACTTCACATCAAATAGGGACGGGATGCGTGTAGATGGGGTGGGCCATCCAATTGGGTGTTTGAGACCAAGTAACATAACTGTAATCTTAACGTCACACCAAATAGGGACGGGATGCATGTAGATGGGGTGGGCCATCCAATGGCATGTTTGAGACCAAGTAACATTACTTACTAGCTTAACTCCACACCAAATAGGGACGTGATACAGGTAGATGGGGGGAGCCATCCAATGGGATGTTTGTGACCCAGTAACATAACTTACTAGCTTAACTTCACATCAAATAGGGACGGGATGCGTGTAGATGGGGTGGGCCATCCAATCGGGGGTTTGAGACCAAGTAACATAACTTACTAGCTTAACTCCACACCAAATAGACGGGATGTGTATAGATGGGGTGGGCCATCCAATGGCGTGTTCATGACCAAGTAACACAATTTACTAGCTTAACTTCACATCAAATAGGGACGGGATGCATGTAGATGGGGTGGGCCATCCAATGGGGTGTTTGAGACCAAGTAACATAACTGTAAGCTTAACGTCACACCAAATAGGGACAGGATGCATGTAGATGGGGTGGGCCATCCAATGGCGTGTTTGAGACCAAGTAACATAACTTACTAGCTTAACTCCACACCAAATAGGGACGGGATACAGGTAGATGGGGGGAGCCATCCAATGGGGTGTTTGAGACCAAATAACATAACTTACTAGCTTAACTTCACATGAAATAGGGACGGAATGCGTGTAGATGGGGTGGGCCATCCAATGGAGTGTTTGAGACCAAGTCACATAACTTACTAGCTTAACTCCACACCAAATAGGGACGGGAAACAGGTAGATGGGGGGAGCCATCCAATGGGGTGTTTGAGACCAAGTAACACAACTTACAGCTTAACTCCACACCAAATAGGGACGGGATACAGGTAGATGGGGTGGGCCATCCAATGGGGTGTTTGAGACCAAGTAACATAACTTACTAGCTTAACTGTACATCAAATAGGGACGGGATACAGGTAGATGGGGGAGCCATCCAATGCGGTGTTTGAGACCAAGTAACACAACTTACTAGCTTAACTCCACAGCAAATAGGGACGGGATGCGTGTAGATGGGGTGGGCCATCCAATGCGGTGTTTGAGACCAAGTAACATAACTACAGGCTTCACAGTATTCCATTTCTGTGGGATTTCTTTGAGGCAACCAAGCCTGGCTGTGGTGCCGAGGGCTGTGGCGTGCGTGAGCCGTGCGTGAGCCGTGCGTGAGCGGAGATTACTTCTGGTCGGAGATTTTGACACAGGTAATCACAGCAACGAAATGTGGGAGGCACGTGTTTTTCAACTCCATTTTTACACCTTTTAAGCACAATTAAAATATATAAAGAAAGGAGTCCCACTTTGCAAGGTTCTTATGTTTCATGCAACTCGCAGCTCTCTTTCCTTCATAAAACTACAAAGCGCCTGCTTTGGTGGGTCCAAGTGGCATTTTTTCTTTTTTTACAATGTAAATCCGACTCGCGGAAAGAATGCCTGGAACAGAAACAAATCGTTATGTGGAGTTTGAGGGAAGGCACGTTCCTTTTCTCCAGATGTGTAGACTCGGATTTCTGTAGAATGATATTGCATATGTGTTCAGCGTGCCTTCGCTGGCAGCTGTTTGTGGGCTGATGTTTAAATATGTAGCAAGCCCTGCCTTATTTAAAAAGAAACCCCAATTTAGGAGGGAACACAGCAGATCTTCGCCCGTCATTATAATATGTATATATATATATATATATATACGGGCATAATCCATGCCGCGGGGGGTTGCAGACTTCGACCCAGAAAACATTGTAACGCGACACTGAACACAGGCAGTGTTGGCCTATAAATCATTTCAGGGGGTCTGTGTGATCGGGGATTTGGCACAAACGTTGCCAGAATTTGCACCACTGACTGGTCTATGGGGACATCAGGGGCCAGGTTACAGAAACTGCCGTTTGGGCACCATGGCAAAGATTGCCCTTCTGCTAATACAGACAGGTGAGGAAGAGGTGTGGGCAAGTAGCACCAGCCAGGAGAAGACAGGTTGGGGGCAACCATGAAGGGGAGGAGAGGGCGGGGACCACCAAGCGTGGAGTCGTTAAGCAGACGAGGCAGCCTGGCACCATGTTGCCAGGGATCCAGGCGTAGGGAGCAAGCCACGCCATCTTGGAAGAGAGCTGATAGGCTATAAGGCTATACTGCTCTTGCTATATGGAGGGTGTTTCTGTGACTGTGCTACTGGCAGGATGAAGGACCCAGTGGCATAATGTGTAAAGACCCAGGGTTTGAGGGGCCTGGTACACATTTTTGGGGGCAGAGAGACTCCTCTAGACTAATGGCACAAGGCTCCTCCGGTAAGTACCTGACAAGTAGATATCCTGACTGACCTTATGTAAGCATAGTGCCCCTGGTATGAGATGACCAGATACCCTGGAATTGGGCCGGCCCTCAGGACATATAGCCAGGCCTGTCATAGCAATCAGAGCAAACGCTCCTCTGTTTTTAACATGCTTACATTCACAGCCCAATCTGCACAGTTTATGTCCGGGGCAGTGCTGGAAATGGAAATTAATGTGTGTGTGTGTTTGAGAGCAGGGCAGTGGAGGGTTTGGTTGGTGGAATTAGTCCTACTTTTATGTTTGTGCCTGGTCAAGGTTTTTATTTTGATAAGTCTCCCTACCCTGTTATGAATCCAGCTCTGGAAAGAAAACATGTATTACCACCACGTCCCACCTCTTCCCAGTACTTATTTGTGAGGTCCCAATCTCCACTTTCGAAATCCATTCCATCTTTTTAATATACCATATATGGTCCACCCTCCCCCTGAGAGCATAACACTCCTAGCCTCCCACACGAGGCCAGTTTTAATGTTCCTGTCCAGTGGTCGAAGTGCACGAAAAGAAGTAGTGGAACTATGTTCCCTACTGGTCTGCACGCTCCCCGCAAACCCATCGCCACACCTCCTCCCATGCACAATACAAACCCCCAAACACATGCGCCTGCAGTTTAAGGGAATGTTCAGTGCACTGCACTGAAAGTGCAAGTTTCAACTGATTCCTACACTTTTATTTTAAAACGAAACCATTCCGGAACGGTTTCTTTTTAAAATAAAAGTATAGGAACGGTAAAACTTAATTAAAAGAGTAGAGGCGCACCGCTCCCGACCGCTCCCACCCACTTCGACCACTGTTCCTGTCTTACTAAAAGGATCTCTGGTGGAGGGCTGGGCCTCCTGCTGCTCCGTCTTTTCTCTCCTTGCTGGGCTTGGATGGGCGTCTATGTGTACCTTTCCCTCCTGCCCACCTAGCTGGGCTAAGGGGGTTGGGGTGGATGCCACCCAGACCCTGCTGCTGGGCGGGGGCATGGTTAATGATCGGTTTCCCCGGCGGACCAAGTGGTTTGTTTTCAGCCGTGGTGGCCAGCTCCTACTTTGGGCTTGCTGCAGAAAAATACCCAGACTCGCTTTAAAGTGGAAACTGTTGCTTTAATGTGACAGGCCACAGCTCACAAAGAAACGCTAACCTGGCTCCCTGTCCTTACAGACTAACATAACCGTTTTAACAAATTGCCAAACAATTAAATAAATAAGCAATTTCCATTCCCCATAATTAAATATTTAAAGCATTTCAAATTCCTCCCTTCATATCCCTTGCTCCCTTCCATCTCCTTAAAATCCTCTCAAGCTTCCTTCCCGCGTTTTCCCTTCTTCTCCCCCGAGGCCACGCCCATCCTTCTTCAATACCTGTTCCCCCTCTTTATACCCCGGGGTAGCCCGTTCGTGCAAACAGCACCACCCCCTTCCTTTACCGCGCTAGTACCCCATTGTACTTCCCCCATCCCTCCTCCAAAGGGACATGTCCCCGGCACCAGAAAAACCCTCCCCTGAAGTGTTCTTTCTGCCCCACACCTAACCTAGGTTTTCCACTACTTCCAACTTTTTATTATATCTTGCACTGCCAGCGTATCCTCCTCTTAGTAGTAGCTGTTTCCACATACCGATAGATGTACTCTGTTCTCCTGAAAAAAAACGAAAAATCCTCATAAGGTATTTCCCTATGCTCCAGCACTTGCACCCCCGCCGCAGGACAAAGCCTCCCCATCTCCGTTAATCTTCTTCCTTGTCCTTTCCACTGCCCCATCATTCGCCGCCCACTTCCAAACTCGCCTCGACAATACCTTTGTCCAAACCAACCTTACCATGGGCCATGTCTCCCTTAACCAGCTACTGTCCTTTTCCATTTTCCTTAGCAACGATACTCCTGTGTCTCCTACTAAGTCACTCTACCTCGCAGTGGCAGCTGTGAGTTTGAAAGATGGTGGGGCGTACATTTCCCGGGGAAAATTTGTGAGCGAGCGAGCGCAGTGAACAAGCCCACACCACACCAAGGGGGGTGTGGCAGGGTTCTCCCCCTGCAAAATCTTTGGAAAAATGGCTTCCAAATTGTGCAATTTACTGTCCAAACCCACCGAAATATGACAAAAAGCATTAGGTTTTACATACTAATGGTGGTACATTATTCTTATGTGTGCAAGTGTGGTGGTGCATTTTACAGCAGCTTGTATTGAGAATAGCTGGTACTATGGTGTATGCATAAAGAAATTCATTATATAGATAGCCAGTAATGATGAAAAAATATAATTGTGTCATGCGGTTACTGGCATGCATATGCATTCATCCTCTTACTAAGGTGGAATTTTAGGTATTTTCTGAAAGGGGAGAAACTAAGCTAAAATATTACTTGTTAACCCCTTAATGCCTTCATGAAGTGACCCCCACACGCAGGAACGTGACTGCAGGCCCTCACCCACGCTACCGTGGCTTCGTTTTCAGTGTAACTGCTGGGTCCGCTGACTAAAATACTAATGTGGACAAGTGGGTTCATTGAAAATATAGCAGTACCACCAGTATTGTATTTGTACAGCTAGGGAGAAAGGGCATATGAGGAAGGACAGACAGCTTGTAGGTGTTGCTTGGTTATTTACCCACCGATTGACTTGCCATGACCAAGCAAATCCCTATGGCCATTAAAACACACTTTCTGCCCTTCCCCGTGCAAAACACATTCTCCTGGGAACTCTTTGAGCTAGCTATATCAAGCATTACCATCAAACGCAGCTTGCCAGTGTTTTTTTCAAAACAGTCTTTTGAGAGTTAATTACTTAGTTGGAGCTGTAAACGTACTACTGGTGTTCTACAAATGTTGTAACCAGGTCTGCCTTCAGCAACTCCATTTAGAAGCACTATTTGACACTCACTGAACTCCTGTTAAAAACAAGCACTGACAAAGCCAACAGTATTGGCTTGTGTATTAGTATTAGGCATTTACCTGGCACTGCTATTAGAATCCCAGGTACTAGTTGCACCATTTTGTACCTGCCACCATCAACGGGCAGTTAATGCTACTATGGAAGAGCCTTTCCTATGCCTACATAAAAGCCCAAACTGTTGGCATTGCCAAATGCCAACGCTTGTTTTTAAAAGAATTGTCGCAATCACCATAATGTTTCTTGAAAAGAAAACAACATGCACATGTTGCTTTTTGCGCACACATGAACCAGTCGAAAAAAACAGTGTCATTGTTTAGTATGTATGATTGCCTGTAAAAGCAGATTCACAGAAGGAAAACAATTTGAAGTAATGTGATGCAGGCAGGCTAACCAAAAGTGTGTTCTACAGTGAACCATCACAGCACCATCTCTCCAGCCAATGCCAATCCAGCGCCATCACTTTAGCTAATGCCAATCCAGTGCCATCACTCCAGCTATTGCCAATCCAGCGCCATCACTCCAGCCAATGTTAAATGCACTGAACACTTTTCTCTCCGTGACGACCTATAGTTCCTCAGCAGCAGTCACTTTTCACTCCCCAACATAATGGTCAACACTGGACCGTAAATATTTGTTTTAGTGCTATTATTTTTTGTTATGCTCACGCCATGTCCAGCGACCCCTAGGTTAGTGAGATCAGTAGATGCAGGGCCTTTAACGTGTGGAGTGGCTGCTGCACACGGCTCTGCAGCCCGCACACTAGCCCACCACGCTACTGTATCGCCTTACTTATTGTGTGCTGTTTCAAATCAATCACAATTGTGACGCCCTTTGGCAGCTCTCCCCATCAGTAAATTGTGATAACACACACACAGAGCAACACACCTCAAAGCAGCACAGTGTTCCAGGCAGTGCACAGCACCGTGCAGGACTATTAATTAAAGGCAGCCTGAAATCCGGCCAAGCGCCTAAACAAAAAAAAAAATGTTTTCCTTCGGTGCCATCCTGGTACATCATTTGATGCAAAACTACTTTGCAGAAAATGGGAACAATATCACACTCAAAATGCTTCCCGGCCTTCAAAAGGGAACTCAGCTTGACACTATTATGGAACATTACCCAGAACTAATCAACTATATATGGCATGGAACCATATATAAGTGCGAGATTGCAGTAGGCCGCACAGGCGTGCCTACTGTAATCTCGCCCTTTAGGCCGACTGCCGAGACAGAGAGGGGCATTAAATATGCTAACGTAAACATTAGCATATTTAATGCACCACAACAGGACAGGAGTAGAGAGGCGACTGCGAGTTTGTTACTTACAGTTGGCGCTTGGCGAGGGTTAGGTATGTAGCGATCTAGACCACGGCGCACGTCCACGCTCCACCAAGTCAACACACTAAGTAAAAACATGCGCAACGTGCGCCCGTCCCCACGCACACTCATAATTGCCATTGGCTGGGAAACAGCCAATGGCATTCATATTCTTCATCCTGTTGCTATGCTAGGATAGGCTGCAGTGTAACTGGCCGGTGGTGCGCCGTTTGCGCACAGATTACATACTAGCGGGGCCACCCCTTTAGCGCCCAGCGAGCCTCCTGGATGGGGGTGGGTTACGTAGAGTGCGTGGAGCTACGAGCTCCACGCACTTTACACAGGGGGAAATCTACGTAAATCGGGACGCGCCACTCTGTGAAGAGTCACAGGCTCAGCTGCCGCCCGGCCAGCCACAAGAAGTCTCATGCAGAGCGGCAGATGACTTCACTGTAAATAAAGAATTCATCTGCCGCTCTGCAACATTGATTTGCCACCACTGCCCCACCAATATTATCTGCACACTCCCTGGGCCCTGGGGGCCCTGGGGGCCCTGGGGGTGGGGGTGTGGCACCCCCCGCCCTATGTAAGCAGCCGCCACTGCTACCTTGTGTGCACTATTATGCCCTCCGGAACCCCATGGCGCTCCCTCATTCCCGCTAACCTAGGCAGCAGCTGGTCCCACCTAAGCCCCGCTATCGCGGACCATCTCACTAGCGCAATGTTGTAGCTGCAACACAGTTGTGTCCCAACATTCCTTTTTCCCACTTTCTTTCCTGACCATTTTACAATTGCATGTCCACAATTCCACATCTACGGCAACTCATCACTCCTCCGTGCCACATCTGCAAAAGAAAAATTGTTGTGAGATTCTCTCCGTCACTTACAAAGCCGCCCCTCCCCTACTCTTCTCTTGATTCCGCTCCTATCCAGTACCTTTTCCAACCCTCTGATGTACCCCTTGTACTTTCCCTCCTCCTGCGCCCCACCTTTTAACCTTCTTCTCTGATAGCCCCCATCATTCCACCCTGCAGAGTTGCTCCCCATCCTGAAAGAATGAGTTACCAAACCTCTGTACTCTCCCCACGGCCACCCAAGCCCTCTTCATAACACCCCTAAACTTGTGATGCCTTACTGCATCCCGTCCTCTTGCTAAAAGCCCAACCCTTCTGCACCCTTACATGTCCCCCGCCTAGGTACTCCTGTCCTCCCTGGGCACAGCTCCTTGCTACCTCTATTCAGAAGCACCCAACAGCCCTTTCCTTTCAGATCCCTCTTCGATCTGCAGCCCTTCCTCCACCTAATTCCAATAAATGAACATCTCCCCACCGTAGACCTCCCTCCCCTGTTATCTTGCTCCCTTCCTGTTCTCCCTCGCCCCAACCTACCAGCACCTTACGTCTATGTCCTCATGCTTCCCCCCACTGCACCATGGGCCTTCCGTGCACCCTGTCCCTACAGTTCCCCCTCAACCACTGTACCACCCCACTGCACCAGGAGGGGCAACATGTACCCCTGTCCATGCAGTTCCCTCTCTTTGCTGATCCCCGCTGCTGCACCAGGGGCCAATCGTGCACCCCCGAACATGCAGTCCAATCCACATAACCAGCCCCTTCACATCGCATCTCTTCCTCCTTTTCCCTTTGTGTACGGCTCTTCTTCTGCTCCTTTACCCGAGCATAAAACTCTGATATATCCCCTTTTTGCCACCAGTACATGTTTCAAATATTCCACGCCCACTTGCAATCCTCCAGTGCTGCTCCTGCTGCCCTCTCCTTGAGATGTGGGTACTTAGCACCTGCCACATCTCGCGCCATGTTTTCCACCAAAATGCTAACCAGGGCCACTACCAGACACTCAAAATGAGATACCCCCTTTACCTCTGTATGTCTTTCATTATTATATTCTGGGCCGCTAACACTTTATCAAGCAAACCTAACAAGCCAGCTCACCTTGTCGTGCGGCAAGCGTGAGAACCCGGCCACTGCATCCAACACTCTCCCTAGTAAAGTCAACACCCGCACCGGCGCGTCAGTTATAACATACCACCCATGCACTCCCCATTCCTGCATTAATGTATGACAAGCCTCTACAAGCTCTGATATTCCTATTCGCTGCCCGCCTCACAGAAAAATGTCCAGCCAATGCATCCTCTGACACAACCAAAACTGTAAGAAAACTCACTATACCAACAGCTAAAACACTCCCATACACCTGAAAATGTCTAGCCCCTGGGTAACATTTTGTCCCCATAATTTTGGCATTTGACTGCCTCCGCCCCCCTTTGGACCTTGATAACTCACTTAAAACCTTGCGAAAAACCTTCCCCAAAATGTTTTGGCCTCCCACCCTGTCTGGGCAAACTGAGCCACTCCTCCCGCACCGCCACTCTAACTGGAGTATGAGCCTTCCCCCCCAACGCTTTGCCCTGTTCCCCATCCTCTCCCTCTGTCTCTTGATTGCAAACATTGCGTGATCGGATGCCGTTCCGCACCTCTGCTGCACTTGTGCTTGAACTTGCATGCTGTACTCGTGCAGCCTTCTTTATTGAAAGCCCAACATGCTGCTGAGGGCTGACCCCTGCCTCCTCCCCCCACCCACTCCGGGGCAGGGCGACCATGAAAGGCCAGTAAGGCACAGGTAAACCGCTCGCTGTATGCAATGTTGGTGCTGTGTTCGAGGGCGCCATCCATTGTAGCCAGAGATCCATGTCAATCTCTCCCCACACTGCCTGGCTATCCTCGGCCATCCTTGCCCTAAACTCCTCATCGTATCTCACCCAAGCGAAACCCCCAAAACTCATAAACGCCTTTCTTATTACATCCATCTATTTCAATAAAGCTACACATCTTTCAGGAAACTTCTCGCAGTAAGCACTCGCGTATATGATAAAAGCTGACGTCCAATTATCAATCTTGACCGGCACCTTGGGTCTTGTGGCCAACTCCCTCTCTTCCTCCTTAGATCCTTCTTTCGTCCCCTTACCTCCTGTGCAGGAGTTTAAAAACGTCCACAATCTCTCCTGCCCATATCTTTCCTTTTGTTGCCCCCATCAAGTGTGCCCCCAACGGCTTTGTAATGCCCATGTAAGGCATCTTTTTGTCTTTCCCTGTACTTTCCGTACCCTTCTCACTCGGAACCTCAATTACCCCTTGAGCCACTGACTCTGCCACCTTGTCAGTTTGTACTTCCACCGAGGATACACTCCTCCCCTTCTCCAAGGCACCCGCTGTCCGAGACCCCTTTCCCCGTCCCAGCTACCTCCTTGCCTGTCCCCCACCTTGAGCCCGACCTGCGCCAAGCTGCTGACCACTCCCATTCCCGCTCACTTCTTTCTGCCCTGCCGTCGCCTAGCTTCGGCATCCTGGTATCCACTCTGACACTCCTCATCTCTTTTCTCACTGGGCTCCTGCTGCGGGGAGAAAAAACATCAGCAGACTCCTCTAACCAATTTCCCCCATCCTCTTGCACTTCTGCCCCCCCAAACTGACCTTCCCCTTCAAACCTTAAACCCCTTCTCACCCTTTTCCTTCCCCGTAAGCCATTATGCTCTTCCTCCTCCCATTGTCCAACATTCTCCTCCTCCCATTCACCATCCCCACTGAAATACCATGGTCGTTGCGAGCACCTGCTCGGGCCGGGCGGCTCCTCTTCGGGTGAGCCCGGGGGGCGTTCGCCCCACCGCTTCTTTCACTTCTTCTTGGTAGGGCCGTGCTAACCCCCACCTGCTCCTCTCTTCTTGGTCGAGGGGTTCTCTCCTCCACCCTCTGCTCCTCCATGCTAGGGGCTGTGCTGCACCCACTACACTGCTCTCTGGATTCTTGAAGAGGAGCAGTTCTCAAGCCCTCTCCTACCACTTCCTCCGGAACCCCAGGGCCGTACTCCGCCCTCTGCCTGAAGTCCTCCTAGGTGGGGAGGTCTTTCCACACCTTCCCCTTTCCTCACTAAATGACAGGGACCGCTCCCTCCTTCTCCCACCTGCACTCTTTTGCAGGTATTTTCCCCCTCGGCGCCGCCACCCCTCTCTGGTCCGAGATGCCCCTAACCTTGCCCCTAGCTTGCTTTGTGCCCACTACTGGCCCCACTCCACTAGCGGCCTCCACCGATGTTTTGGCTCCCAACCCACTGCCCGACACTTCATCTATCTCCCCCCCACTCCTGGACCCTCTCCTGGGCATCTCCCTCCTGCTCCTTTGTCCCACACACCCTCCTTACCTGCTGATGGGCTACATGCCACCACTGCAGCAAGTGCCCCAGCCAATGCGGCTCTGCGCTGCGGCCCCCCATCTCTGGACCCTTTTTCGCCCATAACTTCCCCCTCGAGCTGGGCTTTGGTTGCCCTGCTAACAACAACAAGGGCCTCCCTCAATGCCTGAGCGTCCACCCAGCCCTTTCTTCCAGCACCCTGCCTAGCCATCCTGCTAAACTGAAATAAAGCCTCTGTCTTTTCCCGCCCTCCCAGACTAGATTGGCCCCCCAGCCTGGATAATAGCTCCCTGCAGGGTATACCTCAAACCATCGGTAGGGTGCCACAAGCTTCTTACCAGAAATCCTGCCAAATTCCCTTTCACCTATATAAACCCCCACTGGCAGTCAGGCACAAAAATCCTATTGAACCAGGGAATTGCTCACACTGCCACCGAAAATGAATTAAATGTCTTTTTCCTTTTTTTTATACATATATAAATATAGACCTAACTAAGGACACCCCTCCCTGATAATTGCCACCCTATGGGGTGGAAGAAATTCTTCACTGGAGGCTAACCACTGCCTTGGCTTCTCACCTCTTGAAATGGATGTTTGTGACCATTTAAGGGCTCTGCACTGCCCCCTGGTGGCTGTGGCATGGCACCACGCACACTTCCTGCAGCAGCCTCATGAAGCAAGCTGCTGTGGATACTGCAGGCTATGCCCTTAGCACCCTCTCCATACACGCAGCACAGGCAAAATTATCATGCAATGTGCCAGCCCTTTAAGGAGACCGCACTGCCCCCTCTCTGCACAGGACAAACACTGCGCTCCTTTTATTGTACGGAGCTGAGGCAACCGCGGACCTTCGCCACCGAAATACCTACAGAACCTGGATGCCGCCACCCCTCCTAACACGTACGCGGCGTATGTTGGATCGGAGATGCGGCTACAAACCAGGTAAGGGGGGGAGGCTTTATTTACAGCACCCCCGGCTATGCACGTATAATATATATATATATTTTTTTTAAAATAAAGTAATCTCTCTAAATCCCCACCCACTGAACTCACTCAATATATACTCTACCAAAACTCCCTATCTTAACGTAGCTAACTGTCCAGGCCCAACACAGGGAAGGGGCGGGGGATCAGAGACCCAGCACTAACGCTTGTTCCAACTGTCGCTTGCTCCCAAACCTTCCCTGCCCCCTTTTAAACACCCAGAGGTGCTCTATGTGCATGCCAGCTCACTGGCCTGTGCAGCCCCCAAAATCACCCCAGGGGGAAACACTTCACGTTTCCCCCAGGGCCCCCCTTCTGCACAAGACAGAGAGTCGCTCCACACCCGCGGAGGAGGCCGATGGCAGGGCCTTCGGCTCCTGCTGCGGCTGGGCTAGTTGGGCATAGCTGGCTGGTTGGCAGGGGGAGCCTTGATTGGACGGTTCCCTCCTGTTGTTTTGAGGCAAGGCCTTGTGTTTCTTCTGGTTCCCGTTCCCACATGCTTGGTAGCGGAGGGATGTGCGACAGAGGCCCCATGATGTGCCTCGGTGGATTCCTGTGGAGTGGAGGGTCCATGGGTGCCTTCTCCTCATTTTCCTTGGCGTCTCCCACGCATGGCCACCATGGGGGTACAGTGTGGCACAAATGAACCGTATGCACACACAAAAAAGAGTTCACAGTACGAAAAACATTACCACACAATACACATCTTCATTTCTTGTGATTGGCGCCGTTTTGCGTCCGCTGCATTTTTCTGCTCTTCTGTGTGGGTGCACCGGGCGATCCCGGGTCGCCTGATTGACCTGCTTCTTTCTCTTTTGGATAAGCTGCAGAGGTGGGGGACTGATGCTGGTTCCATTTGGGCTGGTGTTTGGAGTTTGATGGTCTGTGCATTTGCTCTGCTGCTTCTCTGCATATGTACTGCTGAGGTGCTGCTGGTCTCTTGCTGGTTCCTGCTGTGAGGCTCGCGGTTCTGCTGTCCTGCGGGTCTGCTGCTGGTCCCTTGCTCTTGGGCTGCTGCAGTCCTGCAGCTGTTTTGAGACTGCCGTTGCGCCTTTTAAGAGACTTTCTAACCAGAAGCATGTCTCTTCGGGGGAGGACGAAGCGAGTTCCCCTCTTTTTCATTGGACAAGGTCAGGTGGGCCTCTTCGAAGTGCAGGAAGGCTGCTCACGTCTCTGAGGGACAGTTGGTCTGCTTTTGCTGGGAGGTCTTGTGGGCCGAGGCGTCTTTAGAGAAGGAGTCCCAGAGGCCCAGGAATACAGTTGTCATCTTGTGCTTCCTCTTCTTCAGAAAGTGAGTCTCATGAACCCTCAACGGCAGAACCCACTGATGGTGTCGAGCCTATAGGGCAGTGTCTGGATAAGGAGGTTGTGGCTGCGGTCCTTGTTCAGGTGGTGGACTGCATGAGGTTTAAACAGTTTCTGCACTGGTGTCTGGTGCCAGGCCACCTCCTCTTCAATTTGAGCATACGACCGAGGTTGGGCTGCCTTTGCTTTTGAAAATTGAGGAGGTTTTGAAAGACACACAGGAGCCGGAGAAGGTGGCAGAGCTTTGCTTCATGTCCATTATCTATCCTTTACAAAGGGATGAGGTGGTGCTTCCTCAGGCTCTCCAGGTGGATACTATTCTGTAGAGTCTGATGCGTCGCTCTTCCAAGGCGGACGAGGAGGCAGCAGTGTGCGATCGGGTGGACAAGAAAATGGATTCTGCGTAGAAGAGGTCCTACGATGGGGGTGCATATTGCATTTCGGGCAGTGACTTTTACCTCCAACATGGCCGACACTGTGCTGGGTGGCTTTCGAGAGTTGGCTACGCTCGTGGCACAAGGGGCTGACTGTGCACCACTGCTGCTGGCAATGTAGATTTAGATTGAGCTGCTTTTGGGCATGGAGTATGATGGGGTCAAGGTGGCAGCATTCAACATGGTGGCTGCTGTGTTCGGTTGTCGTCACTTGCATCTTCCAGGTTCGCATTCTGATGACATTCAGAAGGCGGTTACGCTGAAGATTCCCTTTGAAGGATAGGTGATGTTTGAGGAACCACTAGAGGACCAGGTGCATCAGGTGTTTACGGCTGCCAAGCATGCTGAAAAGCTCTGCAGGCGCTCTGATGCTAAGCCCCGGTGCGTGGTATCTGGGGGACATAAAAAGGATGCCCTTAGACCCAGGGGGAGTTATCGGAAGCACTCTGGTGGCCATTGCTCAAAGTTGCTGCATGAGGCTGATGAGCTCTTTGTCCCGGCACCATGGCAGAAGTCATGATTCCAGGGGTGTGGGGTGTGGGGTTGAGGCTATTTTTGGCCTGTATGGAGGGTGTTATAGTGTGAGCTGGAATGTGTGGAATGTTTACTTCATGATTCCAGATGGAGCGGGCACTTGTTTACCTGTGATGGGGGTTCCAGGTTGCAGGAGGAACAGTTGAGGTTGATGCTGGTTGAGTCCTGCTGGGCTCAGGGTTTATGCTGACAATAAAGCTCCTACCAACTTCCACGAGTGTCCCTCTTTATTACACTGGCGATGAGGATCGCTGTCAGCATAACCCTGTGTGAACCCACGGAAGAAAACTGTATCTTGAACAGCAAACGCAGGACTGTGGCGACAGAGAACTCACGGCTGCCCGCGACTCACTGCCCAACGCGCTGTAACAGAGTCCCTCCCTCCGTACCAGAGAGACACAGCTGTGACCGCTGTCTGCACTCCCCTGAGGGATGTAGGGTCAAGCACCGGCAGAGTATCAGGACCAGACGCGGAGTGGAGAGAGATAGCTGTGACCGTTGCCTGCGCTCCCCTGAGGCAAGTTAGGTCGAACGCCGGCAAGGCATCAGGACTGGACCCCACTATCACTCAGCAGACCACCAAAGGCAGCCAGGAGGGGACAGCACCAGAGGAGGTAAGAGAAACACCCTTCCCTTCCGCTCCCGCAGCAAATCAAAGGGGTTGAACCCGATTTTTTGATGGGGGTACAAATGCAAGTTTGCCTCTCCTCTGTCATGCTCGAGGGCATTGAAGACTCCTGTTCCAAGGTGGTCGGCCTATGCTCTGGCCATGACCGAATGGATTCTGGACTTGTGGACGAAATGGGCGTTGTGGGAAGTTCCTCCGTAGTTCCCAAATCCATCGGCAAGTTCTGACTTGTCATGGACCTCAAAAGACTGAATATGTGTGTGCAGACGCTGCACTAGAAAAAGGAGATTCTGCTGCAGATTATCCCTTTATTCAGGGAGTTCGACTATCTGGCATTTTTGGATTTCCTGCACCTGTATTTCCTTGTGCTCATTCCGAGGTCTCATCAGGAGTATCAGGTTTACGTTCAAGGGCAGGCATTTCTAGTTCAGGGCTCTCTCCCTGGGACTCCAGGCTGCCCCCAGCGTCTTTATGAAGGTGTTGGGTCCACTGCTGGTTCTCCTGCATGCCAAGGGGGTGCAGGTCTTTCCTTAGCTGGATGATTGTCTGCTCACAGTGTCCTCGAGGAATCCGTTGTTGGAGAACATGTGTGTCACTTGCAGAATGTTGATGTCTCTGTGGTTCCTGATCAATCTGGAGAAGTCTTGTCTGGAGCTGGGAGCTGGCCCAGGATCTTCAGTACATTGGGCCTCACATTTGTACAGCACAGGGGTGGGTATTCTTGCCCTTGGATCAGGCACTCTGCCTGCAGCGTCAACTGGGGGGCCTGCTGGGCAGGGATTCCGGTCAGTGAGGTGCTTAGGTTGTACAGGCACATGGTGGCATGTGTGTTTGTAGTTCCATGGGCGAGACTTCAGATGCTTTCCTTTGTGTCTCTCTTTCACTGCTCCTCGAAGAGAGACTCCCACGTTTAAGAGGCACGGATAGCCATTTCCCTGGATCTGAGGGTTCAGCTCGGGTGGTGGATGGACTTGGTCAATCCTCTGCATGTGTTTCCATTGGTTCACCCCTTTCTGACCATGATTATTACCAACGCCGGGGCCCTCGGATGTGGTGTTGGGGACACAGAGCACTCGGGATGTTGATGGCAATGCAGCCCTCTCATTATTCAAGTTAGAGAGAGTGGTAGCGATTTCTCTGGCTCTTCAGATGTTTTTCTGCTACATTCAGGAGTTTGGGGTACTGGTGCGGACATACAACACGTCAGCAATGGCATATGTGACTCATCCGGGATGTACGAGGTCGGGTCTGCTGGAGTTGCTGGTGTTACAATTGGGCTGCTGGGCAGAGCTCTGTCTGCTATCTCTGCAGGCTTATCACATCAGGGGAGTTGACAAAATTCATGCCGGCAGTATAAGATGGATGTTCCCTTCATCCTGTCGGGTATTGCACAGGTTGTGTTTTATTTATTTATTTATTTATTTATTTATTTATTAATTACATTTGTTACTCGCCCAGACACTTCGCTATCACAGCGAGGTTACAGACAGCTTGAAAATGCATACAATGCTTAGGCTGGTATGGCGTGGTTATATTGACAAAAGATACATGATATAAAAAAAGTGGCAGCAGTTAACAACAAAAGAATATATGTACAAGGGAGAGGCAAAGAAAATATTAATACAAATGTACAAGGTGTTGCACAGGTTTTGTTATTGGTATTGGTTAAATAACCAAGTTTTCAAAAACTTTTTGAAGCCCCAAAGGGTTTCCTAATTTTTTATTGTGAGAGGAAGTGAGTTCCGATGTTTAGAGGCTAAGTGTTGGAAACTAGAGCCCCCTGCTCTTGTCTTGTTGAATCGCGGTAGGACTAGTAGTGATTGGTTATTGGATCTTAGGAGTCTGGTATTCGCTTTTCTGGATACTACCTGGTTAAGGTAGATGGGAGCATTTTCATGGAGGCATTTGAAGGTGATGCATAACGATTTGAAAATAATTCTGGCTTTGATGGGTAGCCAGTGGTGCTCTCTTCTGGTTTTGGATATGTGATCCGATTTTCTTATTCCGAGGGCATCCCTCAATGCTTTGCTTTGTATCAGCTGCAATTTGTTGAGGTTGGTGGTGGCGGTGCCTAGGAGTAGTACATTGCAATAGTCGAGTCTTGAAAGAATCAGGGCCCTGGCTAGCGTGATGCAATTGGTGGGTGTCAAGAATTGGCGGCTGAGGGAGATAAGTTTTGATGTGTAGGAAGCGGAGGGGGAGAGTGAGCTGATGTGTTTGGTTAGGGAGAGGTTAGAGTCCAGGTATACTCCTAGAGTTTTAACATGTTTGAGTACTGGAATGGTGGTGCCGTCTGTATTGATGGCAGAGTAGTTTGGATGAAGAGCGTTTATTTTAGGCTGGGAGCCCACGATGAGTATCTCTGTCTTGTCTTTGTAAAGGCAAAGACTGTTTAGAGCCATCCAGTTTTGGATTATGGAGTAGATTTTGTTTATAGTCAATGTATCTTGGACGTAGATCCCTGAAAGTGGGATGAGGATCTGGGTGTCATCAGCAGAATTCGTGTAGATGACACCCATATCGTCCGACGCTAAGAACAGAAGATTGGTGTAGGCGTTGTAAAGCGTGGGTGATAGACAGGATCCTTGTGGGACGCCTATGGGGACCGGTATGGGATCAGCAGCATCTTTGCCTATGGACACTCTAGAGGTGCGTTCAGCCAGGAAAGATTTGATCTACAAGGTGGCATTCTTGAAAAACTTGAAGTCTTTGGCTAAAGTTGCACAGAGTCTATTATGGTTCACTAAGTCGAACGCTGCCGACAGGTCTAGTAGACATTAAGATGCAGAGTTTTCCAGAGTCTCTGATGGTGTCCATTTGGATTTTGAGATTCAAAAGGGCAGTTTCCATACTATGGTTGGGGCGGAAACCCGATTGTCTAATGCCAAGGAGTTGGTTCTGTTCCAAGTGTGCTTGGACTTGGTTATACGCTATTTTGTCGAGAATTTTCAATATGAATGGGACCATAGTTATAGGTCTGTAGTTAGTGGGCACAGCGGGGTCAAGGTTAGGTTTTATTAGTAGCGGGATAACCCAAGCTTCCTTAATACTAGCTGGCACCATGTTTTTGTCAAAGGAGGTATTTATGAATTTGGTTATGGTGGGTGTTAGAGTATGTGCGCAGGATTTCACAACTTTAGCAGGGACGAGTCTCCCTTGCAGTTGGAGGCTTTAAGCTTGGATATAGTATTGAACACTAATTCTTGTGAGACTGGGGTGAACTGGAAGGTCGGATTGGCATTTTGATTGAGGGTAGGTAAGTGATTATTTGTGGCATGTTTGTCCCCTACAAGTTGTTTTTAGCTAGGATTTTTCGGGCTTATTCATGGAATAAATGTGCGCCGAAAATCGCAGCACAAGCAGGAAAATCGCAGCGCAAAAGTGAAAATCGCAGCGCACGCGTGCCAAAGCCGCGCATATCGATTCATGGAATTCAGTGCGCGTGTAAATCCTGGGATGTGCGCTAAAATCATGGTTGGCGTACGCGGGCGCACACGTCATTAAATAGCGTGCGCTACGCGCCCAGGGAAAGCGCACATAGCGCAGCGCACACAACAAAAGTGGGCGGTACATGGGGCGTAACACGCGGAATGGGGAACAACACGCGAAAATGTGGGCGTTACGGGGGAAGTACAGGAGGTAAATGCTCGCAACGCCCACACGCGTGCCAACAACCCGTATTCATGGAATCGAACGGGGGAAAGGCGTGCGCCAAAAAAGATGCGCTAGGAAGCAGGCGTAAGCGGCCCCGCGCAGCATAAAAGTGCACGCAAACAACAAACAAGCTCAGACGCTACGATAAATATACCGTTCCTCGCAGCAGTGGTCGTGGGACACCGCAGGAGGAGGAGGATAGCCAGGCCCCGCATTTTTTTACCCAGGACCAGCCTTTTTGGGATGCCTGATGACCAGGTGTATGGGAGGTACAGGTTTCCATCACACATAATCCTAGAACTGGTCAGGGAGTGGGAGGATGACCTCACATCACCCACCCTGTGCTCCCAAGCACTGAGCCCCTTGGAAAAGGTGCTCAATGTACTGCACTTCTTGGCTACTGGGTCATTTCAGCGAAAAAGTGCCATAGTGGGGGGTGTGTCACAGGCCACGCAGTCACGCTGCCTACAACAGGTGTTGTCCATCATGACTACACGCCCCTCAGTGCGCAGGCACATATACATGCCCAGAACACCTGCAGAAAGGCAGGCCGTAGTCCAGGACTTTTACGGGGTGGCACACTTCCCCAAAGTGCTAGGTGCCATTGATTGCACCCATGTGGCTCTAAGTCAGTGGTATTCAAACTGTGGGTCGCGACCCCCTAGGGGTCCGCAGGTGCATCCCAGGGGGGCCCTGAGAGCTCAGCATGAAAAAAGATTTTTTTTTTTTTTTTTTTTTTTTTTTTTTTAAGATTGGAAGAAATGGGCAGGGGTGGCCCACATGGGCGGGCTGAAGCATGAAACTGTCTCAGGCAACAATGAAAAAGTGGCCCACAGTTGTAAATGGATATTCATTCCTTTAGTCACAGACTGGGCCTCATTACTACTATGGCGGACCAGTAACAACGGTGCTGGTAAGCTACCGGCACCGTTGCTACCATTCCGCCATAGTAAGAGTTGTGCTCGTGGGTGCTTGACAGCCCCCGCCAGGTCTGACCTCAGCTCGTCGGATGCACCAGCACCGTTATTAACGGTGCCGGTGCATCCGAGCTCCCCCTTCCCATTTGAGCCATATGGGGCTCAAATGGGAATGGGGATCTACCGGCACCTTCGAAAGGGCAATTATCATGTCCGCCTAACTCGGCATGACCTAGTAATTGCCCATTCGCGGGTGCCAGACCCGGATGCAACTCCAGTGGCAGCCGTGCCGGTTTTACCGGCACAGCTACCGCCAGAGTAGTTATGAAGCCCACTGTTTCAATAGTACCCAAAGGGGTGCTTTGTGTTAAAATGTAAGTAAATTGTGATATATTCAGCAACAATGGTCAACATTACTAACTGCATAGTGGCCCCTCACCCATTATGGAGGAGCTAAGGAGCCAGCCCAGTGAAACAGTGAGCACTCCCTCAGCTGCTTTATCCAGCAAATGGAGTGCTCCTGGGCTGGCTGAACTGTCAAAGGGAAACACTGTTTCCCTTTCACAGTTCAGTTTAGTTCCCCAGCCGCACATGCTCACTGAGCCATGCAAGTGCTGGGGCGTTTTGCTTCGCCAGCATTGCATAGCTCATTGGAAATGCTGGCTGGGGCACTGCATGTCTGTATGTCCGAGGGGGAGCTCCTGCGCCTCCTCGCACATACGGACAGAGCAGCTGGAGCAGCACCCACACACAGGCCAATGCAGAAGGTACGTTTATGTTCATTGTTTTTATTTAAACATGTGTATGGATGCGTTATGAGTGAGTGTATGGTGATGGATGCTCATGTGAATGATAGAGTGATTGCTGTATGAATGTGCAGCGCCTTGCATATACACATAATCATGTTCATTGTGTTAGGACCAGTGGGGCCCAGGGGACAGGGATGGTATCTTTTTACCGGACATCTATCATTCAAAACCCTCTGCCTTGTTCACAAGGCTTTCTGGGGCCTCGGTCCAAAATACCTTCAGCTATTCCTCCGCAAATACCTCCCCTCTCGAGCTCTTCACTCCTCTACCTCCAACTCCCTCAGGGTCAGTCGTTTATCAAAGAAACGAGCTGGGGGTAGATCTCCGTCTTCGGCTGGGGCCTCCCTCTGGAACAGCGCCCTGCCACTCTAAAACTTGAGGAGAACCATCTTTCTTCCTGCACTTATCAGACCTACCCTGTCTGCTGCCTTAAACGTAGCACTTGCAAATTGCTGGCTGCACTACCACTGTTTGTTGCCTTTATTATTTATTTATTGTTATTTATCTGTTTCTCCTCTGCTTCTCACTTTCCACTTCTCCCCCCTTCCATGCACTTTTCCCCTCACACTTGCGCGTTCTCAATGTCACTGGGCCTAGTAAGATCGCTGTTTTATTCTCCTCTGTTCCCCTCCCTTGCCTTGTCACGCTCTGAAACACTTGTGTACGAGCGCGATAGAAATAAAATATCAATGCCTGCCCCCTGGACTCCCAGCAACAATTGCAAACTGTTTGGCTATTTACCCATTTTTTGTTAAAAGTATGCTCTACAATGCAACATTTTAACCTATTATTTTAAAAAAAATTCACAGGGGGAAACCCCCCCGAACCTCCCCTTAATGCCCCTCCACTTAAAAAAGATTCACCAGCCGCCACTGGCCCTCAGACTGTGTTGGGAACGGGATGGGGGAACCGAGGGACTATGGTGGGAGCACAATGGGCGGGAACCATGGGATAGTGATGGGAGCAGAGTGGGGAGAGCCCTGGGTGTGTGATGGGGTGGGGAGAGACCAGCGACTGGGTAGGAGTGGGATGAGGGAGCCCAGCGACTTTGATGGGAGCAGGTGACGGCGCGCAATATATACTGTCCATTTGGCATTTCTGGGGGGTCCCGACCTGCCCAAATTTTGCTCAGGGGGGCCCTGGCCAAAAAAGTTTGAAGACCACTGCTCTAAGTCCTCCCAGGGACACTGAGCACACATATCGAAACCACAAGCACTGGCATTCAATCAACTTGCAGGTTGTATGTGATGCCAAGGGAATAATCACTTCAGTATATGCCAACTATCCAGGGTCAAGCCATGATAGTTTCATTTTCAGAATGTCACCCCTAAACTGGGACCTGGAAACTGGGCGGCATGGAGACACATCGCTAATTGGTGAGTATAAATGCCTCTGCACATGCATGCATATCAGAAACTGAGAAATGGGAAAACCCCACTAATGAGAACCATTATCACTTCCCCAGGGGACAGTGCCTACCCTCTGAGCACCTACATGATGACGCCAATTCGGAACCCCACCACACCACCCGAGGTAAGATACAACACAGCCCATATTGCAACCCGGGGCATAGTGGAGCGCACATTTGGAGTGCTCAAGTCACGCTTTTGCTCCCTTGACCGCTCTGGTGGGCAGCTGCTACATGCGCCCCCAGTAGTGTGCAGGAGCATAGTGGCAGCATGTGTCCTGCACAACGTTGCAAACGCCGGCGCGTGCCGGTGGACATGGTGGTGCCCCCACATCCCCAACCACATGCACGGCCGCTGCGCATGGGAGGTGAAAGGGCATGTGGTGAGGCAGCCCGTACCCAGCTTGTGGCAAATTACTTCACCTAAAATCACACCCCTGCGGAGTGCACACAGCCCTGGCACATACCAGCTGACAATCAATGATGATGGCAAAAGGGACAGTCAACTGTCACAACCATACCAGCCTGAGATTGTTCACCTGGAAGTGTTACATTGTGTGCATCCCTACCTACTCAAAGACACCCAATGCTGTGTCACAAAAAGACACACATTAATGCAGCAGGAAAGATTACCCCCTTGCAAAATACCACATAAAAATAGTGCCATGTCACCCAACCCCTCCCCATCTCAGCTACCCAACACACCATGGCATGGCATGCAATGTGAAAGCAACTAAAGGAATGCACAACACATGACACAAGTGTCACAAAGTGCAATGTTCCTAATGTAGACTGCCCACACAACTCATGGGAGCTCAATGTCACTGTGTAAATTACTGTCACTTGGTCACACCCTTTGCAAGCCCATGAAAAGGGGAAGCAGGAGGGGTGTGTGTGTCAGGAAACCAAGCATCTAACCCAAAGACAGGACAAGCCTGCATGTGCCCAGCTGGAATACACAGTGGATGCCCATGGGAGCCACACAAAGCAACACACTGTAAAAAATATAATAATAATAATCAAAAATGGCCATGTGTGGACCAGGGGTGGCGGGGGGAGGCCACCCAGGAGGCACGGGGTACAGGGTGCATCCCAACACCCACATGCGTGGATGTTGGAGAAAAAAAAATACCTACATGGGCTCATGGCCTGCATGGCTGCGCTACAGTGGGAGAACTGCCGTCGCTCTCTTCACCCTCTGCTGCTACATCAGGAGGTGGCCTTGATATGGGAGGCAGCCCACGCAAAGCCCTGGTATGGTCCTCCATGGCAGCAAGCATGCAGGTCTGGAAGGTTTGGTTCTGCAAGATGATGGTACGGAGATCCCTATGCAGCACCTCACGGGTTGCCTGCATTTCTGCCTGCATGGCCTCGCGTGATGCCCGGATCTCTGCACGGGTTGCCTGGAGCTCAGCTGAGAGTGAACGTGTGAGCTGCTCCAGCTGCTGTTCTGACCTAAAATTCCGGGAAGCCTCAAGTTCACCCAGAGTATCTCTGAGGAACCCGTATTCTAACCTCAGGGCTTCCCTGTGGGCCTGTGACTCTACAGATATGGCTTCGCGCAGAGCCTCCAGTCCAGCCCGTCGGTCCTTGTTGGACACCAACATGTCCTCCCTGTGTCAGTGGAAAATGGAGTCTGTTGCCTGCTGCTGGAGCTCCACCTGCCTTTCAGGGGGAGAATGGAAGTGACCACCCTATCCATTGCCTGAGCCATCATTTCACACGATGCTCCCTGTTGTGCTGCAATACTGTAGATGGAGTTCTCCCACACAGTATTGCCTAGTGGCGCACGGCCACCGCGTTGACGGGCACCACACCTGTTTGGGGCAAGGCGATCTGCACCTTGCTGTGCTGGCACTGCCTGAGGCTGCAGGACTGCATTCCTCCTTTGATCTGCTGGCCCAGGAACACGAGCAAATATTGTGGAGTGTGACCCTGCATCCGTAACCACCACAGGCGGACTTTCCAACACTGACATCCCCATAGAGGGGTCTACCCCCGGTGCAGGTGGGTGGACAGAACAGCAGCCCTGCCAGAAACACTCACCTGCGATGGCACATATGTCTCACTGTCCGATTCAGCACCTGATTCATAGAGGTATCCGAAGGTGTACCCAGACACACCCGTAGACAGTATGGTCTGCATGAGGATTGGGTTTTCACCCACCACCACCCCACGTCCTCCACTGGTGTCCGGTTGTGGCTAAGATCCCTCCTGGATGTGCACCATCCCCTCCACCTCAACAGCATCAAGTGCCTCATCACCTGCAAAAACATGAAAGAAAACAGATGGAAACAGGCATGAGCACCATAGCACACACATAGGCCTGACGAGACAGAGATCCAGTACATAAATTGCACATGTCCCACCTGAATATAACTCTGGCATGCATGCACTGTCAATGAGTTGGAAGGGGAGGCAAAAAGCACACACTGAGGACTCCAAGATGGAAAAGCAACACATGTGCAGCATGCTGGATCGCACTGGCAGCACACATTAGCCTGTGAGTGGCATGTCCATTACACATACATGACACATGTCATCACACAGATGTCACGTAGCATTGCCATGGTACATTTGACAACTGCAGCCATATGGTAGTGAATGAGTACTGTCACCCATCCATGTGAGATGGAGATGATGAGATGAAACATGCAAAATAGTGTGACAAAATACGCATGTGCCACACGCTGCAACACATCCAGTGTTCAATTACACAGTGATGGCAGGCAGATGGATACATCAATGGTTGGTCACTTCAACATGACAGAAGACAACAGTCATGTTCTACATTCAAACAGGGCCCAAAAATGATTGTGTGCAGGCCATTACTCAATCAGCCTGAATGGTTAAATCATTCCCATAACAAGGTAATACATGTGGGCCATTGTGGGGTGTAATCTATGACAGAGGCATGTCACATATGTGGCAGTAGGGTAGAAAAATGTGTCGTAAAAATGCCAAGGATTGAAACAATCAGGCTGAATGAACAGGAAAACATTTTTAACAATGTTGTTGCAAGATGACAGTTGATAGGCAACTGAAGTAATCTGGTCAAATTGGCTACTGTGGTCAGAAAAGATACTGTCATACCCAAAACCAAGGCCGGGGAATGGTTTGGAGGAACAACATGGGTGACCCATACCAGTCATGACTACACACCCTCACCTGGCACTCAATCAGAACACATCACCCAAGCAACATACACATGGATTACACACACATGCATGGGCACTCACCGGACAATGCTTCAAGATCTGGTAGCTCTCTCACGCCTCAGATCTGTTCCTCTGTGACGAAGGTTCCAGCGACAGACTCATGTTCAGTGAGTTGGTCGTCCTCTGGTGGAGTCACACCGCCAGTCACCAGAGTAGAGGCATGATTGGAAGCCAGCTTGTTCTTTGCTCTGCGTTTCAGGTCATTCCACCGCTTGTAGCAATGATCAGCTGTGCGCCTCACAAATCCAAGGGCACTAATGTGGTCCGCGATGGTCCGCCAGTGGGCCCTACGTTGAGCAGGCGTAGTCTTGCACCCTGCAGTCACCACCATTTTGCGGCTATGTGCCAACACATAGGCCACAAGTGCATCTAGTTCGGCGTCATTGAAGCTAGGCTTCCTTGGCGTGCCGGAGTGTGTAGCCGTGTCTGGGGTCCCAGCCTGTAGTGCAAGAGCACCCTTCTTCTTCTTGGAAGGTGGTGCGGATCCTGAGTGGCTTATGCCACTCAGGATCCGCACGTTAGGGGCAGAAGCGCAGGTGGACTGGGTACTGTAAGTTTGCAAAGGCACAATGACCAAAGGTCTCGGTGCAGGCATTGGCTACAGGGTGATGTTGGCAGGACCAACGTCGGTGTGATGGACTTGGACTGACACTGTCCCGGCTGGGAGACTCCGAGCTGGGGTGGATTGAGCTGCAGCTACCCCTGCAGCCTCTTCACCCTGGCTACTTGGGGCAGCAGATGACATTGCTGCCTTAGATCCACGTGGCCTGGTGACAGCAACTTTCACCGCCACACGTGGCTTAGACTTGGTGACCTGGAAGTCAGCCTGGGAGTCATCCTGTGCTGGTTCAGTTGACAATATGGGCGGGTTTAAGAAGGGCTAAGCTGGGTTGGTGTCAGCTAAATTTCCCACAACCATTGTGGGGGCATAGGTGGCCCCGATTGGTCCTCCACACACTGGCCTCTTGGGGCACCCTGCACATCCTGGCCACGTCCCCTACCGCGCCCACCTTTTGGAAGTCAGCCACCTTTCCCTCCCTTACTGCTTGGTCGCCTCCCAACCATGGCACTGATGTTGTTGTGCGTATGGGAGTTGCAGTAAACAATTGTCCTGGGCAATTGGGGTGAAAGGGGTAAGGTACTAGATGGAATTCGTATCCTAGTGCTCTAGCAAGGCTGTCTGTGACCCCTGGGGGAAGATGACCGTTCATGCAATGCACAGGCACCCCAAAAATAAAAGTAAATGTGCATGCAACCCCTGGTAGACCACGTGCGTGGAAAAATGAACCCGCACTACGCTGTGGCACCCAGAAACACAAAAATAAGCGTACGCGTGTTACATGCAGCCTACAATGACCTCTGAAGGGGTACGCGACACACGGGGGCAACCACAGTTGGTAAATACATGCGCGACTCACCGTCTGCCTGGAAAAAGAATGTGAAAAAGACGCGCGTGTGCGCGTTGGCAACACCCCGCCAAAAGAAGAAATGAACGCAGTCTGAGGAAACAGGGAGTACGAACTGGAACCGTTGTGAAGTAATCGCGTGTTAACCGACAAGAAGTACAAGGATCACCTGCTTGCTCTCCACAAAAAGCACGTACAAGAAAATGGTGTCCTACACGTACCTTTTAAACCAGCCCACACATGCAACGTCACTTAGGCGCCTACGCGCTAAGGGCCTTTCCTCCAATCACACGCAGTGACACCCGGATGTGCAGTTTTTTCACGTGTACTATAAACATGCACCCGTGTTGTGGGAAACGCCCGTGCGTGTAACGTCACATGCGCGCTTACGCGCTAATGGCCTTTCCTCGAATTACATGCTAGCATGCTGTTTTTTCACGTGGCAAATCACTCCGTATCAAGCTGGCCACGCAACAACACATGGAAGACCACGTTCCTGCCCAGAAGGCTGAATTACTGCCCCCCCAGGGCACCGAACATGCACCGACCTGCCATCTGCTGCTGTCTGCCTGCCTGCTGGCCACGTGCCCTGCTATTTGGTGCCTGCACGTCAGCCATCTGCAGGGGTCCAGTTGCTGTGACCACACCTGCTGGAACAGAAGACTCCCGACTGGAGTACCATCTTGCTCCACAGCCCAGCCCCAGGACCCAGTTGCCCACCCACACCTGCCTCGGGGGTTGCCATGTTGGACACAACACCATCTGGCACCACTGGCAACTCCCAGCCAGAGAGGCAGAGGGCTACCAGCTTCAGTGCTGCAGAAGTTGGTATCCTGGTGGAGCAAGTCCTGGGGCATTATGATGCCCTCTTTGGAAGTTCACGCGCCGACAATGAAGGATGGAAGAGGATCTGGACGGACATCGTGGCTGCCATCAACGTGGAGGAGGTGGCAGCCCGCGACTTGCAACACGTCCGGAAGCGCTGGGAGGACTTCAGGTCCAGGACCCTCAGCAAGGCCTGGCGTCTCCTGAAGGCAAAGCATGCAAAGGGGCGCCGGGTCCGCCTTACCAACATGCAGATGAGAGTCCTGGAATGCATACACCCAGCGCTCCACCTCCAAGTCCTTGGGAGGCAGACCAATCCGGAGTTGAGCTGTAAGTGTGCATGCATACTGATTGGATGCTGTTCATGTTGAGGTGTGGCAGGTGTGTGCAGGTTGCACATATGTCTTGGAAGGCCCATGTATGGATGTGTATGTACAGGGACATGAGCGTGCCGCATGAGAGTCCAGTAATGTGTGAGGCACATCAACGGTGTGTGTGTACAAAAGCATTATGGCCAAATGCATGTTGGGGTGCACACATGTTTACATATCTGTGTATGTACCATGGCATGGTTGGGGTGTGACATATGGATGCGGGTTCCACCTTCATGTACGTGCATGGTGTACATGTGTGTGTGAGGGTATTTGACATGTGTGCCACTGTAATATACCATGGATGCATGTGACACTGACATGTAGGAGGTGTCACGATGCCTACCTCTAAGGGAGCCAGACAGGGCCCGGCACCCTCAGAGGCAGGCAACATGTATACTAGGGAAGTCCCAGCCACCCCAGATAGGGGCTCTTTGGACTCAGTCCTGGCGCCGTTGGCGTCAGGCTCATAAGGGATAACAGTCCTGGCACCATCGGCGCCAGGCTCATACAAGATATGGAAGGAATAGTGTTTGGTGCAAACTTACCTGGCAGACCATGCTGCAATTTCCTTACCTGGCAGATCATTCTACAACTTCCAGATGAAAAAGGAACTACTTAACCACACGGGTGTGGCTGGTGGCAGGATACATACCTTCAGTGGAAGGATACATACCTGGGACTACTTGAAAGGCTATTTAAGCCACGCCCAGACAGCAAACCACACTTCGCGTTGTTCTGCTCATAGCAGCTGGACGCTCACCGTGCCTGCTCCTGCTCCAGTCCTCGACCACGCCTGCCAGCATCCTGGAAAAACCTAAGGATAGAAAAGGGAAGAAGAAACAGGTGAAAACAAACCTTACCTGTTAAAGCTGCATTCCGGATTCAGCGCGCCAACGTTCCTGCAAAAAGACATCATTTTAAATACTCACCGCGTCACATACATCTCGGCGCACTTCTCTTACCTGCACGTGGCGCCTTCGGCTCTGCGACGCCCATCCGGATCTCCTGCAGCATTCCAGCACCTACGGGGAGACGAAGAGAAGAAAGCAAGGTGAGAAGGAGAAAATAACCAAGAAGCACTTACCTGCCAAGCTAATTCTTCTTACCTTCGGGTCGATGCCATTCCTTGGGCATTTCAGCACCCCGGCCCCTATGGGGAAAAAGCAAACATCACATTAGTGAATGCAAGAACCGTAGCAAACAAACTATTTAAAACTTACCTGCTTACAGGTCGGACTCAGCTTCTGCTTCATGCCGGCTCCATTTCTTCTGCATTCTCGAACTCCGGCCCCTAAGGAAAAAGAGACAGGAAAAGACAGTAGTGGGCCTACACCAAAACTCACCTGAAATCAGGTTTTCGACAGAAACCGCCCTCAGCCCGGAGTCTTCCATTACCTGCAAAAGGGAAGAGGAACAGTTTAGACTCAAGCTTGCCATAAACATTTACGGTATTTACCGGAACAGACAAGCGAACTCGAACTTACTATCCAGTGACGTAACTGGATCCCAACGCGCCCCTGCATCAGAATCAGGATGGAGAGCTCGCCTTTTCAATCCATAAGGTGAGTCTCCACAGGGAATTACAGAAGGGTTGCAAGGAGGGTGAGAAGGGGAACGGGAGATCAACACAAAACCCGCATAGTATTAACCCTTCCTTTTCGCTCACAGAAGGGTATTCATCCGAGCCAGACAAGCCAGATTTGGGAACCCAGCCCACTCCATCTTCAGGGTGCTGAACATCTCCTTCGAAGAGGCCACTGCCGTCCAGACCACGCCCGTGCCTCCGTGGGAACCAGGTGAGCGTTACAGGAGGCTGATTGGCAGATGTGACATGGATGCCAAGGATTTCACTGCAACAGGTGGTGTAGATGTACAGATGCATGTACGTCTGGTGGCGTGCGTGCATGTGTTTGCCAATCTCCATGTTGCATGTGACGTCAGGCTAACCTTCGGATGGTCATGGTGTTGTATGTGTATGGATGGTGCTGGCTGCCGCAACATTCCTGTTCATTTGCGCGTGTGTGTCGCTAGAAATGATATGTGTGTTGGGGAGTGTGATGCCATGTGTGAAGTTTGAGACTGCCACTCATCTGCAACTGTCATGTGTGTATCAGACCATTGTACAGTGCCCTGATGCCTGTGTTCTGTCTCTCCCTGTCTGCAGCGTCAACTGATGAAGAGGGTGGAGACGGTGCTGTGGAGCACAAAGGCAGGGATCCCACCGCCAGCCGGAGAGGCAAGGCCCAGCTCCCCTCCCAGGTTGCCATCTCATCGGGAGTGAGGAGTCTGGTGCCGCCTCCGTGGCCGCAGCTGCCGGGGGTAGGTCCAAGAGGCGGAGGTCGGAGGTGGACTCCTCAGCAGCAGAAGGGGCAGCTGAGACCCCACAGGGGCCTACAGAGGAAGATGGCACCGAGTCATCCAGGTTGGTGGGGGGTTTGGTTGAGGAGGAGGCCGTGGAAGTCACACACACGGGGCCTAGAGGGGAGGATTCCACTGGTGCCAGTGGTGCAGTCGAGGGGCAGGGACAGGAGGCAACACAGGCCACCGCGGAGGTGCCTGTGTGTAATCCTGTTCCCGATCCTGTGACTGCATCATCCGGCACCAGCAGGGATGCCTTCGTCCAGACCCGTTTTCAGGGAGGGGATAGCCGCACAACAACTGGCCTTCCTCTCCCTGCAGACGTGGCAATCCGGGACCAGCCTGATCCTGTCCTGTGTGGGGTGGCGTTGCGTGTTCGTGACATTCGGAATGACGTGCGGGGTTCTCGCGAGGACAGCGCACCTCATTTCCAATGTCTCGAAGACCGCGTCAACCTACTGGGCGGGGTCACCAGTGCTGGGTTCCTCTGTGTGCTGGAGCTTCTGCCGACCCCCTCCTCAACTGAACTCCCTATGCGCCGGTCGTCCTCTGTGCCATCTTCCTGCCCAAGTGTCACCCGGGCACCCTGTGCAGCTGTCCCTGACCCAGCGGCCATGCTGGTGGGGGACACATCCCTGCCACAGTCAGGAGTCAGGCAACAACGGGCAGGGCACATGCACGGCAGCAGCAGGCTCAAGGTGGGAGCGATGATGTCTCGGGGCCAACATCAGAGGGGCAGGCATCGGCCGGAGGGCAGGAGGACCCTGGATTGCAAGTGTCTTCTGTGTGGCAGCGGTTGGGCCAGGCCATAGATGCGGAACGGGGGCAGGCGGAAGAGGCACGGCTCACAATGGTCAGGGCGGAGAACTCCATGCGTAGGGCTTTGAGGCAGGCAGAGTGCCTCGAGGCAATTCGCAAGGAGTTGGAGTTGAACATGGCATCGTCCCTGCGAAACCTCGGGGACATGGAAGAGGCCCGCCTCCAGGACATAGACCAGGAGTTCGATGATGCCCTGGCCCGGGAAATCGGAAAGTGAGCCGTCGGACTAGCCTGCCCCCATTGTATATAGTTTGTAGTGTTAGGTTTTATTTTCATTTTCCTTTATTTTGGGGTGATTGGACTATGCCCCACACTTTTGTATATAGTTCTTTTCTTAGGTAGTTTATTTGATAGGTTCATTTCTTTCGTTGGGCTCATGGACCCTGGATGAAATCAGTCTACATAGTTGAACAGTGGATTTATGAGAGAATGTGATTTTTTTACTCACAATGGATCAATGGATTTTACAATTTACGTTTCCTTTGGATTTGATTTGGTGTACCAAGAGTTTGGACAAATTTTCTTTTGGATCACTTTGGATTGGTTCTTCATATGTTTTTTATTCTGTTTTGGACATACATTTCATTTCATGTTTGAAATATTTTTCATGCTTTCATTTCATTTCATTCATTTTGTTCATAATACATTTTGATTTCTTACTTCCATGTGTGGTATTCGCTCATTGGGTTACTGCATGTGAAAAAGTGGATGTACACAATCACTGGCACCCAGTGTGTGTGTGTGTGAGGGACATGTATTGATGTACATAGTTGCCTTTCGGTGTGTGCCATGAAATAGGCATTTCAGTGTGGGGTGGATTGAGGACTTGATTGCCTCTCAAGACTGGGGTGGCGTGCTGTGGGATTTTGGTGGACATGAGGCCCATGATTGTGCATCTTTATGATGTGTTGGGGGGGACATGAGTCGGCGCCTGCTGGCAGGTGCCCGTCAATGCTGGGTGGGTGGGGGTGCAGGGGGACATGAGTGGGGGCCTGCTGGTAGGTGCCCGTCAATGCGGGGTGGGTGGGGGTGCAGGGGGACATGAGTGTGGGCCTGCTGGCAGGTGCCTGTCAATGCTGGGCAGGTGGGGGTGCAGGGGGACATAAGTTGGGGCCCGCTGGCAGGTGCCTGTCAATGCTGGGTGGGTGGGGGTGCAGGGGGACATGAGTTGGGCCATAACCGTCAATGCTGGGTGGGTGGGGGTCCAGGGGGACATGAGTCGGGGCCTGCTGGCAGGTGTCCGTCAATGCTGGCTGGGTGGGGGTGCAGGGGGACATGAGTCGGGCCATAACCGTCAATGCTGGGTGATGGTGCAGGGGGACATGAGTCGGGCCTGCTGACAGGTGCCTGTCAATGCTGGGTGGGTGGGGGTGCAGGGGGACATGAGTCGGGCCTGCTGGCAGGTGCCCATCAATGCTGGGTGGGTGGGGGTGCAGGGGGACATGAGTCTGGGCCTGCTGGCAGGTGCCCATCAATGCTGGGTGGGTGGGGGTGCAGGGGGACATGAGTGGGGGCCTGCTGGCAGGTGCCCGTCAATGCTGGGTGGGTGGGGGTGCAGGGGGACATGAGTGGGGGCCTGCTGGCAGGTGCCCGTCAATGCTGGGTGGGTGGGGGTGCAGGGGGACATGAGTCGGGCCATAACCGTCAATGCTGGGTGGGTGGGGGTGCAGGGGGACATGAGTCAGGGCCTGCTGGCAGGTGCCTGTCAATGCTGGGTGGGTGGGGGTGCAGGGGGACATGAGTTGGGGCCTGCTGGCAGGTGCCCATCAATGCAGGGTGGGTGGGGGTGCAGGGGGACATGAGTCGGCGCCAGAATGCTATTTAGCGCACACGGCTGGCGTACGCTGGCGCACGCTCCCTCTCTGCGCTGCTCGCATGCGCTGCCTCTGCACTGAAATCTATGAATTACCCCGTTAATATACAGAGGTTTCTAAGTGCGGACCTGGTGATCGAACCTGTGTTGCTGCAAGTTGTCTTGCTTTCAAGGCTCGCATGTTGCCCCTGAGCTATCCTCCTGGCCCAGTATTTATTCAGGACATTTGCAGCTACTTTGGCTGACCCAAATGCTTTCACCGGACGGAATCACCTCAACTTTCATGAGCAGGGATATTTATTTATTTTATTTAGTGCAATAATGCTTAAAATGTTAAACCTTTTGCAATATAACAAACATCCACATTACATTTGTTTAAAACTTTTAAAAAACAATCTCTGAAAAGTTCAATACAGCAAAATTCAATGCTGTTCTCTGGGAGGAGTTTAAAATGTAATGCCAGAAATAATCAGCCAATTGATTCCCAACTTCCCAAATTTCAAAATAGTTGTCTTCTTTGCAGCATCAAGTGAGGACATTCAATTATCAAGTGTTCCAAGCACTCGCCATCATCCCGGCAAAGTCTGCAAACTCTCTCGCCTGAAATCCTTGCATCAATAACCTCATTTGTTAAACATAGATTAAAACGAAATCTTCAAAATGGAGTTCTAAAATATGAGACAGAGGTCTGATTAAGATGGTAAAATACTAAAAGCTCTAACATCATGAATAAAAAGACTAAACAGATGATAGTCAACCTCCAACAATTCTCAGCCATATCTAACTCAAGAAATGTTGGCTTTAGTTTTAGCGGAAGTGTATTAAGTCTTCTTCAGTAATATCATTTCTTAGTAAGAAATTCTTACATACCTCGACCGATTCGCTTAAAACTTTCCACCCCATCAAATCAATTTGTTCTTGTACAATAGTGTATAGTGAGTTAGTAGGTGGTATCAACATCTTTGCTTATAACTGTAAGGTGCGCCAGGCAACACATGTCGAATAACGCAGATAGGAAAACCCTGAGGCTAAGACACGGTCTTCCTCCACTTTGTCCCAATCAATGTTACGCGGATCAGGGATATACCTCCTTCGTGGAGGGGGTGTTGAGCGCTGGTACACATGTTTATGGGTATTTTGTTGTGGTGTCTGGTACTAAATTGGTGATGGGGTGTTGGAACTGCATGCTGGTTGGATTGTGTTTTTCTTCAGGGATAATTTTTCACTGCTATCTTTGGTATGCCTCACAAGTAAGAAATGGAATGAGGAAGAGGGACGAGTAGGTAATGACAAGGTTACTTACCATAACCTTCATTACTCCTAGTACTATTCTTCTTCATCGCAGTACTGGCAACCCTCTTCTCCCGGTCTGGTACAGCCTGAAGAACTGCCCCTATGTGTTAGGAGGTATTGAACTGACACGTTGTAGGGGTCTGGGAGTGTTATACTCTTAAGGGGGCAGGGGCATATACGGTATATTAGAAAGATGAAGTTGACTCCTGAAGTGGAGGTTGGGACCTCACAAGTAAGTACTGTGACGAGGTAGAGCAGGACCAAGAGTAATGAAGAGTACGGGTAAGTAACTGGGTCATTAATCACACATTCCAATTCAGGGCGAGTGGGCTTGTCCAAACTAAGTGCACGCACACATGCCTGTTCGCTGACTTTGCACAATCTTGAGAAGCAGTTTTCAATCCTGCCACTAGGTGGCAGGACGCCCACGAGTTGTGATTAGGGACGACATCTCGTTGTTTTACCACCTCTTCTAAGCACTGTGTCCCTCTGCCAGGCCTGTGGAAGTTAGGGTCGCAGGGTTTTATCTCTGGTTCCTGACCGGTACCTCGGTGAATATTTATCTTTCAAAAATCAAACTGCAGAGTTGTATCCCGAATGTTACCCTATTCCGTGCAGCTGTGCTAGGTCTGTTAAACCGTTCCAGATGTCGCTTTTTGAAGTTGTTGATTTTTTTTTTCTATCAAACGTGTAATTCCTTTTTGAGGATAACGAGACGGGACATTAAGGTGCCCAACGCAGCCACATTAAACAGGTTTTTCCAAGATTGAGTGCAGTGCCACAACCTCTGTCGGAGGCAGCATTTCTATTGGGCCTGAGTGCATAAGAATAGATTATAGCGCTTTTTCTATAGTGCTTGCGACTGGAGGCCTATCACTTCATAGCTAAAAAACTAGGGGCTGGCACACATGCCTAGGCACCAGATCACCCTCCCGACATGACACCCAAAGAAACTAGCCATAGGAGCCAAGGTGGGACTGGGGCATAAAAGTGTCTCGGGCGCCACTGAAAAAGTGGCCCAAGGTTGCAAATGGCAATTCATTCCTTTCCTGACAGACTCTTTGAATAGATACACATTGTGCATTTTAAATAATGTGTATTCAGCAACACTGGTCAAAACTGCTAGCCGCATGGTGAGGTAACTCATCACTCATCAAACTGGCCCATATTGCCCTAAAAAGTGGGCCCTGGCCCCCTCCCCCCACAATAAAACGGGCCCCTACTAACATTTTTTTTTTTGGTTTGGCCATTACCTTATAGGCCAGCCTGGGCCTGGTTGGGACATGTCCATTCGCCCCGTTGCAAACTTCACCTTTAAAAGACGATGCATATTTTGGATGCATTTTTTGTGTTCCTCCACTTGTGCGTAGTTTCTCCTATACCGTGAAAATAATGTGCTTGTGATATTCAAAGAGAGGCCCTCCGCTAACTGCCGAGGACAGACCGTCTCAAGTTATCCATGCAATAACTCATCCAGATTGAGGGGGTTATGATTTGCTAGCCAAACCCAAAGACCCTCTTTACGGAGGGAATACAGGGGGTTTGAACCCTGGCGATGGCTCCCATCCCTACTTTCATTGTATATACAGGGCCTGTTTTCCAATCGAATTTTCCCATTGAAAAACGCGTTTCAAATCAGGCTTTGTATGGGCACTTGTTCTTTTTAGGGTAGTTGTTTTAACAACCTTGCAAAAATAAAAAGGTGAGCTGTGAGCCGGTTACCTGCAGGTGGCCCACGTGCATTAACCCACAGAGCTAAAGTAGTGGATCTGTCACCTATACTGACCCAGCCTTGTGCTTCAGGTCATACCGGCTCCCTGTCTGTTCTACCCGTAGCATTTTAAACCCCAGTCGGGTATGGCATCTCTTGGGGCCCGGCAACACTATTTTGACTAGGGGGGGGCTCATTAACAATATTTTTACTAATTGGGGGGGGGGCTCAGCATGACAAACTTTGAATACCACTGCCCTGTGCAGACAATGAGGCTCTTCTAGCCCGGCCCATCCCCATACGCAGAAAGCACATTGCAGTAGCGCTCAAAAAGGTAGTTCGATGGGTTGATGCACATGTTTAGGTAACTGTGTGCATTGAAACCTGTGTTTGTGAGGTTGATGCACAGGCGCCAATTCACAAAGACATTTGCAAAAGAAGTTACTATGAGTAATTCTGACAGATGCCTGATTTACTGGAAGCTTGGGGGGCGGGGGATTGGGGGGTTCTCTTGAGAATAATATGCCGCCTGCAGGAGTAGGCCAAGGGTAAGTCAGAGTTGCTCAGTGAAACTTACTTCTTTGTGAATAGGCGCCACAGTGAGTACCCCTCCTCACCAAAGAGCCTACTCCCCCGATATTGGGAATATGTCACGGGACAGGACGCGTTTGCAGAGGCTCTTGAAGATTCTGCAAGTTCTAGCATGGGGCGACCAAAAAGAAAAACAAAACAGCCTGCAAAAAGGACGAGGGCGGGAAAATAACTTCAGTCAATGCGCTGATTGCTAGAGATGTTGCGATTGGATGTCGCAGTGAAACCAATCCTTCGAGATGGCTCCCTAACGTCTCTTCTACTTTAGCAAGCTGTCTCGGGAGGATAGCTCAGGGGCAACGTGCTCGCCTTGGAAGCAAGATAACACGGAGCAACACAGGTTCGGTCCCCTGGGTGTTAAGCGTGTTATAAATAACCTATCATATCAAAACTAGACTTGGTTTCTAACAGCGCTTCCCAGAAAAGAAATTCTGTTGATATACACACACATATATATATTCTGCTAAAACCTCCGTACAGTTGTGATTTTACATCAAATTTGAATAAATGATTAAACAACTGTTCTGGGTAGCAACCAAAATGTACTTGTTATTTTTCAGACGTAGAACAGTTATTTCATCATTTTATTCAAATGAGAACAAAAATCTGTATTGAGTGTTGTGCTCACCACCTGGGACTTGATTGGGGAGAGAGGGACAGGCCAAAGGTGGGTGGCAGGTACGAAAGTAGTAGGGGATCCTAACGTAGAATGATGAAAAGATAGCTCAGCATGTTGGGCGACGGTTGCTGAGGTATGTTTAGACCTTCCTGTAATTCTTTTCTCATTCCTGCTGGAAAATGTGCTGCCAACTGTGTTCCCCTTTTTTCTCTCATTTCATTGTGCCTGGAAGCGGATCACATTCTTCGCGGCACACTTTTCTACACATTAAATCAATACGCTACTTGTGAAAGTTCCTCTGGGGATGATGGAACAGGCCTTTAACACAACACTATTTGCATTTTACATTTGAAAAAGGGTAGCTCATGATGTGCAAATGTACCATGATTTCAACAACAAATTGCCAAAGCATGTTGGGTGTGTTAGCATGTGTCAGGTTTGAACTGGTCCTTATGGCTTTTATGAGGTTTTGTAACAGGCCTGGGCATCATAAAGGCGGTATTAGCTGGTGCAGGTCAGTCTGCGGGCTAGACTCCTGCCAGCCCTTTACCCTGCTGAGGTTGATAGATTGAGCGCCATTAAATTGGGTGCTAATTACACATAATATTAAAGTGCTTAGAAGCAGGATGAGTCTGGCATGAAGCGCTATATAAAATCATATTGTTTTTTTAAGTCTTGGGCATTAACCCCTCTCAGATGCCGCTAATATCTGCATCAGGCCTGCTCCCCCAGAAAGAATATGAGCATTTAGGAAGGGATTAAAGGAAAACACAAAGAGAGTTCAGAGTTTGGGCAGCTGCAAACCCATACATTGGGAGCCAGGCACCCTGGAGAGTCCTGCAAGACAGCATTGAAGAGTACTGGTGTTCATCCCACTGCAGTTTCCAAACAGTACTAGCAGGCATTGCAAGGAGGGCTTATTACGACTCCTAGCCCAGGCTGCTTATCACATGCCTTACTAAATGAAGACAATCGGCCTTGCTGACAGAAACAACCAAAACTCCCCTTTAACAATGTCTGGAATGTTGCCGGGATCTCTAACCAGGAGCAGAGAAGTCCTGTCTTTCCGGTACCACCTCCTGCGCTTTCTCTACTCTTTGACCAGGACAGCTGATGGATCCAGGCAGGTAGAGGGGGTTGGATGTAAGGACTGTGATGAGCCGGGGAGACTAGGAGTGATGATTACCCTTCGTAGTCTGCCCCTTCCGCCATGTCCCTCTTCCTCGTCACAGTGCCAAGTAAATGAAGCAAGAGCAAGCAGTCTCAATGTAGGATCTGATGCCAAGTGGAAAATGCTGCGCAAAGACCCAAAAAGGCACACCACCAAGAAGATATGAATAAAAGGCAGACACAGGAAATTGACATGACGAGTTCTGGACTACAAAGCATTCCATGATTATGATTCCCTGTAGTTACTTCCTCGCCCTACTCAACTGGGTCGCAGCCCCCTCGAACCTGGAGAAATCTATCATAAGTCTCTTATGATATCATGGAGTGGGGTATATCCCTCCAAGTCTCCATAACAGGGATGAAACGACTCCCTCGACTGGAAAAAATGGCCCATGTTCTGGTTGCTTTACTCATTAAGGCACGTTGTGCTAAGATTCAACTCACAAACCCTGCTTTTCGTAAAACATGATTAACAAAAGTACTCTGGGCTTTATGCAGTAGTTTGAAGTGGAAGGATGGGAAAGTCCCCATCGTAGAAGCTAGAGGTCTGGTTCAGGGGAAATCCCCATGGCCAAGAAACGGAAAAGTCCAAAAATGTGACAAAACCACTGTTTATTAAGAGATCTCCCAAACAGACAGACATGGACATCGCAGGATTTCCAGTGCTCTCTCAACTGGTTACATGCTTGTCATCAGGTTTTAACAGGTTATGATGTCAGAAGTGACACCTTATTCTGCCAAAACTTAAGGCAAGCTGGGCTTGGTTAGTGGGGCAAACTACAAAAAGCACCTATATGGGGTTATTGTTGTGATTGGTTATACTTTATCAGAGGTTCCACCTGTGACCACTTTCCAAATGTTGCGAGTAAAGGCATGTCAGGTTAGTGCATTGTAATTGGTTAGTGCAACAAAGTGGGACCTGGTAAGTGGGGATTGGTCAGTGAGGGTCTTCTCAGCCTTGGTACCTTGGACGGTTACCAGCCCATGAGCAACAATTTAAGGGGATGAGAACAGCCCCAAAGGCGCTGTCTGTACAAATAAGGTTACCCTCTCTGATCCTCTAGGCCTTGAGCTGAGTACAATTAGCTTTCAACCTGATTCTACTTTGGATCGTCTGTCCTACGCTTGATGGGAACGAAGGTCTCTGTCTAGCTCGAATGAATAGGCTTTGTTCTCACATGTGTAGAGACCACTGGCTTGATTTTCCTGCTCACCATTTATGAGGATTTTTGGTATTTATACTTGCAGTTGTTATACTGTAAAGGAGCGGCAGGGGCTCTCTAGCAGTCACCCCAATTACCAGCAAAAGGATACTTGGGCCCCAACAAAATCCCAGCTGCAAGAACGGAAGACTCAACCATAGGGCAAAATTGACTATTATCCAACAAAAATGACAGAGATCCCACTAGAATAGCATACCATTTCCAGAGCTCTCTTCTCCCATATGTGTGCCACAGCGTTTTGCTCACGAGTTGCATCCCAAAAACAGGTTACATCCCCAAAACCTATCAATGGTGCGGATTGGTCAGTTTAGGGAAACTACATATGCAGTGTATAGGGGTTGGTATTATTATTGGATCCCCATATCTCGTGGCTCCTCCTAGGACCACCTCTACCTACAACAAATACTAAATTGCAGGAAAGTAAAGAAGCTATTGGCCACTGCAACATTATATGTCTTAAAGTGAAAGGTAACTGAGGATTGGATAGAACGTGGCTTCCCCACCTTAGGACCTTGGATAGTTACCATGCTGGGTGGACCTTTTCAAGGCACTGGTAATGAACACATAGGTGGTGTGTGTTCAATCATGTTGCCTTCTCTGATCACCTAAGCCTGAGAGAGTACATTCAGCTGTTAACTTTGAGCAACACTTACATTTTTCATCTTTGGTTCGATGGGAACAGCTTCCCGCCTTCTACCTTGAGTGAATAGGCATTGTCCTGTTCTGCCTGGTCACGTGTGTAAAGACCACGGAATGGAGCTCTGCTGCTTGTAATTATGAGGATTTTAGACTATAGTACTTGCAGGCGTCTGGTTGCCTTGGTGAACCTGGAAACCTTCCATTGCTTTCTGTCCTTGGCTAGGGTGTGCACAGTCTACACTGGAAGCTTGGTCTGCCTGCCTTTAGCTGAACTAGGATGTCAGCCCTGTCATGTATTTGAAGTCTGTATCCCCTTACTCATTCACTTCAGTGTACTTATAGCTTCCATCTTTGTTCTTATGACTTTCCCATGTTAGTTTGCAATTAAGCATGTGCAAGCTGGATACATGTATTCTTGGCATCTTGCGGTTTCTGCTTTGGCAAAGGGTATATAAGTCCATCATTTATCTGCATGAGTCACAGGCATTTGTTTTGTGTCTATCTGAAATAATCGAATGTATGTTCGTGTAGCTTCACGCGTGGATGCCTATATGTCTACGTGCACCTACTTCGTGATGTCAGTGATAATGTCATTAACTTCTTGAGTTATAGTCAGAGCAGATAACTCCACCTCCTCCATATCGTCATTTGTGTATGGTTCGAATGCCTGTCTAATCGAGTAACGTTTCTCACATCTATGATACATCGAAGATGTCATTTCTCTGTCTTCGAGCCGCAAGTCGGGTAGGGGTCACGAGGGCCACACTTGTACCTCTCTCTTCAATACCATCCTTGTCCTCTAGTGGATTGTTGAAGCTACGTTCAGTCACTTTCAGTCGTTCAAGCTATGTTCAGTCACTTTCAGTCTGATGTGGTGGGTTCTCTGTCCTTCCAGCAAAATATGTCTCCCCTAATCTAAGAAGACTGCTTCTTGAGTCTGTCTTTGCCTGCACCTGTGAGTGCCGATGTGAATCTCTCCCTCTATTGATGGCGTTGACTAAAATATATAAACCGGCTGCATGAACCATCTGGTATGCGTTTTCCTTCTAAATCAGCGTGTCAGGTCTCTCCCAGCATTGTCAAACCTTCTCAGTGCTTTCCATTCACTTCAGTGCATCTGCATCGTCCATTTTGATGTATATGACTCGGTTTGTTATTTGCATTCAGTGGCAAGTAAGCTTCATGTCTTATTTTCATGCGTCTTGCGTTTCAGTATAGAAAAAGTGTATATTTCCTCTATCCAAGTGGGTCAAAAGCATGTTCTTCGTGTCTAAGAGCAGTTTGACATAGATGTCTGCGTGGCTTTGTGCAGGGATGCCTATGTGCTTCATGTCTAGCGCTTCCATTTTTTGGTCTTGTTCGTGACGTCATCAGCTCTCTGCACGGTCAGCCCAGTTGCTCCACCATCTGCAAGTTTATCTCCTATGTGACGTCGTCAGAGTAGGGTTTGTATGGTTGTCTGAGTGAATACCATTCTCGCATATGCGGTACAATGGTGATGGGGATGAGGGGGCCAGGAACGGTGTGCATCTTTAATTTCTGTAACGTCGAGATGATGGAGGGACCGGAGAACGAAGGCCACATTCATCTGTCCATCTTCAAGTTATGTTTGTGAAGTATTATTAAGAAAGCTCCATATTTATGCCTATGTTTTGGCTGACACGTGTTTCGCATACTTATCACTTTCTCAAACTGTGTTATAAATGAAATCCCGCACCCTGTGGCCAACTCCCGGTGTGCTAAGAGCTATTTTTTAAGCTGAGAAATGGCATGGTGTCCGTTCCTCAAATTAAGGAAAAGAAAAGAACTTCAAAAGAATGGGGACGCTTGCAAAAAGAAGAAGGGTACCTGTGGTCTCTTCTCTATTTTCCTGGTAGCCATCTTCCGATTGGGGTGCGGAAGGAAAGCCTTGGTTGTCTGGGTGGCAGGTACGGCCGAGAGGGCTTGTGGGGGTCAGGTCCATTACACCACTTTGACATGCAGTGACTGTATGAGTGACAGCATACATGAAAAAGGCTCTCACGTACGACCTCAGCAAACGAGGACCTGCCTATTACCTGTGCTGACACTGCCCAAGTAGCCATTTTGTATGCTCAATGAGCCTTCAAAATGAGGACAGGTTCAATACTAGTGAAATACGATGTCATTCTTGCAGTGCTACCAATGAGTCTACTTGAGTAATTGAGCCACCTGGGTGCGGTGCTTTAAATGGAAAAAAAAGACGTGCAGGTACTCAGCAATCTATGTTTTAAGTAGGTTGGGGATAAGACCTGGTAAGGTCCAACAACTGCTCTTGTGCCAAAGCCCTGCCGGGTCTCCCCGAGCCAGTTCTATGAAATTCACCCTGTCTCATCAACAAATCACTCATGTATCTTTTTTTGCCACTTTCTAGGTGTGTCTTGCTCTGTGTGTTTCACTATCTGCATCACTTCTATTTGTCTCTCTCCCCATTTTCCCTGGCTCCAATCATATGCACCCTATTTCTCTCTGTGTAGGTCCCTTTTTTCTGAGAGTGGGCCTTGGGACTCTGAAACATCACAATCCTTGATTCCAAACAAAAACTGAGTATAAAGCGGTACTTGTAAGTCATTCTCTCGAAATGTGATTCTGTCAGCCTAATGCAGTCGCCTCTCAAAAAAGTGCATCAATCACAGACCGATTATGCCCTGTTTTGGCATCAATATTGTGATGTATAAAATGTGGCAGACTTTGAAGGAAAGGAGGGTCAGAAAGGCAACACATACTTTATAGAGAAAAGCAACTGATAAACTCTCACAATCCTCATTGAACGCTGCTGAGGGACACAGGGTTGCTGCATAAATGGAACCATGAGCTGATAGGTCACATCTTAGCTTCAAACCTGATCGTCTAATGAGTTTCTCTGCAGACTTTTCGATGTGTAATTAGTCTTCAAACCTGATCACCTGAGAGCAGCTCTGCAGATTGACTGAGGCCAACCTATCAGGCCTACGCCTTGGTTGGAAGGGGGTCAGTTTCTTCCTGCTGCTCACTGCATAGAGAATACTGCACTGCCTAACAGTGGTATGTGAGCTTTCCCCATCACGAACTTGCAAAATGCATGGACTTTCAGGCCAACTGGAGTTTCAGTGCATTCTTTAAACTGTGTCCTGCCACGTATGTGCATGGCATGGGGCCTTTCCATGAATTCCTACGGAATCTACCGGTTTGTAACAATTGCTAAAAGCTGGCAGAGTCCAAAGGGATCCGATGCATAACTGCCATCAATGGAATCAGATGCTGGCAGATGCGCATTGGTTTTTGAAAGAAGGAGTGGTTTGGGTGGTGGCCACGTAACATTTCTTCTGGGTATCTGCCCGAGCCAGTCTTGAAACTACCCTGGAGTGACAAAGGAGGGTAAAATAAAATATGCATACATCATTTACATATGGCTGTTGCTCTCCATTTACCAATGGGAGATTGGAAACTGACCCCCTAAATGTGGCCCAATGTTTCCCGAGGACCCCTCATTTCTGCAGATAAGGCACAGTGAGAATAAATGATTTGCCCCCGGATCACACATTTTGCTTGAGTGGTGAAACCAAGATTTGGGAGAAGTGGGTGATTTAAGCACTTCGCCACATAGCGTCCCATCTTTTGTTATGAAGTATATGTTAAGGTTTGGCTTTGAAAAGATTAAACAATAGCTGTACAGCAACGCATGTAAAAGTACACAAACTAAATAAATCACTAACCTGACATTATATAAATCAGTGTAGAAACACGTTGAGCAGAAACAGGAAGACAGCTTCATTTCAGGTTCTACGATGTTTCCTCGCAGCAATGTGCTCATAACAAGTGAAGATACGGAGGTAGGGCCTGAGAAAGGCGGCCCATGTAATGCACTGCATGGGAGGAAAAACATTCCACCAGGATTTTTGCACATGTGGGCCATCAACGGTGTGGCTGATCCCTAGCAAGAACCGAGTAGTAACTTGCCTGCTCTACACGGAGGATGCTACCCCAGCCATCCCCTTTGCAGTACAAATCAAATCTGGTAATAATAAATAATAATAATTTGGCACTTATATAGCGCTCCCTCGGGTATCTGAGCGCTGCTTATTATTACCCACGGTGTGTGGTGCTTATTTATCGACCTCGGAAGGATGAAAGGCTGAGTTTGGCCCCGCCGGGATTCAAACCTGCGTTAGATGTCATAGCAAGCACTCTACTCACTGTGCCACTTGACCGGCTATATAATCTTGTGATCAGTGCCCATCTACCACTGCATGGCCGGAAAGCAATGGCAGAGGGTCCACCACAGAGTGACCCTGTGCAGGCACCCGCACCATAGACTGGGTCTGCAACGGCACATCCTTGTACTGCATTACTATCGAGGGCCGGGAGTGCATAGGAGGGGCCCACACAGTTCAACCCTACCTGGCTTCTGTGCAGATAGAATGCGCCTGCAACAGGGCGACTATACTTGTGCACTGGACACCAGTGTGGGCATGAGTTGCTGTGCTGACGGGCTCTCTTTGGAGAAAGCCAACACAGAACTGAGGGGGAATGCACTTCTGGACTGACGCCTTTGGACCAACCTCATGAGGACGTTCGGCCAGTGCTGCCCACGCTGCTGGAAGTGGCTTGTTTGGGGGGGGGGTGTTGCCATGCCTGGATGGTGTGGGGCTTCTGTTGTAGGGAGTGGGAAGCATAGTCCATGTATAGTGCTTCTGCTCCTGCTGTTGTGGGGCAGGATGCCTGGTATGGGGTTGGCAAGCTTGGTGTTGAGGGCAGGATACCTGGTATAGGGCGTGGGCTCTGTGGGCAGGATGCCAGATATGGGGCTTGTGCTCAGGGTGGCAGGGGACAGGATGCCAGGTAGGGAGTTTGCGCTCTGGGTGGCAGGATGGCAGGTATGGGGCTTGCCCTCTTGGTGGTGGGGGAAGGATGCCAGGTATAAGACTTGTGCTCTGGGGCATAGGAGGCAGGATGACAAGTAGGGAGTTTGTGCTCTGGGTGGCAGGCATGGGGATTCCAAGCTTGGTGGTTGGGGCACAGGATCCCAGCTATAGGGCTTGTGCTCTGTGTGATGGGGCGGGGGCAGGATGTCGGATATGACACTTGTGCTCTGGGTAGTGGGGAGCAGAATGCATATTATGGGGCTTGTGCTCTGTGTAGCGGGGTGCAGAATACCAGGTATGGGGCTTGTGCTCTGCGTAGTGGGGGACAGGATGGCAGGCATGGGGAAGCACACTGGGCTGTGGGGGACAGGATGGCAGCTACTGGGTTTGTGCTCTGGCTCTGGTGGGGGACAGGATGCCAGGTATGGGGCTTGTAATCTTGGTGGTGGGGGGCATGATGCCAGGTATGGGGCTTGCTCTCTGGGTGATGGCGATGTTGGCTCATTTGAGTTTGGACTTGTGGGGCTCTAACTTTCATATGGTGGCTCTCCCAACCATACAATGACATTATTTAGGCATTTAAAGCTGCACTTGGCATTTTATGGCCTCTCCTTCAAGGCTATACATTAGAGGTGGTGCCTGACCAGGCATATGTTGGCATTATTGGGGAATTCGAAGCTGCCCTTGGCATATCATTGCAGCCCCGTCAAGGCTATACATTAGATATGGTGCCTGACCAGGCATAGGTTGGGGCTATACATTAGATATGATACCTTTCGATACTTTAAAAAATGTATCTAAATGCAAGACATTGGCTACCATCTACATTCATCTAAATGCAATGCAATATTTTCATTAGCAACTCCCTGTAATAAAGCATCACGGATCACTCTGAATTAACCACACCATGCATTTGAGAAACACTAAGGTATACTTTGAATGTGATGCCTTGACATCAGAAGTATTAGAATATTTAATTTTTCCTACAGAATTGCTTCCAAATACCTTTTATTTAAATCCAACTTTCCCTGAACATTGTGCTGTAGAAATGCAGTATCTTTACCTCGCCGTGGTCACTTTGGACTACTCCGCCCGCATCAATGTGGGAAAAGCATTTGCATTGCCCATGTATAGGTAGCCCCATACTTTTGCCTGAGATCCCTGCAGCGCCCCCAGGGCTGTCAGAAGATGTGGTGAGGCCCGGGGCAAAACATTTAGTGAGGCCCCCTTACAATTTTTTGCACTCAGCCAGCGGTTGCACCTCCGCAAACAGGAGACTCGAGAAATCTCCCCTCGAGTTTGTGTGCAGGATCCCAAATATGGTTTATTACTACAACTCCAAATCAACTACAGCAAAGTTAGATTTCTCTACTGAAGAAAGGTTTATGCCAGACTAACTTTTGTATCATATGCAAAAATATATATAGGATGGCATGAGCTCTCCACTGCGCCACCTCCAACTCTCTGAGTGTCATTCACTTTTCCAAGCAAAGAGTTGAGGGCAGATTGCTTTCTTTGGCTGGGGCCTCACTCTGAAAACAGCCTCCCTTCCGCTCTGAAACTTGAGCAGAACCATAACTGGTTCTGGAAGCAACTCAAGACCTGTCTCTTTGCTTCTGCCTTCTCTCTTCCTCTCTCTTGCTGATCACCTGCCTGATACATGCACTGGTCACCTGGTCAAGCTCTGAATTTGGGCCCAGGTCCCTGCCTGTCCTGTTGCAATGCCACACTGCCTCTTGGCTCCCCTGCACTTGTGGTCTGTATTTGTAACCCTACAGTCCCCGCTCTTGCTCTTATTCTCCACCCGTTGGTTGCACTTATGAGTACCCACACTTTCCACCTGTTGGTTGCACTTCTGCATCCTACCACACCCTTGGCACTTCTCCCCTCGCCCCTTCCCTGCTCTTGCGCGGTCTGAATGACAAAAGGCCTAGTAAGATCTGTGTTTTGTCCTACTCTTTTGTTGCTCCCTCCTTGCCTTGTCGTGCCTAGAAACACTTGTGTACAGGCACGTTATAAATGCCATATCACATCATTAAGGAGCACCCTGCCCCTGTGTGCGCATTAAAAAACACATCATACACAGTGACAAATGATGTACAGTGGAGGCTGGTACATTTATAAACTTAAGAGGCTTAAATGTTTGTGCCAATTAGGCAGGATCAACAGAGCACAGTGAGGGAGCCCAAACCAAACAAGGGTTGCTTGAGGTGGGTTTTCACTCCCAAGAAAATGTTTGAAACATTGGGTTAAAAGTATGCATTTTACAGCACTTTTTTGCTAAATTGGGTACAAATCCATACAGTTTGCAATTGGTTTTGTATGGAAGCACATGGAAATTCCCAATAGTTGCAAATCACAAATTCTGTATAGGAACATTTTCCAATACATTCCGTGCCGCCTTTCCACGGGAGATATGCTAGTATAAAAATATATTCATGCTGGTTGTTCTAATTATGTCGATGCAGGCTGCATCAATATATGCCATTATTACCATGTACGGACTCCGAGCTAGTAAAAATGCCATGCCACAGAAAGTATATCCAGGCTGACTGTGTACCATAAGTGTTATTACTGGCTAGATTGGCCTACATTCAATGTGGGCCAATTTAGCCAAGTAGTATGTTTGCTTTAACCTTGATGCACAGTCCTGTGCATCAAGGGTAAAGCAAAAAGAGCACTGGCAATGCTAACAGTTTGGGCATTCGAGTAGGGATGGGTAAGGCACTTCTGTTTTGGTATTAGCTGGCCATTGATAGTGTCAGTGCAAAATGGTTTGAGTATCTGAGCAGCTAATAGCAGTGCCTGGTAAATGCCTAATACTTATACACAGGCCAAAACTGCTGGCTTCGCCAATGCTTATTTTTAAAAGAACTTCAGCGAAAGACATGCAGGGTGTTTTTAAATTGAGTGGTCAAAGGCAGACCTGATTAAGACATTTTTATTACACGTTCCCTGTTTACAACTCCAATGGAGTCATGAACTCTCAGAAGACTCCTTTGAGGAAACACTTGCTGGCACATTGAGGGCAAAGTTTGATGGCCAGGCATGTTTAAAGCTAGCTCAAAGAGTTCCAGTGAGGAGGTGTTTTGGGTGGGAAGGGCAGGAACTGGGTGAGAATTGCTGTAGGGATTAGCATGACCATGAGAAGTAATTTCTCTGTTAGCACCTGCATTCATATCCATACGTTTTTAGGTAATTGAAATTGGGATGTGGGGTTAGAACATGCATGCTAGGGGAGTAATTAGAAGGGAAGTGGTGACATGAGACATCTCATTCTCACAGCAGTCCTTAAGTGTGACGTTTCAGAAATTAAGGCAAGCGGTAGCTGCTTGTAACGTTGAAGCTTCTCCAGATTAGACTAATTCGAAATATGGAAAGATGTTAGGTGCCACCACACAAGGAAGTTTGCCCCTTCCTCACAGCCTCTGACGTTAGCGCCTCTCCGAACATTTGAAGTGTTAGTCCCCTCTCCCCCTGACATTTTAGCCTAGGTGCACCTCTGATGCCATGAACCCACCCCTTAATGAAGTGGCCCCCAGGGCGTCTACATTTAGGGGTGGTGCTGAACACACACTCACAAAAAACGTTTTCACCCATGCATTCATCCACCAGTTACACAACTCCATACATGCATAAATACATAAAACCAAACACAGCATTGACACAAACACCAACATGCACGCATGCATTCATACACATATACATACAAATTTAATTTAAATACACATATACACTTTTAATTTAAAATAAAAAACAACTTACCTCCATGCACCCTTAAAAAGCATCCACGCAGCCGACACGTAGACATGCTGCCTGACAAGAGAGAACTCCTCACTCATCAGTCAGCGTGATCACGCTGACAACATGAACACAATGACTGACAGGAGAGGAGTCCTCTCCTATCAGTCAGCATGGTCATGCTGAGCAACGTGAACACACTGACTGACAAGAGAGAACTCCGCTGCCATCAGTCAGCGTGGTCACGCTGAGCAACGTGAACACACTGACTGACAAGAGAGAACTCCTCTCCAATCAGTCAGTGTGATCACGCTGACAACATGAACACACTGACTGACAAGAGAGGAGTCCTCTCCTGTCAGTCAGCATGGTCATGCTGAGCAACGTGAACACACTGACTGACAAGAGAGAACTCCTCTCCCATCAGTCAGTGTGGTCACGCTGAGCAACGGGAACACACTGACTGACTGACAAGAGAGAACTCCTCCCCCATCAGTCAGCGTGGTCACGCTGAGCAACGTGAACACACTGACTGACAAGAGAGAACTCCTCTCCAGTCAGCGTGATCACGCTGACAACATGAACACACTGACTGACAGGAGAGGAGTCCTCTCCTGTCAGTCACCATGGTCATGCTGAGCAACGTCAACACACTGACTGACAAGAGAGAACTCCTCTCCCATCAGTCAGCATGGTCACGCTGAGCAACGTGAACACACTGACAAGAGAGAACTCCTCTCCCATCAGTCAGCGTAAATCACGCTGACAACATGAACACACTGACTGACAAGAGGAAACTCCTCTCCTGTCAGTCAGCATGGTCATGCTGAGCAACGTGAACACACTGACTGACGAGAGAGAACTCCTCTCCCATCAGTCAGCGTGGTCATGCTGATCAACGTGAACACACTGACTGACAAGAGAGAACTGCTCTCCCATCAGTCAGTGTGGTCACGCTGAGCAACGTGAACACACCGACTGACAAGAGAGAACTCCTCTCCCATCAGTCAGTGTGATCACGCTGACAACATGAACACACTGACTGACAAGAGAGAACTCCTCTCATGTCAGTCAGCATGGTCATGCTGAGCAACGTGAACACACTGACTGACAAGAGAGAACTCCTCTGCCATCAGTCAGCGTGGCCACGCTGAGCAACGTGAACACACTTACTGACAAGAGAGAACTCCTCTCCCATCAATCAGTGTGATCACGCTGACAACATGAACACACTGACGGACAGGAGAGGAGTCCTCTCCTGTCAGTCAGCTTGGTCATGCTGAGCAACATGAACACACTGACTGACAAGAGAGAACTCCTCTCCCATCAGTCAGCTTGGTCATGCTGAGCAACGTGAACACACTGACTGACAAGAAAGAACTCCTCTTCCCATCAGTCAGCGTGATCACGCTGACAACATGAACACACTGACAGACAAGAGAGAACCCCTCTCCTGTCACTCAGTGTGGTCATGCTGAGCAACGTGAACACACTGACTGACAAGAGAGAACTCCTCTCCCATCCGTCAGCGTGGTCACGCTGAGCAACGTGAACACACTGACTGACAAGAGAGAACTCTCTCTCATCTGTCAGCGTGATAACGCTGACAACATGAACACACTGACTGACAGGAGAGGAGCCCTCTCCTGTCAGTCAGTGTGATCATGCTGAGCAACGTGAACACACTGACTGACAAGAGAGAACTCCTCTCCCATCAATCAGTGTGATCACGCTGACAACATGAACACACTGACTGACAGGAGAGGAGTCCTCTCCTGTCAGTCAGCTTGGTCATGCTGAGCAACATGAACACACTGACTGACAAGAGAGAACTCCTCTCCCATCAGTCAGCGTGGTCATGCTGAGCAATGTGAACACACTGACTGACAAGAAAGAACTCCTCTTCCCATCAGTCAGCGTGATCACGCTGACAACATGAACACACTGACAGACAAGAGAGAACCCCTCTCCTGTCAGTCAGTGTGGACATGCTGAGCAACGTGAACACACTGATGGGAGAGGAGTTCTCTCTTGTCAGTCAGTCAGCATGGTCACGCTGAGCAACGTGAACACACTGACAAGAGAGAACTCTCTCTTATCTGCCAGCGTGATAACGCTGACAACATGAACACACTGACTGACAGGAGAGGATCCCTCTCCTGTCAGTCAGTGTGGTCATGCTGAGCAACGTGAACACACTGACTGACAAGAGAGAACTCCTCTCCCATAGGTCAGTGTGATCACGCTGACAACATGAACACACTGACTGACAATGGAGAACTCCTCTCCCATCAGTCAGTGTGGTCACGCTGAGCAACGTGAACACATCGACTGACAAGAGAGAACTCCTCTCCCATCAGTCAGCGTGATCACACTGACAACATGAACACACTGACTGACAAGCGTGAACTCCTCTCATGTCAGTCAGCGTGGTCATGCTGAGCAACGTGAACACACTTACTGACATGAGAGAACTCCTCTCCCATCAGTCAGCGTGGTCACGTTGAGCAACGTGAACACACTGACTGACAAGAGAGAACTCCTCTCCCATCAGTCAGCGTGGTAACGCTGAGCAATGTGAACACACTGACTGACAAGAGAGAACTCCTCTCCAATCAGTCAGCGTGATCACGCTGACAACGTGAACACACTGACTGACAAGAGAGGAGTCCTCTCCTGTCAGTCAGCATGGTCATGCTGAGCAACGTGAACACACTGACTGACAAGAGAGAACTCCTCTCCCATCAGTCAGCGTGGTCACGCTGAGCAACGTGAACACACTGACTGACAAGAGAGAACTCCTCTCCCATCAGTCAGTGTGGTCACGCTGAGCAACGTGAACACACTGACTGACAAGAGAGAACTCCTCTCCAATCAGTCAGCGTGATCATGCTGACAACATGAACACACTGACTGACAAGAGAGGAGTCCTCTCCTGTCAGTCAGCATGGTCATGCTGAGCAACGTGAACACACTGACTGACAAGAGAGAACTCCTCTCCCATCAGTCAGCGTGGTCACGCTGAGCAACGGGAACACACTGACTGACAAGAGAGAACTCCTCTCCCATCAGTCAGCGTGGTCACGCTGAGCAACGTGAACGCACTGACTGACAAGAGAGAACTCCTCTCCCATCAGTCAGCGTGGTCACGCTGAGCAATGTGAACACACTGACAAGAGAGAACTCCTCTCCGATCAGTCAGCGTGATCACGCTGACAACATGAACACACTGACTGACAGGAGAGGAATCCTCTCCTGTCAGTCAGCGTGGTCATGCTGAGCAACGTCAACACAGAGAGGAGTCCTCTCCTGTCAGTCAGCGTGGTCATGCTGAGCAACGTCAACACACTGACTGACAGGAGAGAACTCCTCTCCCATCAGTCAGCATGGTCACGCTGAGCAACGTGAACACACTGACAAGAGAGAACTCCTCTTCCATCAGTCAGTGTGATCACGCTGACAACATGAACACACTGACTGACAAGAGAGGAGTCCTCTCATGTCAGTCAGCGTGGTCATGCTGAGCAACGTGAACACACTTACTGACAAGAGAGAACTCCTCTCCCATCAGTCAGCGTGGTCACGCTGAGCAATGTGAACACACTGACAAGAGAGAACTCCTCTCCGATCAGTCAGCGTGATCACGCTGACAACATGATCACACTGACTGACAAGAGAGAACTCCTCTCCCATCAGTCAGCATGGTCACGCTGAGCAACGTGAACACACTGACTGACAAGAGAGAACTCCTCTTCCCATCAGTCAGCGTGATCACGCTGACAACATGAACACACTGACTGACAAGAGAGGAGTCCTCTCCTGTCAGTCAGCATGGTCACGCTGAGCAACGTGAACACACTGACAAGAGAGAACTCCTCTCCCATAAGTCAGCGTGATCACGCTGACAACATGAACACACTGACTGACAAGAGAGGAGTCCTCTCCTGTCAGTCAGCATGGTCATGCTGAGCAACGTGAACACACTGACTGACAGGAGAGAACTCCTCTCCCATCAGTCAGCGTGGTCACGCTGAGCAACGTGAACACACTGACTGACAAGAGAGAACTCCTCTTCCCATCAGTCAGCGTGATCACGCTGACAACATGAACACACTGACTGACAAGAGAGGAGTCCTCTCCTGTCAGTCAGCATGGTCACGCTGAGCAACGTGAACACACTGACTGACAAGAGAGAACTCCTCTCCCATCAGTCAGCCTGGTCACGCTGAGCAACGTGAACACACTGACTGACAAGAGAGAACTCCTCTCCCATCAGTCAGGGTGGTCATGCTGAGCAACGTGAACACACTGACTGACAAGAGAGAACTCTTCTCCTGTCAGTCAGCGTGGTCATGCTGAGCAACGTGAACACACTGACTGACAGGAGAGGAGTCCTCTCTTGTCATTCAGCATGTCCACGTTGTCGGCTGAATGAGGGAGGCAGCAGAGCTCACTTCTGAGCTCTGCTGTCTCCCATTATTTTGCTGTTTGTTGCCGAGCCAAATGGCTTCGCAACAAACAGCAAAATCATTGCAGGGGCAGAGAGCAGACAGCACAGTCTCCCGTGTGAAAAAAGTACACGGGAGACTGTGCAAAAAGGACACGGGAGATTGTGCTGCCTTCCACCTAGGAGAGGGGGCCGCGAGGCCCCCCCGCAAGTGCGAGGCCCGGGGCAGTTTGCCCCCGTGCACCCCCCTCGTGACGGCCCTGAGCGCCCCCCCTCCCCCCACCCCCATCTCCAGATTTTTGGAGACGCCACTGGTGAAGCCGCGGAACGTTTCTGCAACAGCGTCACCTAGGAGTGGGCAATGGATAGAAAACAACGTCCTCATCAGTGGCAGAGCCCATGGCTCATCCCTCGTGCCCCCAGCTTCCCGCTGGCACCCTATTGGCTGCCCGCCCCTGGCCCCAAAAGCTGCCTCTGCTACTGGTCCACATTACAGTAGCGTGCCCAGTAGGGTGGGCAGAGGGGTGTGCAACCGGTCAGCTTCTCCACTAGTTACAGGATAAGTGTGTTACATGAACCTCTGGGTCCTAAAACTGCCAACAGCCCGGTCTCAGGATCTCGTCGCGTCTCTATCGGGGACATCAAAACAGTTTCCTGTAGGGATCGCGGCAACATTCTAGAAATTGTGCATGTAGCGTTTCGGCTGTTTCTGCCTGGAATACAGATGGCCTTCATTGAGTGAGGACTGTGACGAGGAAGATGGGCGTGCGAGGTAATGTTGGCGTTACGCAATAGGGGATTTTTCGAGCACACCGGACACCGCTGCCAGTTACATGACCACATGGTGCTGATGAGTACACTGTGTGCCCGCCAAAAACCACATTCTGTTAGCGCTGCCAGAAGATGTTGTGATGCGGGTTTTGAGGTGAGAAGTCCTGGCAGAGGTCCTTTCCAGGCCATGCAAAGCGATAGAAAAGAAAGAGGCAGGACTACAGTCATGAAACATAGGAGACGATGACTGGGTGAAAGGAAGCGCGCGCGGGAGCAGATGCGTCAGGTGCAATGATCCGCGCTGGAGCGTGAGGTACTGAGAATGGGGGATTGTGGGAGAAAAGATGGCAGCGTGGCAGCAGGCCACTCTGCCCGAATAATTCATTCCTATGTTTAGCTGGAAATATGTACCGCGTATGTTGGCACAAGAGGTTCCATGTCTTAAAAACGAATACATAAATAACGAATGAATTTGAAACCAATTAAAAATAAGGAACCCTCGTTTCCCCTTGCTAAAAACCTACACCAACCCCCTCCCCACAAGATGTAACCTTTTACCCCACCCCACAAATATTTTTTTTTTTAAATCGTTATTTTTTCGTTATTTTTAATTCGTTAAAATTTCATACGTTATTTGTTTTTCGTTATATTCCGCGGGAGTCCTTCATTAAGTGTTACATATGTCAGGTTTCTACCGGTCAACACCCGACTCACCAGTCCCAGAGACCCTCAATATAGTGTAAAGGTGCTCCATCCCGGCACTGCCTCCTCTCCTGTACCCATTCCCATAATGACACTGGCAAGGGTGAAACTACAAGTCCCAGTCTACAAACAGTTGTTGCTAAACAGCTACAACTGGATAAAGGTGAGCTGGGGGGGGGGGGGCTGGTTGGCCACTGGGGCGCAGAGTAACTGCCTGGGGGTGCTTATCTGATGCATCGATGAGATTATCACCAAACACTCAGGCCTCATGTGAAGGAGGTTCCTGTATAACGACCAAAGAACAGGTTTCTAGAACATGTTTATGCACCTGCTGCTCCGCGACAGAATGTGACAGGGTTTCCCACGAGGGGCCGGTTATCATGTGGGCGTCCATTGGTCTGCGCAGTGCTTGCTCCCTAATATCCGGAAGATCCCCACACTGTGTGCAGCCTGATCCGCCCCAGTAAGTGCAACGCGTCCTATACCGCAAAGTCTCTTCCCAACTGCAACAGTGGCTAACTAACGCGTACATCTCCTCAGGGATAGCGACTGGACTGGCCCATTGTGCCCGAGGGGGACACTCCTGTCGGCATTGGGGGATTTGTCTCACGTAACATGCACATTAGAGGTGTAACGTCGGCGCTATGGCCTGGTCGTCCACGGGGCGCCGCCATTGCTCCAGTTTCCGCGTAAATCCTCTGGGCTGCTGCCGTGGAGATTTATTTCTAATACGGAATGTACAGTGGCAATGGTATCACCACTCCACCCCCCCCTCGCCTCAGCACTGCTCAAGGGGTAAAAGCATGCTAGTACAGTGGAGTAACTTTTCTGAAAATGTTGGGGGCGGAGGGACATGCCATTTAGAGGAAAGGTGCCCCTGCCAAATGAATGATGACAAAATGGAGTGCCACGAAAGTTGGTGGGACAAACACCCTTGTCCCACCCCCCCTAAAACTACGCCCATGTGCTTGTACACACTGATTTGCCATTCCACCCCATTTAAACTGAGGATGTCTGACTCTCCCTCCACGTCGCGTGGACCAGGACGCCTTCAAGGGTAAAACCATATACGTTTCTCTAAAGGGGGCGGACTGGCAGGGGCACGCACGCCCGAGAGCTAGGTTTACAGTTGTGTTGGTTGGACTCAGATCAGAGTCACGTTTTTCCACGGAGAAGTAGTAAGGCAGACAACTCCTCTAAGGCCAATCAACTGCATGCCCCCCCCCCGCAGGTTATGTTTTCTGATATGGGACACGTGCCCAACACTTACCGTAGTACCCAACACTTACCTCCTGCCTGCGAATTCCCTCTGAAACCTGGAGCATCTCTTTAAGGTAGCTGTATCGCGCAGGAACATCAAGCACGGTACTGCACTGGCATTGCCAGTGTAATTATCATGGAGCATTCCTGGGAGATGTGGGCTTAATTCCAGCTTTATATGTGCTGTGGGTACAATATAACTCCCTAAACTAAACGTGACTACGGCTACTTGATAAACAATATGTCCCGCTTCTTGCACCCAAATATTGTTAAAACAAGCATTAGAAAGGCCAGCCGCGTGGCTTGTGTATAGATAGACATCACATGTCCAGGTACTCACAGCATTTTCCACTTTTTGCAATCTTATGACCAGGTACTGCCATTTAGACAGAGTCCATGGCTAAAAGCCGTCCCCATGCCTACACAAAAGTGAAGAGTGTTGTCTGCGCCAATGCTTGTTTTGGGACAGTGAGAGACATGCCTCTTCTGAGAGCTTTCCTTTCTCCTGAGCTTTTTTTTTGAGCTGTGACTTTTGTGATAAAAACAGTTTGGGAGGCGGCATTCGGGAAAGGTGCCAGTTTGCAGTTCTGAAGTGCACATTTGTCGGCACAGCAGACGCAGCCTTGTGGGTGAAGCGTGTATTTGTTCATTTGGGGAGCAGCTGTAAGAGGCCTTCTGTTCGGCGCTCCCTGGAGAAGCCGGGGAAGAGAAACACGGGGTATTTTCTGCATTCCTCCACGCAGCAGGTCGCTTTTTTGTGCATGAGACATTGACAGCCGCGGTTTACTTTGCACAAAGGAATGTTTTAAAATACGCCTCCCTAATTATATAAATGCAATGTTTCAATTTATAGGGAAAACCACACTCTTGGCACACTGTACTCACAGCTGGCATCCATTAAGAGCGCCATCTAAATAGCATAGCATTCGCTAGAGCTTAGGTCTCAAATTAAAGGGTTTGTTTATTTTTTTTAGCTACACAACTGGTCCTAGTGTATGCCTTCGCCCCGGCATCACAGCACACCTCCATTTTGCTTTCAACAGTTTGTCCTGCACGCAGAATAAAAAGCCCCTCCATTCAGCAACGAGAAGCAAACGTCGAACAACGAGAACCGACGCACACACAGTAGTCCAATAGCGTTCACATTTTATTTTTTCTTAAAAAGGTGAAAATATTTTTCACTTCTGAAAAACCTTGTTTTTTTTCCTTTTCATGTTTTTCTTACAAAACGGACAACATGCCATCTGCTGTCTTGTCATATTTACATTAATACATTACAATATTTATTATTGTACAAAATTTACAAATATAATATTTATACACATATACATTATTTATATATATTTAAAAAATCATTTAGGCAGTAAAATACATTTCTTTTCCTTAACAAGGCATCTAGCCCTGCGAATAGTGTAAGAACGTGGCTGGAATAGACGACAGTCGTTTATTGCACTTTTATAAAAAATATATATATATATATTTGGGAATGGGAGTGTTTTTGGTCCTTCTGGCTATCCCTTCAGACATGAAACATTGTAACATTCATGGAATCCCATCTGGCGTCATAGACTAGGCAGTTTTCATTGCAAACATTGTCACGTGGCAGTTACAATCAAGAAATACAGTAAAATCAGCCTTCATCCTATTGGTCAGAGCAACAGGCATGGAGTCTACTTGTCTCGATGTGGCCTTCGCAGAAGCCTGTCAGATAAATAGACCGCGTTCCGGCCACCGTTGTCAAGCTCGAGATGATGTGTGCTGAGGTTTTAAGTTCATTCAACCTTCGAGAAGGCTTTCCAGTTTCTCATGGTGAGGACCAGCCTAATGGGCTCTTTGAGAGTTTTGAGGCCAGCGTCTTCCGCTAAGAGGCTGTCCAGTCTTTGCCCCTTCCCTAAGTAGTACCAGCTACGTAATCATTGTAAGAGGGCCTCTTGGGCGGTCCAGTTGGGTAAGGCATGGCCCGAGTGTCTACATGTGCCTCTTCATGTGCAGAGCAAGGTGGTCCGACCTGGAGAAGGCCCGGTCGCAGAGGTGGCACTGGAAGGGTCGGTGGCCGGTGTGCTTGCGGTAGTGGCGGGTCAGCTCGTCGGAGCGGGCGAACTTCCAGCCACAGCCGTCCCAGTTGCAGTGGTAGGGTTTCTCACCTGTTAGGAAGAGGAACAGAAGGTTTGGTTAAGCATGCGATCGGACAGGTGTTTCGTTCACTGTGCGTCAATACAAGACCACGTTCAGGCAAAATCTACTAGCTCCAGGAAAATGTATTTATTTAAATGTATAAAGCGCACAGCGGCCCTGAGGCATTGTGGCGTTGTTACACAAGATTCACTTGGTTACAGAGCCAACTTAATTACAAGCCAACAGGCCCCAACGGGATGGCCAGGTGCACCTACTCAATCTACTTTGGTGTGAAAAATCAGGCTATGCACTGCAACCCTGGAGACTTTAGGTTTCGGGGGGGCATATATGGTGGTTTTCCACTGGTAATCAACGAATATGTGGGCTGTCACATCATGTGCTTACCTACACTGGACTGCAATTAGTGAAGGTCTAGAGAGCGGATGCATAACGGACCCTGTGCTACAACCCCCAGCCCCCCTCCCCCCACACTTAACTCAAATGCTCTAGCCTGGCTTGGCAACCCAGGAAGGCCTTCTCTCTGTCTCATAGGAGTGTAAAGGCCAAGCCTTGGGAATGACTGGCTTGCATTTACCTGTGTGAGTTCTCAGGTGGGCCTTTAAGTGGGAGCTCTTGGTGTATGTCTTCCCGCAGCCCGTGTAGGTACAGGTGTGCGTTGCCGTCCGCTTCCTCGGCCAGGCTCGCCGGCCTCTCTTGGGTTTGGCATCCAGCAGCTCCAGGGGGGACGAGGGAGGCGTCAGCATGCCTCTCTGCACCTGGGGCGCAAGGGCCAGGGCCTCCTCGAACATGGCGTAGTGGGGGGCGCCGGGGTACTGCAGTTGGGTCTGGAAGCTGGAATTCGGCAGGTAGCTGGGTGGGAAGGGCATGGGGGGCTGGCACATCAGCTGGCACTCGCTCATCGCCAGGTCGTCGGGGCTCAATGGAGGGGTGTCGGCGCCGGCCATTTGCGGGGAACTGGCCACTCGCGGCTGCTCGTAGGCCATCATGCAAGTGGCGCTGCCTTCCTGCTTGATCTTGGCACAGTTCTGGGGCACCATCCCCAGGACTGGCCCGTAACTGTCCATGTTAGGCTCAGCCTTGATGGTGTCCATGAAATGCTGACTCCCAAAGTTTGGGGCTACGAAGAAGCGGCCCTGGACGCTGCTGTGGTGGCCGTAGCTGGCTTCGTAGTCGGCCCGGATCATCTCGGTCATCAGGCTGCTGGTGGTGTACGGTGGCGGGCTCCCGTGCTCGGGCGAGTGGTAGCACCCAGGGGACGGATTCGTCGGGTAATAGGAGCACGGCTCTGGGGAGGCCGAGTCGTAGCTCTCGCTGGACGGGCTCTGCTCGAGGTGGTCGCTGCCCATGGACAAAATAAAATCCAGAACGTTGTTCAAGTCGTCGTCCTCCTTCCGGGGGGAGAGGAGGGTGTCGGGGCTGGGGATGCCCCCCGTCATACTGCAGCTGCTTTGCGGGAGCTTCATGTCGAGGCCAGACTTCCACCGCTGAAACAAGGCAGACAACACACACGTTAGTTAGGGTCGAAGCAAGGCAAAGTGGCAAGACATGCAACATCATTCCGTGCTCGGCGGAAACTGCGCGAAGCAACTTTCACGGAATCTGTGGACTGCGCAATGCCGCATTGCAAGACTAGCTGCGGGCCGGATCTCTCGCAAGGCAGGGGCGCGCGTGCACGGGGTGGAGAAACAGCTGTCCGAGCAGTGAACTCTCTGTGCGCATCTGGCTCGCCTTCAATCTACAGCGCCGTCTTTTGGCAGCACCCCGCCAGGCGCTTTGCGCGGCAGGTGCGCGGCTACACGCCTGGGTTTCAAGTGCGCCAAAAAGCAATGCGAGATTTGTGAAAGGGGAGCACCTCTGCCGTGCACGGCCCTGCTAGGGCAACCCTGCTATAAGGCAACGGTGCGTTTGCCAAACATGCGCGCAAAAGAGAGAAGACAGGGGCTGGGCAGCAGCTATGGACTGGCCTGGCATGCCCAGGGCGAACCACTGGAAATCGAGGTGAAAGCAGCGCATTCCGCTGGTTTTATTTACGTGATAAACGCAGATTTGCGAGCCTTTCTGGCCGAAAACCCATACTTCAAACAGGGATTTTCGCCCAGAAAGGCGCGCAAATCTGCGTTTTTCACGCAAATAATTACATGAATCAGAAGACAGACAAGCGGAAAGAAACTCGGGGAAACCGGTCGATGTAACCATCTGCGCGTGCGGTGGCTGTGCGGCCGCACGGCTGACACGCACGGTGTCAGAATGCCGGGACAAACCACTCCAAAATACAGTATTTCTCTACTGGGGCAAACACGTTAACCATGCATGTACCATTACCGATGGACGCCCACCTGCATCCCACGTGCTAGTGTGTGCGGCGTGCAAGCGCACGAGTGCACACGCCTTGCACTTTAGTGCACGCTTGCTAAAAGCGTATCTGCGTGCTATGGACAGACGCTGGAGAGGTTCACATCAGCCTGCAGGCAGAGCCAATGCAAGGCAGTTTAGAGTTTCTAGGAATTACGTTTCAAGTTTTACAGTTGAATGCAATCGTGCATGTCTGCTTTGGATTAGACCCGCATGCTTAGTAGGCAAGATGCGTTCCAAATTAGCCATATATTTTGAAAAACGCAGGTTTAAGGGTACACAAAATAAGCCAACTACACGTGTGCATAATCATAAAATAAAACTTACTTCTTGGAAGCTCTTTTCCGTGTGAGGGCTGGCAAAGGTGGCAAAGGAGGGGAGGATGGTGTCAGCCATGGCACCCCAGGCTGCGGTTGTACTGCTGTTTGCCCCTCGCAGTGAAGTAAAGTTGCTGCTGATAGTGCTGTGTGTCCTAGGGCGGCTCTGATCAGGCCGGCCCAGATCTCTAGCTTATAAGTAATGTCCAGGCAGGTCTGGGCCAATGGAAGGGGCAGCAGGAAACACGTCCAGGATGGAGGCTGAGCTCCTAAATATAGCCCCGGTATATAAGGCGGAGGGGAGCGCAGGCAGAGCTTCTCACGCAGTCAGGAGAGCCCAGGGCTCTTAAAGAGTAGCCAGGCCCCCAGCTCTCCCAAGCTCCGCCTCCCTGCTGCGCGTGCACTGGCATAGTAGGCAGGCCACGCCCACGTGAGCCCAGGACGCCGGCCGCACCACCTGCCCAGAACTCGCCGGCCCTCCTCCACGTGCGTGCCAGTTTCGATTGCTCCTAGGCCCCGCCCCTAAACGCTTCGCTGCGTTGTCGGGCTTGCAGCAGTAAGCAGGCGTCGCCTACTGGCCACGCCCCCTGTATTGTATCCCCGGGCAACAATGGCAATAACAACAACACGTTGGATCGGAGCCTCCGGGGAGCGTCCTGACGTCACAGTGACGCCTATGAAAAACACAAGAAAGGAGTTTGGGAGGGGGGAGCGGGAGCTCCCCGGGCTCTCCCCGGATCAAATACCCAGGAATGGCGCATGCGCTGTACGGCCACTCGAGGGGATTGCTTATGGACGGTGTCACCCGCGGTTGTTTTGACAGGAGGCGCGCGTGCTTTAGTTCAGGCATTCCAGGATGGCCTGCGACGACGGAGTCCTTTAATAAACGCCAATTTTTCCAATTAAACGAGCCTTTTCATGTGCCAAAGCGGCAGACACTGAACGATTGCGGGTTGCTTTTTGCCGAGTTAAATGATACGCTCTTTTTAGGCCAAGTTGGTGGCGGGGGACAAGTAACAGTAATTTCGGCAGCAGAAATGGGGGGACGGCCGGTGGCCGCCCACATTAAGTAAACAATGGAAGATTTTGCAGCGTCTTGTGGTCCAACGACATTCGTGCACACGAGGCATTTCTGCCTAGGCAGGAGAGAAACATTTTCTCTTGGACAAAATGTACATTTGTTCTTCTAAATAAATACTGTCAGCCACTGTGGTATCATGTCAAGTCAGAAGACACAGCATTCTCTGTATTTCTGTTGCCAACTCTACCTCTTTGGTGTTGCAAATCAGTATGCTTGATGAAGATTACCTGATGATTGACTTAATGGGCGCTCCTATCTCCCCCAATAAATTCCTTGTATGAGGATCTAGCAATTATGATAGCTGCAAGGTCGTCAAACGCTCTTAACATATATGTTAAAGAAATGAAAACGATCCTTGATTTGATTAATGTTACAAAAACTGATCTCATAGCATGTCTTCCGGCCAACAAGAGAACATTTCAACGTTTCTTTTGGTGCACACAGTCCGAAAGGATTGGGAATTATAAAGCTTTTTATGAATACGCTTTGTTCAGAAGGAAATTGGGTGTGCTACCACGATATATATTAAGTTTCCCGGGTCTGACAGAAAGAAATGTATATATACGATTTAGACTTAATCAATTCCCCACACTCGAACGTATTCAACATTGGCCAGCATATAAATGTAAATTCTTGGCTAAAACCAACCAGTGTTGGTTTTGTAGTATAATTGATACGGTAGAGTCCCTAAAACATTTAGTGATTTTCTGTTCTAAATTTGAAGATCTTAGAACTCATGAATTCGGAAAGTATTGGTACTCTGAATCCTATAATGCCAGAATGCTATTATGGAATAGTTGTATGTGGGGCAATAGTACTGGCCTGATTCTAAGTTTAACCAACATTCTTGAGATACTTCATGTGCACCTATTGGGAAATGGTACACAGCTGATCTAGGGCATGACAGTATGGTTTAAAGGGAATACTTAAATACACCTGAAGCTTGGATGCGATGCTTCTCTTTCCCTTTTAGGGACTGTTCAGATAAAGAAACCTTAAGTGTGTTATTTATTTTATGTAGTACTGAAAAGATGATTAATTGATTTTTGTTTTATGTAATTATATGGTTGTAAGATGTCTTTTTAGAGATATGAAGTGCAATTTTAGAAGAAAGAGTTGGTGAATCTTAATTGTAATGTAATATAACTTATATGTATTGAAATGAAATATGTGGTTGTAATGTTGTAAAGGTTATTGATTAACCAAAAACAATGAAAAAAAAATGGGCACCCCTATTAAGGGACCTTTTGGAGAAACACGAGGCATTTTGGTAGTTAGAATGAGCACATATACCAACCCTCCCATTTGAGTTGGGGGACTCTTATTTTTTTTTTTTACACTGACAGCGCCAACCACTGGCTTGGGGAGGGATGCTTAAACCCTCCCAGATTGAGGAAGAAGAAGGCAGAAGGCAATGCTCTGCCGTGACGTTGAGCCTGTGGCCTCGGTGGGAAGTGACTCAAACAAGAGCTCGTCAAATCTGTCACCTGTATGAGCCGAGAGTTTATGTTTAAACCGTCATTAACCGTCAGCAGCAGTGCACATACATAGCAGAGTCAAGATGCCTGCTCGGCCCATATCAATGTGTCTCCTTGATGAAACCAAATACTTAATTAACTGCTCTGCTCAGCTTTTAGAGGGCTCACACCATACAAGGATTTGCATCTCTTTGTGAAACTAACTACCCTCTGAATTGGGGTGAAATATCATTCTAATTGGCCAAAGAAAGGTGTAATAGATATTCAGTCTCCTGGGTTAGAAGCACAGTAGGTTAATGCACCTGCTGCAGATATGATGTGAATACATTTATAATGTGCACATACAGGCCCGGGGGCATAGGGGTGCAAGGAGGGGGACAAGAACTGCAGAGTGGCAATGAGAGAGAAAGATAATAAATAAGGGAGGGAGGATACACGTTCACACATTATATATAGTTCTAGAGACTTGTCTACACAAGAAGGTTTTTAGTTTTCTCCTGGATGTTATGTTATTTATCTATGTGTAACCTGCACCTAACAGATTCACTAATGGTGCAATAGTGATAAAGGTTTACTTGCTATGCTGAGACGTGTACAGTGGAGTAACTTTGCTAAAAATATTGATGGGGACAGGAAATGGGCCACTGCCAAAAGAGGAGGACACAATGATGTGCCACAAAATTTAGGGGGGGGGATGGACGACAAACACCTTTCTCCTCCCCTAAATTACACCCATGGACATGCCTGTAGTCACCTGACATCACCTCGAGAAAATACGTGTTTAGTTGTAGGTTATTGATAGTCTTGTATAGCACACCTTCAGCCATTTTGACCATTTCTTGGAGCTTTGTGATGTGCAAGAGGTGGGACAGGGGACTAACATCGGAACACGGAATGCAGGGCAAGGTTACTTTGTTGCAATGTTGATGCAGATTTGAAGAGGTAGAGTTCTATGTGGTGTGTACGTTTTAGATATTTTGTGACTTGGGTGCAGTTATTTATGAGCGCTGCAGGTTGCTAATGTACATTGTTGGTGTTGTTGTTTGAGAGTTGTGCTGGTGTGTTTGTGGTGTAGACACGTGTCTTCAGGTGGTGTACATTCCATTGTGTGCGACCTGCGTTGTTTCAGTGCTGGAGTTGTGTGTCAAGGTGTGTTGTCAGAGTGGGACGTAGAATGATTTTCAGCAGCTTATCATTACTGTACCTTGCCCAGCAGACCACCCAATAACTGGGGACAGCGTTTATCACTTTGGAAATATCACAGTTGGATTTATTTATTTATTTGTGTCAACACAAAACATTCTTTATCCAGCTTTAATGCTTTGTAATGCCATATTATGTGTTACGTGGCTAAGCGATGCTGAGTCAGGTGACCCTATGCTATAGCACAATTTCAGTGCCCGTATTTTCAAGTCAGTTGCCCGGATCCCTCCCTTCTGTCTCCCCACGGAGGCCTCAAAGACACTCCAACTGTAGTGCCATGCAGTCGTACATGGGATTATGGTACAATGCAGCTGGACGTGAATCATGCATTAGCAACTGACAAAGCCAACCATACACCACGCCAGAGCTATACCATTACCATGCTGGCAGAAACAATTAAATATGTCCATATTGTCTTTAAATCCTCTCATGTTTTTTGAGCCACGCCACTGGCCCAACATGATTTAAACTGCACCATTTGTGGATAATTTGACAGTAGTTCCCAAAAACATTTCTGGTTGAGATCCGGAACGGGGACCCATACAAGTACATTTGCCCTGCACGCACAAAGTCTCTGAAGGTAGTCCCTCACCCACCATTTGAAACGTTGGTACCACTCCTTCCCCCAACGTTTCGGTGCCACTGGTAGAGGCCATGACAAGTAATGCACGGATAGCCCTTTCTGATAAACAAATCTAACCTCCTCAAAACATCGCAGCAGAGACATACAGTGCTGAGCCAGCCATCCTGTTTTCTTTGCACTAGCAGCACGGAAATGTGTTTTACAATGGCAAACACAATATGTTGACACATATTAGATCAGCATCATTACTTTCTTTGGACATAACAAGCATGAAAGGGGCGGCAGACCTCATGATCTGATTTGGGCAGAGCTTGCTTGGAAGCGGGGCAATGCTGGCATATATTTTTGAGACAGACTTCATGGTTTTTCATTTGGTGACAGTGATCGTCACCGCTGTTCACCAACTGGAATTTATTGAAGTGTTCAATGTGTTACCCAGCAAAACTGAGTGTAAATTCTACAGTGTTGTCCAGTTTTTCTTTACATTTGGCTGTGAAGTGTAAAACGGCAACTCAATATTTATACCATAATTTTACCAACAGGAGAAATATTACAAAGAAGAAAAAGGCTGGACATCAGGGAAAGCTGCAGAATGTGCAAAAAAAAAAGGAGAGATAGAATCTCTGAAACACCTCATACTACAGTGTACCGGTTTAAGGAAAGAGCGAGAGCAGTGCTTGGGGGACATCCTTAGAAGCTACACGACAAGGAATGTCGATGAGTGGTGGAGGACTCTTGTAGAAGGAGAAAAAATGAAAACTACATTAGCACTCATAAAACAAGTGATTTTAATCCTTAAGAAACCAGAGGAGATTAACAACATAACCCAGGATTAATAAGAGGCTACCAAGCACTGCTACTAAGATACTGTATACCAAACGAAGAAGCATGATGAAAGAACGGACATGCTCAGGTTAAAGGTTTCAAATAGGTAAACCACACAATCTGTTTAAATAATAAAACAAAATAAAAAAAAATAAACAATTGTAAGTGAAGCAACTACCCAAAACCTTACTGGAATAGTTCAGGTGAACTTGCTCCGGCCATTTTAATGAAAAGCTTTACACCCCTCCACTTTACAAATTCACCAGCTGTAACTGCTGTAGACTGCGGTGGCATTGGCAGAGTGAGGCATGGAAGCCTATAAAGATGGCTGGTTAGGTCTTGCTCCCTTTTTTGACCACACATTTGGAGATCTCAAATCCACCATTAAAAAAAATGTAACATAGATGCCAGAAATGCTAGTCACTTAGACATCCATGCACACCCTACCCCAATGACATCATAGAGGAGATAAACTTGCCGATAATGCAGCGAGTGGACTGCCTGTGACCGTGCAGGGGGGTCAATGACATCACGGCTAGGACCAAGACGTAGAAGCATCAGACACAAAGCATATACCCATCCATCACAAAGGGACACAGACAATAGGCCACATTGCACATAGACATGAAGAACATGCTTTGACCCACTAAGATAGAGGACATATACTCTTTTGCTGTGCTGAAACGCAAGCCACACAAGAATAAACATGAGGCTTGCACAATGCAGAATGCTGTTAAAATAACTAGCCATAAAAATCAAAATGGAAGATGCAGCCACATTGCAGTGGATGGAACGCACTGGGAGGCTCGAGCATGCAGGGAGAGGCCTGACTCGCTGATTTAGCAGGAACACGTAGACCAGACTTCTCATGCAGCCGGCGTACATATTTTTGCCAAGGCTATCAAGGGAGAGTTTCATATCGGTACCCAAAGGTACAGACAAGGGCAGACGTAAGAAACAGACTTCTTAGATTAGCAAAGAAATAAATGTTGCTGGAAGGACAGAGACAGACCACATCAGACTGAAACTCATAAATGTTGAGCAGGAAAATCAAGCCTGCGGTCTCTACAGACGTGATCGGAGACTGAGGGACAAAGCCTATTTATTCGAGCCAGACAGAGACCGTTATTCCTATCCATCTTAGGACAGACGTTACAAAGTAATACTTGGTTGAAAGCTCAATGTTCTGACTCAAGGCCTAGAGGATTGGAGATGGTGACATTATTGGTAAAGACAGCACCTTTGGGGCTGTTTTCATCACCTTGAATTGTTGCTTATGGGCTGGTAACCGTCCAAGGCACCAAGGCTGAGACGACCCTTACTGAACAATCTCTACTCGCCTCCTGCGCCAGTTCACACTTGTCGCATCGACCAGTTATAATTAAGGCTTCGGTTTTATGGTATTTATTTTTCTGGCATTTCCGTCGGTATTTATCCATATTTATTTTTGTGCCTTCTTTCTGTATTCATCCACATTTATTTGTTGTCATATGAAAAGGTAATTCACAATCAATATTACTCTGCATTTATTCTAATAAAAAATGCATTTATTAATGCACACATGCAGCCATATAGGAAAGAAATGCTACATTTTTCCATAACAAACAGCTGCTGCTGTGACTGCCGCTGTCTTAAGATATGTGCTGTCAGCAATTCGAAGAACTTTAATACTATTTATATAAAACATTTACACTTTCCATGCTGCCAATCTGCTATGTGATTGGCCTGCGATGAATGAGTGACATCACAGAGAAACAGATAGAAAGACCTGTTTTTCCATTTTTATAAATAAATACAGACAGAAAACAGATTGAGTTCTGTCCGTATTTATGTGTAAAAATCAGAAAAAACGGAAAACTGGAAGTAATAGTTATAATGCACTAACCTGACATGCCTCTATTTGCAACATTTAGGAGGTGGTCACAGGTAGAGCCACACAATCATGTGTAACCAATCAGAACATTGTAGTAATCTGTCTTACAGAGTAGCAGTGTGTGTGAGGTCATCTGCTAGTGGAATGTTTGGGTGGAAGTGTTCTGCTGGGCGACAGTTGGTCAGAGAGAGAAAGCTGTGAGCAGAGAAGATGGGTGTGGGGGTGAGCCCGGTGTTTCCCTTGTGATCTTGTGTCCCCTACCATCCCTGTGTCTTGTTGAAGAGTACAGGACAAGGACAATAAAGACTCTAAGAACCTACCTGGAGTACTGGAGGTCTTCATTACTACACTGGCGACAAGGATGGAATGGTAGCTGGATTGCCCTTCCAATGACTCTGCTCGGGAGGGGTGCATCACTCCCGGAACACCGCCCCCTGTGAAGTCCCCCCACACCCAGGCGGGCCTGTGTCCTGTTTGCCCGTCGCATCAAGTTTGTTGCCCCATGTGAGGTTGTGCCTTGAATTCCTCACCGTGTTGGAGGGGCAGCGTTGGACCTATGTGGCCTGTTGGAGTCTAGGAGGCAGAGAAGGAGAAGACGTTTATTGTTAGTGGCCGTGCTGCAAAGTTGACCAACTGGCCGGCGCTCCTCTGGGCTGCAGTCCTGGAGGCCTTGGAGCTGTTACAGATGTGTGCCAACGTGGCTGCAGTCCTGGAGGCCTTGGAGCTGTTACAGATGTGTGCCAACGTGTCCGTGCGGCGTTTCTGGTAGGCGTGGCAGTCATAGCAGTTGATGAGTCTGGGTAAACTGCTGCTTTGTGCCGCCCGCCGTGGAGGAGCTTATGCCACCATTCCGTTTGGAGAGGAGGACGCATGTGTTAACTTGGCGGGCCGGATGTGTTTTGCCGTTCCCTTTCCGTTTCGCCGTTAATGAAGTTGGCTCTTTCCTTGCGGCGGGGGAGGTGCGTGTCCGTCGGGAAGTGTGTTTCTGCATGCTCCCGCAGCACGTTGTGGGAGAGTTCCGGCTTCCTTAGTTCCGTTGCTTGCCAATGCCTCCGCGTTCTGCCATTGAGGGGAGTTTTCAACTAGTTATGAGAGGCTCCGACGGATGTTTACGCGACAGAGACTCCATGCCTGATGGTTGTGTCACGCTTGGGGAAGGCATTCCACTGGGTCATGTGGCATAAGTCATTGGCCGCGTTTCAAGCCTCGTTTTTCCAGCTGGTCGGAAGAAGGCAGGAACTCGCCGGTGGAGTATCTTATTGCTGGGTTTTAGACACGCCTGAAGAATGTACCACTGGATTTGGACTGTGCTTTGGGTGGTGAGTACATGCCTGTCATTCCGTTGGAGCTGGAGTAGTTGGAGCATATTTTTACAGCCTTCGCTGATTCGTTTCTGGCCAAGAATTAGTTTTGAATCTGCCTGGTGTACGGCGTGGACATGGGACTTTGGTCCGGTCAGGTTAGTGTATCGGGCCGTGTGCATGAGGATGGGAGCATATTACGTGTTGTGGCCCATTTGTCCTAGAGGTATCAAGCACCCTTAGTTAAGTCCCGGGGGGGTGTCCTGAGTTAGGTGTAGAAGGCCGTTGTTTGTTCCCTGTGATGTATATTGTTGTGGCCTTTCGTGGGAAAGTAGAACCTTGAGTATAAGGGTCTGGTGTTTGTCCCTTTTGCAACTCCCAGGTTGGTGGGGGGGTTGTAATTTAATATTCTGTGAATTTGTAATGTAATGAATACTGCAAATGCAAATGTCCAATGCCATCTGTGTTTCATCTGGGGGGTGGAACGTAGTTTCTGGGTAGTGTTAACCCCAAGGAGTGTGGATTGGGGTTTGAACTTATTTATGGAAGAAAATACAAAAATGCACTAATGTGACCTTTGTCATTTGGAACACTGATTTTCTTGCGTTCTTAGCACCTAGTGTGTGTGCCGGAGCGGTTCTCCATGTCTGTGTGTGAGAATATGTGTTGAGCTAGTTGACTGTAAGAGTTGTTTTGCCATGGTGCCCAGTTTTGATATTGGGGTAGGTTGCCGTGTGTATGATCATGGGTTGGATTAGATTGATTGCCCATGTTTGGTAAATCAGGTTGTCACTGGTTGTTTAGAAATGGCGTAATGTAGTAAGAAGAAATGGCCAACGGTTTTGTGGTAGTGGAGCAGTATTGTGGATGCAGTTCTTCATTTTACTGCGGTCAGGGTTGTGCTGCGTGGGTCCCTTGGTTGTTGTTGGGCATTTGTTGTTGCTCCCTTACAGGGCGGTTGGTTTGTGCTCAGAGGGGCAGCTCTGATACTTCGGGGTGGCAGACCGGAGTGGAAGGTTTTAAGTGCATTGGAGGGTAAGTTTGGTTAGGTAGTTGTGTTAGTGTTATCTAACAATAGTGTGGCTAGGTGTGGCAGCCCAAGGTCCTGAGGGGCAGCTCAGGACAGGCGTAAGTGCTCTGTTTATTATTTTTGAGGCCTCGAGGTGTTGACCGAGGGATTGGTGAGTTGTGTTCTGCGGTTGCGTGCCATTGGCATTTTCTACTTGGTCCGGTTTGCCCTGTGAATGGTTTCCTTTTGTGTGGTTCCTATTAATTGGAGTTGGCAGGGGATCTGTGCATAGGCGGCCGCTGTGTTGCAGAATTTCTGGTACTATGTTGTGTTGGATGTTTAAGGTTTGGTGTTGGTCACGTTACCTTAGTCATTCCTTTGTGTTTCCCTAGGGAAGGAGAGGTGTAGTAATCTGGCTTACAGAGCAGCAGTGTGTGTGAGGTCATCTGCTAGTGGAATGTTTGGGTGGAAGTGTTCTGCTGGGAGACGGTTGGTCAGAGAGAGAAAACTGTGAGCAGAGAAGATGGGTGTGGGGGTGAGCCCGGTGTTTCCCTTGTGATCTTGTGTCCCCTACCATCCCCGTGTCTTGTTGAGGAGTACAGGACAAGGACCATAAAGACTCTAAGAACCTACCTGGAGTACTGGAGGTCTTCATTACTACAAACATTAACCCCATAAGGATGCTATGTGTATTTTACCCCACTAACCAACCCCAGTTTACCATAAGTTTTGTGGAATAACTTGCCATTTCTGATGTCATAACCCTTTATAGGCTGTTGACAAGCCTGTAACCAGTCGAGAGCTTTGGAAATCCTGAGATGTTCATTACTGTCTGTGTTTTTAAGATATCTTGTTAATAAAGCCGTGGTATTGTCACATTTCTGGACTGTTCTGTTTCTTAGGCGTGGGGATTTCCCCCTAAACAGACCTCTTGCTTTTACATTGGAGGCTTTCCCACCTTTCCAATATAAGTGGTAACAGAGGACCATTCGGCAAAACCCCTGGCGACATACCGATTTTTCCTGCTATGTGCCTGAAGGGATGAGTCGCGACCCGCGAGAACCAGATTTTTAATCACACGTGAATTGAGACAGTCGCCAGAAGCCCCCTTTGGTGAAATTCTTGCCTGCTTCCTGTGGAACGCCCAGGAGACCAGCAGGCAGAGTGGCAGATTGTGGGAGTGACAGTGTCTGAGGGCTTCGGCGGATCCACAGAGTTGAAGTATGAGACCTGCAATCTGGCAAATATCCGCGGGAGGGAATTGGTGTACATAAGTGTGGGGGAAGATTTATGATTTGTTATTTATGAGGTGCTCCATGGGCCAGGCGCTAGCTGAGGTTATGGAAGGAGGCACCTTGTTGAATATTACAGAAAAAATAAAAAGGCATAAAAAAACAAAGAAGAGCCGTTATCTTGTGCTAGGGCATAGAAGAAGGGCCATGCCCCTGAGAGGGCACTCTAAGAGATGATCCCTGTGACTATAAATAAACCAAGAAGACGGCCGTAGGGCATTGATGTGCGGTTCTGGCGTGGGATGTTGGGGTATTTTGATTATTGTGGTGGTCTAAGAGTGCCCTCATATGTTTTGCATACATAGTGGTTGATGACATCAGAAGGAGGTTGTGAATAGGACATAGCACATTGGCAGGAGATTGTCGACCTGCAGTTGGGGCACAGAGATGTTGGTGAAGAAAAGGAGAAAAAGGCTTTGTTTTGTAGTGATGTAAGGTGATGATTGAAGAGTGAAGAACCAGCTAGCTCAAGAGTTTGAGGCTTTTGAAAATGAAAAGATTGTGGTACCATTGAGCTGAGTGTGGGCGGCTTGTGAAAAGCGCCCTTATCGATGTTGGTGAAGCCGGAGAGGCTGGTGGAAAAGATTGGAGATTGCTGCATTTTGGAAGAGTTGATTTATTGTTGACAAGAATTGCAAAAATAAGATTGGCATTATTTGAAGTGCACAAAAATCCTGCTTTGAGGTCAAGTTAGTATCGGAAGTCAGAAGGTGACGTGCCATCATGGGGGACACTCCCCTCAAACATTTGTGCAAGTACCTTCCGCAATATAAGGATAAGATATGCAAGTATAGCACGCATTGGACTAGCGATACAGAGGGCAAAATGGTGAGTCCATGGGCACAGGAGACCCAGAGGGGAAAGCTAAGAAGTGAAGGGAAAAGGAGGAAGAGGATGAGTGAAAGAGAATATAGGAAGAGGAAAGAGACTGCGTAGAACTAATGGAGGAAGCAATGAGAAGAGAAACAGCGATGAGCGGAAGGGACAGGAACAGATGAAGGAATTAGAAAAAGTGGAGATGGAGAAAGAAAGAGGAAAAAAGGAAAGGCAGAGAAAACAGAAGGAAACGGAGGCGAGGGCAACAAGAAAGGCTGAAGAGGAAAAAGAGAGACAGGAACAATTGAGAAGGGAGAAGAGAATGGAGAGGAGTGAGGGGAAAGCGATGACGAAGAAGATAGGACGAGTTCACGCTGCCACTCCAAGAACCTGAAGGACGCACTAAGCACCCAAAAGGCCAATCACATAGCGCAGACAAGGTTACCCTGTACGCTCAGAGGTTGAGAGTGTTAACAGGGCGCAGGGGAGCTAGCATGACTGGAGCATTTACAATAGCAAAAGACATAGGGAAACCCGAGAAAAATATGGGGCTGTCATAATTCCGACTGTTAGAAAAGGGTGGAGGACGACCACAATATATACCATGGAAACAAATGGACAAGGATAATCTGAGATGTAAATTGCCATCAGTGATTGCGGGGTGGGAAAATTGATTCATGTTCAAGAAAGGTTGACAGCATGGACATTAGCAGTGGCCGACATGAAAATCTTGCTCTCTGCCATTCCTATAGCGTCAGCTGATGATGTTTGGAAGCAAGCAGTGTATCCTGGAGTGACGGCACAAAACAATGTGCATGACAGAGCGCCTTTCAACAAAACTGTAGGGCGGTCGTATGGCAGGCCCTGAGAATACACTATCCAATACATCCAACATATGCACGATTATGGCATGCAAAATGCGTGAGGACGAAGGCCCAATTCAATATATTCAGGAGATACATGAACGGAGGCGTCTTGAGAGTCATGAACCATGGGAAAAAACATTGGATCTGGTTTACCACATATTAAGTATGGGACTACGATAGAAACAGTTGAAGAAATTAATGGGGATGGGGCGTGGTTGGTAATTCAATTGACTATAGCACATTATTGTCGGTTAATGCAAGAGAACACGGAAAGGAAACAAGAAGTGAAGTTCAGAAAAAATTGAAGTAATCAATGGAAGGGGCGATGTTGACAAGTGAGAGGGAGTGGTCACCCAGAATACACAGCACCAGCAGCAAATGGTAGGGAGAAAGTTTGGCAGGAAGGGTGGATGTTAACTATTGGCCACAAGGAAGAGGAGATGTGCCCAGGAGGAGAGGAACGGGATACCATGTACAGCAAGGAAGGGAAGGATTCAACAGGGGAAAGCCCCAGCACCCAGGACCTCCATTCCAATGTTGGGCATGTGGGAAAATGGGGCACATAGCCCAAGTATGTAGGGGAAGGATGCAACAGAATCGGTAGGACCAAAGACAGGGGACAGTATTCCCACCCACATATAGCACAGAGCCACCTGACTATTATGCCCAAGATCACACACAGCCACTGGTCTACGGGCCACAAATGGCACTAGCACAACACGGATGGGCGCAGTCTCAACAACCCATGGTGCAGATACCACAAGCACTTGTAAATGCACAGCAACCTCCGGCAGCACAACAAGCACCGGCACAGCAGAACACTGTAACCAGGAGGAATTTGATTGCCGCAATACAGACTCCCACACCAAGGCTAGAGAATGTGGCTATAATTGGAGGGAATCCTTTCACACGGAACGGGATGAGCCTATACCCACAACAGGACAGCCCACAGACTGACTTGATGTGTTCAATCCTATCCGTTACACCCTACTCAGATGAGGAAGTATGAATGGACATAACCATAGGTGACAATACGTTCTCCTTTCTCTTAGCTACTGTCCTGTGTTAGGGAGGGGAGATACCCCATGTCGGGCATTGCCATGAACGCACAAGGCATTTTTGGGCTACAGATTTGGTTCCATTCACTGACAAATTGCCAATCACTGTTGGAGAGCACAGCCTTGCCATACCACTGTTATAGTCCCACCATACACCAGTTAAGAAAATGGGAAGGGACATATGAGTATGCTCAACATGACCATCTCATTCAGTGATCAGGTGTGCTGTACCCCAAGGATTCACTATATGAATGAATGAATGAGAATTTAATAAAGAATTCTGCAACCAGACTGTATAGAGGGGGTGCCCCTACATCTCATATGGGGTGAATATATTGCTAGTATGGCTCCCAGGGATACAGGGTAGCCCACTCTGCGTACCAGACCAGAAATTTCCATGGACGAGGTGGAAGGACATGTATTAAACAGTTATAGTAAGGTTTGTGGCATTTCATTCAGGACCTGCAACTCCTGAATAATATTGTTAAAGAAAAGTTTCCCTTAGTCCCTAATCCAGGGACAATATTGTGGAACATCCCACCAGTGGCCACACATTTCATGGTGATTCACGTGAACAATGCGTTCTTCTCAATCCCCCTTCATGAGGAATTGCAAGACTTAACCTGGTTCCTATGTTTAAATAAAAAGTGGAACCATGCAAGATTACCACACGGGTATTGTGAATCTCCTTCCATATTTAATAGGGTCCATTAAATGGACCTGAGGATTGTGCATTTAGACAACAAAGTGGTCCAATATGTGGACGATATTCTAATATGTAGCAAGACACAGGAACAGTGTTGAAAGGACTTAATACAGTTGATGACAGTTTTGGCAGAGAAGGGATACAAGGTGGACAAGCCAGCATTACAATACTGCCAGGAAGAGATGCTATACACTTGGCAGTTGATATCACAGGAAGGCAGGAAGGTAACCACTGAAACGGCACAGGTGATTATGAAAACACTGCATCCAAAGACTGTGAGGGAGATGCAACCATTTGTGGGTCTTTTCAATTATTGTAGGGCCTGGGTGTTTGACTACAGCACTTACACTAGACCCCTTTTAAACTGACTCAAATAAGCTCAAAGGGATGCCAGAAAACGAATCTGGACAGGTGAAATGAAAGAAGCATTTGATTAATTGAATAGGGCAATATGCACAGCTCCAGTTTTGGGAATCCCCGATTACAGTGCAGAATTTGACTTGTTCTCACACTCAAATGGTGTAGATATGACAGCAGTACACACCCGAACAGCTTCCCTGGGGCACAAACCGGTACCCTACTATACTGGGCCTCTGGATCCAGTGATGAGAGGCCATTATCTATGTGAAGAAACATTGGCTGCAGCTGCCTTTGCAGTTGAGAAATCAGCAAGTATCGCAATGGGCTGTAGTAGAGCACTCTACATGGAGCATGTCCTTTTTGCCATTCTTGAGAAACCCAAAAGCACACTAACCACACAGAGAGCATCGGGGTACAAGGTGATCATCTTAAACCCAGCCATAAAGGTAGTGAGATGCAGAGTTGTAAAGCCAGCGACATTCATAGCAGAGCCAGTGGAGGAGGGAGATTATGTACATAACTGCACTAAATACACAGAACACTATGATGACAAGCAAAGGGTCAGAGGACATGCCCTCGGGGGAGGGGAAGTACTCTTTATTGATGGGTCCTCCACGATTGAACAGACAGGGGAACGGCACACTGGGATGGCAGTGGTAAAATGGAGACAGAACAGAGCATTTGAAGTAGTGGCAAGTGCGAGGTTTCCCTCACATTTCTCAGCGCAAGCAGCAGAATTGGTAGCACTCATCATAGCACTACAAACACATGAGGATGAGGAGATCAGAGTATACTCTGACTCTGTACACGTGAGGTCAATAGTACATGCAGGCCTGGCACATTTTAAAAGGCGGGGCTTCCAACGTGCTGATGGCACACCAGTACAGCACGTGCCCCCATTGGACAGACTTATAAACGCACTACAACTCCAATCAACCATTGCGGTGGAGAAGTGCCAAGCCAACATGAGGGGGGAGGACATGGTTTCCCGGGCAGCGAAGCCACAGATGCAGAAGCCAAAAACTCTGCGTACTTTCCAGAGATAAATGAATTTGATACTCTTTCAAATAGACCCACATGAGCGCATAACATCGTAATAAAGGAAGGGTTTAATTCATTGTCATTACCCAGATAATGGAGTTGCAGGGATGAGCACACATAGAAGAGAAGGAACTGTGGAAAAGGAGGGGGTGTTCAGTATCTCCACGGATGCGATGTGGTGACAAGAGAGCACTGGAAGGCTGGCCATGCCCCTCGCACTACTCCAGACAGCCTTAGAGCAGCTCCACTAACCAACTCATACAAGTAAAGAGAGTCTTGCAGCACAGATAGCTGAAGACTGGTTCCTTCCTCCAACTTGACAGAGCATGTTGTCGCCTTCATGTAGAACTGTATTGTGTGCCAACAATTCACAGCAGAACATATATTACGAGAAGTGAGAGGACTAATGCCCCATCCTGGTGGGCTCTTCCAACATTTACAGATAGATTACGTAGACATGATCCAAAATTGCCACAGATACAGATATATGCTGGTGGTCGTATACACATTTTCTCAATGGATTGAAGCCGGTCCATGCAACCACCCAGTGCCACCTGTACAGCAAAATTCCTTGTTAGAGAGGTATTCCCACAATGGGGGTGCACATAGTGTTCGATCATATCACTATTCTACTGGGATTATGCGTTAAATTCTCTTGCGCTTATCACCCACAAGCAAATGGAATATGTGAATGCCTCAATGGCTTGTTCAAAGAAAAGATATAAAAAGTGAAAATGACTCTAAAAAAGGGGTGGCTTCATTGCCTACCCTTAGCATTGTTTGCATTGTGCAATCAGCCTGGCTCCGACCACCATTTAACTCCCCATGAGGTGGGGACAGGACGACGCATGCGCCTCTCACTTCCTTCTCCCACTAGATCACTTACGAATGCCTAGAATGCTGCTGTTGTTTTGGGAAATGAAATGCATGAATATCTCGCTTTCGACGATGGTTGGTGCTTTATTTATTTCTCAGCAGCTGCAGGGGAGGATGAAGAAGAATGATGAACACAGCGCATCAGTAGAACCACAAGAACTGCTCAAAGCCCCTCCCTCTACCCAGGGGATCTGGTCCTGTTACAAAACTTTAACAGAGGCTGGCACAAGGCTCGCTTCACCGGTCCATTCATTGCAGAGGAAGCCTCTGAGAGAGCTGTGAAGATGGTAGGGAGGAAGGATTCAATTTGCACGGGAGACATCAAGCCCTGCAGAGGTGAGACCTCCCTTGCCCAAAAAACAGACGGTGCTGTCAAAGAAAAAGAAGAAGAGCGAAAGATTCGGACATGCTCCAGGACCAGGACTAGACAGGAGCATACAAAAACTAGTTAAGGCACACTGTCCTTTTTACATTAAGCAACCAGAATACCTCCATGAACTGAGTTTATACAAGCATTTTTGTACTTGCACATTACAACAGAGAAGCCCTTCCGAATATACAGGGATCTAATGTTGCCAGTAAAACTCTTTCTTTATGCATTCCTTATCTATGTTGCGAACAGCAATTTGATACTTGCCTGTCATTGCTTTGCTTAGTAACCCTAAAGTTCGGTTCATTTAGAGACTCTCTGTTGCCATATTAGTACAAATATTTTACTAGAAAAGCTGGCCAATTATAATGATGATAGTACCAAGTGTTGTGAATATTGGTAAGCACCAATTCCGAGATCATGGACAATGCCAAGGGCATACATACATGCAACAAATGGACACTGCTGCGAAAGCTATTGTGTTGACAGTCTTTGCATTCTTCTGTCTCTTTACCCTCTTAGCACTACAGAGAGCTGCATTGTATTATACACACAGCCAAGCATATGCCAACATAACACCCTTTCCATCAGTGAGCGAATCTTTGACTGAGCTGGTCACCAGCACTGCACAAGAAGTAAAAAGCTCAAACGAATTGTTAACACCAACTTCGAACATGTAAATGCTTACATGACCAATTCAGCCCATTAATAACATGTGGTACCAGCACATGACTAAAGTGGGGAGAGCTGCTACGTGTGCTCTCTCAACCCCTACACCATGAGCGCCTCCAGGACATTTGTAACAACAGAAATTCCAGCAGCCAGACCACAATGCCTTATGCACTTAGTGCACTGCACCACCAGGGGCCAGTTTCAAGGGAAATGGGCCACACTGCGATGGATGTCACAAAAGACATTCCCCTATGAGGGCCGCTATATAAAGACTCAAACAATGATAGAATCCTATTGGAGCTCAGATAAAATGATATAGTATATACTGGAGGACCCAAACCGAGGGGAAAAGGGAAGTAGCGGGGATGCCATGGTGCTGGTAGAGACCTCAGCTGTTGGTGTATGGACAAGTATTCACAGGAGAAGAATGAGTAGAAGGACTGATGGGATATAAAGCACAAACGCTCCTGATGGTTTCAGTGAAGTGGTACAGAAAGAAAATGATGAATGTCTCAAGGAATGGGCGGCGAGTGCTAGACTGATCAAGTGGGTCAAAAACAAGGCAGGCCCTCTGCCAATAATACCAGTCGAGAATGCATCACTGTGTTTGAAGAATGATGGTCCAGTAAAGGTTGGGGCAAACAAAAGATGCAAGCAAACATTGGAAATACCTGGCATGAAGGTCAGCAGGGCAATGTTAATGGACCCCCATTGGGCCTGTGGTTTCAAGGCATACATGCAATTGCCACCAAACTGGGGAGGGATATGCTCTCATGCACAGCTGAATACACCAGCCTTGGTAGTGCCCCAGAAAGGCATACAAATAAACAGATTCCCCAAGATGGATACACACCAGAGGAAGAGAAGATCAGTGGAATTGACCAGAGTGAAGAAGAGAAATGATGTTTCGAGCAAGATGGAAGAAACCCTCAATGCAATACCACAGGAGCATAGGCTGTTCAACAGGACCAAGATGTTCTTCACTTCGGTTGCCCCCGGAATCCAAACCAATGCCAATGCCAAGTGGCTACAGATAACTTGATTGGAGCTGTTACAGACAATCAATGCAATGGTTAAAGGGTTCAACACTATAAAGGAAGAACTCAGAGCAGTGAGACCCATGCCTCTTCAAAATAGATAAGTCTTACACCTCCTCACAGCTATGGAGGGCGGCATTTGTAAGAACATCAGGCCACCCTGTTTCACATATGTACCTGCCATGATGAAGATAACAGGACCCTTAAAGAAAATGCAGCTGTCAGACCTGCATGCTAAAATGGAAGAAATAACGAACACAGTGGGGGAAGATGATGATTGGCTGGTGTATATCTTTTCCTGGATCCCGTCATTGTTTGTTTGTTTGTTTGTTTGTTTTATTCGTATTTATATAGCACACAACAGCCCATAGGCATTGTGGCACTTGTTACAGGAACATGCTTAGTTACAGAAATATAAGGTCGATATTTGTTACATATAGTGAGCAGTTTGTATACAATGGTATTACTTTTGTCAAGTGAATGTAGAGAAGGAATATAATATATGTACATAGATTACATTATATTTATATTACAATATACATGTTAGGATGTAGTAGCAGCGTTAGTTCAGGAGAGTGGTCTTGAGGTTTTTACGGAAAGCAGAGATGGAAGCTTCAGCTCTGAGGGGGGCAGGGAGTGAGTTCCATAGTTTTGGCACAATGGATGAGAAGCCAAGCCCTCCGGCTGTAGCTCTCCTGATGCGTAGTATGTTTAACTAGTTGGTGTACTGAGTTCTGGTAGGGCGCGTTGAGGTGGTTCTTGATATAGCTTCAGCTAGATAAGTGGGAGCTGTGTTGTTGATGTATCTTTGTGTGATAGTGAGGATTTTGAGAGTAATGCAGTCTTTGACCTGTAGCCACTGTGCTGCTTTTCTGGCTTGGAACATATGGTCTCTTCTGGGGATGCTCATAGCGGCTCTTAGGGAATTGTTTTGTGTGGTTTGTAATCTGTGTATGTTTTTGGAGGAGGTGCCAGCCAGGAGAGCGTTGCAATAATCAAGTTTGGCGCCTATTGTTGCTCTGGCTATTGCAAGGCATTTAGGTGTGGTTAGGTAGGGTTTAATGGCATTGATAAGTTTGGTGCTGTAGGCTGACACAGAGGCTATGGCGCTAACTTGTTTGTTCATAGATAGATTTGCGTCAATGTGGACACCTAGAGTCTTGACAGATGATGATACAGTGATAATGGAGTTATCTATGTTAAAGTTGGTGTATTGCGAACTTAGTTTTGTTATAGTGTTTTTCTGTCTGAGGATGAGGATTTCAGTCTTTTCCCCATTAAGACAGAGGCCATTGATAGCCATCCAAGCTTGGATTGTAGCATAGATGTGTAAGGCTGTGGCGTCTTGGTGGTAGGAGCCAGATAGTGGTAGGAGTACTTGAGTATCGTCGGCATAATTGGTATATGCTACACCAATTGAGTCAAGTAGGTCGAAGAGGGGTTTGGTGAAGAGATTATAGAGGGTGGGGGCTGTACATGATCCTTGGGGAATTCCGCAATTTATGGTAGTAGGGTTGGCGTTTGCTATGTTCAAGAAGACCTCCATGTCTCTACCTTCAATGAAGGATGCAATCCAAGAAGCTGCTTGTTTAGCAAACTGGGCTGCCTGAGTGAGATGGGTAGTTAGTGTTTTGTGATCTACCAGATCAAAAGCTGCTGATAGATAGAGAAGGAGGAGCAGGGCAGGTTTACCTTTGTCCATGATCTGGGAGATTTGGTTTTTTAGGTCTAGTAAGGCCAATTCTGTTCTGTGCCCCGCACGGGAACCAGATTGCCTTTTACTCAGTATGGAGTTGGCTTCTATGTATGATTGGATCTGGTTATGAGCTGCCTTTGATGGCCAATGGCATGAAAGTACTCATAGCTGTCTTAGTACTAGTTCTATTTGCATTCTATGTTATTAGAATAGCTATAGCACAATGCAAGCAGACTATCAAGAAGATGATAGGGATGAAAATATTACTAGACGTCGAAATGAAAACAGATGAGCAAACACAAACTTTTGAAGTTCTGCAGTCACACCTGAAGCAGAGTTTCCTTTTGTTCTCCAGGCAAGACATTCTTTTATCCCCCAGATCCCCGCAACTATGTGGGACATTGTGTGTGGTGCAAACCCGATGGAGAGTGCTGCTATATGACCTGGTGTGTGGGGAGGGGAGTGGCAAAGGTTTTGACCCCAAAGCGATATGTCAGCAGGGAGGACCTTCATGGAGGTGCGGTCATCTCAACCAGAGGGAGGGGGTTGAAGAGAGGCAGATGAATGTGGCTCTCGATGCACCGGTCCCACGCTTGTCTCCACGTTAAAGGTTTACATTGTTCCTAGCCCCTTTATCCCCATCACCACTGTACCTCAGATGCCAGAAACGCTATTCACTCAGACAACCATACAGACCCAACCCTGATGACGTCATAGACATAGAGGAGATAAAACTGCAGACGATGGAGCAATTGGACTGACTGTGACCGTACAGTGAGCCAATGACGTCATGGCTAGAAACAAGACATAGATGTATTAGACATGAAGCATATACTCGTCCATCACAAAGGTACACTGACAATAGGCCACATTGCACATAGTCATGAAGAACATGCTTTGACCCACTAGGATAGAGGACATATACTCTTTTGCTGTGCTGTAACGCAAGTCGCGCAATAATAAACATGAGGCTTGCACAATGCAGAACGCAGTTAACATAAGTAGCCATAAAAATCAAAATGGAAGATGCAGCCGCATTGAAGTGGATGGAAAGCACTGGGAAGGCTCGAAGATGCAGGGAGAGGCCTGACTCGCTGATTTAGCAGGAAACCGTAGACCAGACTGCTCATGCAGCTGGTGTACATATTTTTGGCATGGCTATCAAGGGAGGGAGAGTTTCACATCAGCAACGAAGATACAGACAAGGGCAGATGTAAGAAACAGCCTTGTTAGATTAGTAAAGAAACAAATGTTGCTGGAAGGACAGAGCTACCCCACATCAGACGGAACGTGCCCAAAAGTTAGCTCGAACAAGTCTCCAGAGAACAGAGAAGGTATGACACCTGCACGCATAAAGACTAAAATTCCTCGTAAATGTTGAGCTGGAAAATCAAGCCTGCGGCCTCTACATATGTGATCTGAGACTGAGGGACAACGCCTATTCATTCGAGCCAGACAGAGACCGTAATTCCCTTCCATCCTAGGACAGACAATATAAAGTAATGTTAGGTTAAAAGCTCAATGTCCTGACTCCAGGCCAAGACGATCAGAGAGTGTAACCTTATTGGTACAAACAGCATATAAACTGTTGACAAGCCTGCAACCAGTCGGGAGCATAGGAAATCCTGTCCTGTCCCGGTTTTTACGAGATCTTGTTAATAAAGCAGTAGTTTTACACATTTCTGGACTTTTCCATTTCTTGGGAGTGGGGATTTCCCCCTAACCAGATCTCTTGCTTTTACACTGGGGGCTTTCCCACCCTTCGACTACAACCCTTTCTCACCCCCTCTCCATATATGCCTAACCCTACCTTCCATCTACCTTTTGTCTCCCTTTCATATATGATAACAGAAAGGCACGTTTGGTTTGCAGGAGTTTCTATTTTTTTCAGGCAATTGATTTTGAATTAACTGGCAAATCTGATTTTTATAAGGTCCATGCTGATACTCATAGTGCTCCGTCCTGGATGTGAAAAATTAAGCGGCAGTCACACACTTCCTGCTCAACATGCTCCTATAAGGAGTTGCAGATTGTCTGATCAGTTTATTAAGATGTGTATCTTTCAAGTCATCTCTATAAAGAAGAACATTATTTTAGACCTCCAAGCCAAACATTAAGACCTATTGGTACCAACTATAGCTTGGAAGCTATGTGGTTGGGAGCCTAAATTGCAGAATGGGCTCAGATCACAGCTTCTTCAATTGACCAAAGTGTGCGATCCTGGGCAAATCATTGAATCGCTCTTTGCCATGTCCGTCAAATCTGGGATTCCCTAGAAGTGATTCAGTTTGCAGCGTACGCAATAAAAAAAAAAAAAATCACAATTTACTAGACTGTAGTTTATCAAAGACAATGGCAACAATTATAGCTTGCATATGTCAAAAAAATGATTTTGTAGCAAGGTACCCTCCATACAAAGTAACGTGTTGCTTCCAGATATGTGGGTCGCCATGGGGATCTTGGTTACATTTGTTTTTGCTTTTCTCATCACGAGGAGTTTCAGTAAATGAAAAATGATGAAACATATTTAATGCTGAAGAGAGACTATTGTGTCTCGGTATACTTTCAATTGAGAGCAAATTAATCGCTAAATAGATTACCCCGAAAAATAAAAGTGTTTGCACGAGCAAAATCTAGGAAAGTTTGCTGTAGACAATGACAGGGTCCTCACAATCCCCGTTTTGGGATGTTGCCTAGACTGCTACATTCCTAAACTAATAGTGAAACCTGGGGAACGTCAGCAGTGCAGCACCGACAACATCCAATTAGATTTAAACACACTTTTAATATGATTTATAATATGATACAATTTAGCATTTATATAGCGCTACGAACCCTCAGGTATCTGAGCGCTGCTTATTATTACCCACGGTGTGTGGTGCTCATTTATCGACCTCAGAAGGATCAAAGGCTGCGTTTGGCCCTGCCAGGGTTCGAACCTGCTTCAGCAGGTTTTGCACGGATGTCATAGCGAGCGCTGTACTTGCTGTGATATCGGACCGCCATCCTTTTAAAGAAAACGCAGAATCAGACCATTGGGAATGTTCCCCTGGGCTATTGACCTGAATGGACGAAAGTTTCCTGAAACGGAATGGGTCAAAGACAGAAGACCTTTGGGACAATAGCTCCCCCATTTCAGGACAGCATAAACTAATCTGAAACATTATATGGCCACCTCCCTGTAAGGCTACAAAGAGTTCAGAATTCAGCTGTGAGAGCGACAGCCAAACTGAAACCGTGAGAAGACACCTCCACAGCTGCAAACACTTTCATTCAAGTATCCGAATCCAGGCCAACATTCTTTTCAAGGCACTTTGCTAAATATACAAAGGTTTACTTGGCATATAGCCCCAGCTTACTTGGCTCAGAAAAACGGTCCCCACATCACGCACTGGGAACTCTTCTAAAAGGCATGTACAGGAGCTTCAAAGAGAGGCCCTCGCTTCTTGATGGCCACATCAATGTCACTGAATGCAAAAATCAGAACCACTGGCAATGTGTTGGCCTTAATTTCGAAAACCTTTCACAGGACTATATTTCGCTAACGTCTATAGCCTTATAGGCTTTATGATCTATAGATTATTCAGGGGTCATTATCACAGGACAATGGCCTGCCATCATGAACTGGGATTTTGGGTCCTCATCCCAAGCGATAATGACCCCTCCCGAGGTCTATGGGGCTATTGGCACATATTGGTAGTAGCAATGCATGTTTTGGTGCTTTTATGTGAACAAAAATGTACTTTAAGAATGAGTTAAGTAAATAGACAAACTATCTTAGCAAACTAAGTGTGCTTTTATTTTCTAGTATTTAAAAACAAGGTAAAGCATTTTAATTGCAAATTGGTTCAATTAGAGCGGGTTTAACATGAGTATGTATTAGATATTGAGAAGCAGTTTCTCTTTAAGGAAGTAAAAGGATTTCCTCATGTTTTAGCTTTCTCTTTGTTGTGTCAAATAGGATGTTTCATGGGGAAATGCCTTTGGTTTGTCTTCTTTTGATAGTTGAGCCCACTTTTGTTAAGGACTTGCAGGTGAGAGCTCACAGCATTTGTCCAGATTGTTAGCAGTCAAACCTGGGCCCATCAAAGACTCCCCACTGCATGAACGGAAGACTCAGCCATGGGACAAAGTATAATTTCGTTTTTAACCAACAGAGACAGGGATTACACAGGAAAAACAATTCTCCAGTATTCTCAGCTTCTGATCCTGTGTCACACGGTTTTATGCACGTGTGACATCCATAAAATCAGATCCGTCCCAAAAACATATGGGGTGTCCTCGTAGGTCAGATTGGGCTAACTATGTATACAAAAACTACACAGTATGTTTTTTGGTCCCCCATATTAGGTGCCTCCGCCTGAGACTACCCCTAAAAGTTACAAACTACCCTGTTGCTAGGTCGCAGGAAGACCATTGGCCCGTTTTATACCACCTCAGAAATGGAGCTTCTGGATTGGCTAGAGCGGGTCCTCCCAAGCATGGGACCCTGTCTGTTCACAGAGCTGAGTGTACCTTTCCCAGGTGATGGGAAGGAACATGGAGGGATGCTGTGTGTTCCATATTGTTACCATTGTTTGATCATCTAAGCCTGAGATCTGCCTGTAGGTTGCAGTTTGGTGGGAAACACTTGTATCAATCCACTCCGTCTCGCTGGGAACAGCTTCTCTTCCCACCACGAGTAATTGAGCATTGTCCTGTTTTGCTGGGTCACGTGTGAGTGGGCCACAGAATGAAGCTCTTCTGTCATCATAAGGATTTTATTCTGAATTCTTGCAGGTTACTTGCTGCCTTGGGAACCAGAAGTATTCCACCTGCCTTTGTCCTTGGCTGTGAACGCCAGCTCTGCGCCTCGTGCTTCAGGGATCATGTCTCCCCTTCCATGTATCTGAGTCCTGTCTTTCCAACCTGATTCACGTCAGTCCCCTTATAGGCTCCCTGTGTGTCTTCTTATGTTTAGTTGCAATAAAGCATATGCAAGTTTGATCCACGTATAATCTGCATCTTCCGGTTTCGCTTTGGCGAAAGAAAGGAAAGGTTCTTAGCGTTGTGTAAATGTATCCGTCCCCACCTACAGGACTTATACGCAGGTTTTTCATGTCTACAAGCAATAAACTAGTTTGTGGTTGTGTATCTTCATAAATGGATGCATATTTGCTTCATGGCTAACGCGGCTATGTCGTGATATCTCTAATGACGTCATTGATACCTGGCTTTATCGTCAGTCGATCTGGGCCATTGATGAGACCTCTGTCTCCTTGAAACCATCAACTGGATGCGGTTTAAATGGCTGTCTGAGAAAATATCTTTTGTCGTTTCTGTAATACATTGGTGCAGTCAGTGACTGACCGAAGAGCTAGTTAGACCGTTTATTCTTCATCCTGCAGGTTGACAGTCGCATAGGGGTCATAAGGGACATTCCTGGGACCCACTCTTCACTCTGAATATTCTGATTGGCTGAGAGGAGACCAATAACGATCTCGATGTGCTAATGTTATGGCAATACAGCCTTTGAATCCCTGAAGATCATTTTGTTTGCAATGCTCTGCTATATGACATAATGTTTCAAAAACATAGCGCCAGGATTCCTCTACCAAAGCAATATGTTTTTGCGCTTTATAAATTCAAAGTAATGAAAAAAAACTACAAAATTGGACTCAGGAATCAGCATGACTCGTATTCGGAAGTGCAAATAAAATGCAGCCATAATACGTGCCATCCTTTGGTGTGGGTATCTATTTGTTCCAGTTGTCACCAAACCCCTCCTCTCAGTTCACGTTACAATGCACTTTGTGGGTGCCCAAGAGTGTGCCCCGGGCACCATAGACCACCATTACATTCGGAAGTCATGCGCGAACAAGTGGCCAGGAGATTCCTTGAATAAAAATGAAGTGGCAGCAACCCTTGTGTGCCTCTTTGCGAAGGTTTAAATGTGTTTGGGCCTTTTTGATTGTCAAATAGATGCTAGTTGGATCAAATTGAGCCCATTCTTGTCCTCTCTTCATCATCTGCTCACCCCTAAGGCACACATGAGAAGGCCCAGTTTTACACACCAAAGCCCCATTTGAAGCAAACGTACGAAAAGCCACGAGGCACAGAGACATACACGATTTTGCAGAAATAGGAGTGTTACCGAGCACCCCAAGGGTTAAAGGAGTGTTGCCCCCACCGTTGTGGGGGCGGAGCCAGTTACGGCGTAAGGCCGGGGAAAAGGGGATTATGGGTAAGGCGCGCGAGCGCCAGTTACTTTCAGGGAGAGTTGAAATAAAGACGTTTCCACAATTCCTGTGTCCGCGTCCTCCTTCTCCGTGGCCGCAGCTGAGTAACACTGGCGACGAGGACCATCCCGTGCGCCCACGGAGTCCTCCTTCGGCAGTCCGCCGTCCTCCTGTGGTTCTCCAGCATTTCCTGCGCTACGAGCGCATCCGCAGCATTGCCGGCAGTCCGCCGGCTCTCCTCCGCTCTGATCTCCTGCCGCCTCCGCGCTGCAAGCGCGTTTGAGGACGTTCCTGCACCTCCCTCTGACGGTTAACCTCCTACACGGCCAGAAAGTGCAGGCCGCTCCACAGGTACCCTGCAGCTGCGCCATAGCACGACATCGTACATTGGAGGCTCGCCGGATTCACACGGCACTGCGACGAGCCCCCCCAGGAGCTGCCCAGGGGAATTTCAGCGTTTCCACATAACCCGCCCACGCCCACGAAAAAAAAAAAAAAAATGTTGTTATATAACATCAAGAACAATTTTGGCAAGCTTGAAGCAAGGACGTGTGCCACCCCTCTCCACACCTGGCAGACCACTCCCTCAGCATAACTGATCCATACGCAAGTGCTGTACCCAGCTCCTGGCACCATGAGCACGCCGGCATCTGCCTCAGGGTCCAACCCTGGGTCGCCTACACCAGCCCATATTGTACAGCCAATTCAGCTGCGACTTCCACCGCCTTTCACCATGACTCCACAAGCCACGAAGGCGCCCAGATGGACCGACTGGATGGAAGATTTCCAGCACTACGTCAGGGGGTCTGGTGATGGTAATTCCCCCAACATTAGGGACATTTTCAACAACCTGGTAGGGGGTGAGATTAAGACGGTGGTCAAGACCATCCCTGCAGCTGAACAGAACACATTCAAGGACTTGATCAACGCTCTAGATAGACTCCTCATCATAGAGGTTAATCGTGACTACGAACGCTACCTTTTCAACAAATGCACCCAAATGCCACAGGAGACAGTTGACGAATTCATAACCCGCCTAAGAGTGAAAGGCGCAAATTGCCAATTTGACGCCTTCTCGTTGGAAGAAGCCATAAAATTAAGGGTCATCGAAGGCTGTCTATCCCCGGCTCTCAAAAAACAGCTCCTGAAGAAACCCCTCACCATCCAGGAAGTGAGCGAACTCGCCCGCATACATGAAAGGGTTGATGCCCAAGCCACATCCATGGGAAACCCGAGTAACTCCAAGCAGGACGCAGCGGAACCGGTCGCAACTATCCAACCAGCTCGCCCAGGTGACCGAGGGCCACAGTCATACAGAACTCAATCCATCCAAACTCCCCGCCAACAGAGACAATGTTATCGTTGTGGGATGTCTTTTCCGCATGCAGGCTCATGTCCGGCTCTATCACAGCGATGCACGAACTGCGGAAGAGAATGACATTTTCACTCAGTATGCCGGGAAGGCATACCATTTCCCCCTGCGAGACCCCAAACGCCTGCCAGGCCGGTTTTCCGTCCACCACCCCCACGATATTTTCAACCCAGATACTACCAACAAGGCCAGGGGCAAAGGAGATACGTCCGGGCCATCGACGAATACCAAACTCCAGGATATCCACTACAGCCGGAGCAAGCCGACCGAACAAGATACTTCACGGACGAATATGATCATCCACCAGAGGAATATGGGCCCGAGATTTTCTTCCAGGAGGAGCATGGAGCCGCATATGACATGCCATATGACCTCTACGACCATGACGAGTTTGTCAACCTCGTACTTGACACTGAAGAGGCCAGAGAAGCCCCAAAAATCCCCATCAAAATGGGAAACAGACAATTCCAGCTCATGATTGATTCCGGCGCGACCGTCAACATTATGGGCGAGCAGGACTATGCCGCACTACCGGACCCACCAGCACTCGAACACTCTCGCTCAAGAATATTTCAGTGGGGAGCGACCACTCCCCTACCGACGGTAGGATGTTTCACACAACGCCTTCTCCTAAATGGCCGGAAAGTCGACACAACAATACGCATTATCCGGTCACTCGCCAGAAGCCGATGCCTACTCAGCTATCACACGGCATCCCGCCTGGGTTTGATTGAAATACACGTGAGGCCGGGAGACTCCATCACAGCGACCTCCGAGAGCACAATCACGAGAAACACAGTTGGCTCCATCGCATGCCACCAGCCGCAGAACCTGGTCACACAGTCTGACATCACGAGACAATTCCCCAACCTCTGCACAGGGTTAGGCAAACTCAAGGCCCCTCCCATCCGGCTCCACGTCGACACATCAGTGAGGCCAGTACCACAACATCCTCGGAGAGTAGTATTTCACCTGCAAACGGCTGTGTCAGAAGCTCTTCAACAGCTGCTGGCTGATGGAATCATTGAACCAGCCACAGGCCCGACACCATGGGTCTCCCCGCTCGTGGTCGTACCCAAAGAAGGAGGGAAGATCCGTCTATGCGTGGACATGAGGGTGGCTAACACTGCCATCCAGCGTGAGAGACATCCGGGCCCATGCATCGAGGACATGATTGTGCAATTGAACAACGCTCGGATGTTCTCCAAACTCAACCTCAACCAAGGATACCATCAACTAGAGTTACATCCGGAGTCCAGGCCCATCACGACGTTTGCGACCCACGACGGTCTCTACAGGTACCGGCGGTTGAACTTTGGAATCTCATCAGCCGCGGAAATTTTCCAGAAGGCCATCCGACAGGTGATCCGACCCATCAGGGGCACACTAAACTACAGTGACGACATCCTCGTTTTTGGATCATCTAAGGAGGCCCATGACAAGGCTCTACTCGCCGTGTGTGCAGCACTCCAGGAAGCGGGCCTCACTCTCAACATCGCCAAGTGCCGTTTCAGCAAGACAAAACTGAAATTTTTCGGACACATCTTCTCCAGCGAAGGAATGTTGCCGGATCCCGACAAGGTTGACACCATCACCAACTTGGATGAACCGCGGCAGGCTGCAGATGTTCGCTCGTTCCTCGGCATGGCTGGTTACTGTGCGAGGTACATACCTCACTATGCGTCCCTTACCGACCCTCTGCGGAAGCTCCTTCAGAAAGATACAATTTTCGAATGGACCCCTGCGTGCCACCAGGCATTTTCCAACATCAAACGTGCCCTGATGGAAGCACATCGCCTGGCGTACTTCAATCCTTTGTGGCACACTGAAATAGTGGTGGACGCTAGCCCGGTGGGCCTTGGTGCCATCCTAGCCCAGACCAGCGGGGCGGACATCCACCCGAGACACGTGGTCGCCTATGCAAGCAGAGCCCTCGCCACCCCTGAACTGGCCGTCAAGGACAATGACATCCTCCTCAGAGGCTGCAGAGTCGTAATCCCCGCCACGCTCAGGAACGAAGTAGTCAGCACGGCACATGAGGGACACAGAGGAGCGGAGAACACCAAAAGACAGCTGAGGTGCCATATCTGGTTCCCGTTTCTAGACGCAGCGGTAGAGGAATGGGTAAAAAACTGTCATGCCTGTCAGTGCACGGCTCCTGCGGAACATCCACCCCCGCTCCAACACACACAGATACCTGAACGGCCGTGGGAGCGTGTAGCCATGGACTTCTACGGGCCCACGCAGGAGGGTGACTACCTCCTGCTCATGATAGACAAACACTCACGCTTCCCGATCGTCAAAACAGTCACCACCACCGCATTCCCTCAAGTAGCAGCGGCAATAGAGGAAGTGTTCAGCGAGTGGGGGATCCCCAAAACAGTCAAGTCCGACAACGGGCCCCCGTTCAGTGGACACGAGTTTGGAACCCTAGCAGAACACCTAGGATTTGCACACATGAAGATAACTCCTCGGCACCCACAAGCGAATGGGATGGCGGAACGCTTCATGGCGTCGATCAAGAAGACAAGACAAAGAGCCAGAATAGAAGCAGTCGATCCACACCAGGCACTGTGCCGACTTCTACGGGACTATAGAAACACTCCGCACGAAGCCACCAACAAGACACCTGCCGAGCTAATGTTTCGATACAAAGTGCGAACCCGTATACCGTGCAACCCATCGGATGAGGAGCTGCCTGACACAGACATACTCCGAAGGGACGCGGAAGCCAAGGAGAGAGCAAGACGAGAGACAGACACTCACCGCCACGCGGTAATACCAGATTTCCACATTGGGGACGAAGTACTCGTCCAGCAACCAATGCCCAGAAAGACAGATCCGCGGTTTGCTCCAAGCCCCATGAGAGTAACCGCCGTGAAAGGCACGATGGTGACGGCCGAGGATCAAAGCAGATCTGTCACCAGGAACTGTCAACAATTCAGGCACTACACCAGACGAGAAGGAACAGAGCCGTTCCAGCGGTCGACCTCTCCAGAACCACGAGAACCGCGGGACGACCTGTGTATCCCGCCAGGAGGAGATCCGGGGGAGACAAGCGGAGAAGCGAGAACCACGGAACCACAAGAGGCAGGTGACCAAGAGGAGAGGCCACGGAGAATCGTAAGAAAACCTATGAGACTTGTTGAAGAATGTTGATGTTATGTTTGAATATATTGTTCGGGGGTGATGTTACCGAGCACCCCAAGGGTTAAAGGAGTGTTGCCCCCACCGTTGTGGGGGCGGAGCCAGTTACGGCGTAAGGCCGGGGAAAAGGGGATTATGGGTAAGGCGCGCGAGCTCCAGTTACTTTCAGGGAGAGTTGAAATAAAGACGTTTCCACAATTCCTGTGTCCGCGTCCTCCTTCTCCGTGGCCGCAGCTGAGTAACAAGGAGCAGTGATAAAGTTCAGATTGGAACCCAGGTCATCTGACTACTCAATCACTGGACACCATCTCCTTCCTAGAGTACAAACACATATGTTCTTACTGGAAAGTCTATGCTTAACCCACATATGTTATGAAGCTTTTTTACTGCGTAAATCACCAATGCAAGTAGTCTCCGGACACCTAGGCTTGTCGTGTGATGGGATAAAGGGCCTCCATTTTACTCTCTGGAATGAAAAGGAGCAGGGAAATGATAAGAGGATGGAAAAGAGGGAATAGATACCACAGAGAAAAAAAGAGAGGGAGGGAAGTAGTGGGGCAAGAATGGTCTGTGAAAATATGGGTTCACGCCAGTCCTGTTAGACTGCCCATCAATCCAGAGTGTAGAAAACAGGGTACGACGTATAAATTAGACTGTGTTTTGAGGCAGTGCACGTTCTAATGTTTGGATCAGGGACGCATGAGGGGCTCAAGACGTGTTTGGGAAATCCATGAACATTTGGTGGCTTATTGGTCCTGGCAATTTATACCTCTGGTCAAACTCCAGAATATGAATTCTCGGACTGCTAAGCCTGAAGGCCAAGTATGCCCTATCAAGATAGGACTGTAAGAAGGGGAATGCCGGTGGATAACAAAGCATGGGGTAGTCTTAGAATGGTCCAATCAAATAGGCCAGAAATCGACACCCTGGCACCTTGAAAGTGAGAAGAAATTGTTAAGAATTTCTTTTATGTTCATTTCGTACTAGAGATTATTATCAAAATTAGGGCCATACAGCGCTGGAGCAGTGCCTTCCAGAACACGGCACAGCAAGAGCACGTCCTGCAATTTCCACCGAAAGTGACAGCACTCGGGGCAAAAGCAGCACTGACTGTCCAGAAGCCAACAGCTCACAGGGTAAACCTCCTACCACACGAAGACTGGGAGCATTGCAAGGTGATGAGGGGGAGCGGAAGGGGGGCAGATAAGGAGCCTTTACTGAACTGCTTTACTTCTCTATGAAAATCTGCCATAAGCCACCTGCCCTTTCTAACGGTTCTCCTTGTACGATATACATACACTTCTCTGTATGTGCAGGGTTGAGTGCCAATGTACACATCTTAATCTGCTTTACTGGACAACCCCATTTAGAGTTGCAGGCTTTACAGAATAGGCATGCTATGCATACAAGCAGCCCATACCTTGCATATACTATAGACCCTGATTATGAGTTTGCCGGTATCCGGCAGTATACCGACAAACTGGACTTATCGTCTACACCACCCGGATCACCAGGATATTACAGGCGACGGAGTGCCGGTAAATTCCCATTTCCTAGGACTCCATGGAATGGGATTTCCTGAATCACCAGCACCATTGGTAACAGTCCTGGCGACTACATTTGATTGCGGGTAGGGGCCTAAACTCCCTGCAGGCCAGGCCTGCCGGGAGATCCGTGGCCCCCTCCAGCAAACTTGAAGAGTGCCGGTTGGAAAAAAGTGCCGTGGCTGGAATTACCAGCATTTTTTCTGGAACGCCCCCAACTGCCATCGTCACGGAATCAAAGCACTTCAGGCCAAGGTGGAATTCGGCAAACGCTCGCAAAAAAAACAGGGCAGCACATGGAAGGAGAATGACAATACACGATAATGTACATTTACTACTGTATGCAAACTACCATTTTTGTTAGAGGTGACCAGTACTGCAACCCATATTCAGCAGTTTTATGTATTATGTTGTATTGTACTTGTCATTTGTACAGCGCCAATTTTACAATTTTTATAGATTCAGTCCGCTGTTAGTGAGAACGTCCTCGGGGGACCAAAGTCCAGAGTGTTAGAGGTTCTGGGGCACAATTATCATGCATGTGTTTATTTGGCTGAGAAAGACATAGCAAGGCTGGCCAGGCTCCGGTAGAAAGGCAACCCATGCGGTCAGGCATGTGAATGGGTGCCAAGAAGTGTAGGGAAGGTGCCAGTGCTAAAGACTCGCTACGTGTCCAACATGCTCGATTGTATCGTAGGACTGTGTTGAATTATGCTGTCAGGGGTGTTGAGGCATAGTTGGGTGTAAGCAGGCAGAGAATGTATGTGAACAGCAGTTGTAGTCCTTGCCGTATCCTGATGTGTGTGGTTAGTCATGCCTGCGGCCGGCGCAGTGGTGTATTATACGTACCTTTCCGCCATTGATGGTGCTTTGATGTTAGGGTGCTCGCTCAGGTATTTGTCTTCATCTGTTGGTTGTTGCGGCTGTGATAAAAATGGTTAGCATATAACAGTCTATGCGCCAACTAATCGCACACAGGACGCGCAAGGGTTGTGCTTCCAAATTCTTCTAAGTGGGTTGGGCGTGCAATTGTGCAGGAGGTGGCGTAGGTTCTATCACACCATTGTGCTTCTGCAACTATTGTTGTGATTAGCCAGTTTCTGTACGTGCCTGGTGCATCCATTCGTCAGTCCTGTGACATTACATGTATGAGTGCTGTGACGCTGGAGGGAAGGCAGGGTCGTGATAGGTGTACGAAAAGTCAGTGTGGCCAAGCTGCCGCGAATACAGTTGGCATTGCCAGGTTTTGGAAAAAGGTTGGAGACACCACGAAGGCAGCAGCCACTGTCTGGGCAGACAGTTTATGTACTCTAATATAGGGGGTTTTCAGGCTAATGTGGTAAAGAGCCAGGGTTTAGGGCTTTTTCGAAGTAAATGTAGTTTTTGGTGCAGTGGATGTGCAGAGGAAGAGTGTTTCAGATGGTGGGCACTAGGATAGAGAAAGCCGAGCCACCAACTCTGGTGCAGTGGTGCGGTGGGGTAGTAAGGAGGAGAGCCAGCCAGATCAAAGATTTCTGGGGGGCTGGTAGTGGATGATCTTGTTCTGAAGGAAATCAGGTCCTGTATGATGGAGTGCTCGTGAGTGATGCATGTGTTCGTTGTGGGGTTCTGTGTCATCCACCATGGCATCAAGCATGCGGCCCATCCAACCAACGTGGGCATGTGGAACCAAATGTTGGACTAAGCAACGTATATAAGCACATCCCTAAAGCCACTCACTGCAGTTGAGGGCTCTGCAGTACTATGCATCTCCATTATGAAAACATCCCTGCTTGTTACTTTATATTCACACTCAATACATGCTACATAAATATTTGGTAAACATTACATGCATATTACATGTACATATGGCTGCTATTGCCTGTAAATGAACATTTTTGGCAGAGATGACTAGAACTATGAAACTATATCCAGCCGTTCTAAATGTTGGGTGTGTGGTGCTATGTGATTTGCTATGTCAGTGAATGCGATTGCTGGCCTTGACTGAATTTGGCCTGGGACTAAGCCAACCAATATGTGGATGCTGCACTAAATGGTGAAGCAAGTGGCGTGTACAAAGTCAGCTATCTGATCCTAGAGCAACTGATCACAGGTTAGGGCTCTGCAATACTTTACATATACATTACATGAACATTTGGTAAGCGTGACACGTTAAATGTTACACTATATTGCATATATACTTGCCAGGCCAACACTTGGTCATACAGTTGCAAGAAAATTATTTGTTAAATGTAAAATGCATGACATATTGGCCCTCATTACGATACTGGCGCTAAACCATGGCGCTATTAGCTCTATGGTTGGTGCCGGTATCGTAACGAGTCCGCCAATGTTCAATGGGGAATTACCACCCCATTCCAAGGTTGGCGGGGCGGTAATTCCTCATTGAACATTGGCCCTTCCCTATTCTTGCCCCATAGGGCTCAATGGGACTTTGGAAGGCGCTAAGGAAGGTACCGCAAATTCGGTACCGTACTTAGCACCAAGGTCCCTTTGCAGGTCCCTACTTTAACGGCTGGTCTAGACCAGCCGTTCAGGTCAGGTCCCGCAAAGGGACCTCATAGTAAGGCGCTAATGGGTTAACGGCGCCGCAGCCTTTTACGGCGCCGTTAACCCATTAGCGCCAGGGTCGTAATGAGGCCCATTGTGTCCATAGATCGCATGAATATTCAGCAGACCCTTGCACATAGGGGCCGAAATGGATCCTAAAAACGGGTCGCTGCAGATGTGGGGCCCAACTGTGGTGAGAGGACCCCTTGTACCTTGGTAGCTGCCACTCACTTAAGAGCGCTATCTGCACTCTACCTGCACTCTCCGGGTGTTAATGGCGCCATCATGGGCACACTCGCAGAATGCCATCTCTTGGGTTCTGTCGCCCTCTGGACAACGGCGGCAGTATCATGGACACACTTGCGGAAAACAGCCTCTGATATTTCGGGATGGTGCCACAGGTGACGACCTCACGGTCCGGATTCCAACACAAACGGGGGAACTTTTTCACCCATCAAAACCATCTTAACAGGACCTCTGGACTGCAGACTTTGTCAATGGCGAGAGTTGCAGAACCACTTTTCCTATCTGTAACCCCACACTTCCTCCGGCTGGATAGCTCCAGAACAATGCAGACACAGCGGTAGTCTTCTGCCTTTCTCCCCAATTCCAGTACCCCAGCTTTACACGAGGCAGGAACCCAAGAGCACAGGCGAGAAAGCAGTGAGCTGGCACTTAAGGAAATCCAAATCCTAGGGAGTTATCCAAAGAGGGGTGAAGAGGGAGACGGGCAAAGGGGTGCAAGGAGAAGGGTAGAAAGGGACATGAATGGGAGTTCAAGGGGGCTAACTGAGGTCTGAAATGGAGAAGGGGTGTGCTGAAAGAGAGAGGGTGAGATTGGGGGAAAAGGGGGCAGGGGATGAATAGTGGTTAGAGGGTGTGAAATGGTCTGAAAGAGATTCTTTGAGTTGAAAAGTAGAGGGTAATGAGGGGAGCGAAGTGAAAGGGGTATGAATGGCATGAAAAGGTTTATTGGGGGCTGAAATGTGAAGGGAGTTGAAAGGGAGACGTGTGAGGGGGCAAAATATGGTAATGGGTTGAAAGGGTGGTAAAAGAAGAGGGTGGGAGTTGAAAGGGAGTGGATGGCCAAAGGAAGGAGAGGAGTATGACAAGTGAGAGAGGAACTGAAAGTGTTCAAGGGGGAGGAGGTGAAGGTGATGAGTGGTGTGAACTGGGTGAAAGAGAGAACAATGGGGGCTCAAAGTGGGAGGGTGAGTGGGTTATATGGGCTGAGGGAGATTAGAAGGAAGGGTGGTGGCTGGTAAGCAGAGGGAGGGCGTTGAAAGGATGATGGGCTAACGTTGAAAGGACAGGAGCGGGGGCTAAAGAGGGAGACAGGGTAAACGTGGAGAGTAGAGTGAAAGGGATGAAGAGAAGAGTGAAAAAGAGTTAAAATGTAGAGGGGGTAATTGGATGAAAGGGTGATGAGAGGGAGTGAAGTGAAGGGATATGAGGCAAAAGGGAGCAGAAAGTCGGTGGGGAGAGTTGGATGGAAGAAAGTGGAGTTAAGAGGAGGCGAAAATGAAGGGTGAAAAAGAGAGGGAAGAGGAGGTGTGAGGTGGGAGAAAGGAGAGGGAGAAGGGGCCGAGGGGTGAAAGTAGGGAGAGAGCAATGTATCATGTGACACCCAGCTTGCCTTTCCTGCTGTCCCTGTTGTATCGAAACCGCCAGGTAGCTTTTGAGGTGGGTGCGGCCCATTCCAACCAGGCCTCAGGGCTTCTGGAACAACCCCATATCTTGATCTTTTTAATTCTGGGGGCTGCGAGTGTTTTCCCCCCATAAAGGGTAATTGTAGTAGGCTAGCTTTTGAATTTTTCTAACCTTTTAATCTTTTTGCTAGGTTGGCCTAGTTATATAAAATTAACTAATGGGGTTGCGAGTCTCCCCCTATATCTGCTGTTGGTTAGTTCTAGCTTGCATAATAGTTTTTTTTATCGAATGTAACTAGGGCATTGATTCATTTACTTTTTAAAGTGTATTATACTGCTTTTATATGCACCCCGCCTTCTGAATGTAATTAGGGCATTGACTCATTTGTTATTTGATATGCATTATAAATGTGCTTTATGCTATGATGAAATGGTATGCTGTATTATACTCTTAGTGGCTTAATGCCGAATAACAAAGAGTTTGATGATGATACGTGTGGAAGTATGTGTTACTACAGGCCCTAACACTCCATTACGGCCCAATAAAATGGACCATTCCACTTGCAGTATAAAACGTGCCTTTTATATGTTAGTAAATTACTGAACAAAAAGCTGAGAACATAATACAATGAATGAAAAGGGAAGATACAACAGTTTTGGGTCAGTGGACTTGCAGCCAGGAAATGTGAATTCTTGACCAGGGCCTGGGAGCAGGAGAGTCAGAATCGGAATCATGAGGAAACGTCACATGCGTCATCCCCTCTCATGTTGTATTGACCCATGGTAAGGATATAATACGATAATACGTATCCATCTATCTCTCTATATACATCTCTTTTTTGCAGCCTCCGAGTCGCTGGCATTGCTGCTTTCAAGTCTAAAAGAAATATATGTAGCATTAAAATGATTGTTATAATAATATTTATTGTGATATAGTTTACATTATAAACTTTACACAAACTTTTTGAGATAGTAAAATATAATAATATAATACAAATAAAAGCAAAGAAAAACATATCATATAAAACCATAATTTCGCAAACATATAATCATATGTCCGACTTTCAATTATCAATACAATATCACCTTTTCTTAATCAACTTCTTATAGTGTTATGCCCAAGCTAACCTCAACTCTCAGCCAGATGTTATATAAAAATGTCAGCAGGCGCATACCATTAGAGTTAACACATTGGAGCCAGAAAAGTTCCTCCTTGATGTGCTCGTTGTCATGGACGTATCTACCAAGGAGGAGATTGAATGTGCTAGCCATTTCAGGGTATTCTGTCAGAAGGTGCTTAGCTGTCTCCAACTGATCTTGTGCTTTACACAGACGACATGTTCGGAGTTCTACAGCAATCTTATCCTTTCTCCCTGTGATCATCATAGTGGGCAGTTGCTACACTCTGAGCAATAAAATCAACCATCTAAGTGTTGCTGATGGACAGAGGTTCAAATATCTCTGAGGCTTCTTAAACTCGTACAATCTGTTCAGCACAAATTGATAACTTTTTAAACTCCTCAGGTGGTCATAGTTTTCTAACCAATCCCAGAGATCTATTTGTTTACCCAATGCCCTTTGTGCCTCAACTGAATAGCACCCTTCCTTCTATTGCCAACCTATTTCAGTGAACAGTTTAGCCATCTGTTCAATAGTTGTACATGAAGAGTTCTCCTTAGCCATTTCCTGGTGGACTGCTGTTAATAATCCGTTGCTTGTGTCTCGGGTCATTTTTAAATATAGTGAGGCCCGCTTCTTCAACACTATAGCCCATGGCCGTAATTATAGGGGGGGTCGGGGTTTTGTCCCACCCCAACTTCTGTGGCAAGCCTTTTTGTCCCCCAAATCTTTTGGAGGGAGGGCAGGGGGCCGCAATCATCAAATATGTAATCGGACAGCGCAAGCGCGGCTGGGTTTCTCAGCAAGGCTTGCGCTGTCTCATTACATAAAGCTGAGATGCCTGGCAGCCGTGCTGCAACACATTCAGGGCTGGGATGCCCTGTGTGGCTCAGTCCCTCACCATGGCTAGCCTGACTCAAAGTCAGCAGCCAGGGTGCTGAACTGGGTGCTGCAGGGCCTGGCGCCTGTGCTGTCACGCTAACAGCAGCACTTCTGGGGGCCAGAGGCACAGAGCATCGCTTTCTGGCTCTGTGTTCGTACGACACACAAACAGGAACTAGGAAGCTCATTCAGCTTCCTGGTTTCTGTCTGGAGGCGCGTGAGTGCGAAGAGGTTAGGTTGGTGTAACATGAGACGTGGCCCAGACGGCATTTGAAAGCAGAGCAGAGGTACTTTTAAAAAAAACATTTGTTTTTGTGTTTGTGTATGTCTGTTGGGGTGCTCTGTCCAAGCCCTCTGATGCAAAATACATGCAAACTTCCTAATTAGCATATGGATTGCACCAACAGAAGTGACTTCACAGAAAAGGACATTGCAAGGAGCATCAACAGTCTTCGACACTTGGAGGCACCATGGAAGTGACTTTAGAATAAGTTGCCATAAATAAGCCAAATGAAAAATAACTTTGTGGTGCAAACTACCTAAATGTCACTATTGTTATATCTGGAGCAGCTCTATAATCATTAGGCTTTTCCCTTATAATAGCATGATACATTACCATAAGCTTTGAAGTGAGTCAGAATCCCTTACAGAGCTGTGATAAGGCACAATGGGCCTCATAATAAGTTTGGCGGTATCCTTGCCGGTAGAACCGGCAGGCTGCCAGACCCGGTATTAGCCCATTCGCGGGTGCGGTAAAAAAATGCTCCCCATGCTCCTGTAAGGCTCAATGGGAATGGGGAGGTTGGATGCCCTGGCACCATTCAGAATGGTGCCAGTGCATCCGACATGCTTTGCTCGCGGGAGCCGCTCTGCCTGCCAAGTCAGACCTGGCTGGCAGAAAGGCACCCGCGAGCACAACTCGTAGTTTGCCGGTCCGGGAACTACGGTACCGGCAAACTTACCGGTACCATAGTTCCCGGACCGGCAAACTTGTAATGAGGCCCAATGTGATTAAATAATTTGTTCAGGATCACACACTTAGTTAAATGGTGAAACTGGGATGTGGACAATTTAAGCGACCGTGCACATCTTTCCAGGCTTAGTTGATATAGACATTTATTAAGGTTTTGCTTTACACATATCATTATTTATAGCAATGCATTGGAAGCAAACCACATTACATAATAAACTAGCCTTTCAAAGTAAACTAACCATACACTATATACATTGCCATAGAAATATGTTGTGCAATGGGAGTATGGCGTTAGTTTTATTCTCCCCATCCTGCATGCAAAGTCACAATAGCATCATGTAGATTAATGTGAGCCTGACAAATCCCACTTGAGTTTTAAAGCCATAGTCATTATTTCATAAAGCATGCAACATTACGCACACTTATCACTTCTGATCACTCCCTCCCATTCCCATTTCTAAAGGGAAAAAAGTCCCTGCTAATAGTACCCACCTCTCTCCCGTCAGTGCCTAATGGCTCACATTGCAATACTCTGTTCATACAGAGCAACATGAGGACCCTCTGCTGCCCGGAGCTCCTTGCGACATTGTTCTGGCAGCGGGACGCCTACCATTCGGAATGGTTAAGGTGTCCTGCCGCCAGGACAATGAGCGTGCTGAGCAGGAATTGATCAGCACACATTGTCCTGCCAGCGGGGCACTTTTGCCGTTGGGCACCCTCTTTGAGGTGCCGAATGGGAGAGGTGTCCCAATGACAAATGTCCCGGTCTGGCTCTTAAAAGAGCTATGGGGGGCAGCTTGACCACCCCCTTCGACTCTCCCGCTCGGTACTCACTGCTTGGAGCCATTTGCACACAGGAAAACATACCTTAATTTTAATCAGTCAGAATCTTGTAGAAAACATCTATCAGCACGTAGACATATAAGCTGCTGTGCAGAACCCAAGTTTGGAGATATATGGCATTTAAAAATCTATACCAATTATACTTGCTCACTCCCTGCACTGCATTAACCAATGGTTTCTGCCTTTGAAGGAAAGAAAAAATCAGGCAAATTGCTGACATTCCAGTGAATCTGGTCCTTCCAGCCATGGCTTTATAGTTCAGATAGGTCAAATCAATGTAGCCCAAAATGTCAGGTATCACGGGGTGATAAAGTTTGGTCTGCTCAATGGATATTGCGCCTCTGTTTCCATGTGTTATTGTAAATGTACATATAAATGTTGTGTGCACTCAGTGTATGTCAGTGGAGGTGCAAGGTGCATTTGTGTGTGCATGAGAGTGTGTGCAAGCATATGTGTGTTGACTATTGTGTCTGAATGAATGATAAATAATGCATTGTTTGTATGTTCTAGTGGAATTAAGTTTGTGAATTTTATGTTGTGTCACTGGGTGCATGGCAGGCCGGCTGAAGATGTGTGGGGACCCAATTGAATTTTAAAGATACGCCACCAGTCTTATGTAAGGTATAACAGAGCATCAGCAATGGACTCTTGTGGTGTAGTAGTTCAATGTTATCCCTCATGGATTTAGGTTGTTTGACCGACATACAAAATCACGGCGGAATTAAGCATAGTCATTTTCACTGCGAATACGTGTTTACCTCAGTACAAAAAAACCAAACCCATGTCCTCTCAAACCGCCAGTACACCCATAAATCCTCCACGTACCCTTACTCCACCCGCTGCCTCTCCTGTAACCGGCAGTGTCAGATTCATCCCTTTAACGTGTGTCGGATCTGACACTGCAGCGTCCCTTTTCTTCTTTATTTTTGTTGTGTCTCCTGCCACCAATGCTGAGGAAGCGGGGGACACCACCACAACTGCCAAAGTCAAAAATACCGAACATGGGCTGAGGGGGCCACCCGTGCAAACACTGCTCTTCATGTTCGGTATCTTCGGCCTCGAACTAATGGTGGTGATCGATGGTCAAATCTACCATTCGACCAATTTTCTTTTAACAGTTTGGCCGAAACAATCCCTCAGAGCCACCATCTGCCCTCCCTTCATCCACCCCTTTCCTTCAGTTGTCATGTCCCCCCAACATTTTCAGCAAAATGACTCCACTGCTATAACCTTTAAGGAGATCAGCCCAAGCTCTAACCTTATTAGGGCCATTGGAATACCAGGGGGTAGTCCAAGAATACGATGCCAAAATCTTGCTTCAATCACCTGAAGCCACTTTAGGTCAATCTCGAGGAGGGCTTCCAACCCATATGTTATAGCTGGGGAAAAGGCTTGTACATATAGTTGGTGAGTGCCCCACAGAGTAAAACCGCCCTGCTTGGCAGTAAACCTATAAAACAGGGCAGTCAATTGTGCTGCTCTAATGGCACGTGTTTGTTTACAAGCCACAAAGTCGGCAGTAAACTGCACACGAGATACTTTCTTGTTGGTATATCTCATGACCTTCGTTTTGTCCAGGTTAATACTAAGGCCATTTGCATCTGCATATTCCCAAAGGGCTGCCGCCGACCTACGTATCCCACTAATGGTATAGTCAAAGATCACCAGGTCATCTGCGTACGCTAATACGGAATCAAATTGCGGTTAGAAATAATCGAAAAGGCACTGGGATACTTAGTGGGCATGTGGGCATGAATGGAGCATATTTCGAGTCCACAACCCGAATTCCGTGGAAATGATGTATCCGGAGCAGATGCAGAGTGCGATGGGATGCTCTTTGCCTCCACATTTGTATTCTATTGCTTGAAATGCCAGGTATCATTTCTAAGGGAAATGACATGCAAAGTAAGCAAAACAGAGAGCATAGTCAGTCCCAGGGTACAGTGCCTTTACGAAAAAAGACTTTCAGGGTAATTCATGGAATAAATGTGAACCGAAAAGGGGAGCGCAAGTGTGAAAAACACAGCGCACGCATGCTAAAGCTGTGCACGCAGCCGTTTGTCGATTCATGGAATGCGCTGCGCGTGTAATCTCTGGGGTGTGCGCCAAAACCGTGGGTGGCGCACGCGAGCGCACACATCACCAAACGCCATGCATGAAGCACACAGGAAAAGCACGCAATGTGTAGCGCACACAAGAAAAGTGGGCGGAACACGGGGTGTAACACGCGGAATGGGGAACAACGTGTGAAAATGTGGGCGTAACGGGGGAAGTACGGGAGGTAAATGCTCGCAATGCCAACACGCGTGCTAACAACACGTATTCATGGATTCGAACAGGGGAAATCCGTGAGCCAAAAAATACACGCACAGGCCTAAACACGTCCGCCACACGAAGGCAGGGGGTAATGTCCCTGCGCATAACAAAAGTGTGCGCAAACAACAAACACGTATATACAGCTACGATGAATGTCCCATTCTGTGGCCCCCTAGGAGAAATGACGTGTCACGCAATGCACAGGCATCCCATAAAAGCAAGAAAAAGAGATAAGCGACCCCTGTAGCCCACGTGCATGTTAAAAAACACACGCAGTACGCTGTGGCAGCCAGGAACCCCAATAATACGTATATGATCAACACGCACGCTAGTATGGGCAGAGAAAAAGGGGTACACGACAAACAGGGACACCCGCTGTGGGAAAAATAGCATGTGCGACTCACCGTCTGCCTTGCGTGAAGAAGAACACATAGCCAACACCCACCCGCCCGCTGTGAAGTAATCGCATGTGAACCCCAACGCCTGGAAAACACACGCACCGCTTTCCACAAAAAGCAAATACAGAGCGATTGAAACCCACGTGGACCCTCAACCCGTTGCAGGGAAACGCCCACGCGTGTTACGTCACATACGCGCTTACGCGCTAACAGCCTTTCCTACACTGACGTGCAGTTTTTTCACGTGCCAACTCACTCCGTATCAAGCTGGCCACGCGACAACACACGGAAGACCATTCTCCTGCCCAAAAAGACAATTTACTGCCCCCCAGAGGCCAGAGCAGCCTCCCACGAGCCAACTGCTGCTGCCTGCCTGCTGCCACCGTGCCCTGCCATTTAGTGCCTGCACATGTGCCATCTGCAGGGGTCCAGTTGCTGTGACCACCCCTGCTGGAACAGAAGACTCCCGACTGGTGTTCCATCACTCCACAGCCCAGCCCCAGGACCCAGTTGCCCACTCACACCTGTCTCACGGGTCACCATGTTGGGGCAAACACCATCAGAGACCACTGGCGGCCCCCAGCCAGAGAGGCAGAGGGCTACCAGCTTCAGTGACAAGGAAGTTGGTATCCTGGTGGAGCAAGTTCTGGGGCATTATGATGCCCTCTTCACACCATCGCGCGCCGACAAGGAAGGACAAGAGAGGATCTGGGAGGACATAGTGGGTGCCATCAACGCAGAGGGGGTGGCACCCCACGACATCCAACATGTCCGGAAGCGCTGGGAGGACTACAAATTCAGGACCCTCAAGAAGGCCCGGTGTCTCTTGGAGTGTCATGATCTCTGCTTCCAAAAGGTCAGGGTTTTCCCAACTCCCTTGGAAGCAGATCCATAACCCAGGTTCCAAGTGCCAACCAGTCCCAATTGGGACCTTTTGGACCCAGTCCTGGCGCCAGTGGCACCAGGCTCATAAATATGCCCAGTCCCAGCGCTGGAAGCGCCGGGCTCATAATGCTTGGGTGGACTTACCTTCAGCAGACCATGCTGCTTACTTGCCTGCCAGTTGAGCCTCTGATCCTCTTCTGTTTGGAACTACTTTTCCTGTTGGGTGGGGCTGGAGCCACTCCCTAGATTCAGAACACTGGAACTCTTCTGGAAGGCAGGAACTCTTTTCTTACCAGGAACTCTTTTCTTACTTAGGCGTGGCTGTGGAAGGAGACACCTAAGCACTACAGGAGGCTATTTAAACCACACCCGGTGGATGAATCTTGCTTTGCGTTATTCTGCAACCTCTGCAGCAGAACGCTCATCGTGTCTTCTGCATCCGGTCCTGGGCCTAAGGAAAAAGGCTTACCATCCTGAATCCAGTCTTCAGCAACACCTATAAAGACAAGAAAGAACAGGTTAGCATTCCGGCATCTGAAAGGCAAAGGCTTACCATCCTGAATCCAGTCTTCAGCAACACCTATAAAGACAAGAAAGAACAGGTTAGCATTCCGGCATCTGAAAGGCAAAATCTTACCTACTCTTCGTGCGCTCCGGAGGTCTTCACACTGCATTCCGGCATCTGAAAGACAAAAGCTTACCAACTCTTCGCACGCTCCGGAGGCCTTCGGCGCTGCATCCCGCATCTGAAAGACAAAACAAGGTGCGTTTAAAGACATTGGGGAACTTTAATACTCACGTGCCATTACTCCTTTCCACATCTAATCCAGTGGGTATTCCGGCACCCTGCAGCCGCTCCGAACTCGTACCTGCAAAATAAAAAGACAGTTAGAGCGCATCGTGAAGCAGGCAACAAGCGCTTACTTACGTGCTTCCAGGCGCTTCTATTCATCACACGGGCTCCATCTTCAACTCACTTCAGCCTGTCATCCGCCATCGCCGGAACCCTGCAAAACAAGAGACATCATTACTAAAGACTTTAAAGACATTTGAATGACTCGAAACTTACCGTTCGTGCAGTAAACGACGGACAGCAGTCCTCTGAAGTCAAGAGGCCTGCGCTACCTATCCAGTGAAGAAACTGGTTACAGCACCCTGCCCCGAGGCAGATGGAGAGCTCGGCATTCACTTACCTAAGGTGAGAGTGTTAACCTTTGGGGGTCTACAGGAGAGGAGAAGAGGAAAGAGATAGGGACACCCCAATAACCCCAGTTCATTAACCCCATATTTTCTATCTGCAGACATCTTACTCTACACGTCAGGCATACAGTGCACAGAGGTCCAGCCCAAAGAGCCAACCGGGTGCTACACATCACCTTTGAAGATACGGTAGTCGCCCAGTCAAGACCGGCACCTCTGCGAGAATCAGGTGAGCGTTACATGGAGTCAGCGTATGCAGTGGGGCACCGGGCCCATCTTACCACCCAGCAGATGAGGGTCCTGGAGTGCATTCGCCCAGTGCTTCAACACCAGATCCTCAGGATGCAGGCCCGTCTGGAGTCGAGCGGTAAGTGGCCATGCATTCACGTTTGAAACAGTGCATATCCTTGTATCCACTGTGTCTGTGGGCATACAGGGCCAGATGCATGACATCTGGTGATGCGTGTGCATGTGATCAGTATGTCCCATGATGCATGTGAGTTTCAGGCCACCATTGGATGTATGTACGGGGCGGTGGACATGGATGCAAGTTTTTGTTGCATGTGCCATGCCGGTTCCTGTATGTGTGTTGCCTGCACTGACCCATGTGTTGTTGGGAGACATGATGGAAGTGACGTTTGACAGTGCCACTCATATTCTATTGCTTCTTGTCTAGGGAACTATTGTACAGTACCCTGATGCTTGTATTCTATGTCCCCCTCTACAATTAGAAGGTTTCTCCCACTCACCTTTCTTGTAGATGAGCACTAAATAGGGCACTAAATAAGCTATCTGCCAAGAAGGAGTAATTTGTAAGGTTTTAATAATGTTGCTGAATAAAATCCTAAATAAATTCTACCATGAATACGAATTATATTTAATAATAACTAGGATATCGAGGCACGCTGCTCTTGAATTTTTTGTTTTCAAGATCACATTTCATATTTCTTCTTATTCAAACCATGCAACCAAATTATTTATGAAATGCCAGTTAACAAGGCAGGGTTGACACTTTCACTTTTTTATCCGAGATAGAGGACACTGGATGGGCAGGAACGAAGGAGATAGGAGGGGAGGCGAAGGATAGTATTGTAAACTGGGAGAAATATTACTTCAGTTTTTTAATAGTTTAGTATGAGGCAGCGAAGAGCCATCAAGTGATAAATTGCAGTGAGACAGTTCGTAACCTGTTCCTAGAAGTCTGCGGTGAAGGAGTGAAAGGAGAAAAATATTTGCATGTTATCAGCAAAAAGCTGATAGTGAAAGCAAAAGGATGAGATAAGTCATTGTAGCGCAGGGGTTTAGAGGGTGACGAACCGAGGTCCAAGGACTGATTTTTGGGTGATAGGGTTGGTGTGGGATTAGAGGTTTGCGAGTTCCACAAGATTTTAAAGGATTGACCTTCCAGGCGATCTAGGCAAGAACAGATTTGTGAAACCCATGGGCCTGTAAAAAGAGGAGGAGAGATGACTGGTTGACACTGTCTAAAGCGGCAGAAACTTCCAAAAGGAAAAGTATAGAAGACTTATACATTTATGAAGAGAGTTTGTAGTGATGAGCATTAGTGAGAGAGTTGGAGACATGCATGAGTGCATTCGCGATGGAGTGCTTTCTATGGAAGCCAGTTTGAAGTGGATCTCCAAGGCAATTATCCTCAAGGTACTTGGTGATCCGGTCAAATACCACCTACTGAAGGACTTTTCAACAATGCGAGTGGATCTCGGAGGCCACTTGTATTTGTATTTGTATTTATTTACTATTTATATAGTGCCTTATTCTAAGGTGCTTTACATAGCAAATTTATAAAAACAGTACAAAATTGAGCAAATGAAGTTGACCCTAGATGCACGGATTCAGCCTTGGGAGGTTAGATATAATTTCAATGCTTTGAAGAATAGAGAATAAGAGGTGATAGAACATATAGAAAGTGCAGGTGAGCAAGGTGTGCAAGAGTACAAAAATGTGATTGTGCACAGGGTGGAGCGAGAACTGTCAGTCTAAACCTAGTATTAGAACGGAGAGAGCGAGAAGGAGTATGGAATGAAACCAGCAAAGAAAGATAATCAGGAGTAAAACCATAGAGAGATTTGAATATTAAACAAAGAAAATTAAATTTGAAGCTGTGCGTGAAAAGAAAGCCAGCCTAGAGTATGAAGAGCAGATGAAATTGATTCACGTGAAGTCAATCTAAAGAGTACCCGAATAGCAGCATTGAAGACAGATTTTAAAGGAACAAGTCGAGATGAAGGGAGACCAAAAAGTGCATTAGAGCAGTAAAACAGATGTGAAAAGATTAGGGAAGATATGAGTAATTTGGTTGCATCAAAAGTTAGAAAGGAAGAAACTTTTTTAATATTAAATAAATGATGACGGCAGGCTCGAGAGGAAATGGAAATATGATGTTTAAATGATAAGCAGAGTCAAAATAGAGTCCCAGATTGCGGGCAGCAGATACAAAGAAAAGTTGAGAAGGAGGAAATGAAACAAAAGCAGGAGGAATAGGAGAGGGGATAGTAGTAGAGGGAAAAAAGAGTAACTCCATTTTTGTAGAATTAAGTGTAAGGTAATGGGCAGACAATTAATGGCCATTAAACAGAAAGCCGAGAGTGAATATCTGGGGAGAAATAATAGGACAGAAAAAGCTGTGTGTTGTCAGCGTAGAAATGGTGAGATAGACCAAAAGAAGAAATAACTTTAGCAAGAGGAGAGGTGTAAAGAGAAAAAAGAAAAGGCCTTAAGACTTACCGTTGTGGAACACCGTGAGCAAAAGAGTAGGAATCAGAAGTGGTTCCACTCCAAGGGACAGAAAACGTCTTTTGTGATGGATAAGATTTAAACCAAGAAAGAACAGAACCAGAAAAACCAAAAGAAGACAGAGAAGTTAGCATGAGTTAGCAAAAATTGGTGATCGACAGTGTCAAAAGCAGCAGAAAGATCTAATAAAATAAGAATAGAGGAGTGTTTAGAGTAGCGATTTGTAAGTAGCGAGTTTAGAAGAGAGAGAAGAGCAGTTTCAGTAGAGTGCATAGATCAAAAACCAGATTGAAAACGAAGAATAGAATTATTAGAAACAAATGAGGAGACTTGAAGATAGACAAGACGTTCAAGTAATTCAGATAAATAGGGAAGAGAAATAAGACAAAAGTTAGAGACAAGAGAAGGATCAGCCGAAGGTTTCTTCAGAATAGGAATGATGGAGGCATGTTGTCATGGTGCGTGCTCCAAAACCCCTGGAGCTGTTGGGCCCATCCCAGTCCCTGCCAACCAGAAGGACTTGGCAGGCCCCAAAGAAGTGCCCCAGAGCCTCATGGACTCAGTCCTGGCGCCGCGCAAGGCTCATGAAATGGGCTGAACTCATGGAACTACTTAAACTGTCTGTGAGGCCGAGTCTTCTGTTTAATCCAGGGTGTGGCAGAGGGACTATTTTTCCTGACAGACAAGGTGTGGTAAAGGGGCTACTTTACTTGGAACTACTTACAAGGCTATATAAGCCACACCCTGCAAGCAGAACACGCTTCGCGTTATTCTGCACTTCTGCAGCGTAACGCTCACCGTGTCTACTCTGCCCTCGAGCTTCTTCAGCCACGCCCGTTGGTGCTTTCCATCCTTCGGTGACTGGAACAAGTCAAGGAGAAGAACAGGAGTTACTACAGCGACAAGCCCTTACCTGCAATTCCAGCCATCGGTCTCATCTCCGGCTGGTTCTCTGAGCGCCGCCCCTGTTGGAAAAGGACTCCCATGCAGATTCCGAAACTCACCTGGGATTCTGCATCCTCCGGGTTTCTTCGGAGCGGTTCTTTCATTCTTCATCTTGGGCCGCGCTGCGCCTGCAAAAGGGGAACAGAAAAAACAGCAGGTTAGTCGCGCACCATACAAACGAACATTTACTCTGTCATCCGGCGCCACTCATTCGCACCTATACTCACCTGGAGGCAACTAGCTCAGCATCCGAGGAGGGCCGAATCTTCTTCCGGACGACGCACGAAACTGCATCTGTAAGAAAGACAAACACGTTTAAAGCCTTGGGACAATATGAGAATCTATACCAAGCTGTTATTGAGATAGAGACTCACCTGATTATCCAAGCATTCTGAAAAAGCAGCAACAGCACTCTGGAACAGTGAAGTAACTGCACCTAGAGAAAGACTGAGCCTACCGCGTTCCTGCTGAAGGTCAAGCAGGACGGAGCGCCAACCTCACCAAACTCATAGGTGAGCAGGAGAGAAGTCGGCACCAGGAGGTGGCAGGTAGTGGGGCCAATCCAACCCACTCATAGCTAACTTCTTGTTTCAACATTATAGGCTAACGCCTTCTGGGGAGATAACAAGGGATAGGACACCGCTATACCATCAAAACTGCACCAGTGCAGTTCCCGGTCATACGACTAAGTGCTACGCCCCCGTGGAGACCAGGTGAGCGTGACACATGTTTAAAACAAGGAGGAAAATTTGAGGTTGAAAGAGAAACATTAAAGAAAGAAGTGAGATACAATTGTAGAGAGGGGTAGACTTTAGAGATAAAAGCTGATGGAATAGGATCCTTGGGTGCAGCCGTAGGATGGGCACGAGCGATCAAACGAGAGATATCTGTGTTTGTGATAGTAGAAAAATGAGAGATACAAGCAGTCGGATGAGAGGTGGGTGGAAAGGATAGACTAGGAAAAAAATATGGAGAAGAGTCAATAGCAATAACATCACCTTGGAAGAGAAAAAGGAGGCAATATCAGAAGCAGATAGTGATGAGTTAAGTGAAGGATCCGGAGTTGGAGGAGAAAGAAGACGAGAGAGAGTTTGAAAAAGAAATTGTGGATGAGCTGATTGAGCATGAAGAATATCTGAGAAATAGGAGTGCTTAGCTGCTAGAAGACAGTCATCATGGAAGGTATGGTATGATGAATAGGATTTGAAGTCATCGTCCTGTTTGTGATGAAGCCATTGCCTTTCCGGCCAACACAAATCACGCCGTATAGCCTGTAGGTGAGTGGTAAGCCATGGTTGAGAAGTTTTACGGGATGGAATAAAAGGAGAGACAGGATATAGAGAGCCGTTATCCCCAAGGTAAGGTCAAGTGATTGGGGAAGTAGTCAAGCGTAGAAGAGGTAGGGGGAGGTGGTGGACAGAATGAGGGCTGGGGAGGAAGAGAGAGGAGGGCTGTGAAAGTGTCACGAATTTTAGAGAAAAAGTAGTGAGCAAAAACATTGGCAGAAAGGGAGGAGTCCATAGATATTGGCTTGGGAGGAATGAGCAAAAATTGGACGGTAGATGGAAGTTTGCAGGGATGATTGCAAAGGGACGATTGGGTTTGTGAATAAGGAGGATTTGGCATAGTCCAGCACAGAGTTTATGGCAACAAGGGGATTTTTGTAGACTAGGAGTTGGAAAGGTGTCCATAATTTGTGCCAGCTTTACACGTCACAGCGCATGTATGTTTTGCTGTGGATTTGCGACGGGAAGGAATGAGTGTGTGAACAGGCTAGTGTTGATCAAATGGAGTCATAAAAACGTAGTTATGGTGACCAGATGTCCCGGATATACTGAGACTGTCCCAGATTTGGGCCCTCAGGCCCCCTGTCCAGAGAGTTTTTTTAAATGTAAAAACCCCATCCTGGTTTTGGGGAAAGGGAGGCAACCAATATAAAGTAAGTAACCATTATAGTACTATCAGACATTTGCCATTATAGGTTGGGCTACAACCCCCAACTTTTAAGGTCCCAGCCACAGTGCTGGAAATGGAAAGATTTACTGGGGGAGAAAGGGAGTCGAGGGGTGGACGATTGTCAGTGGTGTTGCTGGGACTTAGGGGCAGAGTTAAGTTTGAATGATGTGCATGCCCTGAATATAGGATGCTGGCTGCTTTGCATAAAAACAACGTGCATTTTGGGAACCCAAGAATGACCACCAATTTATTAAACATATCTGTGTTTGTAATTCAAACGTTCATTCCTTCTGAGCATGCCATGCACGCTTGGTATGGTGCTCATTTCCTCTGTTAGAATAGTCACCCTGACAGTAAAATGTGTGCAAAGCATGCAACATATATACAGCTTTGGACAGTTTCATTGTTTGAGCTTGGGCTGTTGAGCAAAGGACAACTTTCAGGTGCAGCCTGTGAAGCCTCTACATATTGCGCTGCACGCACGGAAACACTGTGTCTGGCACTGTGTTGCTATGCAGGCAGCTGAGCGGTGATATGCAAGGAGCACCGTAAACCCACCCAAGTTGAGTTGACTACTGTGTCTGCAAGACTCGTGGCAGCTTCCTGTCTCAGTAACAGCGTTCAGGAGACTCACGGCAGTCAGGGGCAGAGAGCTTCCTCAACTGGGATGAGTGTGGTTAGGCCTCCTTTCTACCCGAAGCAGCGGGCAAGACAAGACTTGTCAGAGCGCAGCTTAGTTTAGTTCCTGCCCAATCCCTCCCCTGCTGAGCCACCTGCATTTAGTGATTTTGCCACAGAGACAGGTTGGGAAATTAATAGACAGCAAATCTTGTAATATCAGTCAGATGAAACACTCATTTTTCATTTGTATGTATCAAGTTACAAGTCAGAGAAAATGTGGTTAATGGAAGAGGCATGCATATGGGAAAGTGACAGGAGAGAGGTCCTCATATCATCAGTCCTGCCTGAATTTCCTATTAGTCATTAAAGCAGGGCAATGAACAGTTGAAGGTGGTGGGCCGAGATATTTTAAGTGAACAATTAAGTGTCAAAGGAGGGGAGTGAATTAGAGAGAAAGACATGGTCAAGAGAGGTCCCACCAGAGTTGGTAGGCTGTTCGTGGAGGGAGTAGTACGGCAAGAGAGATTGAAGTTCAAGTCAGGTGACTGCAGTGGGCTTGGCAAGGTTCAATTCCCCAGCATGAAAATGGGGACGCTGGTAGGAAGTGACTCAAGGAGAACGGTCAGACCATGGAAGAAATAGTTGAGAGGACCAGGATGTCAATAGAGAGCCAGAACAGTGACAGGAGTAGGAGAGAAGCGTTGAATAGTAGCACATTCAAAAGAGGAAGTGTTGATGTTAGAGGAAGGTTGAGGGACAGTGTTGAGGGCCTTATTGATAAGGAACCCCACACTGTCACCCTTCCCAACAAGTCTAAGATGAGAGAGAGAGGGTAGCAGAGCTACTAGTGTAGCAGAGGCCTGTGGGGAAATGTTTCTGTGATAGAAGCTAGTGAAAGTTGAAGATGATAAGAGTCAAAGAGGTCAATGATGTAGGAAGATTTGTTGCAGATTGATTGTGCATTCCAGAGGCCAACTGAAAGAAGTATACGAGGTGGTGAAGAGGAGCAGGTGCTTTGCAGTACGCAAGGGTATAGTTGAGGTTGGAGATCATGGGTGCATAGAAGAGTCTTATTTGAAGGGTGCGGTTGCCGGGGGAAGAATGAAGATGGGGATGCCCGGAAAACTGTAAACTTTACTAAAGCTGTAGAGTGCCATCAAACCAACCCCACCCCCATTCCTTTAATAGAAGGAATTTCTAATGCCAGGTGGTGAACTATTTCCAGAGAAGGGCTAGATAACCCCAATGTACAAGATCAAAAAGTGTGATCACTAAATTCTGTAAACACAATATCTAAAGGAGAACATGTATCTAGCAATGGTGTAGTTTAAAAATATAAACAAATAAAGATTGACTATTCCCCCTAAACCAAGAGACTTTAAGGTATCTTTCCTATTTCCAAAAATGTAAGCAGCACCAAACCCCAACTTTCTATCAATTTAGACCAATCCGCTCCCCTAGTCATGCTTCCAGCAGTATACGTCCCAATCTTAAACTTTCCATAGTCCACTAAGCAATGAGCATCTTAATGACTAATATAATTCAAGTGCCCAGCAATCAATATATTAGGCGTGCTCCCCATTTCCTATCACTGTACAAATAGAAGATTTTTCTCCTCAAATAATTAATTTTGCGATTGTACAGCAGGATTCTAAAACACATTGACCAATAAGAGTTCATTATGCAAGGTTTTATGATCCACACATATTTTTAGAGCCAATAAATAGTCACTTGCGTTACTAACAGTACAAGTTGTTATCAAATGAATGTCGGCGGCCACTGCTAAGGCCCCTTGTGGTCCAATTTCATAAAGGTTTTAAAACTACGGATATATAAATGTTTCGTGAGCCAGGTTTCTTGCAAGAGAATTAATCAACATTCTATAAAAGGGGGAAGGCCATCTACATTATTCAAGAAGTGACTGTGTCCCCTAAGTTCCACAACAATGTTTTAAAAGGTTTAGCACTAAAGATGACTTAAAGTTTGAGATTTATCAATGGACGAGGCTACGGTCGTAGGCAGCCATGATCAATTACATATCGTGGGGGACAGCAGTCTTTGATACATTGGTAAAGGAACCAAGTCATACTCCATACCGTAGTGTTAAAAGTGATTGTTTAAATATATTTTGCCTAGCAATAGGGACTTTAAAGAGTTCCTTCTTAGGGCCCTTAATGAACTCAAGAGGATAATAAAGGTCAATACCCGTTGACAAAAAGCAATCCACCTGCTCCCAAATCAGCTGTGGAACTATTTTAGAGTGGAAGGGAGCCACCAACGTACCATACCTCGCATGTTGAAGCACAATTAAGTAAATATCTGAGGAGGCAATTAACCTCAATGTATGAATATATGGAAACATGTGTAACATAGAGCGGTGTAAGGGAACAAATTATCATTCCTGAAGGAAATCTTCAAAGCCAATTATGCAGCCGTCTCTATTGTCCACAATATCCAATATCCTTTACCCCTTGATTTGGCAATTTAGTGCTGGAATGGGATTTCATATTCAAGATTTTGCCAATCTCATTAGAATTAACTGGATGATCGCGGGAGATGCAGACAAAACCATTTTCATCAGCAATTTCTTTAGTATCGAAAGTGTCTTTGATTATATTGGTGGGCAAAACTTTGTAATATCTTTTCGATTAATACCTTTTTGAGACTTTTTGTTTTTATTTTTCGATATCACTTTTTTGCACAATTCCCCACCCAATGTCTTCATATCTATTTCAGGAAGAGCTAAATGTCTCATACATTTCCTTGATGAAGGCTTCCTATAAGCATTCTCTACCTGTGGTGTCCCCCAGGGATCTAACCTCTCCCCCTGGCTGTTCAATCAGTATCTAGCACTTCTTGCTCACCGCATAGCCGCTCTCTGTCCCAACTTTCAGTGCTACGCTGATGATACCCAGCTCCTTTTCAGGCTACCCTCGGCCTTCTCTTCCACTTCCCTCATCTCTGACTGTCTTTCTGCTATCCAGGAATGGTGTGCCGCCAACGACCTCTGCCTTAATGCCAGTAATACTGAGATTCTACTTATCGGCACACCCACTCCCTCCTTCCCTGCAGCTCTCTGGCCGGCCTCCCTTGGCCCTCTTCCTGCTCCTACCTGCACGGCAAAAAACCTCGGGGTCATCTTCGACTCCACACTCTCCTTCTCTCCTCACATCTCTGGCGTCTCTAAGAAGTCACACTACCAGCTCCACCTCCTCAGAGGTATCCTTCCTTTTCTCTCCTTCCCCCAGAGGCTCACTGTCTACAGAGCTCTGGTTCTCTCTAGGCTGGACTACTGTAACAGCCAATATCTAAATCTTCCTGCCTCTACTCTCCGCCCTTTGCAACTCATCCAGAACAGGACTGCGAGACTTGTCCTTGGCCTCAAGCCCAGGGACCGTATCTCTCCAGGACTGATATCACTACACTGGCTCCCAATGGCTGCAAGGATAAAGTTCAAAACCCTCTGCATTGTCCACAAGGCCTTTTGGGGCCTTGGGCCAAAATACCTGCAACTCTCTCTTCCTAAATATCTTCCTTCTCGAGCCCTTCGCTCATCCACCTCCAACTACCTCAGGGTCAGCCGCTTCTCCAAGCAACGAGCTGGTGGTAGATCTATCGCCGCTGCAGGCGCCTCCCTCTGGAACAGCCTTCCTGCCTCCCTGAAACTTGAGGAGAACCATCTCCGGTTCCGGAAGCACCTCAAAACCTTCCTCTTTGCCTCTGCTTTCTCTCCCTCTCTCCCCTGCTAAAATCACTGAACCTGCACTAAATCTGCAACTGGGCCACTCACCGATCTCATGTCCTGGCCCAGCCACTCTTCCTTGCACTGCCTACATGCACTACGGGACTGTCTCTGTATCCTACAGCCCCTTCTCCCGACACTTACCTTTGCACTTGCCACCAGCTGGCCCTTTTATTTATCTCGTATTCTATTAACCATGTACTGCACTTTTCTTACACTTGCCACCAGCTGGCCCTACTATTTATCTTGTATTCTACTAACCATGTACTGCACTTCCCCTCTCCCCTTCCCCTGCACTTTTCCCCAGTCCCCCTACCCTTGCACTTGCGCGATCTGAATGACACCTGGCCTAGTAGGATCGTTGTCTGTCTCCCTTTGTTCCCCCCCTGCCTCGTCGCGCCTTGAAACACTTGTGTATAGGCGCGTTACAAATGCCATATCATATCATATCATATCATTTAATTCTTTAATTTTTTTTACTGTTCTTTTAGAGCCATCGGCTTAAACTTCCATTATATGAGTGTAGAGAAGCAGCTGATGTCATCGCTAGTGCCCCCCCGCACCTCTGTCATGCTGAAAGAAATGCAGGAAGACTCTGGGCATGACACCAAGTATTAACCCAATACTGTATTGAGGATACGAGAGACAATGCGCACTCAGACAACCATATCGAATATATACTCGCACTGATGTGGTGGAAGGATGTCGGCATTCACCATTGGACATAGAAGACCGGTAAATGTATTCAGACCAGAAGTAAAGTGACATCATGAAGGGAAGATACTGAGATGTACTGAAACGATATGCGAATGCTTAAAGAATGATAAAGTAAATGAAGTAACAAGAGAAGCATGTATGCAGAGACAAAGAAACCATATATACAAAGAAGATAAGTAACCAGATGAGTAGTGGATGTATATATGCAGAAACACAAGGTAGATGAGATAAATAGAAGCTTGCTGCAATAGAAACTATGATGTGAGGAAAGCAGCCATGATGGAAATATGGACGTCGAATTGTGTCAAAACTACCTCAGAGACAAAGCAGGTTTGCAGATCTGAAATGCATCAGAAAACAGCTTTATGCGAGGAATAAAGAATATCTGTTTTGCCGAGACTAAGAATGACACAGCAAGACATAATTGGAAAGTACAATGGGGATGTTAACCAGGATACGCTATGAACGAAGGGCACATTTCTCTTAGATTAAGCTGAAATTAAAACATCTGCAAGTGCCAAGTATTTGACAATCAAGGGTGAAGAAAGCACATGTAAGAGGGAGCAACCAAGTCTCCAGAGGCCAAGAAGAATAATAGCACCCATCATTATTAGATCAAATAGCAGTAAGTAACAGGTCGAAATGGACACATTTGTGGTCTACTGGCATGTGGTGCAAGACTCGAAAACAAGGCCTATTAATTGAGCCTCAGGCGAAGATTTATTTTTATTTATTTTTATTTTTTTTATTTGTTACACGCCCAAACCCTCAGGTGTCACGGCGTGGTTAAAAGACAGCTTAGCAATTAGTAAAATTCAAAACATTGACTCCCTTAAAAATCCCAAAGAAGAAAACAGCCAGCAAGTTCAACTACAAAGGATAAGCCTTGGCTCATTGTATTTGGATCAAGGCAGGGTATTTGAGGAATGCTTATAGCTAGGATTGTCAGGGAGGAGATGATGGATTGCCAGGAGGAGTGTAAGACAGATAGGTTGAAACCCAACCAAGTACAGTTTCTTTGAAGCCAAGGAGCGAAAGTTTGAAGGACGGAGGGATGATTAGCAGTGTCAACAGCCACATTAAGTTCTAGAAGGATGAGCATGAGGAGAAGTGAGTGAGAGTAGTGGGCAGTGTAAAGAGAACTGGCGATGTGGATGAGAGCAGTCTCATTTAGTGTTTGGACCAAAATATATATCTGAGGGAATTAGCATGTGAGTGCACCTCAAGGTAGTTGACTATGTGGTTGAGGACAATCCTATCAAGGATTTTAGTGTGGGATGAAAGAAGCAAGACAATTCTGTAGAAAGGTGGTTGTTGGGGCCACACTTGGTTTCTTTAGAAGAGCTATGACTGTGACTGTATTGTAACAGGCTGGGAAGATACCAATTGAGGTATAGGTTGACTGTGGGTAGGGCAGAGTAGAGCTGAAAGGAGCAATTTGTGTTGCAAAAGGGTCCATTGGAGCACAGGGTGCTTTGGCTAAGCAAATGATTGGTACAGGTTCTGCATATATATTGTAAATAAACAATGTAATTGCTTTTATACAAGATTATAAAAGAACAGCTTAAAACAAGAATTCATGCAGGCTAGTTTTACCATGAAAGAAAGGTAACCATATCACGTAACAACTGTATCCGAATGGACAGACAGCAAGACTACATCCAGTAGTCAAGTGGCAAGTCAGAACCAAGAAGCGAATAGCCAATGTTTAATGATCTTATAAAGAAAAAGGTAGGTTCACTGCGGCGGAGTAGGGGCAACACAAGGCAAGGAAACAGGTGACCAAAAACCATCGGAAAGAAAATTAACACAAAAAAAAAACAACATAGAAAGGCTCCAAGAGTACAAGTCATTAAAAGAGTTACACACCTTCTCTAATCTGTTACTGGCATTACTTTCATCAGACATCAACCTGCAGGACACATGCAACGACAATGTCTGTCTACAAATACCAGGCCATTCCACACTTTGGGAAATGTTTCTGTCACTGCTGCTCTCATTCTGCTTTTAACCCTAAAAATAGCCCCCTCCCCTTCATGATATCTGCTTTTTATTGTTCTCTGTTTTCACTGAGCAATGACTGGGGTGGCTCTGGCAAATGCAGACCTAACACTGCTGCTCTCATCCAAAGAGAGACATAAAGTGAGACAGAGATATAGATGGGATCGAGAGAGCACGAGATTGGCATAGCATATGTACATCTAGTATTTAAATAAATATTGTTGTTCTCTGCTCCCCTGAGAGCGGAAAACCTAATGACCATTCTCCTTCTTCCCGTTTTGTGCACATTGGCTGAACCAATGTAGGCCGTTCTAGCCATGTTATTACACTTATCATGTTTGCCTTACCATTGTTGCCCAGTAAAAAACTATATACCAGAGTAATAAAATATAGTCAGACTGGCTGCACCAAAATAGTCCATACTAACCACATAAGAACACTTAGCATGTTTGCTTTACTATTGAGGCACAGTAAAAAAAATGGCACGCCAAAATAGGAAAATATAACCGACTGGCTGAACCAAAGTAGGCCCGTCAAGCCATGTCAACCACTTCATATTATTTTCTTTTCCATTGATGCCTGACAAAAATGCTGTGCCAAAGTGGTAAAACAGAGCCAGACTGGCTGCAGTGCTTGCTGTTGAAACTAAGAAAGTTCTAACATATCCTCGGTGTTGCTTTCCCTTTGCGGGTTGTCAGTAAAGGCCTGCATCGAGTTGAGCAGCTTCATGCATTGCACAATTGGGAGGCGCATCAGCGAACTAGCCACGGCACGGCAAATAACTCTGCAGCGTGTTTCTTATCAGGCCTGCGGAATTATGAAACTCTGCGCCGGGTATCCTGGCATGACAATAAACACATATGGCAAACGTAGCCAAGGAATCCCTTCAGGAGTGAGCATTCGTATGCGAAGATTGTTACGCACGAGCGAACCTCCCTGCGGGGGAGGAAGGGGTATGGGGGCTCGCCCGCCCGCGTGCAAACAGCCTGCGCCCAAGAAAAAATGTCTTGAAGATTAAGTTGGATTTTATTGCATGGAAACAGCCGGGTTTGTTTTGCAGACTCTGTGTTTTTAGCGTAGTAAAGGAGTGTCGAGAAAGCCGAGGCGCGGATCAGTCTCTGTAAACATGTACAGAGGTATCTGGTTAGCCATTGATAAGGGCCAGGGAGAGCTGGCCGTGGGGATAGTAGGACGTTTGAGTTTCTGGCCCCACGCTTTGCGTGCTATTCACACGCCCATACAGCTCCGCACCGCCCTGCCATCTTCCCCTTAAACCCCTCTCCCCATCAGTCCAATGTCCACCAGCCATGCCCCCTCCCCCTCCTCCTCTATTTCTCTCCTTTTCTGTTCTATCCTTACTCGCTCTTCCCTCGTCTCTCCCCTGCAACCCCCCTTACGTTCTCTCTACGGCCATCCCAATCCTGATTTTCGGTGGAGACTCCCCGTTTTCAGCTCAAAAGCTAAATATTTTACAGCGATGTTTAAATTTCTCCCACTAATGATGTACTTTACTCCAATGCAAGGCAAAGGGGAAAAATCTGTCCTCCCTCTTTCCTGCTGTACAAAACGTCGCATTTAACCGTTTTGAAATGGCGCCCGGCATTTCCCCCGCCCCCTCAGGTATAACTTTCACTTCCAATCTGGAGCACAGCAGCGGTATGTTAGGCCTACTCAGCTAATACCAGACTCTGATGACTGCCAGATGCTCTCTCCGGAGGGCGTTGTTCAGTCGCGTGTTTAGCATGAAATCACGTGGAGCAATATAAAGGCCCTCAAAATGGCGGTGCTTTACTAAATATTATACTGAGGATCTTTTTTGTGAATGTGAATTGCATCTGAAGACATTCTCTACTCTGATCCCATTGGCCTCCTGCCTGGGCTGGAGACCGTGCTTGCTGTCCTTGTTGACAGGGGTGGACTGGGAACCAAAGGAGGTCCTGGAAATGTTTTTCAAAATGGCCCCATATTAAACAGTGTGAGGAAGCCCAGCCCTTTCCCGTGAGAAAATAGGTAACCGCATATAAGATGCCCATGAGATCTCCCAGAGTTCACTGTAGGCCAGTACACCCAGACATATTGGTTTTCTAGCAATGAACATGTATGTGGGTTAATTGCAGTCACATGAAACTCTGCTGTGAGGATTGCCGCCCACACACACGCATTTAGCTGGAACCAACGCCGGGTCGCTGGAATCAAGAGATGTGTTTGATATTGAGTTCAGGTGCGGTCATAACATGCAATATTTTCTCGGACAAGTCTTAGCGCCGGAAAACCACAGTGGTGATAACAGGCACAGTATAAAAGCCCATTATATTACATTTAACTTTTTACAGTTGCACTCTTCTGGCCGTCGAGGTCACTAAGAAAAGGTGCCCTCCCATGTATTCAGCTTGGCTTGTGTCTCGAAGGCCCTGGATGTTCTAAACAGCCATTTTAGAGCTGCACCTGGCAAGGCATCCCCTCATCTGCCTTCCCACATGCAAGAGGTGAGGGCGGCCTGATGCTGGCCGCCTGCCCCCTCGACTCGTCTACGTCTGCTCTGGTGCCCATCACCTGGGGCGGGGAGACCACATGCAGGTCCTCTGGCCCTTGCAAAATGAACAATTGAGCACAGGCTACCCCGCCCTTCCACACTATACGGTAGGTATCAACCTACAACCAAATGGAGACTCTTATCTCCTGTTCGCTTGATCAAAACTTAATCAATTTGTTTATAACAAAACGTATTCATAATTTCATGATAGAAAAACACATGGATAAAAAATAGCCAATATAAATACACAATCCATATCTAAATGGTATCTCTTACAAGAATGATATTTGTGCGTTTAGTAGCAGTGTGATTAAATACACTATGTTGTTCTAATAATAGTGTGATCGAATACACTATATCGGTCAGGCCCCCTATAACAAAAAAGACGAACATACCTTATCTGTTTCTGAAATGGTCCTCTGGCCCTGCACCTCACTGTGGACGTGACTTCTTTGTCCGCCTCTCTATCTCCTTCCTCCTTGCTCAGATTGCCTGCCTGTGCTACTTGGGGATGGGCAACCATCAGCCGGTGCCCTCTTCATGGGGCTCCTCACTCCCCATCACTCGGCTAACTCTCCCTCACACCCGTATCTGAATGAAGACACCAGTATCCCCTGAGCACTGCAGCTAGCAAGATTCATTAAGGAAATACTACCCCAGCACGGGTGTCAGGCGTGAAATGAAATTTAACAAATTCTAATCTCATTACAAATACATAGCAAGTCACCTTCTGGCCTTGTCCTAACCTTAACACCCATTAGTACCCGGCGAGAGTCAAGCAGAATGCAACACGCATTCTGATCGGCTCTCACCGGGTCCTTACCCGGCCGAGATTCCTTCGATTCTCAGCCGGGATTCCAGCCGCCTTGTCCTCAGCGGGGGGCGTGGCAGCCCCTCAGCGAATGAGGAGGCTTTAAGCAGGGCCATCCCTGCTCCGAGCCTCCCCGCGGCTGAGAGGCTGCCTTGGCCCCCCGCCGGGACTCGGGTAAGGCTTTGTTTTTTTAAACTCCCTTTCCTCCCTCCTCCCCCCTACTCCCACTTACCTGCTTGTTCCTGCTTCCCCGGCGAGGGACGAGGGAAGCCTCCAGCCGTGTGGAGACTCGGAGCGGGCCATCCCCGCTCCGCGCCTCCACACGGATGGAGGTTTCCCTCGTCCCTCGCCGGGGACGCAGGTACGTTTTATTTTTTATTTTTTAAAAAAAATGTTTTTCTTCCCTCCCAACCCCACTTACCTTCTGCTTCTTTTTTTTCTTTCGGGAGCGGACACGCTGGGAACACTTGTGTTCCCAGCGTGTCCGCTCCCGATGGCCGCCATGGAAAGGGAAGACGGACTCCGTTTTCCCTTTCCATGGCGGCGGACATTTTCTTGGTGTTTTTTTTTTCTGTCCCGAAACGCCGCAGCATTTCGGGACAGAATGCTTTTAGTGCCCCGGTCACGCACATAATGCGGGCCGGGGTACTAATAGCAATATAACCCTCGCGGCGGGGGCATTACCGACTCAGGTAATGCCCTGGGACCTTCGTTAAGGCCCTCGCGTCGCTCAGGCCTATAACTATGGGCCCCGGGGCATTACCTGAGTCGGTAATGCCCCCGCCGCTCGGGTTATATTGCTTAATTATCTCACCAGCTTTCACTCACATAGCCCTACACATTTTGAGACAATCACTGTTAATATTAAAAGATTCCTGTTTCCTTACATGTAAATAAATACTGTGTGCAACCGTGACCACTTTATGATGGTAAATGTTGCTTACCATGTAACTAGTTAAGACTGTAAGTTTGCTTGAAACTCTATTCTGTACCATTGTTAAGCCCGCGTTTATGTAACGAAGCATATGTGCTTAAGTAACATGTATCCACCACTGTATATGAAACAACTAAGAACAAGTATACTTGTAAATTTACACCGTGATATCCCAGGGTTTGGGCGTACAACAAATGCAATAAATAACTAAATAAATAAACACAAAAATGTTCTAGTGGTGTTCTCGGGCTGCCCCAATCCTCATACACTGTAGTTATACCCGGCACTCCTCTAACCTCAGCCAAACCCCAGCCCCATTCTCATTGATTCCCTTGCTCATCTGTCTCTAACTTCCAACTAATTAGCAGGCCGCATGTTCAAAAGTCAACGTAGCAACCAATCCCAAAGTTTGTCAAATACCCAACAAAAAACTCTTACACTGGTGGGCACATGCAATCCAATCTGGATCCAGTCAGCCTTTGGCGCAGGGTACGTTGACCAATGGAATTGTAATATTTCTCAGCGTGGCTTGACCACACAATTCTGAAGGGTGGAAGGACCACACCTCAGTGCAGTTCCTGATACCTTTCGTCGGGGAGTGAGAGAACCTGATCCTCTGCCCTAAATCGACTGTCCTACACTGAGACCTATCTCTTACATGGGCTTAAGGGAGCTACACATACAAAGCACCTGGGGTATTGGGCAACAGGGACAAAAGGGGTACTTTCAAATAGTGAGTTGGGTAGGGGGACGGGAGTAGTTATCCACCAACAACCTTGGTTCTTATAAAATAGGAAGAGCTGGTTCTGGCTGGTACCCCCATATCGTTCCTCTGGTTCTACCAGTCCTGAGATCCCTGAGACGGGACTTTGTTCTCTTGCAACAGGAGGCGCTGAGGGCTGACATGAGCAGTAGGGGCTTGTGCCACCTCAGCCTTGAGTTTTCCAAAAAAATTGTTTAAGAAAGGTTAAATAGCTCATGCTCAGTTCCCCTTGTTGTGTTCTGTCACTTCCTGTGATGTCATCATAGGTCAATATGGATGTGTATGGGCACTTTTGCTAACCAAATAAGTTTTGATTGTGGAGTGTTTCATGACCGAGTTGGGTCTCTTTGAAGGTTTATTTGCCCGGGCAGCATTTCAAGAGCTTCTTTTCCCTACTGTTTTGCATCTTTGCTATCTAATAACAAGAAAGTGGGTGGCTTCTGGAGTGGGAAACTGGGATGTATATGGGTTGAGTGGCAGTCCCCAGGTTATACTCGTCCAGGATCTTATTCAATGCCAAGGTGATTGAGAAGGAGGGTGCTATGCAAGTGATTGAGAAGGAGGGTGCTATGCAAGTGATTGAGAAGGAGGGTGCTATGCAACTGATTGAGAAAGAGGGTGCTATGCAAGTGATTGAAAAGGAGGGTGCTATCCAAGTGATTGAGGAGGGTGCTATGCAAGTCATTGAGAAGGAGAGTGCTATGCAAGCCATTGGGAAGGAGGGTGCTATGTAAGCTTAAAGGCAGTCAAAAAATTATACTGGAAAATTAAATGTGGAGGTGATTGATAAGTAGGGTGCTATGCAAGTGATTGAGAAGGAGGATGCTATGCACGTCATTGAGAAGGAGGGTGCTATGCAAGCTGAGAGTCAGTCAACAAATTATAATGGAACATTAAATGTGGAGGTGATTGATAAGGAGGGTGCGATGCAAGTGATGGAGAAGGAGGGTGCTATGTAAGTCATTGAGAAGGAGGGTGCTATTCAAGTCATTGAAAGTCATTGAGAAGGAGTGTGCTATGCAAGTCATTGAGAAGGAGGGTGCTATGCAAGTGATTGAGAAGGATGGTGCTATTCGAGTTGAGAGCCTTTAACACGTGTTAATGGGAAAAGATTGTATTTAGTGTGGAGGGGGTTGAAAAGGAGGGTGCTATGCCATTGATTGAGAAGGAGGGTACAATGCAAGTTGAGGGGCAGTCAACAAGTGATAGTAGAAAATGATGTTATTCAGTGCAGTGGTGATTGAGAAGAAAGGTGCTATGCAAGTGATTGAGAAGGAGGGTGCTATGCCAGTGATTGAGAAGGAGGGTACAATGCAAGTTGAGGGGCAGTCAACAAGTGATAATAGAAAATGATGATATTCAGTGCAGTGGTGATTGAGAAGGAAGGTGCTATGCAAGTGATTGAGAAGGAGGGTGCTATGCAAGTGATTGAGAAGGAGGGTACAATGCAAGTTGAGGGGCAGTCAACAAGTGATAGTAGAAAATGATGTTATTCAGTGCAGTGGTGATTGAGAAGGATATTTCTATGCAAGTGATTGAGAAGGAGGGTGCCGTGGAAGGGATTGAGAAGGATGGTACTATGCAAGTGATTGAGAAGGAGGGTGCTATGCAAGTTGGTGGGCAGTCAACAGGTGATACTAGAAAGGGATCTCATTTAATGCCGAGTTGACTGAGAAGTGGGGTGTAACACCTGATTGAGAAGGAGCGTCCCATGCAAGTTGAGTGGCAGTGAAGAAGTGCTACTGGAAAAGATTGTATTCAGCGCTGAGGTGACTGAGAAGGAGGGTGCCATGCAAGTTTGTTCTGGGTTGGTGATTAGACGTGTCCTCATAAGGAAGAGCTCGTAGGGCGGGCATGGCGTGGAGTATTCCATTGCACATGACTGGGGGTTAAGAGAAGTGCAAGAGTCATAGCACGGTGATCCAGTACGCGGCTTCAAGGAGTGAAAAGAAATGAGTGCCGAAAATGGCTTGCGAGAAACAGATGTGGGCGGCCCACTCCCTGGCGGAAGTGCAGCTGCTCATACCCCCGGACCATGACCACAGCAGCGTGGCAAGCCCGTGTGAGTGGGGTCAACTCTCAGTCAGAGGAAGAAAAGAGAAGTCAGGATGAAGTGGCATGTGTGTGGGAGCAGGGGCCCCGGGACCTGCCGGGAAGCAGAAGATATCGTAATATCTTCCTTTACCGACCCTCTGCTGTTGGACCTACATACATGTCTGAAGAAAAAACGGCTTTCCACAGGGATTTTCCCTTGTAGACTCCTGCCCAAATATTTCTAGAAACACCACAATACGATGAGAATGAACGGACAGTGCCTCCATGTTAAATCAATGGGAAATGCATGTCCCATTGCTCCGAGTCGCATCTTGGATGGGCCATCACCTGTCACCCTTCCGTGCGAGATGTAATGAGAGTTGGTTGCGACGACCTAATTATAAAACCTCGACTTCCTGAGGAGTTCGCATTGACTGCTTCCGGTCCAGCCAAAGCGTTGCACACCTTCCAGGGGTTTCGTTTTACCTCAGGCGGGTTCACAGGTGTAAATGCATAGGTTGCAGATTGAGCAAGTGACTTTTACGACTGCCTGTCAGATTGACGCACCTGCGGGATCTGTGACAGGTGACTCAGCAATAAGCAGACGCCGCGGAGCCAGAGTGTACTTTCAATCTCTGAATCACACACGCGATGCTGCACCTTTCTGCTTATAAATGCAACCTCACGATGTTTAGTCATAAAACAATATTAAAATAAATAAATAAATGCACCCTCACGCCCTCGTGAATATGCCATGCGCTCCCTGGGATGTCAGTGTTATAGGGCACACATGATCACCTTGAAGATGCATACACGCCAACACTTTACATTCAGGGGACACTTGTCCAATCCTGGTTTCCACTTCCCATTCTGGGACCTGTAGTTCTGGCTTTATAATGGAGAAATCCAGGACTCCAAGGTCCAGAATGCAAAGTTAAATCAGGACTGGTCTGGGGTCTCCCGAATGGAATGGATTTTGTTGGAATGCATAAAGGTGTGGCTGCACAGATGCCTATGTTTTGCGCCCTGGGTGCCCACCTGATTGGATGATTCTAGGGTTTCCCTGACTGAATACACCTTGTATAGCTGCACATTGCCCTTGTTCGATATGGCGTACAGTAAAATTCACGCGTGACTTTACTCCACACCACTTTTTCCCGTTTGTGTGGCAGAGGTGGGGCACGGATCGCCAATCTACGATTCGGCCTCCCCTTCTTTGCTCTCCTATTATTCGAAACAAGGGAAGCACGTGATCTTGTCCTATACAGGCACCTACACCCTATGTCCCAACAATACTCCTTCATGTGGACCGAATCCTCTGAGTTCACACTTTACAAATATAAGAACATCAGAGATTGTTTTAAAAAAAAACCTTAACACACTTTATTCAAACACAAATTCGTTGAACATATCAACACTGGAGAACAAACACAAGTATGTGCAAGAGTATCCATGTGTGTGGGGTTAGTAGCATTCACAAACATGTTTCCACTTTGACTCAGAAGTGCATAGCACACAAAGGGGAAGCCCATGCATGCATCACACCCCCTGACACAGCATATTCCTGGCCTTAGCTTCAAAGGGGGCTGAATTACAGTTTACAGCCACTAAGCAACTCATCTAAAACTCGTGGAACTAGGTCTCTACCCTTGCAGGGCCACACACACCTAATGTTGTAGACCCAAGAGAGAAACAATGAGCCTCATTCTAAGTTTGCCTGCCGGAGCCGCCATATCCGACACGTCTGACCCTGCCAGACACAGCAGCCACGGTAGGCAAAGCCGTCACGTAAGCACCAGCACCGTTAACAACAATGGCGGTGCTTCCGTGTCCCCACTCCCATAGAATCCAATGGGACTCTATGGGAATGGAGACTTTCCGAGTCGCCGGGAGTGCTCAAGTCGAGGGGAGTCCTCCCACTTTTTCAGAGGGCGCATTGATATGCCAATTTCTAGTTATGCCACATTCAATTGGTATGTTAATGAGTCCATCCACTTTTATTTTTAGAAATTCACCCGTGGTCGGCGGGGTCGTAATCCCCCGATGTTACTGGGAAGTCGGGCACCAGTAAATATTTACGCGTCTGGCGCTAACCCGCCGGTACCACCGAACCCGTAATGAGGCCCTATCTTGACACAGGTTCTTCAGCCACAAAATGCCTGGGGCACACCCATCCTTAATGTCCACAGAGCACCATTACACGGCCTTCACCGGGATGGCAAATTGCTTATTTTATTGGTTTTTTTATAACGCCTAATACCATACCTGAGTTCAGTTTCTAAGTGCAGATCCGCGATCTGAACCTCTGTTGCTCTGAGTGGTCATGCTTCCAAGACCAGTGCGTTGCCCCTGTGCTATCCTCTGTTCAACATGGTTGCTCACACACGTCTCTTAGACACCTTTTGATTGACTGAGGTCTGCACTGCACAACATTCTACCGGATGGATGGCAGACCTGGGTGTAGTCAATGTACCCACACAAGCTCACGGGGGTACTTCAGAGCATAATAAGCTTTCAGGTTTCATCAACCGCATCACCTGAAACAATTACACTAGCACTGACCATGGTACCATCATCTGAAGTATGTCGAGCGATCCCTGCCCGCTGCGGACCCGCTAAGCCAGCAGCCAACCTGCTGTATCACCTTCATTATGTTGCCTCGCTATATATCAAATCTCCCAAGCCTTTTCCCGCTTCTACGACCTGTCTCTCTATGTCTCCAACTTCTCCTGTCTGTAAAGTCAGCTGACAATTTCCATTGTCAACGTCCCACCTAGTCGGTGCCAATGCAGAGCTCGAAACACCTCTTACCACCGCCTTCAGAGTCACCGATATTGTGCTGTAGCCATCAATAGTGCCTTTATTCAAGTGAAAACAATCAAGATTTCTGTTTCCAGTGATGCCCGGCACGCAAAGTCCTGCAACATATGTACATTTAACAACAGGTTATTACCAGTGAAGGCTGCCAACCCAGCACCCATTGCACAAGCAGTGGCACATAATCTGATATAGTTTCATCGAGATATTCTGCTGATTAACCTGTGAGTGCATCCTCTTCCCCTGTTATTGCAAGAGCTCTTCGGAATAGGGACCATGTACCATTGAATGTAACAAGCACCCCTCTTCGTTGGCATGCATTCTTGACCTCATCTCCCCAAGTCAGTGGTTTTGTATTACATCCTGGTGGTCAGACACTCCCACCCCGCCTGTCCAGACCCCCATATAACACACAGTTGAAAACCTCCGCCCTACAGCAGCATGTGATCCCAATATAAACTAAGACTACCTTAAATGCTCAAGAGAATTGAGAATAGGCCACACTGGGTGCTTATATACATTAAAGTAGCCATCCGGTCCCGTGCGGTCACCCTACTAGCCCTATATATATATATCCTCCTTCCCGGTCAGAAATAACGCCTACCACTTTCAACTGGATCATATGATCACAACTCTCGGGAAAGCCCCGTAAGAGGATGTATACATTTTCCCCCTTCCATCGATGCTGCCACAGTCGCCAAATGATGCATTTCCTGTAGCATCGCCATGCCCGCTTTTCCGCTCCGCTACTTGTTTTAAGGCAGCAATACTGCAAATCGGTTGTCCCGTGCATCACTAACCATGTCCCCAGATGCATTGTGGGGAAGAGACATACACCACTAACAGCCTACCCTTTACACCAATTTTGCAAACATTTATTAATAATGTGTTATAGTTTAAATAAACTTTACACATACTATATAGAATTCATAAGACATATACCATAAGGACATAGAACATAAAAAACGACCAAACTTCACAAACGGTAAATCAAATAATACAGATAAACGATTGATTGAAGGGTGAAGAATAGCAAAAACTCTCTTACCAACATATATCACCGTTCACAATGAATCATGCAAAATAGGATGGCATTTCATACATAAGTATAACATACATATAAAAACCTACATCATATACAAGCTAAACACATCTAGGACACCAATAACAGCTAAAACCCCATACATCTGATACCGCTATTCAGCATTACAGCGATTTCATAGTATATACATTTTTCTCCAATGCCACCAACCAAACTCTATTAAAGTGCCATGTGAAGTGCTTTGTTTCTGGTATTAAGAAATCTCCACCATAAGGAGGCGTCTTTAATTGAGTCCATATCACAAACTTGATTCTCCGGATAATGCATATACGTAAAGTTTAGGGTAGAGCACTCAGTTAAGACACGTTTGGGCATTTCCAAAATCTGTTGGTTCTCACACATGCAATATGTTCTCTCCTCAATTGGGATCACTGCACTTAGGCCCAAAACTGAAAGGACTAGCAGGTGGTTTCTACGAAGTAGGAAGATAAATCTTCTAAGATTCTTGGAAGGACAAATAACTAAAAAGGGTTGAGCTTTTTTGTACGTATAGACCATATCTCTTACAAATCTATAACTTTTAAGAGAGGATAAATGATAAAAATGTTAACATAAATCCCATGGTCTGATTTGTTCTCTAAAGCAGCCTTTACAGCGTAATAATCTGCCTCCTAACCCGGGTTCCAATCAATCAATTTAAAGAATTTACTGACCGACTCATAATATTTTAATGAGCCTATATTTCGACGTGATTCCAATTTCAGTGAATGTAATGAATGTCCATCTGAGCTACACTTAGTGTGGATGTATAAGAAGGGTCGTTTTCTCAACAATACAGATTTTAAGGAACTCAATCCCAATTCCAGCCTTACTATTTCCACAGGGACACACTTTGGCATCCCCAAGAGCTTCCTCCAGTATTTGCCCTCGAGTCTCTAGAGCCATATCAAATTGGTGATAGTGAGGCTTTCGAGTCCATATAGGACTGCCAGGACCAGACATTGCAGGTATAATCGTCTGGCTCCTTCAAGGGTGTAGCCCCCAGTACGTTAAAAAAAGTGGTAAATCAAAAAAGTGAATTGCTCAGTTTTCCTAATAAGCAAGTCAATGCATGTTTTATACCCCCTCTGAGACTCAAGCTCCACGCCCAGATGCTTGTATTGGTTGCTATACTCGATTGATGCCCCCCAACATTTAGCCTAGGTCTCATCCTTTTTTCAGGCGTAAACAGGATGATCTGAGTTTTACTCCTGTTAATATTCAGAGAGTTTCCTCCGCGTATTTCCACATTTCGTTGGCAACTCAGGCCAAACCTGGAAAGGTGTGGTCAGTGTAACCAGATCATCTGCATAAGCCAAAACTAGACAACGATAAATATCCTACCTGGGAAGGCAAACCACTAGCGTCTGGAAGCCGATCCGGTAAATCAGCCAGCTATAGGTTGAACATTAGGGGAGCCAAGACACAGTCCTGTTTGACCCCACATGTAATGGGAATAGGCTCGGTCAAAGCCCTCACTCCGTCCAACCTTACCTGTATATTATTCATCTCACGAAAGTGTTGGATGAAATGAAGGATATTTGCAGGGCACCTATATGACTCCAGCTTAGACCATAAACGCTCTCTACACACTGAGTCAAAAGCCAGCTGGAAGTCCTGAAAAGGGTGTACATGCCTGGATTCCCCCCCTCAAGCACCTCCTTTCTGTCAAACAAGCCATCATTCTTAGGTTATAGATCGTCGAAAAACCCGGCCTAAAACAGGTATGAAATCTATGCAGGAGCCCTATCTTGTCCACCCACTTTTGTAGTTCTTGTAATATAAATGTGGCAAATAGCTTCCCCAAGGTATCAAGCATAGAGAGTAATCTGTAGTTCCCCGATAATGTGACATCCCCCCTTTCCAAACACTGGAATTAATATCGCAATTTGCCAGGAACGGGGAATTCTATCTGTTCTCAGAATCTTTTCTTATAAGATCTCAAACAGTAAAGCCCATGTCTCCGGGTCCTGTTTAAGAATAACGTTGGCGAGAACATTGGAACCCAGGGCCCTAGATGTTTTAAGTTTATCAATTCTACTCATAATGTCTTCCTTAGTGATTGTTAGAGAGGGCTCACACGTGTACAGGTTACAAACACCTTTTCTATGGACTGCAGCATGTACAACAGTCTTACTCAAATGCTCCTGCCATTGTTTCTCGTTAATAGGGTTCAAAATCTTCCTATTCTTCCAGCCTTTTGCCTCACCCAATAGATTCCAAATGCTCCTCACATTTCTTGTGCTTGGGACCCCAACCTTTCTCTGCCATTCAGCACCTCTACAGGAGGAGCGCCACAGGCGTCCCCAATGTCTATATGCATTTTGTATAGCTTTCGCCTTAACCAATTCCGCATTGGTGTTGGCATAGTTGGCTTTTACTTTGCGGGTCCCTATGCACGACTCATTTCCTGTCTCTAATAGTTTGATCAAGTAAGACAGGAGCGTTGTCCTCTCTTCCAATAAGATAGGTATTGTGGAGCGCATATTTTCCCGTACATTTTGATAGCCAGTCCTCTATTCCCTCCACATCCATGGTGAGGAATTCAAGGGACAATTGGGGGCCAATACTCTCGATATAACCTTTTGCTCTCTCAATATTTTGACTTGTCCATTTAATTCGATTTCCAGAGTGATTACTTTCAACCCTTCCAATTTTCTTTAAGGGCTTAACCATGTCGTCCAGAGCAAATGTCATAGTAATAGTGGTGTGATCACGCCAATCATTACCCTTCACTCTCATATTTACTATACCTAGTAACATAACCAGGTTAACGAAGAAGTAATCAAGCGTAGCTTTCCTATTGCCACGCTGCCAAATGTATTCCCCAGGACAATCCCTCTTAGAGCGACCATTAAGCATTATTAAATCCCAATTCTAAACAAAGTTTATCCAGTTGAACCCCTCCGGATTAGGTTTTACATGCTTCATAGTGCTACTGAGCCCCAGCCCTGAGGCAATATCCTTTGTACTCAAAGAATGACAATTAAAATCACCACCCAAAACCATAACATCAACATTATCACCCTGTGACCAGTTTGTAAATAATACAGTTAATGCTTCCTGTTTACCTTCCCTACACATAGCGCCTGGAGGATTATATACATTGACAATCAATACCCTCCATTAGAATCAGGTGAGGTATTATCCATCTCCACTGCTAATGTATGATCTTGGCAAGTAGGTGTGCTGATCATTGGAACATTTAGACAATGAGCTTCTCCAATAACCAACCACCAAATGATGTTGTCTTGTCACCCATTCTGGCAATTATTTGATGAATGGTATAACCATAAATAAGGATGTTAGTCATTAACCACGTCTATTTTAATAGAAAGATCTGATTATGGGGAAGGAGGGGTAAATACCCATTAGGAATCAAACGATGGGTAAACCCACGGGTATTCCACAATGTTTTCCTGTCTAGTCAACACAGCTGGTAGGAACTCAGCTTATCATTTCAAAATGGTTTGTACATCTGCTAATTTTATGTTTTCACCATTCAGGGAAACATTAATCTTAGAGGCAGATTGCTGTACTCCCTGACTACCAAATCCAGCCTGTAGCAGTTTTGTATCCACTTATCTATATGCAAATCAAGTTCAACCCCCCAGTTAAACAGTTGTATACTGTGATTACGTAATAATGTTTCCATATCAACATTAGTGCAATGAATCAACGTGACATTAGGGTTTACACTTTCAAGGGGTTCAAAGAATTCAAAGTCATCCGACACTAACACTCGCAACTGGGGTATTTGGTTGAGGACTGAGATAAAAGTTGAGCGACATAACCATTTATTCCAGCTTTTCTGACTCATATTTTTCACATACTTGTTATCCAAGGACTCCTGAGCAGCTCTAATCAAGTAACTTGTGTGTAGACGCGTTATAAATGCCATATCATATCATATCATATCATTTGAACCCCCTCTTGTCTTTATAGTAGTTATTTTAATTGGACCAGATCTAACGCGATACGGCGTGGATCTATATTCCAAACTTTCTACGCAGTTGGAAGCCATCTGGATCTCCTGCAGGGATTCTTCCAGATCTCCTGCAGGGATTCTTCCAGATCCTGATGCATAACCACACTGTTCGTCGATTTATCAATAATTAACCAGCTCTTTAGTTTGGCCCTTTGTTTAGACTATCGTTTTTTATCACAAGACTTTTGTTTCCTGATCTTTGTAGACCCCTTCACATTTAGCTGAGTTGGCATCACTTCCACCACATTTCTCCGCCTAGCCTGTGCCTCCCGGGGACCCTGGGGCAGGCGTCTCTGTTTTCTAGAGAAGTAGCTGTCTTCGGAGACAGGGGTCACCACCTACGCACTTAAAACGCATATCTCAACCTCAGCCCCATTCTTGGTGATGAAACCGTTTTTGCCCAAAATCTCTGTGGTGTCCTTAGCGTCACCCATACCTGCACAAATTTGAACTGCTACAGGTTTTACTTCACACTCCTCATTCGACGAAATACTCTGGCCCCCCTGTGGAAAAAGGTTATCATGTTTTTTCCCTGCATAATAGCAAAAGGATCTTCATGGGGAATTGAGTCGTCGCCATGAAGAAATTCATTTCCGAATATTGATCAATTTATTTATCAATTTATTTTGATTCTTCTATAGCTCGCCAAGCCTGGGCTTTCTTACAGAGACAAAGTTAAATTTGTTGCAGAGGTTACATATAAACAAGGCATAGTATATATATATATACAGTGCAGATGCATTATTATTATATATATATAGTATTAACATAGTTACATGTGGGAGGGCAGGATGGATGGTAGGGGTTAAATGAGTTCAGCAGGCGGGGGTTTGGGGCATTCATTAACCAGGTCTTGAGTGAAGAGTTGCGATTTGAGTTGTTTTCTGAATAGCCAAAAGGATACTTGTGCTCTTAGGTGGACTGGCAGGTTGTTGCATTGTTTGCTGGCAATCGCGGGGAAGCTACTGCCGCCTGCTTTTTGGAGTTTGAATCTAGGGGTAGCGAGGTGGTGTAGGCAGGGAGTTCTTGTAGGTCTTGTGCGGTGTGGTATTGTGATTTTGTCTGAAAGGTAGGCGAGGGCCACCCGGTGGAGACATTTGTGAGCCAAAGTTAGTGTTTTGAACACGACTCTGTCTTTTATCGGTTGCCAATGGAGTTTTTGTCTTGTTGAGGATATATGCGCTGATCTAGAGATGTTGAGCGCCGCTCTGAGGCCATTATTTTGTAGGACCTGGAGCTTACTATTGGTTCATTCATTAGACTGGTCATTAAGCACTGAATGATCAAACAGTTTAGGAGATGCAGGAAGTCGATTGGGATCTTTAGTTAGTGCCCCCCATCCTCAGCCCTGATGGCTTGAGCCTCCACTTCCACTGTCTGCCCTGCGTTATGCGGCATTATAGCTGCAGCCGCTGTTATGGATTGCTGTAGAGAATTGCAGAGGTCTAGCATGGAATTATTGTCAATGTCATCCAAGATGGAGGGGTCCCGACTAGCTTGTTAACATTATTCACCGTGTCTGTATTTTCAGCTAGAACATCGTTTGGCATCACTGTGACTGAGTCAGCCCAAGACAACGATGCAATGTTACTCTTGGGGTTAATAGGTCCATTCCCCAACCTTACGGGCTCCTCACCTGGGGCTTGGGGGTGAGAGGGTGGGGGGGTTTCCTTTGCACAAGTTATATCTGTATGGTTTCGCGTTGCTTTTGCTCTGCATCGCTGCGTCGATCTTACGCTGAAATAGACATGGGCTTTACAATAACAATAAACAGCCACAGCTTCAGTCACTCACTTGTCTTGATTCCTCAGTTTCCTGCTGACTGCCGGCTCGCGGGGCAGCGAGACAGCACTCGCTCAAGCACTCCCTTCAATGCGGATACACCAATGTGTGTGAGGCACCACTTTATCCTGTTTCCGGATCGGAGGGCAGGTCTTGTTCTCCTCCACCAATTAACTGAATGAATATCATTCTTTTGCCTCTATATGTGGATATTTACTAGAGTCAGCAAAGAGACGTTTAGCAAACCTTCGCTATTTGCCAACCATGGTTTTGCCGGAATACTGTTATATGTAACAGTGTAGCAGAGGTTCTCCACAGTGGGACAGCACTCTCTCAAGCACTCCCTTCAATGCAAAAAATCAAATCAAATACAAGTAACCCAGTATTTCCAGTGGCCAAGTGGTGACGCCAGGCCGCTACTGGGGACCTCTGTCTCTTGCCCCTGGATGTGTACATTAATAGTAAGTAAAGTTAAAGAGAATCCCTTACGTTCACAAAAGACAAAAACAACTATTTACTAGGCGAGTGCCTAGACCACATGACAACGCCCCCACGTGTCCAATCCTCAACAGATCTGGACATGTGGGGGTGTTGTCAGGTGGTCTAGAGGACCTCAAGCCTTGTAATAGGCTCCAATTCAGTCTGTAGAGTCCCCAGTTAGCCGGAAGAAAAGGAGGATGAGTGATACACAAGGTAACTGGACCAAAACAAATAGACTAAGATGCTCTTTTAACAGTGTCCCTATTGCAGGCACATCATTAAGTTACAAAAGCCACCCACAATTAACATTCCAGGGCCATTGCGAAGATAGGGGTCCATTGCCCCTGGTGTGACATTCATGCACAATATGTAAACTATCAATTAGCGAATCTTCATCCAACAATACCTCAGGTCTCAGTCCTGGGTCCCCTCCTTTTCTCTCTTTACACCATTCCTCTTGGCTCTCTTATCACCTCCTTTGGTCTTTCCCATCAGCTCTATGCTGACAATACACAGCTCTTTCCTTTCATTCTCTCCATCTATACACTTAATGTTTACTTCTTGCCTTCTCGCTTTTCAGCCTTGGATGTCAGCCCACTTTCCTCATCTAAATCCCTCCAGGACTGAAGTTCTTTTCTTCTCTGTCACGACCATGCTCCCTCTAATGGCTCTCCTTTCTTGTTCTTTTCCCCCATCTTCTCGCCTCATTTCTCTCTCTGCCTGGAATCTTGGTGTCATTCTTGTCTCGTCCCATTCTTTCCTAAGTCATATGTCCGCTCCTGTCAGTTCCAGCTTTTCAACACCTGCAAAGTTTGGATGCTTGGCTTTTCTTCTGTCATCTGTTTTACCGTTCCTACCTTCTTTGAGGTCTTCCTATGGCCCATCTCTCTCATCTTTGTTCCATCTATAACTCAGCTATACGTCGCCTCTTGTCTTATCTCTTTGAAATTCTGTTGCCCCCACTCTCACATTGCTTCAGTGGCTTCCATTTGAATCACATCTGCTATTTAACTTTCTCAGTTTAGTTTTTAAATGCCTTCATAATCTTGCCCCTCACTATCTTTCCTCTCTCATTTCCTTCTATGTCCCATCTCATTCACTTTGCTCTCAAGCTCTTTTTCTTCTTACTGTTCCTTTTCCCCTTGTGCTAATTCCTGTTTCTCCTCTTTCTCCCTCTTGGCCCCTAAAAACTGGAACCTGCTTCCTCTCCCTATTCGATCGCTTTCTTCAGTTCCCGTTTTCCGATACACCTTAAAACGCATGTGCTTACCTGTTAATCTGTGTTTTTCAATTGGTTTGATATGATTTGTACCGTCTTACTTTTGTATAGTGCTTTGGCGTATAGCGATATATAGATAAAAATCAAATCAAATCAAATCAAATCATTCTGGTCAACATTCTACATGTAATGAAGGTGATTATTCAGTGCCAGACAGGGGGGAGGGAACCAACCAACTGAGGGAGTAAGCAGGATGGGTGGGACGCCACTTGAGGGGGAACACGGGGATGCTGGGAGCTGTAGTGAACCATATAATCAGGCCTGAAAGGGACCAAGTGGAGGGGGATACCCTGTTTATGACATCTACACAAGGAACCTGTATGCACACGTCTGAGAAAGCAGATAAGCACAGGTTAACACACTCTATGGCGATGCCACATGTTGGGTTTCACCCTAAATCTGCTCGTCTCCAGCAGACCATCGTCGCGGTGACAGCACTGGGTGATGTAATCAAGGTCGGCGAGTCAGTCCCACGGCTGCTTGTGTGAGCTGGGGAAGTCGACCTGATCCAGAGGAACACCTTGCATAACACCAAGGCAGTCTTAATTGTTCTTTGGCCAGCGGGTGTGGGAATGGGGAGGGGTAAAGGAGCCATGCTGCTCGAAGAACCAATTGGACGCTAAGGTCCCATGTCCCTTAGAGGTAATTAGCCCTCTATTTATCCACTACATTGTTTGCAAAGGTCGCTGACTTGTAGGTGCCATGTGAATGTCTCCTTTCTTACAAGTTCAGGGTGTCTCGTTTTCCTTCCACTATGGTGCTGACCAATGGCAGATTAATAAAGAACCGGAGGTCAGCACAAATGTTTTTACTAATTGCAAACTGTTTGCGGAAGGATTGGGAATCAATGTGGTGCCACATGGGTAGGACATGAGCTAAGAGAGGGCAGATCTGTTTGCTGCAATCATGTTCTACTAACGTATATATAGGTATAGGGGTATGACTTATTTTAACCAGTAGGCTTTGTGGAAACCACAAAGCCGGGAAGTTTGAAGATCAACTGTTTACAATACCATGAACATTGTATTGGCAGTATAAAAATGATATTCGCTGTATGCCAGTTTGTCAGCTCTCATCAACCAGTTCTTTTCCACTGTTCTATTTAATTTGTGATCGCCCAGCTGTAATAAGTAAGTGTTACTTCTTGCCCGGTGTGCGCTCCTTTTTGGGCTTCTTGTGGCAACTATTTAGTACTAGCCTTTGTAGGACCCCTGATAAATATTTTGAGGCCCCAGTGAGATCCTCAGTTCTCTCAGTCAACTGAGGGTGTTCTGGCCACCCTATGTGGGGGTGCAGGTCCGGAGACCACAAACCTGATCCACGCGCATCACCGAGGAGGTTCTGCAGACGCTGAGTTCACAAAGGTCAGCCTGGTCCTGAGTACCGCCCATACTCAGGGGAGGGAGTGAGCCCATACCGGAGGCTCGGTGCCAAGGGGACTCAAGGATTTCTAGGATGTGAGTGTAACCGTGTAAGAAAGTGCTGCATCATGGTTGCATGCCCACAGCAGGGGAGCAGCAGTACTTTATGGTGTTTAGGATGCATCCTCAAGGTGGTAGGACGATCAGTCATAGTAGCATTAGATTTTAGCATGTGCCACCCTATAGGGAGTGGACCTGGGTGTGGGACCGCCTGTGTTAGAACAAGAGAGGGGCGTAGTAAGAGGCAGTCCCTTTTAGACGGCAGTTGCGCAAAGCACCACTGATTGTATAGCTGCGTCATTGTGGGGAAGATGAGTGTCATTTTTTAATGTATAATTGTTTCGGAGGAACAGAGAAGAACACGTGCAGAGTAGTTAATATTGTTTGTATTGTTTCGTGGTGTTGGCTCAAGGTGGAAGGGTCAACATCGAAAGGTACCTTGTGTTTAATAGTGAGCTTTGCATTTTAGCAGTAAGTGAGCAAAATAAGTGGCAGTGACTCAGCGCTTATCGTTACTAACATAGCGAGAAGGTAAGCCCATGGAGAGGGCCATTGGTTACCAACCTGGCGAGAATGGACATACTTGGGAAGAAGGCCAGTGTGATGAGTGAGAGTGCGTGGTTGGGCCTGTGGAGAAGGCCAGAGTGAACGAAGGGGGAGGCGAGTGATCAAGAGTGAGTGTGGGTGTTGTAGGTAAAACGGGTATACAAAGAGAAGTGGGAAGGGTGCTTATGGTAATTGGAATGCAGAGGAAGGGCAACCAGAGGGCAGGAGATAATGGCCTATCTAGATAGCCCCCTGGATCACATGTGCAAATAATTGCGCCAGTATTGCGATAAAATAATAAATATAATTTTCAGTTTGCCCAGCAGACTGCAGGACAGTGTTTCCATGCATGGCCCAGAGATGGAACGTTCAATAGCAGAATGATAGAAAACATGTTTTCATAATTGTTAACAAAATACAAGGGCTCCAGGTTGAAAAGCAGGCAGTATATATAGGGGCTCTGAAAATTATACGAAGAGACAAAAGAAGACCAAGTGAAGAAGGAGGGAGAGGGGGCAATGGAAGGGGGCAGACTAAGCTTTCTGTACCCACCCTAGTGTGTCTATCCGACATTGTGGCCCGTGGCGGGATATGCAAACCCACAGTGGGAAAACTCAGGAGGGACCAAAGAGACAGAAGAAAAGAGGGACAGAGATGCACGGAGGGATGAGGTACACAAAAGGGGAGAGAGGAAATATTTAGCAGACATTGAAAAGAAAACACAACAGCAGGTGAGAAGGTAATAGAAGAAGTGGTGCAGAGGAAAATTAAAGAGGGACACGGGGAAATGGCTATCAGGGAGGATACAATTTAGACTGGACGACAAAGGTGAGGAAGTAGAAGTAGGGGACGAAGGTAGTGCAGCTGAATGGAAACCTGTTAAACACTGGAGAAGGGGGAGGAAACAAAGAAGATGACAGGACAGCGACGAGAGTGGAAGGGACTGGTCATCTTCCCTCCGTAGTAGAAAGGCAAAGATAAAAATGGGTCTGACCCAGACCACCGAAGGGGAGGGGAAATAGGGCCTAGGATGAGGCAAATACTGCTGTTACAGAAAGGTAGAGTGGACGCACATTACATACCATGGCAGACAATGGACCAGGACAATCTAGTATGCAGCCTGCACTCCCTTGTGGCAGATACCAGCAAATGGATACAGGCACTTGAGAAAAAGACGGCAGGGGTGACATTGGCCATATGGGACATGAAAAGCTGGTTTGTGACCATAATAGGGGAACAAGGGACAAAATAAGGGAGCAGGTGGAGTACAAGGAAGTGAAATTTAGCACTAACGCCCACGATGGAGCTCCATTCCTAACTGTTGAGCATGTATCCTGATAGCAACAACCTGGGGATTGTAATGGCTCATAAAATGAAGAATGATGATGACCCATAACCTATATAAAACATGTGCAAGATCTCTGGAACCAGGAGACATGAAGGTCCTGTGACAAGTGCACACCCTTGTTTTACCACATATTGTTTAAGGGGCTGCCGACAGATGACCAGGCATCATTAGACAAGATTGTGGGAATAGAAATGATGGGGTGGCCAGAGACAACAATAGGGCATGACTGTAAATGATAACAGGAGAGTGAAAGGCAGTGGGCAAAAATGCAGCAAAAGCAGAAAACAAACTGGTATAAAAGAAACTAGTGAAGTATAACATGAGGGGGCAATGCTTGTGCCCAACATTGATGCAGTGGCACCAGCCAAACAGTGTGGATTTCCCATGGTGAACACACCACAGCAAGGGGGTTACATGCAGCCACAGTATATGCCACAGTAGGGAACCCCGCAGCAGGGAAATTATATGCATGGGGGATTCTTTCCAATGGGGAGGTGATACCAGCAACGAGGAAGAGGCGGAGGATATAGGGAGCAGGGTATAGGGTCTTTGGGCGATGCTTCACATGCCAGAACATGGGGCACCTTGCGCGCACCTGTCCACCAACCTCAGGCACAGGAAGTACAAATGGCACAGCAATAAGGGTTTGCTATAACACAGCCACAGTGGCAGTAGGTGCAGCCCCTCCTAGCTCCACTGCAGCACGGACAGATGCCCCTGCAGGAGGGGCCACCGCAAGTGCTCAGGGGGTCAACGGATGGTCGAATAGCACCCCAACTGTAACATAAACACCAGCAGTAGCTGCAGGAAGCACAGTGCTGTTAGGACAGAACATGGTGCCCCACTAGACCCGGGTCAGTGTTGTCAAAGTAAATCCGTTCCCTTTCCCACCGGGCAGCCTACACCACTAGGGAGACCCACAGAAAGCATGTGTGTGTCCAGTCCTAGCAGTACCTGATGACCCAAATGAGGAACCCATGGTAGCAGTGAAAATAGGACCAAGAGACTTCTAATTTCTCATAGATACAGGAGCAACCAAATCTTGTAGCAGGGAATGGGGATTCCTGCTTTCCAACAAGGTGATGGATAGGCAAGGCCTCTCTGGGGTGGCAGTGACGGTTCCAGTAACAAAAGATTTACCACTAAAAATAGAGATGGAGCACATCATAGCACCACTACTATATTCCAAACACACTCCTGTCAATATACTAGGGAGAGGCTTACTCAGTAAGATGAATTCCGCAATATCATTCACGGAGAAAGGGATGGTGTGTACAACGCCAGGCATTAACTACACACGAGTGGCTGCACTCTTTCTAGTGGCACACGCTCAAGGCGCACTGCAATGCCAACCCTTGTACCTGAGCATGTTATTGTACCGGGTCGAGATACTGCTGTGTTTGGTCACAGGAATACAAGGGTAGGTGTTCCGATTGGCATCAGTATTCCTGTTCAGGCCACAGTGCCAGAAGGATGACATAACAGGTACCACGCTCGTACTACAGCTAGAGGAGGTAGTGATACGCAAGGACATAGTGATCGTATGCGGGACAGAAAATGACAACATGGAATAGTGTAGAGTATTATTCATTGACCCAACACTGACAGTAACAGGAGTAATGGATGAACAGCTGTTCTCTGATGATGTGGACAAGTGAAAGATGGTATTCTAGCTGTAGATACCTTACCCAGTTAATGTAATAGAAAAGCTGTTGCCAATACTGACACAACTGGTGAAAAGGGGAGCAAACACACAGCTGAAGATCTTAAATGGGTCCCAGAGAAATGATGGACCAAAGGACCCCATGATGTAGGGGTATTGAAAGGCGAGGAGGCGGTGAAGATAATATTGAAGGAAGGGGCACTGTTACCCTGTGCAAAACAATACTCATTGTCCAGAGAAATGGATGAGGGAATATATTCTACATGCACTATGGCAACAGGGCATCATACAGACAACCACATTGCCATGCAACACAGCTATATGCCAGATACAGAAATCAAAGGATGGGTTGTGGAGATTTATACAGGATTTATGCTCTTTAAATGATGTGGTTGAGGCAAAATTTCCCTTGGTACTGAACCCTGTTACAATACCGTGCAACATCCCAGCCAAGGCAAAGTACCTCACAGCCATTGACTTGAAGAATGCCTTCTTCTCCATTCCATTGCACCCAGACTAAAGATGCCTGACAGCATTCACATATCGAGAGACCTGATTTTAACACACTAGATTGCCCCAGGGGTACTGCAAGTCACCGAACATTTTCAACAGAGTGATCCAAATGGACCTGAGCAATTTACAAATGTCAAGCACAGTGCACCAGTATATTGAAGATGTTCTGATATGCAATGAAACTGAGTAAAGGTTACTCGGTACTCCTCTGAACACTACTAGCAGAAAATGGGTACAAGGTGGATGAGGCAAAGCTGCAATGCTGCCAGGAGGAGGTTATGTATCTGGGACAAATAATATACATTGAAGAGGGCAGGATAACACAAGAGAGGGTCAAGGCAATTCACTTAACAGCATGTGCACAAACAGTAAAGGGAATGCAGAAGTTTCTGGGGTTATGCAATTACTGCAGGGCATGGTTTGTGACTACTCTACATACACAAAACCCTTATTGCAGGCCCTCGAGGAAGCACAGAAAGAGAAGAGGGAGTTAAAATGGACACCAGAAATGAAAGAAAGTTTCACAGAACTGAAAGAAGCATCGGCCCACGTGCCAGTGTTGGCCACCCCTAACTACAAAGAGAAATGTTACTTGTTCTCCCACTCTGATGGCTCAGTGATGACTGTGCTTCTCATGCAAAATAAGCCACTTGGACAGAAGCCGCTGGCTTACTACAGTGGGAGTTTTGACCCAGTGGTGCAATGACATGTCCCCTGTGAACAAGTGCTCGTGGCTGCAGTTTTTGCAATAGAGAAGGTAGCGACAATCACCATCGGGTGCCCTGTAATACTGTACATGGAGCACTCATTATTTGTCATCTTGAGAAATCAAAAAGCAACTGATCACACAGATGGCAATCAAGGTATGAGGTGATACAGACAAACACAGCCATTGAGGTAGTGAGGGGTTGTGTGGTAAACCTGGCAGCATTTGTAGCAGAATATGCAGAAGAAGTGGACTATATGCATGACTGTGCAGCAAACAGACAGAATGAAAGCGAACATACAGGTCAAAGAAGAAGAAATAGAATGGTCAAGCATGGTTTATATTGATGAGTTATCAAGTATAGACACCAACACTGGAAGGAGACATACTGGGGTTGCAATAGTGTGCTACAGGAACAGGGAATATGTTATAGCATCCCAGCAGTGATTACCATCACATTATTCAGCACAGGCAGCAGAGTTAGTGGTGATGATCAGTTTGTTAAACATGATGGAAGGGCATGCAGCTAACACATTATCGGATTCAGCCTGTGTAACATCCACAATACATTCAGGATTAGCACAGTGGGAGAGAAGGGCGTTCAGGAGAAGTGACAGGTCCCTGGTACAAGATGCAGAGCTGCTATGGTAATTGATTGAAGCTATGAAATTGCCAGTGGAAGTGGCCATAATAAAATGTGCCGCCTACACAGGTGAGCAGGACCAAATATCATTAGGGAACTAAATGGCAGACAGAGTAGCCAAGGAAGCAGCCTACTTACCTGAGGGAAGTATGAGCCTATAACCAAGGGCAAAAGGAAAAAAGCAAGTAATAGCAGCAGAGAAAAAGAAGGGAGAAGAGGAAGAGAGTGGGGAAAGTTTCAATACAATACCAATTGTTCATATTATAGAGCTGCAAGGAGAAGCCCCGAAGAAGGAAAAGTATTTATGGATGTAATGCAGGTGTTCTCTCTCACCTGCTGATTTGATTTGGAGGCAGAATAGCATGAGGATGCCTGTGATTCCCGTAAAATTGTGAGATATTGAACTAGAACACTTTCCAGCCCATGTATCCAAAGAGAATATAGCAACAGAAATAAATGAAGGGTGGTATGCACCAGATTTACGTGAACGAGTGTCAGAATTTGTGGGAAATTGTGTGATTTGTCAGCAATTTTTGTCTGGTCATACTTTAAGAACGGGGAAGGGAACATTACCACGACTGGAAGGGCTATTCCGACACTATGTTGATATGCAAGAAAGATGAGCCTCTTACTGGGCCATGTTTGTGGTTGTATGTCAGTTTTCACATTGGTTTGAGGCAGGGCACTGTGCTAAAAATGATGCAAAGTCAGCTGCAAGGTTCCTAGTAAGGGAGGTTCCCAAAATGGGGAGTTTGTGATGCGATAAGGTCAGATAATGGCCAACACTTTGCCAAAGACCTCTTAAAGGAAGTAACACACGTCCTGGGAATAAAACACAAGCTTGTGCACAGTGTACTGGCCGCAGGTGAACAGAATTGTGGAGAGACTAAGCAGCTTGCTTAAAGAACACTTGGCAAAGCTAACATATTTGTTACTCCGTAATTGTCTTTATTGCCTCTCATTGGCGCTTTCTGCTCTTCGCAACTCACCCAGTGAAGATCACCACTTGACTCTGCATGAAATTGTAACTGGTAGGAGGATGCATACACCTGTTCCTCCTCCCCATTCAATTTCAGACGCTAACACTACAGCAGAGATCCTAGGAGAAGAGATGAAAAAGTTATTGACTGAAATTACCAATGTGTGCAAGTACATTTCCCACCAGGTCCAGCACTCAACATGTCGCCTGACCAATGTTCAAGAACAGACAAGTGCCCACAGGGGGGAAGAATTTCCACAAGTGCAGCTCCTCTATACAGGGGTGGAAAGTCTCATCCATAACGTTGTTAGGAAATGGTAGGATCCTCGGTTTATTGATCCTTTGGAGGTCGTCTACGCAACACCCACAGCGGTGAAAGTGAAAGAAAGGAGGGCATGGACCCATTTAGTTGATGACCGCAAGGTCAACAGCAGCTCAGAGGAAAGATACGAAATGAATGCCACTTGATGGGGAGTATTATTAAATTGTCAGAAACTACAATTGTTGGGAGTATTATTGAGTTGTCAGAAATACAATTGTGTAGAAAGCCTGTGAATGAAGAAGATAATGGGCAAGTGGGGGGAATGGGAAGACAAATAAGCTTGATATGAAAATAATAGGGACATGTTTGTTTTGTTTCTTTGTCTTCTGTCTTCTTTCCTTTTTCTGATTTCTACTGCATAAAGGTAATGAAGGAACACCAGCTGATAGTGTAAGGGAGACACACACCAAGAAGTATATCTAATGAGGAGATGTTCTATGATCACATTGGAAAGGGTGAGACATGACATCTGAGCATGTGTGCTACAACGAGATGAAGAGGCTGGGGCAAGGGTTTACAAACGGCATTTGCTATGTATGCTCACCAATCCCACACATCTCAGGTACACCAAAACAACTCTTGCGACAAGAAGTAACAGCTGATGAGTGGGGATGCTTGATGCATTTATCTTCATGTTGAACTAGGGGCTGTTCCAGGGACACACAGTAGAAGTGCAAAGGATAGATGAAGGGGAGGAGGTGTATGGGCAATCTGAATGACACAATGCCTAGTAAGATCTTTATTTTGTCCTCCCTTTGTTTCCCCCTCCTTGACTTATCGTGCCTAGAAACACGTGTGTACAAGCGCGTTATTAATGGCACATCATATCATATATCATATCAGTTTGAAAGCATGGCCTGGGGAGAAGCTACAAAGCATGTCATACTAGAGTATAACATCAAGGGAGCACAGAGGGGGAAACAGCTTGCTACTACCCACACGAGAATATTTTGCAAGAACTCGACTGGACATGATATACAGTGGTGCCACACCAGGCTCTTGATGCAATTAATGGCAAAGAGAGATGGTGCAGTGGCAAGCGGAAGGGCTGGTTGGGTACGAAGAAAGGGTAGGGCAGAAAATAGATAGCAAATGCAGAGGAATATGGGATGCCAATGTACATGCTTTGACATGAATAGATGAAAAACACAGCCCAGTCTACATAAAACCGCTGACACAGTATTCTTTGTGTTTCAGAGCAACTGGACTACCATGATGGGATTGAACACTGGCTGCTGGAGGATGATGAGCATATCAGCACTGTAGAAAGGGATGACAGCAGTGATGGACTTCTGGTGGACTTAAGGGCCTGAGCCTATGCCCAGTTACCTCCAGACTGGGGAGGAATATGCGCCCTTGTGACTCTCCACAGCCCTAAATTGGGCATGCCTCGCGCGGAATTGGTGCCATTCAATGAATTTTCTACCCTAAGAAAGAAGAATAAAGAAAAAGAAGTGAAGGCGGTAAGAAACAAGCCAAAGTAAATGACAGGGAAGAAAAGGAACAGTAACTACCTATCTGCCGAATCAACACAGCAAAGCATCCGTGTTCTTCACATCTCTCCTGACTCCCAAGGTGCAAGCCAATGCTAAATGGCTGCAGATATCCTGGTACGAGGTGCTCCAGTTGGCTAATGCGACCGAAAAAGGACTGAACGCAGTGCAAAAAGATCTCTGTGCCCTGCAAAACAGATTCATTCTCGACTTGATGACCGCAATGGAGGGTGGCATCTTCCACAAGATAGGAAGCAGCTGATGCACCACAATATACGCTAATCATGCCACAATACCCGCTAATGATACCACCAATGGGACAATCATGGAAACTGTTCAGGAGATACATATCATGCATGACTTAATTGTCAAAGAAACGCATGACATCACGCCGGACAATTGGCTCAATTCACTATTTGCATAGGTGCCAAAGTGGCTAGCAGCTATGTTCAAAATAACTGTGCAAGTGCCTGTCGTGATGTCCCTCGAGCCCAGGGCTGCCCGCAGTAATCCGTTGCACCCGCGGCTCACCGGAGCTCACCCGAAGCAGCAGGAGGGTGAAGTCTTTGAAGAAGGCGACCACCAATGACGATTAGGAGGATCACTAACCTGGAGCCAGGAGACAAAAACAGGAACTTCTCCTTCGGGCTAGCAGGTTCCTTTGGCGCCATTGGCAGCAGCGGTCCAGGCTATCAGCAGCATTGCAGGCTCAGCAGCAGGATGAGCTGATGTTCTCCTGTGTCCTCCTGCACCATTTTGGCACTGCTGGACCACTGCTCCCAACCAGCCTCCTGCTGCGCTGCTATTGTTACTGCTGGGGTGGAGTTCTCAGCGGCTGCATACTGCAGCTGCCAGTTTCCCTGCTGCTTCAATGCCTTCCACTCTGCCCACCCGTTTGCCCCTCCACCGGGGGAGGGGGCCCACTTTCAGATGGGCAGCTATTCCAGAACGCCCCTCTTGGCAGAGCACCTGAGCAAGGTAGAGTGTCTGACTCAGTTCTCAGCCTACCCATGCCCCCAAATCAAGGAGATGGGGGCTGCGGCCTCCATTTCCTGGGGCACTGTGTCTCTCAACCAAAGGCTTATGCCTCCAAAATCCCTAGTGCTGCTCCTAAGGTAATGACGGGTTGTGTTCCCAGGCAGCCCCCCTCCACTTATCTTCAACAGTGGGTGTACAGATGGATCTATGAGAGAGAGAGCGCGAGAGAGTGAGGGACATAGAGAGAAAGAAAGAGGGATTGCCACCCACAAAATAATGATTATGGAAGTAGATGCAGTCTATATTTGTTGGATGGGAGTGGAAATAGTGTGAGAAGGATGGTGTGTTCCCTTTGATGCTTTATGCCTTTTATGCCCAATCCCCCTTTTCATACCTTTTGAGTCCTTGCTAGCACCCTTTTGCAAATCATAAAAGTTACACGTTTCCCATTTTGCAATTGTCTTACTCAATGTCATTTAATATTTACTGATGCACTACCCAACCCCACACCACTCCACACCACCATAAAACTAAAACATTGGATACCAGGCACCTTGGACCACAATCTCAAAACACGCCCTGTGCATGTATGCATGGAACGAAGTAGGCCACCAAACGAACTCACACCTGATACAAAACATTCCCACCCCACGTTATCCCCAGGCTGGGTCTCATCAGACACTGCACCTCAAAGAGCACCTAGAAGCTTTCTAGCACAGGCTGGGTTGTACTGATGTGCATGTGCCATTGTGGAAAGCAGCAGAGTTCTGAATGGGCGAGGTGCTGGTGCACATCATGACGGCTTGGTGCATGGGGCGACTACATCTCCCAGTGTACTGAGATGTTAGTTGGGCGTGCCAGCCCATGCCAGTCAGTTGACATACAAGTACAAGCGCACCACTACTGGCAGAGAACAGGATAAGAGGGCACTGGTTGGAAGATGTGATGCTCTACAACAGTAAGTTACCGCATGGCGCTCCACCGTCTGTTGTATCCTCTCCCACGCACCCGAACCCTTCTTTTCTTCCTCCTGTTCCTCACCTCTGCTTTCCCCTTGATTCTGGACTTGCTGCGTGCTGACCCTTCTTTTTGCCTTCTTGGACTGAGTTTATCAACTGTCCTGATACCTTTGTCAGACATCTGGATCCCATGTGCTGCGGCTTCCCCTTTGGCGTGTCTGACTTGATAACGTTTTTGGCTATAGATATGGAGGGTGCCACCATTTGGACATTGTCTGCTTGGGAATATATTATGCTCTTCACTGGATTTGCCATATTCCCGGACACCGTCTGTGGTGGGACTCAGAGCTGTACCTGCCTGCACTCGCTACCTACACAAGCCCATCAGCTGCGTCTGCGTTCCTTGTGGGTCAGACCCTTGTACCTTTTTGAATCGCCTGGTGCAGATTATCTGACGTATTGGCACAGTGCTCAGGACGGGATACTGCTCCCTCATCACCAACCTCCTTAACGCCCTAGGTAGGTGTTTTCCTGGTTCTTCCACTGCCTTCCTCTTATCACTGGTACCCTTTTCCTAAAACTAATTTATACTCATCCCCACAGCCTGGGGCCCTCATTGTTGGTGATCGTTTTCCTCACACCTTTTTGGCTCAATTCAAGGGGCTGCTGTACATGGCAGGGTTCAATCGTGAGGGTGAAAGCGTGGGGTGGGTCTAGCAATCCTGAGAAGCATGAACACTTCAGAAACGGCTACCCTGATCTCCTCCCTCTACCCCTGCTAACTTCCGACCCCAACTAACACACTACAGGGCCTCATTACAAGTATGACGGTAAGGCAACAATAGCGCTGGTATCGCTACTGGCACTGTTGCTACCATACCGCCATACTAGGAGTTCTGCTTGGGGGTGCCCTTACAGCCACCAGGTCTGACCTGGTGGCCATACTGGCACCCACAAGCAGAACTTGATGGTAGCAACGGCACTGTTATTAACGGTACTGGTGCTACCACCCTCCCCATTCCCATTGAGCCCTGTTGGGCTCAAATGGGAATGGGGATGTTCCGGGTCCGGCATCCATGAAAGGGCAATTACTGGGTCCGGCTGGGCCGGAATAGCCCGGTAATTGCCCATTCGTGGGTGCCAGACCCAGATGTGAGTTTGGAGGTAGCCTAGCTGGTAAAACCGGCAAGGCTACCTCCAACCTCGTAATGTCTCATATCTGTCCCAAAGCACAAATGGGCCGTAGAAATCAGGCTATACTTAGCCCAATAACATAACAGGCACTCCTCTGGATGTGCCCATCCAGCAATGTCCTTGTGCCTATTAGTGCCTCTGAAGGTCCTCCTGGATGTTGGAGCCTCTCCTTACTGTAATAGTCCTCCAAATAGCTATGCTCTTTACTGGCAGCAGCGGCTGGAGACATTTTCGATCAGCGGGCGGTAATATTGCCCAGGAATTTACTTGTGAACGGGCACAGTGAGGCAGCCGCCACCAGCCAAGGAGGGTTTGGTGGGTTAGGGTCCTCCCCTCTGAGAAAAGTTTTAAATAGTGAGTTAGCATGATGAATTCTACAGCACTCCTTCTGTGTAACAAGCTGTACAATTTGCAATGAGCTTTGAAGGACAACACATGATATTAATCTAATAGTGCTAGGTCACTAAAAGTACACAGTAGTACATGTCAAGACAATGTCATGTTGCTTTTGTTTGCAATAAATGGAGGGAGATGCCTGCTGTGCCAACCTTGCCTGCTAGTAGGCTGCCTGTGTAAGAAGACATTTTCATGTGGGGTGTGCCAAATAATGCCGGTGTTGCCAGTGTGAGAATAAACTCATGTTGGCTCTGCCCAATAATATAACCAAAAAAAGTGATGGGTTTGTAGCCCGCCTGCATTTTTGCAAATGGGCAGAGGGAGAAGCTGGACTGGATGGCGTTGCCCTTGTCTTTGGCTTTGCTGCTCAGGGAATGGATTCTCAGTCGGCATTGTTTTTTAGCAGGGAAGACGTGCACGGTCTCCTGAGGCGATTGGACCTGAGCCACACATTTTCAGAGACACTGCCACTTAGAGCCTGACTCACAGAAGTGTTTTATAATGGCGCACTCTCATATGAAAACTCTGTGAATCAGGCCCTTTAGTGCAGTGTTGTGTCAGATCCTAGCACCCAGGGATGGGCTGGCCTATAGATAACTCTGGAGATTTCCCGATAGGCCTCTGCACCCTCAGCCTCTTTTGTGTGGTATTTCCAAATGTTCTCATAGGAAAAGGGTTGGGCCTGGTGAAAATGTGTAACATGGGGCCACTTATTTCCAGGGGCTCTTTTGGTTCCCAGTCCACCCCTGGTAGAACCTCACTTTCTTTTTGTGGACGGACTCTTTTTGGGCAACGCAGTTCCTTTTTACCAAGGTATAGGAACTTCCACCATGGGGTCCACCACAAGAACACCGGGGAAACGAACATGGCAACCGCCTGAAAGCAGCAAAGCAAAAGGCTGGAAATAAAAACCAGGAGATACCCCCGTCTCCCAAGACACCTGTGGGAAGAACATCCATACATCTTCCAGGGAAAACGGAAGCTACTTCCTTTCACGCGTGATAGTGTTTGCTCACCTACAAATGAAATGGAGCCGCAGGACCTAAAATGCGCCCCTCCATTTCCCCACCACCATTTCTCTCTCTATGGCAAGCCTGGGCTTGCCCTGTCACACAGAACCACAGACACAAATAGTTCCTACATATGCAGACCCCGGCCTATAATACCTGGCCTGTTTGGCAGCCCTGCTATTGCTAAAAATAACACTCAGGCTCTCCTGCACTTAGATTTTACAAGTAATAACATCTGTGTCCATAGGGCGTCTGTTTATAGGTTGAACTCGGTGCCCGCTGAAGCTGGATTCTGAATGTAAACCGAGGGCCAAGTTTAATGTATTGCTTATGAGACAGCTCCAAAAAAACCACAGAAACAATGGCGACTGTGTACTTCCTTTTTTCCAGAGCTATTTTTGGGACCTCGCATTTCTATGCCACCCTTCAACTTTTGCGTAACGTTTTTTTTTTGTACTCCCCTCACAAACTGAACTCTGTTTGCAGCTCTGCAAAGGGAAGCTGGCTGCGGGCCAGTTGACTCTTATTGACGTCAGCACAGATTTTACACTGGGAAGTTGTGATGTTTAGGGACCAAAACAGCTGTAACTAACCAAGCTGTGTGTTGTCACTTATTAATGCGCGTCTCTCTCTTTGGGCGGTTCACTGTAACAGGCTGTCTTATGAGTTTTTCTGACAGAATTGCTTCAGAATGACCACAGGTTGTTTGAAAGGAGCAGGCGGGGTGTTTGTAGTCTTAAATCGGGATCGTGGAGGGATACTGATACATGGAGTGAAAGGTTGGGCAGAATGCTAGCCGCAGTCAAAAGTTGGAAGTTGAGAGGCCTACAGAGAAATGCTGGCAGAACAGAGCTCTGTGTGATTGTAGTTAAGAAAGGTGACGCCTGGAGACACATGTTGCGCGAAGGTGCTCTGTGGCAAGTATCGGAAATAGGGAGAGAGGAGACTTGGAATATTGGCTTACAGTCCCAGTGGTCGAGGTGAGCGGGGACGGTTGGGAGAGGTGTTCCACTACTTTTATTGTTTACTCTTAACAGCTCCACTACTGTTTGCAACTAGTTTCCCCATTCCGGAACTGTTCTTTATGAAGTTAAAGCGCACGTATCCACTTCACCACGAGATAGCAGTTACAACTAAACTGAAATCCATTTCAACTCAATTGGCTGTCAACCCGCATGGCTGCAACTCTTGAAAAATGTGTTGCACGTTGCTCCTTTCCTTCCTACTCGGTCCCCCGCCGGAGTCACAGTTCCACTACTTTTTTGGTACACTTCTATCTCGGCAGTCACCCACTTTCTGTGCTGTCATTTACAGGGATGCGGATAAATATGCAAATTAGGGGTCTGCGCACGTCTTCTGCCCCACAGTGTCTTGCAAATCCTACAATTATAATCCCTGACGATAAGTAAATGACACCCAGATGTGCTAAACCCTACTTCCAGTGTCGACCACGCCTACACACAATGATTCATTTGGTGATCTTTGCATCACTGTTTCTACATTGGTGTGATAAAAAAAGAGACGGGTGCCCAACCATAGGCACATATGTACGAGCGCTGTGCCCATCCTATGGTGGTGAGAGCTATGCAGAATCAGAAGCAGGGCAGTGTGCGGAAGGCAGCAGGCTCATATAAAGTGCTCAGATGCCCCTGGGTTCGGTGCGCTTTACAAATATCAAAATAAAATAAAAATGAGGAGGCTAGAGGCGTGGGGTGCCTGGCTGGTACGCTGGAACGGGCATGGCCTGTGGTTTATCTTCTCCGGGGCACAGGAGACGGGCCAAACATAGGCACCTTGTTTATACAAGGTCTTTTTTATATCTTGTTTACTTGGTTAATACAAACCTTAGACACATTTCAAAACAAACACAATTTTACAGTTCAATTCATTAATACAATTCCATCGGTACATTTGCATACATTTATAAAATTAATTCACAATGCAACATAAGATATAGTTAACAAACCAATTAAAACTCAATCCTAAATATGTTTTCAAAATTCAAGGCACCTATGATATGCAGTTGAAGTAATAACTAAGGGTTCACTTGAAAAAATGGAGCTCCACAATTGATTTAAGGAAACATCATACATTTAGTGCAAAATGTTTCTATAACCTCTAATATAATTACCTATCATACAACGGCCATCTGTGAGAATATGCTGAATTGTTTCAATTTCCTGCATACAACGTCTGCACAGTCGTTGTTGTTGTTTTATGCCATGGCAGGCTCCCACAATTTCATAGGTAGGCAGTTGGTTAATTCTTGTGCTTAATATAATATTTCTGAGTCCAACATTATTACATTTCATTAAATAGTTGAATGAATGAGGAAAATAAAATCCCTGAGATACATAATAGGAATATTTCTGTTTATCTGCCAGTCTGCTTATCAAAAAACATCTGACCCAATAACTAGCCTTTTTCATAAAAAGTTTGATCACAGACGTAATAATAATGGGTCCCTTATCATAAAATCAATCCGCCTGAAAAAAGCTAAAATCTCACTCTTCCATTTCTCAAAAGCTTTCGCCTTAGGTTTGAATTTTGAAGCCATTAGGGCAAAAGAACTCAAGGAAGATTCCCCTTTAATATCGTCATTATACAAATTCAACTAAAATACCCCTTGTCTACTCTCCCAGACACTTTGAGGTAATACTATTCCAATCTCACAACTGATCTTTTCAATAGGAAGACACTGAGGAATATCCAGCAAATATCTCCAGACCTTGTTCTCCAAACAGTGCATCCAATCTGTTTCAGAATTGAATAGGGCTTTTGTACCATGTAGAATGCCTGGCACAAACACTTTTGTATAGTTCTTTCAATGCAGTAATTGAACAATAAAGGATTTAATGATTCTAAGCTTTCTTTAAATTTGTATCATCACACAGCTTGCTAGCAGCCTAATATTCATTCTATAATTAATAGAAGTGCTTGAATAAATATAATCCTGCACAATAGATAGCAATAGGAATGTTATCAATAGTCCAGACACATCCATGCCTCTTCTTGTTATGGTCCCCTATTATCATAACCTTTGCTTTTGACACATTTATGATCAGCCCATTGTCGCTAGAATACTCACAGACAGCATCAATACTCCCCCGTAGCCCAATAAGCGCCCTGTCCATAAGTATTTTGTGGCACAGTGAGTGGTGAGAGGGGGCCAAAGCAGGAGGACTGTTGATGGCGAGGGACTCTGCTGGGCCGGGGCGACTGCCAAGCAGGACAGAGTTAAGAGGGGACTTCCCTTCAAAATGAAAGAAAGCAATTGGTGGACAAGGCTATGAGGGCATGCTTCAGAGTGGCAACACTGGCGAAAGGAGGAGGGGTACATGGGGAGAAGCACCTTCACCTTCCATTTACCCCGTGGACTTACCCTAACTGCCCTGTTGAAGGCCACCTGCAAAGATCGGCAAAATATGTATGATTTTTCAAGTGCGTCTGCCCTCTCTTCCCAACCATTCATGTATAGCACTTTGACGTCTTCTGGAACACGGTTCCAACTCGAAAAGATGCTTATAATGAACGCTAATAATATTAACAACAAAAATGTTAATAATAACAAAAAAATGCTGCTAAAACATCTGATCTTAATGGGCACACAAAATGTGATTAATGTATTAGCAGTGCCAACAACTAATCACTCAAGAAGGTATAGAGGAAGAGAAAGAGTCAGCTGAGTGGGCAACTCTGCACTTAATTCAAATGTAATTGCTTCAATAGAAAGCAAACCTATGCCGGATGTGCACGTATTTCCGCCAGTACCCGGGATAAGTAAACATGAAAAGCGGACACTAAGTGGAACAAGCACAAAGTGGAACAAGCACAAAATGTTCATATTCAACACATATTCTGTGTGTTAAGGTAATTCCATGTATTCAGTCGTTGATCCCTGTTTGTGCTGCAAAGATCCATAGTACTTTTTCTTAATACAGTTTAGATGACACGTTTCGCACTATTGGGAAAGCACTTCATCAAGGCATCTGGCGTGAAGGGCAGTTCTTCCGAGAAAAAAGAGGGCACCAGCATGTAAGGATCCATGGAGTGCTGTTTGCTAGACCTTCTAACATCTACCATCTAAAGAGCAGCACATGGTATTCTATGGAATTATTTTTTCACACTAATGTACAGATTCCAGAAATATACAGTCCTGCTGACACCACCACATTCTTCTTACTTGTGTAAAGTGCTGAAAGAATGTCTCAAATATTCGACGTAGACACTTGAAAAGCATGAAAGGTATGCAGATAAGTTAGACCTTGAACATTTTTTCAGAGGATAAAAGCACTCTTAAATTACATATGAATGTCAGTGAGACAGAGCATAATTTGCTACACTGTGGTGTCAAGTCCCTCTATTGAACCAGCCCAAAGTTCACAAAAATGACTTTGTATGTATACTGTACTAAATCTAGGGCTCTCTCTTTCTGCAAATAAACAATAGCCATTCATTTGTTTTATTTATTTTTCCTTTTGACATGTCTCGGGCAACGTTGTGCCTACCCCCCAACCTCGGAAAGTATGGTAATGATGACGTTTGAGCTGCTGAGTGCCAGCACTGTTAGGGCATTTGTGAGCACATCCATCATGGAACCAGACACCAACTACATAATAATGTGCTTTGATATAGCACTTTAATCTAAATATTTACATACATTACTATTAATACCCAATCGGAATTGGTGCTCATTTATCTACCCCGGAAGAATGAAAGGCTGAGTTGGCCTTGTCGGGATTTGAACATGCAGATCAAACACACATCACAGCAACACGCATTTAACCCGCTGAGACATCTTACCAGCTATCTTCCCGGCACTGTTCTGGCCTAGATATTGGTTTCACTGCAAAAGCTCTGCTTTAAACCTAGTTGTATATTACAGAAATGTTCTCTGATACTTATTGATATTTAAGCACAGTTAAATGCGCACATCCATACTACCAAAGCCACTTTCCTTCCCTTCATCCCAAGTGTTTTTCACCCACTTAAGTGTTGCGTCGATTGTCCAAATCCACCTTTTCCTTTCTCCTCACCACCAACCCTCTTCTTTCCTATCCACAGATCAAGGTCTAGCAATACCCTTTTAAAAATAAAATATGTATAACTTAACTTTAACAATCATGGTTGTGGCAAAAGGATGCATACTGTCAGCGGTAGGGCACTCAATACATACATAGAACGTGTGCAGAACTCCCTCAATATGCACACCGACACCAGACGGCACGCAAGGCCGAGTTCAAAGAATAAAGGCGGCCTCGTTACCTTGGGATAATTAGGGATGCGCAAAGGACAGTCCCCTGCTGATATAACATGTTTCTCCCCATCAAGCCCCCCCACAACAGCCTGCACAAACCGTAGCATTCAAAGCAATGCTGCGTCACTGAAATAATGCGATTCCAATGAATCCGGAATTTCGTAAGCAAGACTGTTTAAATGTGAACAAAGGATTCCTTTGCCAACATTCTACAAAAGTGAGCTATGAGTTTGGATATTTTGGGAAACGATCCAGTATGAGTGCAGCGACCATCTCAGGTGCTAATATTTCCCATTGTATTCCCATCACATTGACGTGATTCTTAACACCCCGACCTCCATAGCCCACCCTCCACCCGCACGCGAGTGTCCAAGATGCCCTAGCAGGGGCTGTGGTAGGAACAGAGGTGGGGAAAAACCTATACATGTCACTGCGCATCAGCAAAGAGAGTGAGCAACAACCCCCTGCAGTGAGTGACTGCTCTCATTAATTAGCTCAGGAGAGGCTTACTAATCCATGTCACATTCATTTGTATTGATAGTCCACTGCTCATACCTCCCAGTAACCCTTTGTGTGTGTATTAAAGACAAGCACCACATATAACATATCAATGCACGGTACATTTAAATATGTGCCCCACACATCATGCTCATATCTAATATGCTTCTGACACATTTATCAACAATGAACGCGCAATGAATGCTTCTTACACTCTCATGCATAAAGTGTATCTTTTAATTATGAGAAATAGGTAATAACGGAACATTACTACTACTGTTGTCTTTACAGACAACACACGTAATATGCAAAAAGTCATTCATGAATAATAAGCAATCATTGTCATTGCCACTACGTCTACTGAAGACCAACACTAATAAACCTTCTCTGAGATATCATAGCCACCTTAAAAACAACTACATGTCTCACCAGGTTTCACTAAGCAACCTCATCAAATCTTGCTAGGCAATCTTCATAGAAGGACCTGTCCTTTCAATAACGCAAGACCTTTCTCAGCGTGACATCAAGGATGGGTAAAACCTCTCATACTCACTATCCATAGAAGGTAGGGGATTGAGGGCTGGAGAAGACAGGATGCCTGGAGTGGTATGCACAATCCAAGAAAAATGGCAAAAAATATCAAAAACCACCTATCGAAAAATCATGGTCTTTTCTTTATCACAAAGCAGGAAAATAGTCAAAATGCTTGAAAAAGAGTCCATCTCAATGGGGATCAACTATGGTGCCATCATAAGATCGGATGATATGTGTTGAGATGTTTTGCCTTGGGTGGAAATGTAAAAATATTCCCCATGCATCTCAGTTAAACAATCATAGTCCTTCTCAAAGGCCAATAGCCAGAGTCCTGGCAACAGATAATTGGTGGTCATCAAACATCATTGTTGATAGCAGTGGTTCACTTTTATTAGAGAGTGTTTGAACTGAATTTGACAAAGTTCAAAGGTCCAAAAGAAACTGAAACATTGGCGCAAACACAAATTATAGTCAATTGACTTAATGCAACCAATACCAAATGCTTAAATTATCTAGTCTTTGTGTAACTACTCCTATGAGATATATGAAGGAGGAGGGAAATGGAGTAAATTAACTAGGGATGACCACTTTTGGATGACTATTTATTTTCTGTCCTATACAGATTTTTTGCTAAAATGTTTAATTGTAACATAAAATGCAAAGAAATAAATAAAAGATAAATAGCAATAGTCCTTTGGGGGCTCAAATGCCTCAAAAAAGCAAAACATCCGATTTTGTGACTTCAAATGGTAGGCGTGAACTAATGAAGGACTTGAAGATAATGGCCCCAGTGCCTCTCCCTCTGGACGGTCCTTCCAGCCTTCCATCTCCCTCATGCCTTTGCCAACTCCATTACAGCTAATCTGCTGCCCTGCCTTACGAAGACTGAGAAGTACAAAGCTTGTTTCTGTTCAAATCAGGCCGATGTGGAATGCCGAAACCTTTCAACTAGTTATACTAGCTGCTGTCTTTATCGCAAAGCAGCTACAGGCTTCATAGGAGGTGCCGTAGTTCTTGTAGGTCTTTCAATTATGGCTATTTCAGTTTTATTTACTATAACCAAGGCACTTGGAACACTTCGCAGAAATGTGGGAATACAGTAAGTGACTCGGTTTACGTGATGTACTCACAAGTACCATAGAAAAGATAAGGTCTGTTGTGGAGCCTGGAAATCCAAACAAGTGAATGCTATTTTCTGCACGTAATTGTGAATCCTACTTATTCCCATAATATATCAAATGCATTACATTAGGTTCCCATGTTAAAGACTCCATGGCTGGGAATTACGCTCAGACAGTAGTGTTAATGAGGTGCCGAGGAACATATAATCAGTCAGGAAAAATACTCAATGATGGAGGACTTTGGTGCACGTCAAAACCCAGCTTTATTCAAACCATGAATCTAAGCAGGGACAACATACAAGCATTTCCTCTTCTACCTCTCATATTCCATATGATTACAAGCTAGTTCTATTACACAGTTACTTCAGAAATTACATCACATTACATGATCGATTTGAAAAACCTATGGGGGCTTGGTGTTGGTTAGGTAGTTGAGCTATTTATAGAATATTTAAAGGTTAGTCACTTAATTGGTGGATACGTATCCAATGGCTCCACTTGGGCCCATCCTACCTACATATACGGTTTCCAACATTACTATAGGGCTTATTAATTGGTTGGCACTATCCATCATGAGCGGTGTGGTAAGGGAACCTTTTATTGGTTGGCATCTACATTACCAACCTTGGACACTTTCACAGACATCAAGATACGAGTGAGACACAAGTGGGGGAAGAGACTTCCATGTTCTCCTATATTTACAATTAAAGACCAACCCTAATCATCCCAAGGCGATGAGTCCTCTGTTATTCTTTGAATTTGAATTTGGCCTTGTGTGCCGTCTAGTGTGTGTGTGCATATTGAGGTAGTTCTGCACGTGTTATAGCTATGTTTCACACAATGAATAGGCGGTGTTTTCCATATCTGGGTCATGTGTAAGTATACCATGTTTGAGAGTGGATTTCCTTCTATTTATTATGGTTTTAGCTAATTCTAATGTGCATGTTGTGTTTTTTGTGGTCACTCATGGCGCTGGTCCGTTACTTTCTATAAAGGCTTTTGGCTTGCTGATCTCATGCACCTGGATTTCAGAGGTTATTTGTGCTCTTATTAAATCTGATTAACTGGGGAGTTTACCATGCCTCACCCTGGGAACTGTTCATGGTACATTTTGAGGAGGTGAAATTTCGCAAACAAATGCCTCCCTCTTTCCCCAGGTTTCCTCCCTGAATGAGATACCTAAGTCTTTTTTCCAATCAGTCACATACGAGGGTTTCACCTCGTTGACACCTGTGTCTATTAGTTTGTAAAGGATGGAGACTCTGGCATTGATGGTACTAGCATCAAAAGTGAGCTCTACTGAAGTCAGACATCTTGATCCACACGCTTAAACGGCGGTCTGACATATATGAACACATTCAAATCTTTCCCCCTCACCCGTTTGGAAAGTCGAAAGAAAGTAGAATACTCCCATTATAGAGTTGGGAAACTGCCGAGTCCTCCTTCCTCCCATTAAGGAAATATGGCTTTGACCTTGCCTGGAGGAAAATCAGGATTGCTTAAAATGGGGACATATCACCCACTCCAAAACAAATACTGCATTTATGTATTGCCTTACACAAATAGAACAGCGATGCGCTGGTGGACGTTAGTAGCTGGGTAACCTAAGAGAGCTTATTTATGTCTAGGAAAGGGAGCAAGGAGAGTGGGATCTGAACCATGGCTGCTCAATCTGAACTTTTTTGGATACTCGATTCCCCCAACCGCCAACTAAATATATGGGAGATATGTGCCGCAAGATTTATCTGAACACATCAGGCGCCCAAGACCACCCTGTTTGGTGTTGCCCATGACTACTACTCTAGGAATCCTCTGCCTTTTATAACACTGAAAATGCTGGTTATATTTTGTTGTAGGGCTGTAGATCTGAAGTTTAAATTTTGATCCGAAGGGCCAAACAATAATATGGAAACCCTGGAATCAGATTAATCTTAACAGCCGTGATGCGGCACATCCAAGAAATGTCCTGTTTGTGCCACTGCTTATGTCTTCTCCAAAGCACTTGAACAGCATCTGTGAGTTGACCACATAAACCGCTTGTGTAATGAAAGGATACGTTACTCCCAAATACTCGACAGAGCCTTTCTCCAAGCGAAGAGGGCAAATAGTATAGTTTCAATATTTAAACCTTTAGATTTATGATAATTGATTGAGAAACTAATAACCAATTAAAATTCCCTCAGCTCCGCCACTGCTCCCGAGAGGGAGTCAGCGAACTCTGTAAAGGTGAGCAGCACATTCTCTGCGTACAGCGATATTTTATATGTCTCTCCCTTCACATCAATACCCCCGATATTTCTGCTAATACTTCTGGCCAAGGGCTTCATCAAAAAAGGAACTATAAACGGGGAATGTGTTTATCCCTGCTGATTACCCCTTGTAATTGGGTTTAGGGTGATATATTTCCCATTCACCTGTACTATATTTGAGGGAGCCTGCAAATTCACCAGAAATGTTGGGGCAAAGGACATATTTAAGAATATATTTAACAAAACAAGGTCAAATGACCCAATCAAATGCCTTTGTGGCCTCAAGGACGAACAGCCTCAGTTCTAATATCTGCCGCCTAGCGATCTAAATCATATTCATAGTTCTCCTGATGTTATCATGCACACTTCTGTCAATTATAAAACCTGTTTGATCTGGATCCACCAGGGAGGTCAGCACCTCTATTAGTCTCATTGCTAGAATTTTAGAATACATTTTGATGTTGACATTAATTAAAGTGATGGGTCTATAAGATGTGCAATCATTCCTGGGCTTCAAGATCAAAATGGCAAACCATCCTGCCATAGATAGTTTAACCCTACTAGTGTCTAAAAAATAATGAAAGGTTGTAGTTATATGCTTGATTAGTTTGGGCTTAAAGGTTTTAACGTGTCCACGTGAACGGACAGTGCAGTCATTGTTTACATTAAAGAGAGTATACAATCCTGAAAAACTCAGCAAGACAGGACGGATGTCCCTGTCACTAGAGGACAGCAGGCTAGCTCACAATGGGCCTCATTACGAGGTAGGTGGTAAGGGATTACCGGCACTGATAAGGACACCGGTTCCGGTAATCCCTTACCACCCTATTCCGAGATCCCTTAGCGGGTCCCTTCCTTAACACCAGGTTTTACCGCAAATTTCGGTACCGTTATTAGCTCCATCCCCATTCCCATTGAGCCCTATGGGGGCTCGAATGGGAATGGGGAATGGTTCACGGAATGTGGATTTACCGGGTCCTCCAAGGTTGGAATGACCCGGTAAGTCCATATTTCAGGAACCCGGACCCGGAATGCGGTAAGGGGGTAGCCATGGTGCTAATAGCTCCATATAATAGCACCATGGCTACCTCCTACCTCGTAATGAGGCCCAATGTCCTTTTTTGCCTAGTCACTGACTTTCCAGAGCTAGTGGGGAGACCGATCGATGTTGACGTCCTCACATTCATCAGAGATTCAGCTAATGTTGCACAGATGGGCATGCTCTTGCTTGGAATTGTGTTACAGATAGAGCTCTCGAACCATCAACAGAATTATCTGAGGAGATTCTAAAAGCCTTCCACCGAGGGACAGATCAAAGAAGCAGTGTCAAGGACTTCACTTATTGCATTTGTTGGTATTTTGTCCCTATTTCGTCATACTGACCAGCGTACAATATGTCCTCAGGACTGAAGCAAATCCGAGGAGTGGATTGGGAGCTTACTTACTTTGAACAACTACTGAGGTGTTAGGTGATTTGATTTTTCCCATAGTCTAGCAAAGGAACTGTATTCTGAGATAAGATACAACTCAGCATCCACAAGAGGGGGGACACTTGTGGAACACTTGACACTCAAACACAGAACCTGAAAAACGATATTGGTTAAGGGAATACAATAAAATTGACATTTGGTGAATGATCGAGATGGGGGTCCAGAGCAGCAATCTGGTCCTACCACAGGAGGAGAGACAACCACGTTTCTCTGTAAGTAAATGCTGCCGCCTGACATACAGAGGCATAATGTATTTATGTATCATATTCATCATTGTTTTACTGTCATTAACAATCAGAACTGCATTTTGTATTGGTGCGCAAAGCGTTCCAATTCCAGTGCACCCACCTAATGATGCACACATGAAACCCACAAAAACACCCAGACCTTACATAGTCATTCCAGTGCCTAGAAGATCTGATGGTGGAGTAAATGAACTTGAAATGGATGTAATTAGCAATGATACACACACACTTGTGGTAACAAATAAACAGAAAAGCCAGAGACAGGGTCGGCAAGGATTGAATGAAGAAAGGTTACTGACAACCACATGCATGCAAACACTGAATGCACACAAAACAGGCCTAGTGTCAATGACTGCAGAACCACAAGCCGAAATAGTAGAAAAGAAGAGATTGCTTGCCACAAGAAACTCCACAACAGACATTGTGGAAAGACAGGAAGAATTGGAAAAGAAACCAACAGAAGTGATAATGATAAACACTCCTGAGACAACACTGAGGGAGACAAAGACAAACTCAAGGGAGATCTCACAAGCACAATTAATAGTAGACGCGGTATGGCCGTCATTAGCCGGAGAAAGGAAAAGACTAGAGGAATTGAAGAATAAAACCCCAGAGACAGTAGTAACAAACATGTATGTTCCAACACAAGGGACAAGTACAAGTTCTGCAACACAACCTTACACCGAACCACCGTCAGGATGGTTGGAATGGGCATTTTTAACAAGCAGGAGAAGGATGTATGAAGAGACGGAAAGAGCTGCCAGACTTGTGTCCACTCAAATGGCACAGATGAGGAAGTCTTCACCATGGACCAGGATACCTGAGAATCCTCCAGCAAGAAAGAGCCATACAGATGCATTTAGGGATGTAGTTATAGCTAATTACAGGAGAACACTAAGAATCAAGAGAAGCATGCATGGAGACAACAATGAAAAAAACGACTACCTGGACAGCACAGCACATTTGGGACAAAACATTTGGTACCAGCACATGAAAGAAGTTGGAAGACGAAGTTCAGAAGGGGAATGCTTTGTTTGTCCACTCCTACCATACAGCATGGGGAAATCCAAGATTTTCGTAGCTGTAGAAATCAATGTCCATACAACACATTGTCTGTCACACGTAGCAATGTGCAAGACCAGAGGCCAGTTCATGGGTAGTGATGCCTCATTAATATGGGCAACTGAAACAGCCTATCCGGACGAAGATGATTATGTTCAAGACATTAAGACAGGAAACAGAGATCATACTAGGAACCATGTGATCAGGTACGAGAAGCCTGGAGTTAAAGGAGCAGGAATAAGATGGGAAGTGAACCAGAGACTATAGGGCCTAATTACACGGTAGGCGGTAAGGGTTTACCGGTACCGGTAAACCCTTACCGCCTTACTACGAGGTCCCTTTGCGGGTTGGAGAATTTAACGCCTGCTTTTTGCAGGCATTAAAAACCAACCCGCAAAGGGACCAGGGAGCTAATTACGGTACCGCAATTTGCGGTGCCGTAATTAGCACCTTCCCCATTCCCATTATGCCCTATGGGGCAAAAATGGGAATGGGGAAGGGCAATGGGGGAAGGGGGAATTACTGCCCCACCAACCTTGGAATAGGGCGGTAATTCCCCTTTCCACCAAGGCGGTGCCTGTATTTTGCCGGCATGGACCAAGGTGCTAATAGCACCTTGGTCCACCGCCGTCCGTGTAATGAGGCCCTATATGTCTAAGGAAAAACTCCAGAGGAAGCTCAAAAGTGGAAGAATAGAGCCCAAATGCAGATTTGGGGAACAGTGCTTTCACCAGATGGGTGGGAAAAAGGAGTGGTGATCACTGGACTCTACAAAGAAACGGTTGACATCATGCAGAATGGCTACAAGCCACTATGGCGGAAACTTGCAAAACTATTGACATGGGTCGAAGACAGAGGAGGACCCTTGCAGATAGTGCCACTAGAAAGCCCAGAATTCTGCTTCAGGAATAATGGCACAAGAAAGATGCGAGAGAATCAGAACTGTGGAAGAGTTTTTGATGCTCCAGGAATGGTGCATGGAACTGCAGTAATTATGGATCATTATTAGGCATGCGGATCCAAGGCATACATCAGACTGCCAAAAGACTGGGGAGGTGTATGCACCATAGTGAATGTCCACATTCCAGCCCTGGTGATCCCAAAAAGTGACCTGAATATTGACAGTTTCCCGAAAGCAGATGCTCACCTGAGGAAGAAGAGATCTGTGGAACTGATAACTCGGATGAAGAGAGAAAAATACTTCTCTGCTAAATCAGAAGAAGCCTTTCATGCAATCCCATATGAACACAAGCTGTTCAGCCTCACCTCATCAGTGTTCACAATGATTTTTATACCAAGAATCTAAATTGGAGTAAATACTAAATGGTTGCAGATAACCAGATGGGAGTTACTGCAGACAATCAACAGGACCATAAAGGGATTCAAGGACCATAAAGGGATTCAAGGGGATCAAGGAAGAGCTAAGAGCCATCCGACTGATTACTCTTCAGAACAGATATGTCCTTGACATGATCACAGCCATGGATGGAGGAGTTTGTGCAAAAATCAGAGAATCATGTTGCACATTTATACCATCTCATGATGAGGAGAATGGAACCTTAACAGAGGCCATAGGTATGCTGACAAACCTGCAGAACCAGATGATCTATGAAACTGAAGTTCATGATGACAGCTGGTTTGGATCGCTGTTTTCATGGGTTCCACAGTGGATGGCAGATGCATTCAAGTTAATGGGAGCCCTGTTAGTGATGACATTGCTAGTATTTTGTGTTATCAAGATAATAATCTCGCAATGCCAGAAGACTGCGAAAAAACCCATAGGGATAAAGATCATGATTGATGTCAAGCCAGGAGGGAAGCCCAAAAACCTGACTGATGAAGAAATAAGAGACTTTGTGAAGACCAGTATTCACGCACCCCAAGGAACAAAGTTTCGCTATCCCAGAAAGCACAGAAATTATGTGGGAAGATGGGTTTATTGCAGCCAAATGGACAATGTCAATTGATTACTTGGAATAAAGACGAACATGTAAGAACAGAAGGAAGCTTGAAAGCAGTAATAAAAATGTGGACTCCAAACAGACACTTCTTCAAATCATCATGTATAGATCCCGCAGATGAAGAAGGAATTAACCCAGGAAATGGAGTGAAGATAAATACAGAAGAATCGAGTAAGTTGAATCGAAAGACGGAGGTGAAAGTGATGCATCGCCCAGCGGGGGGAGTGTAAAGGAGGTCCCAAATAAAGCCTGTACTCCAGTCGCCCATTTTGAAGTACCAAAAACGTTCACACCAAAATATGTGACGTATGATGAGCAGATAAATCAGCAGAGAGCCGTAGTAGGGCTCTGCCCAGTACCTATCAGAAGAGCAACACCTATTGAAGTACTGATACCAAGAAAACCATGGACAGTGAGGTATCCAAACCTTACCAGCAAATGAGACAAAATGAAGATTGCCTAAGTACGGTCCCGGAAGAAACCAAAAGGGTATTAATGGAAGACGAATGGTGATGTCACGAGGACCCGGACTGACGTATAAGTAGAAGAAATGACAACCTGAGAATGACAGCCAGAACCGAAACGCCATGAATAAGGATATTGTGAACCTCAAAGGGGAGAACGATGTTGAAATACAAAGAAGCTTAAGCTGTAAACAGGATGAAGATGTTGAACCAGCTAACACTTGTACATATGCTTGGAACCGCAAGAAAGCTAAGGAAACAGTGCGGCTTGCAATGCTAAGTAGAAAATAGTGCGGGAAGCGCCATTATACATAAATCTACCTCAAAAGAAGCACAGTTTTATATGTGTAATTCCACTTTGCAAACAAAGCAAAATCAACCCAGGTTACTAAAGGCTGAATGAGCAGAGATTCATATTCTAACAAAACGAGAAGAGACAGCTGAATCAAAGCTCGGCAGATGCAACTTGTGCCAGGAGAACCAAGGTCATACCAATAGAAGGAAACAACAGTAGCTACATATAATTGAAACTTAAGAACAGACTATCCTGTCTCTGAAAAGTCAAGATAAGGAGGCGTAGGCAGGTGGCAAGCCGAATAAGAATCAAATGCACAAATTGAGAGAAACTAGACAAATTCACAGTGTGGGTAGCACGTGATCAGCCGAGGGAGGAGAAGCATGAGTTCACACCTGCGCTTGGCATCCGCCCAGGCAGAGATAGCAGAACTTTCCCAAACAGAAGATGCAGTTTCGGGGCCAACCACATTAACATAATTGACACATAGTTGTTGAAGTGATGATTGATTGTAACCTTAATTGGAGGAAGGCCGGGTAACTAGGGGCACCCTGCACCTGGCTGACCATTCTGCGTGCTGCTAAGCAAAGTGGAAATATATGCATGAGGTTGGTGCCAACCCAATCACAATGGACCAAATAATCTAGGGTCCTATAGTTAGTAGAACCAATGGGACGTCGTACTTTTAGTGACGTCTACAGCAGACATCTTGAAGGAAGGGGTTAGACGCCCACCTGACAGTATTTACCCAATCCCCTCACTCCGTTACCATATACAGATATATTACCTATATTTAAGTTACCTTTTCCTAACCAATAGAATTGCATGTTAACTTTTGAGTTTTACACGTCAATTATGACGAGTTTTCAGTATAAATGCTATGACTTTTATGAAGCTCATTGGAGTTGAAGCGAGAAGGACGATTGCATCACTGCTGATTTCTATGACTCCCTGTTTTTTGTACTTGTCATTAAATGGACTCCCTTTGCCAAACATTTGAGTTGTCCTTATTGATTGGTGTTGGAGTAATACATCTGAATCCCCATCCATCTCAAGGGTGCAGCTAACTCGTCTTAAAGTACTTTCGGAGCAAACCTCGACTCTATGGGCCGGCCAGAGGTCTCCGGAGTACAAAGTCCAGGAGGAATGGGGCCCAGGGGCAGAGCAAGTGCTGATGGGAGCCCAGGAGGGCAAGTGCCAGGGCAAACAGGGTAAGGGTCAGCTGGTGGGAGGACCAGAATTTGAATAGTCAGGGGAGGGTGCCCGAGGGCAAGTGCAGGTTAGGGAACCTAGGGAGGACTAAACGAGGAAGGCGGCCTGGCCCCTGTAAGACACATAAGGGGCCTGGCACCAGTCACAGCGGCTGGGGGATATTAGCAAGGAAGGGGGAATGGGAAGGAGGAGGAGAAAAGGAAAGTCTTGAGAAGTTTCCGGAACTTAAGGAGACCTGGCTCAAGTCTGATGTGGGCAGGAAGCTGTTCCAGAGGGAGGATCCTTCCTCTCTGCTTGGAAGAACGTCTGATCTGCAGAGAGTTGGATCTAGAGGACCGTAGGACTCTAGTAGGGCGGTATTTGGGGAGGGAAGGTTGGATGTAGTGGGACCCAGGCTCTAGAAAGCCTTGTGGATGATGCAGAGGGTCTTGAATTTGATCCTTGCAGCCACCAGGAGCCACTGGAGAAATTTTAGGGCTGGAGAGATGTGGTCCCTGGGTTTGGCACCAAGAAGACATCTCACATCCCTATTCTGGATTAGTTGAAGAGGGCAAAGGGACGAGAGAGGCAAATTGAGGAAGGGGCTGTTACAGTAGTCAAGCATAGAGAGAACCACAGAGACTTTTGGGACTGATGTAGTTAGTTGTGCTCGTTGTTGCTCTTTTGAGTTGGGTTAGTGCCTGGGGGTGGCAGCCATGGTGCCCTGGGGTGCGGACCAGGGTGGAAGGATGTAGGTGGACTGAAGAATTTTGATTGTTAGTGTAATGTTACTTTTGAGGAACGCTGGAGTGTGGCAGGCCCTAGGTTTCAAGGGGCAGCTTGAAACAGGTGGAGTGCTTGGTTTTTTGTTTTTGTTCCTCGAATTGTGTTTCCAGTTCAGTTGAGGGGAGGTGTAGCCCTTACTACATGTCGGTGGGTTCCTCTTTTGTGAGTCCAACTTTGCCAGAAAGTTATTGCTATAATGGCATGGAAGCATTACTGGAAATCACCGGAACCAGGTCATAATATTCAAACTATAAACCAAACACATATTTGACAGCAAGCCCAAACTACCCCCATGATAAGGCACAAATATATTGCCCACCGTCCAAACAAGCACTCTACCTCCTCAACTCTTCACACCAACATTCCCCATTGCAAGCAGATGAGGGTGTAACAAAGTGCTAGTGGTTCACATCCTTGCTAGCCAGCTCTCCTCCAACTGTCCCCCATGGAACATTCATTCAGATCACAACACTCATTCACAGAGACATCACACTGTAGCTTGCATTCCACACTGACATCACCACACTGAGGGATGTGGAGGGAGACATACATTATAACACCTCTCCCTCCCTACATTTCCGATAAGCAGGAAAACTTTAACCATTATTACATTCCTACACACACAGTACATTCCTAAGTGCGGAATGAAAAAGAAATGTGCTTGCTCCCACATGAAAGAATTGGACATATCGTCAGAATGGGGCACGCTACCCACCATGGCCACACGTCATGCGTGTCTGCTACGAGATATTCCATGTACGTTATATTTTAGCGTGTCCTTTCATGAAGCTGTGTGTATTTGGCTTTCCCCAGTGTCCGCTGCCGCCTGAAGGTGGCATCAGCAGGACTCCGGGCCACAGCAGAAAGCCTGTCATTCCATCCCTTGCCCGAGTCTTCCTCACCTCGTATCTCGCCAGGCTGCGCACAGGAGTGCAGTGCACTGATTCACTTGTATTATTATTTGTATTTTATTGAGTATTATGCAGTTTCACATATAGTCAACTTTTAATACTGTCCTTCACTTGTCTTACAATCACAGTATTCACACATGCATTATGTATAAAAAATGTATAATTCTTAAAATAGTTTCAATATAAATCCAGTTTCATCAAATATAAAATGCATCTCTCATTATTACCAAGCAGATGCACTTCCCGTACTGCACACGTGCTCCCCATGATTTCATATATTTTATTTATTTTATTTTTCACATTTATAAAGCGCACTACAGCCCAGAGCCATCGAGGTGCTATATACCCACTCCTTATGCCCACCAACGCTGTACAATCCAACATTAAGGCCCTGGTTTACAGAGCGTTTTCCAATGGGATTTTTCCATTATAAAACGCTTCTGTGAATCAGGCCCTAAGTGTGTCACTGTTTCAGTGCAATTTTCACCGCATAATCGACAATGGCTGTCCTCGCTGGCTATTCCAATTCGCGCTCCCAAAATGTCATAAGCTAGCACACAATTGAATTGAATTCTAATATGTGCCCATATGAAATGCTTCCCCAAAAAGTGGGCGGCATAATTAGGTGTACTCTGTCGCCTTTGATAAATGTGCAACATTTTGTGCTGCATTGGATTTTCCGGCAAGATCTTCCAGATGTTGTGCCCTCACATTTCATTCCTATATCTGTCATAATAAAGAGTTGGATTTTCACCTGTAGACCTGTGGATCCCTGATCTTGCTCGATCAGCCAGGCTACAGATGTAACTATTCTTCATATAGACACTTTAACTGACCAACACCCTTTGTGCCAGTACTCACATGCATTATTTTCCAGCACATTCGTAGGCTACATAACTCACTCTTACCAATAATACTGGTAATGCCATATTCCAAGTACATATATTCAATCGACAAACCTTTATTTAGTCGCAGTAGCATACGCAAGATACATCTCTCCAACCTTGATAACTTAGTCACTATCTTCAGTCCCCAAAATTCTATTCTGTAGGTTATAATGGGAAGAATTGTACTATGATGTAGTTTCAGAATGGTACCTAGGGACTAGCCTCCTGCCTTATAAGTCAAGGATTTAATAACACCAGCGACCCGCGTGGTCCTGAGCTGAACGCTTTGTAGCTGTAATTTGCCTTTTAGTTTCGAATCAATGATTATACCAAGTTATTAATAGGAATTGACTATCGCAATCATCTCTCCATTCAGTGTCCAGTTATACAATTCGTGTCCTTTCCCGAGACAATTCTTGGGTGAAAACACCATGATTTTGGTTTTACTGATGTTTATCTTTAAAGAGTTAGTCTGAGCAAATTGCTGTAACTTGTCCAGTGATGCCTGCAAGCCCTTTGGCATTAGGTCCAGCAGTGCCAAGTGTTGGGCATATGCTAGCCACTGTATGCCTGCTTTGCCCATCTTAGGTGGAATCGAGATCGTATTCACAATTACATCATCCGAATCTGCCAACTAGAGTGATTTATGTTAAAGTCCCTAATTATAATAAATCACAGGTACCAGCTAAGAATCCATACCCCTTGCGGGGTCACATTACACCACCTTCTGGCAAACGTTACGTACCGTAAGAACACTACGGTGGTGATGGGTGCAGTATGGTGTGAAGCCCGGTGAATTCGCCAGGGGGCGACCAACTTGGTGGGGATGATGGGGCCGGGCCGACAAGAAATGAGGGGTGCGAGCTGGGGGTCTCTGTGCTCACCTGGCGCCCAACAAAGACATCGGGCATGATAGGCAGCGTGAGAGGAATTTTGCGGGCTGCGGTGGGCAGCCCTTCCAGGCTGCTGCTGTAAAAGGACTTTAAAAGAAGACCGAGAGGGACAAGAGTTACCAGCTGTCCGCCTTCCTTCATGATCGTGCCGATCGCCCGCTCTCCCCGACGCTACGCCTTGAGAGGATTTTCCCACCCACCATTCCTGTTCTTAGGCCCGGTGGGATTTCAAAGGGGGTAAAGGGGCGGTAGTGAGGACGGACTGTCGGGACAATAGTTGTGCTCCTGCAGGGGGACCCAGTACCCAGCGGTTGCACCGATGAGGTGGCCGGACGGGCACACATCGGATGGCTTTGGGCGTGTAGGGCCCTTGGGGAGCGTGATTGGGGGATGCCAGGTACAGGTGCTAGGTCCCGGTCCGTCACCCAGTAGCGCTCTTGAAGACTGAAGAGGTTGTTGGGAGGTGCAGGGTTGAGAGGGGGATTTTGGTGTACTTTGAATTTCTGGTTTTTAATGTTTCTTGGCTTGTCGTTGCATTTGGTTTTGTTGTGTGCTGTTAGTAAATGCAGCATAAACTCCACCAAGTGTGATGTATTTCCTGGCAGCTTTGGGCCTTGCGCCACCCGTACATTTTGGAAAACATAACATATACCAAAGAAGACAATCACACATTAAAAGTGGTTGCCCAGGCTAAAAGGGTGTATGCAAGCTAAAGTGTCTGGCAGGGAGACAACTGTGTTTTTGACACATTTGGCTACATTTGTTAACATAAAATGCACTTCTGATTCTGCATTATAAGGCTGATTATTTACTCTTATGCCTAGTGACCCCCCTGCAGAAGCCACTGGAACCTCTGCGGCAATGCATTCATGCAATGCCAGGCCCCCCATCGGCCACCACCCCTGCCATAACCGAAGCAGACCTGTCTTCTAGTCAGTGCCGGCACCCTAAGCACACTTTCTGCTACTGGCCACATGCCCGCCGCAATCAGAGGAGGAATGCGGTGATAGGAACCTTACAAGTGGATACAAAAAAGGTCTGGCCGAGCACTGCAACGGATGCCAGACAAACTGCCAGTTTTCGCGGGCAAATCTTGAAATGCAGTGGATGAGCAGTCGGTGGGTACACTGAAAAGCAGCTGCCGGGTTGGAGAACCCTGAAAAGGCCAAGAGCAACGCGCTTGTTCTTCTTCTTGCTGATAGATTTTTATCCATCAGCTGTGATTTTTGGATACCAAGGCTTGAGCCTCATTACTCCATCTTCTCGGGTTGAGTATGTAGTCGTGGGTTTGTATTCTTCTTGGTCAAGAGCAAGAGGCCAAGTGTTGTTCTTATATCCATGCTGCCACTGTCCTGCAGTGCCAAAGAGCCCAGCGAAACCCACCCCTTGAGTCCCCAGCCCTGTCTCCAACTGGCCATTTCTAGTTGCCATGGAGATGTGGGCGTCAAGTCAAGGTATAGGAGAGCAAGAGAGTTTCAGGTGGCGAACTTCCGACCCTCCCAGTCGCAACCCACTAGACTAGAGTGGCTGCTCACTGCCCTCCACGCACACGCAGGTGGCTGTGTAGGGAATGGCCTTTAGGAACTATTTTGATGCTGACTTTCAAAAGACTGAGGCCAGAATGTAAACACAGATCCCGTACTTTGGTGGGGCTGAGTCCATATTTTTGATGAAAGACTCTCCTTTTGTCAAGATTTATTTTGTAGTGGAAAAAATCTCCAGCTTTTGTAACAAATATTTATTGGTTATAGCACTCTTTTCAGATTTCAAAAGCTGGATGATATTGATTCCAAATTCCAACTAGTGCATATGAATGACATCAGAGGCTCTAATACAGGTGCCGGCTCGGGGCAGGGGGGCTGGCGGCTGCCCATCAAGCCACTGGCTCATGAAAGCATGAACCCAGCACAGCCTGCCCGCCAAGAAAGTCTTGCTAAGCCGGGGGCTGGCGACATCTGCCAGTTTTCTTGTTCTGTGCCCCAGGACAGTCTCTGGCTCTTGTAAGACTTTTTTCTAAACTGTTTATTTTTTTTCCATGTCTACTGATTTGGCATAGACAAAAATAGGCTTGTTATTTTTGTAGAACTATGTATTTTATTCACATAATGCATAATAAACTGCATATCAGTTTCGAACAATAACTTAGAGCAGGTGACCTTGTCACACAGTTTTTTGTGGTCTGTCTTCCAATATTGAAAGTACAGCTGCATAAAACCAAGTTCAGGTAGACATGACTTTACATTCTGGCATTTGATTGGCTCCATTCAGGATGGGGAAAACAAATCTACAATACTATTTTTCCAAACATAAAGAGCAAATGTATCTATATCTATAGATTCAGTAAAAAAACTTCATTAAAGGGACGTTATGGTTAAGTTGCGCTACCAAAAACCTATCAAATTCAGTAAAAAAACTTTGTTAAAGGGACGTTATGGTTAAGTTGCGCTACTAAAAACCTATCATATTCAGTAAAAAAACTTTGTTAAAGGGACGTTATGGTTCCAAGTAAAACCGAAAAACCCCTGAAATTCGCCAGTTATGGTAAGCTAAGCAACCATAACTCGCGCCACCACCGTGCACTGCTAAGACTAACACCCAGGACATCAAAGATGAAATCACAAATGTCATAGATGACATCAATGATGACATCACATGTCTGGCTCCCCCTTTTTTCCTTTACTGACATATCTAGGCAACATGGTTTTCTTCAGTAACAGTCAGGAATTAAAAGTGGAAAAGGTAGTATATTTGTAGACTTATCCTTCAAGTATGTTCTTACAATAATTCTCTTAGGGTCCAGTCATATCATATGAAACATATACATAGGGGAAGACACAAGCATGAAAGACAGCAATCCTTTCTGTGCATTAAAATTATCATTAGAGTTATCAGCACTTTCTGATAGCTCTGTTGTTTTTTTATTACTGTACTTTCCCTGTATCTGCACCTATTTTTATATTTTGTATTCACACTACTTTCCTTAGGGTCCAGTCACATCATGCAATATATATACATAGGATAAGTAGCAGCTTTGAAACAGAGCAATCATTTCTCTGCATAAAGGTAATCAGTTAGGTTATGAACACTTTTTGCTACTACTGCTGTTTTATTTCTTACTTCAATTTCCTTGTATATACTCATATTTGTATGTGGTGTTGTCTCTTTGTGTTTTGTCTATAATAATACAATTATGTAGTAAGTGGGTTTTATTATCTACTTATCACATGTTTCACAGTATGCAAAAGTCTAATAAGAAAACAGTTATCATTTCACTATTCAACATGGCAAGCTTATGAATATTTAACCTCCATCATGTATGCTGCACAAAATGCCTATGTTTCTACATGAGCACCTTAGTATACTGGAAAGACTAATTAGCCCTTGATATTTATTCCAATGATCCTTGACACTTTTTTTTATTAACTTTACAATACGAAACCCTTGTACAGACTTTTCATGAAAGGTAAATGCACATGTGATGTCATCAGTGATGTCATCAATGACATTTGTGATGTCATCTTTGATGTCCTGGGTGTTAGTCTTAGCAGTGCACGGTGGTGGCGCGAGTTATGGTTGCTTAGCTTACCATAACTGGCGAATTTCAGTGGTTTTTCGGTTTTACTTGGAACCATAACGTCCCTTTAACAAAGTTTTTTTACTGAATCTGATAGGTTTTTAGTAGCGCAACTTAACCATAACGTCCCTTTAACAAAGTTTTTTTACTGAATTTCATAGGTTTTTCGTAGCGCAACTGAACCATAATGTCCCTTTAACAAAGTTTTTTTACTGCATTTCATAGTTTTTTAGTAGCACAACTTAACAATAATAACTTTGACTTTATGTACATGTAATATGGAACATACTGAACCCTTTCTACTGAATTTGACTGTCCGCGGACATGTTCGGACAACAGTACCACCACCTAAAAACTCTGGGGGGTATGTGTAATTGTTATATCATAAAATAGGAACATTTAAGAAATTCACAAAGCATCACACATACAAAGTATATGTAGTAATACTTAAGAAATGTAACCCATATATGTAACACACTAACCATTCATTTAAATACAATATGTTCTAAAATGGAAAATACCAAAAGCGGATAAAGTGGCTTCCAACATAATTACCTCACAGACACTCCACAACTAAGAGCAAGACCAGACGTACAGACTACTCATCACATATCTTACCTGAAATAGTAAGTGCACTTCATTTTACTCATATATTTATAAACTTTCTGTATTAGATAAAAAAATATATTACTTTTTTGTTTTCTCAGAGAAATGTGTAGTCCTCTGGAGTGGCTAGAGGAGCATTTCCCACGAGAGGAAATGTCAGAAGATAGTGCATCTAATGGTACACACTTTACTATATAAACCAATTAATAAATATTATTTTGTATACATTTAACATATACATTTTTTTGTACAAATCATACAAAAATTGAAACTACTACAGTAAAAGAAGTGGTGGATAACACTCTGGAACACATAAACGAAAAAATGGACCAATTTATGGCAAATTTTACCAATTTAAAAATTTTTGTGGAAGATCACTTAAAACTAACAACAAGATACCATTGTCCCACCTGTACTTGTCCCCCCTCACCATATCCCACTCATTTAACCCTAAACCCTCTCCATGGACCAAAACGTTTTGATGACATTTCCATCCCTTCTTCACCTGATCCCAATTATGTTGAAATACCTAATTCTCCTGTTTTTGTTGCCGTTTCTGCCCCACCTTCTCAGTCATAAATTGTTAATATATGTCAAATAAAGTTCCTTTTTTATATTGTGTTGTGATTAGTTTCAGTTCTTTTTGTTAAAACCAATTTAGGTGTCCACGGACAGTGCGGTTGTTCGGAAATGTTCGTAAATAGACGAAAATGTAAGTGTCCTGAGGACACTATATCTGTCCGTAATGTTCTCATGCAAATTGAAACTGTTCTAAGAACACTCGTAGTGTCCTGAAATGTTCGTAAATAAACGAAAATGGAGGTGTACTTAAGAACACTATGCCTGTTCGTAGTGTTCGCTAGCAAGTTGAAACTGTTCTAAGAACACTCGTGGTGTCCTGAATTGTTTGTAAATAAACGAAAATGGAGGTGTGCTGGAGACGCTATGTCTATCCTTATTGTTCGCAAGTAAGTTAAACTGTGCTAAGAACAAACGGCTGTCCGTAACTGTTCGTTTTACGTGTGACACACTTTTAATTAGTTCAGGACCCGAACACTGTCCGTAGAACATCAACTCGCATGCGCAAAACAATGTCCGTACATTGAGTGTCCTGTGGACGGCCGCTTCCTTAGCGAACATGCTCACGAAGCAATCATGTGACCGCACCCACGCTGATCGCATGTTCTGAATGCGGACACTGTTCGTATTCAGAACACGCGATCAGCGTGTTCCACATAGTTTTTGTGACTTTTTCAACCTTTTTTGGTGTTCGATCTGTCTTGCGGACGGCGCGCAATTCCACGAACCACGTACAAGCACCCCTATAAAAGACCACGCCCTAGAGCTCATTCTCATTGTGTTTCTGGCTATTCCACAGAGCACACTGCATTTTGCTGCATATTTTGCAGATTTTGAGATTTCCATCTCCAAGCCGATGACATCCATGGCTCCACTATTGCCACCTGGTGCTACATCTGCCTCAGCACCACCCCCAGCCCCTCCACCACCACCATCTCCCCAAGAGCCTGAAGAGGGGAACAGGAGTGAGGATACAGAGGAGGAAGAAGAGGATGACGAGAATGAGGTAGAGGAAATCCCTACTACCCGCCCTCGGTGTGATTCTTGGGTGTGGCGGTTGTTTACTGTTCATGGGAATGGTCCGAAGGCTCGTGCGAACCGGGTCACCTGCAATGAGTGCAAAATGGTACTCAGTCGCGGGAGGCATGGTTCGTACAGCTTTGGGACCACTACCATTAAGCGACACCTCAACTCATTCCACACTGGGGCCATTCGCCAGGTTGTACCTTGCGAAGAGCGTAGTGGGTTGATTGCCTCTACTTCATCCTCCGTTTCTGATTCTGTCACCACAAGGAACACCTCTGTGGAACAGCGTCTTCCTCAAGCTGCCTCACAGGCCATACAGAATTCTGATGACCCTTACCTTTCGAGGGTCACAGTTGTATGTATGTACTGTGACACAGTACTCTGCAGGGGGGAGCAACTTCGGAGTGCTTTTGAGACTATCGTCTCACAGCACGAGAAGACCTGCTCACTACCCAAATGAAACCCACTCTACATCTTCCTCTCTCAGCTCGCCCTTTCTTATCCCTGTGGTTGGTGTCCCCCCCTTTACCCACCTTTCCCCTTCTCTCCTAGTGTGTCGTGTATAAAAAACCAAAAAAAATACAAAATAACAAAAAAAAAAAAATAAGGCTCTTTTCAGAGCCGCCTTTCACAGTTAAAAAATAGAAGTGAAGATAAATATATCAGGGCCCTTTGTATTTCTTGAAAGTCCGCAGACAGTTCGCGAACATAAAAAAAATTGGGGTGCTACCCTATTGTAACCATTGCATTTTTCTCTGGGAGGAAGTGGTGGCTCTGAAAAGAGCCTTTGGGAGGTGTTTGTATGTCGAAAATTATAAATACTTAACACCTACTTCAAAATGGATGCTGTTTTTCTAAAAAAGGTCGCAATGCATTTTGTACATTTCTCAGAAAAATCTGATTGCCAGCATAAGTAAGATGGACTCCATCTCTGCGAAAAATGTATGTACTACGAAACATAATATTTTCATTGTGAAAAGAGGACATGCCAAAATCTCTTAGGAAGGCACAAACAGCCTTATTAACATTACGCCTTGCTTTCTCCATTTGTGGACCACATGAGAAAGAACGAAGCCACATTTGTCTCTGCGCAATCCGTGAAAAAATTACTTTGGAGTTTGGAAACATGTCCATGATCTTCTGAAGTGCTTCTTTCATTGCAAATTGCAAAGAAATTCCAGACACATGTCCTAAACTGTTCCCTCCACAATGAATTACAATTATGTCTGGATGTTCCTCTATCTTCAAAAATGCACAGAGAGGTAGCAAGTCCAACCACTTCATTCCACGCACTCCATGCCAGTGCACTTCCACATGTGCGAATCCAAGATCTATAGATACTCCACAGCTTTCTGCATGCACCTTCAACCAATGTATCCACAAGTCTCCCGAAATCCACACAATCTGTTTTTTGAAACACTTAGCCATAGCTATCTGTTCTTCTCTCAGCAAAAAGAATACCTGAGAAAACCTCTCCTAGCTCAACACACTCACTACACTTTACTGACCAATCCCTTGCTACATTCAATCTCATTTGCATGCCTCCCCACCCCAAATTCCCCGGATGTAATACGCGGTGTCCTAGAACTACCGCCATGTCCGCGAACATATCGTAACATGGACAGCCCTTCTACCATTTCCACTTCACTCTCTGTGCCATTCCCTCATTGGATGTAGCTAAGAAATCACATGACCATCCACCAATCAAATCCAAGACCTCTACATGTAACTACATCATCATAGATCAGCACTGCAGATGTACAGTGAATCTCTCGGAGTACAAGTCTCATACCATTGGCAAGCACGATCTACGAGAAATACCATACAAGTCTCCAAGATTTCTACTTTCAGCTTCGTCCATATCCATATGCATGAACACAAACTTCAGGTATGCATATTTTCTATACAGTACATGAACACATTTTCTAACCGACTTTTACCTTGTATAATCTGTAAAATGAATCTACGATCATTTTTTCATTGTCCTAAAATGAACTGTGACTTACAAACCTTTATACCGTTTAATTTCTTCATACACACACACACACGCAAATAATGTTAAACTAAGAGTTTTGAAATAAAATATATAGACTACATATAATCAAACAAAATTAAAGGCACACTCTATGATCAAATCTCAAACAATAATATTTGTACAAACACATAATTGGTTTTAATTTTTTTCATTTATATAATTACTTACATTTATATAGGACAAGCAGGCTATGACATTGATTCACTATTACATGGAAAAGCAGGCCATGACATTGACTCACTATTACGTGGAAAAGCTTAGTTACAGGAATAGTGGTATACAGTGGTACATTATTAATTTCACAAGCCATAGTAAAAATATTTTCTTTCCTACAGTTAGTCATAAGATAGTTTTAATGGTTTTGAGGAAGGCGCTGAGCATTTCAATGTAAAAAATCTATGTCTAAATTAAAAACAGTGCTATATACAAACCAAATTACTAATGTCTTTCTTTTACAATTGCAGTGAAGACCATTCTCCTGAAAAGAAGCAGCCACATTTGAAGTACAAAGAACAACTAAGAAGCAAACTGCTCATTTTAGAAAAAAAGTAAGTAGAATGTTACCATAATATTTGAATTATTACTCAAACACACTGTAAGGTTAATTCATGCTATTTCTGTGCCTAAAAATAGAGATTCTGCACCATTCTGACCAAAAATCCCCCGTCTTAAACAGTGATTTACTGGCAGAATGGACCACAAATTCCTATTTTTCGACATACAAATTACCCAACTCAGCCGCTAGAATGTAGATGTTGTATAACAAACAACTGTTTTAATTGTATAGCTTTAGATATACTATTTATACTTCTCCACATCACTGGCTTACTTTTTTCTGTCATCTGAACCCCAGTTTAGTAACACATTAATTCAAGAATACCCATCCCTATTAGTTGTACTACCTAATGCACAATCACACACCATTACATACATCTTTATCATCTTACTCAAACACTCATGCACACAACACACATGCATTGCAGAACACCCCAACCCATACCTTCTGTATTTTCTTCAACAGACCCTAAAGAATGCCTACCAAAAAGCAACTCTGTAGAAAGGAACGCAGAAGTAGAGCAAATGAAAAGAAAAGTCTCCAACATAAACATCCATCTATAGCAGAATTTGTAAAACAAAGTTGAAACACAACAGCTAATACAGTCATGTAGTGAAACAGGAGAAGTTCCTAGTACAAAAACTTTGCCTCCGCTATCAAAAAGTAAAACAACCCGAAAAACAATTAACAGAAAATCAACTATCACTACAAATAAAACTTCTTCTATAAATCTTCATATAGTACAAAGTAAGCATACCATGAAAAGTATTTTAGCCAACATGTTCCGTCACAAAGTCCTTCAAATTCTTTTAAAAACAGGAGAGAAACCAGGTTCAACACTTCAAACCTATCGTAGGAAAGTAATCTTAGAAGCGTTGATAGACAGTGCAATTCTTCTCAAAAGAAAGTTATTTATTTTAGTGTTAAACAGAATGAATCCACTAACAAAACTAATAACTAAATTACAAAAAAGACTTCTCAATAAATGAAATGTCAACAGAAAATAACTTCTTAAATATCTGTGGAGGTTAATGGAGTCACACTACAAGCACAGAACCATACTTTAATGAAGAAGCGTACAAACAAAAGCAAACAAATACAATTGCCATACATAGCAGTGGTCGAGGTTATGAAAAAGTTAATAATACCATAATGGAACAAGAAGTACTCCTTACAAAAATATGCCCTGAAAACGTAGATTTACCCCTCGATTCAACTGAATCAGAACATCTAGTGTACAAATGGCCATGCACGTCAACGTGTAACATTCCAAAAAAAAGGTTCAAGTCTTTACGCCAATTCCTCAATCAATATGTGAAAATCAAAGACAAAATCAAAATTAAACTACTGCAAAACATGGATGCTTGTCCACTACGCAAGTACACAGGACTACAAGGACATTGATTGGACTGCATTACAGGACCTACTTGCAAAACAACCTTCCATGATATCAAAAGGATATCAACACATCATGCAAGTATAAGAAATCTAGCTTATAAACTGTACTATGCTAAAAGTCCTGCTTTAGCACTAGCCAATTTAAATAACATTCTTCTACATGGTACAGCAAAAGACCTACTAGAAGAAATCGACTATATCCAGACAAAATATTTTGCAAGTGAAACCCACTTACAAGATGAATTAGCTGTAAACCAACTTCGTAACAATTCTGGACATGGCAACCTTTCACTACACACATACAAAAAAGAAATACTAAAATTTGAAAGTACCAAACCAGGTGTGTGTATGTTGCCGCAGAACTTTTTATAAAAGTAACACAAAAACTGTAGACCTATCATACAAAATAGAAGACAATGAAGATTCTAAATGGTTTGAATTAGCTCTCTACCTTATAGTAGAAAACAAAGACGAAATAACTGACCCCATAATACTTTGCAGTTACTGCACTACAAAACTTGACAACAACCAAACTCCTTCACGTGCTATCACAAATAACTTGGAATTATATCCACTACCAAAACCCCTTCAACAACTTAATTTATATGAGAGCATCATAATTCAAACAGTGCACCCATTTCAAGCAATAATACGCCTTCAACCAAAAACTGCAAAATTACCTCCCTCTGAATTAGTGAAAGGTATTCGTGGAAAAGTAGTGTATTTACCATTAGATCTAAAAGAAAATGTGCACACTCTAGGAGTGCAACGTCCAATGCAACAATCTTTAATTATCTTGATAAATGGAGTACCTACAAAAGACAATAAAAATTGGCAACAACTGGTAGATTTACATAAAGTTAGAGAAGCCTTGCAATATCTTAAAGAGAATAATGAATATTACAAAGAAATTAATATTGAAGAAAACTTGAAAGATACAACTGAAATAATTCAAGAGACACAAGAATCTGGTCAATTTGAGCTCCTAGATCCTGCTACAATATCAAACACTTTAGACCATTATACAATTCATCCATTGCACTCTAATGACACCATAGAAGATGCACTGGAAACGTACCAAATGCGTCAAACAAAAGGATCACCAATCAGCATATGGGAAAAAAGTATAGAAGCACGTGCTTTTCCTCTACTCTTTCCTACTGGCAAAGGAGGAAGGTACGATGATAGACCTATTCAAATATCAGCATCAGAATATCGCTCATTACGAATGTATTCTGAAGATCCCAGATTTTGACAAAATGTGAAATACATATTCCACCTACTCTTTGAAAGTGAACTAGCAACTTTATGTTACGGAGTTGCACACATATTAAAATCAGGATCACACTTTCAAAATAGGACATCTACACAATTATTACAAAAAGTTCAACAAAAAGATGAGGTTTTACAAGCAAATCTTACAAATCTATTAGCAAATATGCATGGTACTAAAGAGTACTGGTTTCGACGTCATGGAGATATACGTTGTATGATCAGAAACCTTGGCCCACCCACTTGGTTTGTTACATTAAGTTGTGCAGAATATGCATGGGAAGATTTGCATGCTTTCCTACGCATATCAAACGAAAACAAAACAAACACAGATATACTAACACCTGGAGAACTTTGTTCACAGGATCCTGTTAATGTTTCAAGATATTTTCACCATCGCTTCATTGCTATGCTACATTTTATTTGTAATAAAACTGTTCCTCCCCTTGAAGAAGTGCAACACTTCTTTTGGAGAAAAGAATACCAAGCCAGAGGAGCACCACATGTCCACATGCTTTTATGGATCAAAGATGCTCCTAAATTTGGTCAAGTCAGTGATGCCACTATTTTACAGTTTATTGAAAAATATGTCACTTGTGAAATTCCATCAGAATCCACAAATAGTGATCTTCATGCAAAAATCTTACAATTCCAAAGACACAAATGTGGCAAATACTGTCGTCGCAAATACAAAAACAAAGGGAAATACTACACCAAATACCGATTTGGTTTCGCTATACCAGTTACTAATACAGGTCAAGTGAACAACCTCATGTCTTCAGTTACACATAGTGTTAAAGGTAAATCACCTAAAAATACAAATTGCATAAAAAGAAAAGAAGAAGAAAAATATATCAATGATTACAATGCAATCATTGCCCACTTATGGAATGCAAACATAGATGTGCAGTACATTGCAGACAATTCTACTGCAGTTGCACGATATGTCACAGCATACTTAACCAATTCAGAATAGACAGAGCTCCAAGACCTCTGGAATGACCTGTCATCAGATAAAACAGTGTCTCAGACATTATACAGCTTGGGCATAAAAATGCTGTCCCATAGAGAATGTGGATCCTATGAAGCAGCTGATCGATTAACTGGTACTGCTTTGTATGGTAAATCTGAAAATATAGTATGGCTAAATCTTGGTCCAGCTAAATCTAGAAAAAGAGTTCTAAAATCATATGAAGATATAGAAACAATAGCCAAACATGATCCCAACAGCCAAGACATTTTAAAAAACTATTTATTGGACACATACTGCCCAAACAGGAGTACCACTTTGGAAACCATGTGTCTATACCACATACCCCAAAACTACACATACAAAAATAATATAAAACCTGATGAACGAAACCGTAAATACAAAGTGACAAACTGTGAAGGCAGCTTAGTAAAACTCACCAAACCAAATTTAATGAATCATATCAAATTGTCATTAAAGACTCCTCAACATAAAGAAGTATATTACATGTCGCTGCTACAACTCTTTAAACCATGGAGAAAAGAAGAATAAATACTAGATAACTTTGACTCATATGAAGATGCTTTCAAAGCAAATGAAAGCAGTATAACTGATGTAAACTTTGCACAGTACAAAACAATGTTGCACAATGAACAGCAACACGAAGAAGAACTCCAGGCCCAACTAGATAAGGACACTCCTGACAGTAGTCAACCTTCTGTCACAGGAAGCCAAGAACCACTGGGAGACCCACTAATAACAAATGAGGCCGAATTAGCTTTGATAGAAGTAGAAAACACCATGTGTCAGTATGAAGATAAAGAAGACTTAACTATACTACAATCAAAGCTAAACAATGAGCAACGTAGCATTTTTCAAGAAGTAACAAAAGAAATTGCACATGGTGTACAACATGAAAACAAAGAATGCACCTGTCAAAATTACAAACCTATACTATTGTATGTCAGTGGTGAAGCTGGTTCTGGCAAAACATTCCTAATCAGAATCATCAGTAAGTTCCTTCAACAATTGACAAACAACAAACTGTCAGCTGTTGTCACTGCCCCCACAGGTTTAGCTGCCTACAACATAGGTGGTGTCACTTTACACCGATTACTACTCCTGCCAGTAGAACACCAAAACAAATTAGATTATTACAAACTTTCTGCAGAAGCTGCAATGGAACTACGCAGAGTATTGAAACAAATGAAAATGCTACTACTAGATGAAGTGAGCATGGTGTCCAACCTAATGTTGGCTTTGATTCACCTCAGATTACAAGAAGTACTCAAAACAAACTATGAAGAGCTCTTTGCAGGAAAACACATTAATGTTTTCGGAGATCTTCTTCAATTGACGCCAGTAAAAGGTGAGCCTATTTTTAAAACATTAGGACACAAACTCTGCCGTAAAACTGTTGGCAGCATTGGAAATGTCAACCTTTGGCAACATTTCCAATACAGAGAATTAACAGAAAACATGCGCCAATCTACAGATCTCACTTATGCCAACATCTTAAAAAGTATCAGAGTTGGTATACTTTCTGAAGAAGCAGAAGCAATATTGAAAACCCGGCACATTCATGCACTTTATGGTGATAATGCATGTGCTACAGATGTTATGGAACAATTAGCCCACAAAAATGTCAATTGTATGGCCTTAATGCCAACTCTTGCAAGCTGTTTCAAATTCAATGAAATAATGTTAAGTAAAGAAATGCAAACAATAATGGAAATTAGCGCGACAGACAAACTAGATGTACATGGAATGACACTACCCATGTGTGACCAAGCCACAACAAGACTAAATAGTTTAGAAAAATCAATCTTAAACACTGCAGGCTTGGAAAAGATATTAAAATTATCCTTAAATTGCAGAGTAATGCTGAAACATAACCTTGACGTGGAACAAGGACTAGTTAATGGAGCACTGGGTACAGTTGTTGGCTTTCAAACATACCCTCGTGACAACAAAATTCAGTTTGTCAATATTCTCTTTGACAAACTTTCAGAAGTAAAAAGAATAGGACGCTCAACAGCTCGATTCCTTCTCTTCAAAGACATGTATGTACGCAGAGAACAATTTTCTCTAACTCTTGCATACGCAGTCACCATTCATAAATCACAAGGCCTTACCCTAGACAAAGCAATGATAGACATTGGTAACACAGTCTTTAAAGAAGGCATGAGCTATGTAGCACTATCACGCTTACGTACACTTGACGGTCTATTTCTAATCAACTTTGATGCTAGTAAAATAAACGCTGATATTCCTTGCATTTTAGAATACAATAGTCTTCGTTCACTATACACTCCCCATCTAAACACATATTCTGTTCCAAAAAAAGTAAAACATTATAAAAGAAAAATAAATCAAACAGAAAAGCAACAGGATGTCACTGCAAATCCTCCAAAGAGAGTAAAAGAAAGTAATACTTTATCAAGTGCCACAAGCAAAAAAGAATCAATTAGGGAAAGTAAACCAGGTACTTCTTCAAAGAAGGAAGACAAACTCCAAAAAAAGCAGTCAGATACATTTCTACCTGGTCCATTTAAACTCTCAAATATAGTTGGTGTAAGTTGCTACGCAAATGTAGCAATGAATATTCTATTTCAATTACCACCAATTGTTGAGAACATTTACTTACACAGTACAGACCCATTATGTTTGCAAATGTTGGTACTTCACAGAAATGCAGCAAACAATCCTGACAACACGTATAGTGTTTATGGAATAAGACAACAATTGGACTACTGTGTTGGAATGGTGAAATTCACTATAAACTCACAGGAAGATCCACAAGAATTTCTAATGTACTTACTATTAGTACTGGAAAACAAAAACATACCTATAAATGAAATGTTCCAGATTTCATACATGTGGAAACATACATGCACTCTCTGCAACAATGTAACACAAGAACAAATCCCCAATGAACGCTTTGTGTATATATCAATACCTAATTGTGAATCCGTTCCATTTCAGCACCTTGTACAAAATGCAAACCATGGTAGATTATGTTTGACATGCAATTCAGATCATCGCTCCACGTTAGTAATACAAACACATAGTAAATATGTAATACTAATGCTTCTACGTTACAATGCAGATGGTACCAAAAACAACTGCAAGCTGACTGGATTCACACATGGTCAAATATCACTTGCTAGGAAAACCTTCACAACAATAGGTATAATCTACCACGCAGGAGCCACAACCAATTCAGGGCACTAAAATATATAAAAAAGAAATGTGGATGGTTTGAATGTAATGATATTACCATCACTCTAAAGCAGAGATTACCAGAAAATCTTACAAACGCTTATTTAATGTTCTTAAAACCAAATTGTGATAACTAAACTGTGCTTAAACCTTAAGTACACTTGTAGTAAAAAGAATATAAACTGTCACAATATTCCACTGCCCAAAGATGCTACAACAACTAATCAGATAAATGAATACCACTCAAATAGAGAAATAAATAGACAGTTAGAATACGCCAATTGGTATCTAACTGTCCCAAAATTTAGAAATATCCAAACAGATAAATCAATACCACAAAATGATATAAAAAAATGAACAGTTAGAATACGCCTACTGGTATCTAACTGCTCCAAAATTTTACAATATCCAAACAAATACCTAATATCTTACTGCTCCCAAAAACTAGAACAATCCAATGTATAAAGCATTAGCCAGAAACAACAAGAAAACACTGAAAACAAACAAACAAATAAACTGTAGCATAACAGAAAAAGGTTTTTTTTAATCCACCATGGATTTCTTTTCTCCCACAGACCCAATGATTTTAGCAACAAACACAGAAACTGAGCAAATTGCACAGTACTCTGGTTTGTCATCTACTAAATATGAGGGTCAAAAAAAGAAGAAAATGTTGATTGTACAATGTAATAAAATAAAATTTATAAAATACTAATACTAACAAGCTATTTTCTTTTATCACAGAAATGAACAAGAAAAACATGGACTCCCGTTACTAAACCAAATAGTAAGTATAACATGATAAATAGAACCATCGCAGCATATCACACCCATACTGGCTTATAACATTGTTCCTTATAAATTTGTTTTTGACCCAAGGTTATAAGCCACTATGAGTGTGATATGCTGCGGTGCTTGTGGCCATGGCATAGACTCTTGGGTGCATGGCATATGAGTGTGATATGCTGCGGTGGTTGTGGCCAGGGCATAGAGTCTTCGGTGCATGGGCAAATGGCCATGCACCCAACATTCTATATCCTGGCCACAACCACCGCAGCATATCACACCCATAGATTTAAGCATTGCAACCATTTCAATGTCCGCGGACACAAGGAAGTTCCTAGAACACATTCAACTTGCCAGAGGACGATTGGGACAGCGTCCTCCAGACACCCCCATTTTCTTTATGTACGAACATTTCAGGACACCGCGAGTGTTCTTAGAACACTTTCAGCTTGCCAACGAACAATACAGACAACGTCTTCAGGACACTCCCTGCGAACATTCCAGGACCCCACGAGTGTTCTTAGAACACTTTCAACTTGACACCAAATCCATTCTGTTTATTTACGAACATTTCAGAACAGCCGTGTTGTCCGCAGACAAATCGAACATAACAAAAGCATCTAGCACATAAGAAAAATACAATATTGCACCTATCTCATACTCCCCCACCCTCCCCAAACACTTTTACACACCAACACACTCCACTAAATACAATTTTTAAACCAAGTTTCACCTCGCTGTCCGCGGTCGTCCGCGAATGCAAGATGTCGGGCGCCACCAAAAATCTGACACGCTCCACGCGCCACGCCGTCCAATCAGTGAACACTTCGGATGTCCGCGGACATCGCGCAAGCCGCTCGGCCAATCAGGGCACTGTCCTCGGAGCGAACCGGGAAGTCCATCCGCGGAGCGAATGGAGATATCACAAATTTTTTTGCCTTACATTTTGGTCATTTTTAAAAAAACTACTGGACGGATTTACACCAAATTTGCAAAAGCACGCTTTCGGGACCAAGCCCCCGCTCCTGCCGCAAATTTGGTGTAAATCCGTGCAGCGGTTTGGGCTGTAGGCATGCGCAACGTTTTTCCCATTATGTCTATGGGAACAAACAAAAGTTTTGGGACCCCCCTATAACTTTGCCCCCCCGGGACCAAACCTCTCCAAACTGTGCAAAACAATTCAGAGTGGGCCATATACTTTTTTTTGCAAAGTTTGGTGAGGATTCGTCCCGAGGGAGCGAAGTTATAAGCCACCCAGAAAATGCTCTTCCTATGGAAACACCAACTTAACCATAACTACATGGACGCTACTGCGTCCATGTAATAAGCTGTTGCAGCAATATAGTTAAGGTGAGCGTCAAGAGCCACAGGAAATCTGAGAATTCGATTGCTAATACCTTATGAGTTGCATGACCGATTTGGCTGATATTTTGCAACAAAAAAAAAAAAAAACCCTGTCCCTTCAGACTGGCTATTATGGGAAAGATTTGTTAAAAAAATTAAAACGCTATTAAGAAAACAAACCCTATTTTCAGCCTACTCTCATTCATTTTCCCATAGAGAAAAAGTCCACATTTTATCAAGACGAAGCGCAAAAACCCCTGGAGGGAATTGGACCAAATAAGAAACAACTTGGGCATGAAGCATAGACTTAATTTCTGGGACAGGTTTGGAGTTATTTCGTTCAGTAGATTTTAACGTATTTGACAGGTAAGGCAGTGCCCCTTCTCCCAAAATCATAGCTATAGCTGCAATGATGCTTTGCAGCTGAGAGGCTTTTCAGAAATGAAAACCCGCAATTATTTTTGCTTGATACGAACGATTACTGGAGTGATATCGGGGGAATGAAAAATTAAAAGTGGAATTTGGAGAAGGAAAAAGGTTGAAATCGCATCAGGCTAAAGGAGGGGGGGGGACAGCATTTGAAGTTGGGGAGTTGGGAGAGATCTGGGGAGCCAGTTGCAGTTTGCACATTTTCACATTATAGGAGGAATACCGGGGGAATCTCGTGGGATTACCGCTGTAATAATGCAAGATGCGCTTGGAAACGAAAATGCATCACATGAAGCAAAGAGAGGAAGAGATTAATAGGATGGGGCTAGGTGGGTAACAATCAACTGAGGAGGGTGGGTGGACCTATGGAAAAGGAAGGAGGAACTTGGGGAATGTCTGTGCGGACTTTTTAATTTTGGAGCATTATCGCTGTAATTAGCGTGAGATTACCGTGTGATTATTGCAGTAATTATCAGAGGTTATCAGGGGAATGGAAACTGAGAGGAAAAAATAAATGGAGGGACATCTGTTCTGATAACATCTAATAGGCAGGGGGAATTGGGTCTTTGTGCCAATGGCCCTGGTCAGTGGTCCCCAAAGAAACCTATTGGTGCAACGTGTGCAGCGGCCACGGCGAAGGCCATAACGAGTAGGCTTGAAAGAAACCTAGTGTATTAAATTATACAGTTGGCACGAGCAAAGGCCGTGGTCACTGGCCAGGGTGGCAGGCCATGGCTAGTGGGCCCCAAGGAAACCGATAGGTGGAACATATACAGTGGCCACGGCTGAAGGCCATGTCTAGTGGGCCCTAAAGAAAACTATTGGTGCAACATATATAGTGGCCAAAGGCCATGGCTAGTGGCCCTCGAATAAACCATGGCATAACAAAACCCTAGAAATTCAGCAGATGTGGGAAGCGATGATCATCTTAACTTTTCTCCCCTGTTGCAAAGCCCATGGAGCACACACATACAGATGGGATTCACAATAACCAAGTAAACTAGAGGCCGGCAAGATAGCTCAGTGGGTTGAGAGCTTTCTGCTTGGATCTGTGTGCTATCTTCAGGTCGCAGATTCAAATCCTGGCACGTCCAACTCAGTCTTTCATCCTTTCGAGGTCAGTAAATGAGTACTCCTTTTAAACACGCTACTATCATCGCTATTCTCAAAAGACCTTCTGCCAACCCCCATCTTGCCTCCAACTATCGCCCCATCTCTCTACTACCCTTCCTTTCTAAACTTCTTGAGCGTATTGTCTATTCTCAACTCTCTTCCTTCATCTCTAACCACTCACTCCTTCCCTCCACCCAATCCGGCTTCTGCCCACTGCACTCCACTGAAACTGCCCTCACCTCTGTTCTCAACTCTCTCATCTCTGCACGCTATGCAAAGCACTCCTCCATCCTTATTCTCCTTGACCTTTCCGCTGCTTTTGATACTGTCGACCATCCTCTTCTCCTCTCCTCCCTCTCATCATTTGGCTTCAAGGACAACGTTCTCAACTGGCTCTCCTCTTATCTTTCTAACCGCAACTTTTCTGTCTCCTGGGGTGGCTCCTCCTCCTCTTCTTTTCCTCTCAACTACGGTGTTCCCCAAGGCTTTGTCCTTGGCCCTTTTCTTTTCTCACTCTACACCTCATTCCTAGCTCCTATTATCTCCTCTTTTGGCATCTTGCACCATTTCTATGCTGATGACACCCAGCTCTTCCACTCCTTCTCCTCCTTCTCTCCTGACATTCATGATAAACTCTCTTCTTGCCTTTCTGCTATTAAATCCTGGATGTCCTCACACTTCCTTACTCTGAATACTGATAAAACTGAACTCATTTTCTTCCCTGCTATCACTGTTCCTCCTCGCTCCAACCCTTCATTCTCTTTCCCCCCTCCCAGCTCTCCTTCTCTCTCCTTTCCCGTAACCTTGGTCTCCATATTGACCCTCACCTCTCTCTATCTCACCACATTTCTCTCACTGCTAAATCCTGTCGCTTTCACCTCTATAACATTCGTAAAATTCAACCCCTCCTTACCTTTCATGCCACTAAACTTTTAATTACTTCCCTTCACTTCTCCAGACTCTTCTACTGTTCCTCCCTTCTCTTCGGACTCCCCTCCTCTCATCTCTCCCCTCTTAAATCAATCTACCACTCTGCCATCCGCTCCCTATGCCTTCTCTCACCTCTTGACTCCATCTCCTCCTCCCTCACCTCGCTAGGTTGGCTCTCTTTTCATTCCCAGCTCAAATTCAAGTTCCTCTATCTTGTTTTCAAATCCCTCTATGATCTTGCTCCCCCCCTACTTCTCCTCCCTTCTGTCCTTCTACACCCCTTCTCGTCCTCTCTGCTCTGCTAATCTGTTCCTACTATCTCCTCCTCCTCCACCCTGCGCCCCTCCCACTTCCACTCCTTCGAACTCCTTGCTCCTTTCCACTGGAACCGCCTCCCCCTTCACATCCGCTCTTCTCCCTCCTACCATTCTTTTCGCTCTTCTCTAAAATCATACCTCTTCCACTCACCTCCCTAACACCCCGCCTTCCCTACTTCTTCCCTTCCCCTTTACCCTTACCTCTTACTCCTCCTCTTCCTTAGCCTCTCCATCCCTCCTATCCCCTTCCTCCCTTCACCCCGCTTGATTTCTGTCTCCCCTTCTCTGCTCTTCTTCCCTCACATTCCTGCATTCCCTCTTTCCCCCATTATTACCTCCTCTAACACCTACTACTCCCTTGCACACCTCCCCCCTCCCACACCCTCCTCAGCGCTGTCTGTTTATTTGTTCTCATGTAAAGCACTTTGGAGTAAAGGGCTATATAAATTTAATAAAATACAAATACAAATGCAACTCCGGTTGGGCGATATTGTATGTCTGTGTGTTCTATGTAAAGCACCTTGGTGTAAGCACTATATAAATAACACATCATTAGATCCTAAGGGTCATAAATAGGGGGCACTGAGTTAAGGTGATCATATTAAATCAAATCTGATCACCTTAACTACTTAACTAAAGTGTTTTCAATAAATGTGTGTATATATATATATATATATATATATATATTATAGTATAGACCAGCGGTCGCTGCCTTATAGTTAAGGTGAGTCGGACTCCCATAGGAAATTCAAAAGAATGAATTGCTAATAACTTTTGACGCGTATAACGGATTTGGCGTAATTCCAAAGACAATTCAGGATGCGCCCCTACCCATATCCTCCACCCCCTCCCCCCAAGACTGAAAAGTTTGGGAAAAATGTGTTAGAAAATTTCAAAACCGTATTAAGAAAACAACAAAAATCTGGACGGATTTGGACCAGTTCCAAAACAACTTGGGCACGAACTGCTGACTCAAGGCCTTTTTGTGGTTTGGGGTTATTCCGTGCAGTAGTTATTTTAATATTTTATGGAGAAGGGGGTGCCCCCTTATCCCCCAAAAAGTAGTCATATCTCCCATGGTGCATTGCAGGATCGTGGTTTTCAGAAATAAAAAAGCTGCCATCTTTTTATTTTTCTCGATGCAAGAGATAGCTGCAGGTATAACCGAGGTTATCGGAAAAAGGAAACACAGAAAAATTGCTTTTGCAGGTCAAGAAACATGCAAATGCCATCTGGCTAGAGGTGAGGGGGGCAAGAGGACACCAAGTGAAATGGGGGCATCAGAGGGAGTCTAGGGACAGAGTTTGCAACACAAAGCTTTTCTGTAATCTCGGCTATAGCCACGAATAGCCGGCGGAGGAGTGTGGGGTGCTGGCACAGATGAGGGGGCAACTTTAGTTGCAAGGACATTAAGGTGAGCAATAAATTGTCAAATAAACCTTTGAAATTCAAGGTAAAAACTTTAGCTACAGGGACATTAAGGTGAGAACTTAACATAAAAGAAAACCTGAAATTCAGCTAAAGCCAGCTCACTTTCCACCCCCTGTTGCATAGCCTTTGACCACAATTATGACATCACAGATGTCATCCCTGATGACATCACTAATTGCATCATCTATGACAACACTGGTTGCTAGGGTGGGTCCAGGGGGCTATAAACCCGGGTCTTTTGGTTGTAGCCCCGGATAGAAGCTCAGGGGTTACAACCAAAAAGGCTACCTAGCCCCCAGTCCTGATAGCTCCAAAATGAGCATAGCCCCAGATCTTTGCCAGACCTAGCAACACCCCTGTATATGACACCACTGATTACATCTGTGATGGCATCAGACATAACATCATGTATGACTTAGCTAATAAAAGCTTTGATTAACTAAATAACAATTTAGGTCGTGGCCTTAGCTGCAGCCTTTGCCTTGGCTATGGATAGTGCCTTGTTAGTGTTGTACAATAAAAAAAAAGTGGCCATGGATGAAGGCTGTGTCACTGGCCATGGCTAAAAGCCATAGATAGCGGCCCTGTAAAGTGTTGAAAAAATTAATTGTGCATGGATGAAGGCCGTGGCCACTGGCTATGGGTAAAGGCCACGGCTAATGCTCAGTTAGTGTTGTAAAATATACAGTGGGCACGGCTGAAGGCTGTGGCAACTGATGCTAGGGGTCCTTTCGTGTTTGAAAATATACAGTAAGCGCGGCCGAAGGCCGTGGACACTGACCATGGCAGAAGGCCATGACTACTGTCCCTTAATGTGTTAAAATATGCAGGGGGGTATGTCTGAAGGCCATGGCTAGTCGCTGATTAGTGTTATGAAATATACTGTGGGCATGGCCAAAGGCCCTGGATGAAGTCCATAGGTAGTGGCCCCTTACTGTGTTAAAATACACAGGGCCTCATTACGACCCAGGCGGTAAGTTACCGCCTGGGCCGTGACTTTACCACCATGGCGTAAACTATGTTTACGCCATGGTGGTTGGCGGACTTACCGCCCCATTCCGACCTTGGCGGGGCGGTAAGTCCCCAATCCCCATTTACCCTTCCCCATTCCCATTTTTGCCCCATAGGGCATAATGCGAGTGGGGAAGGCGTTAATTACGCCACCGTAAATTACGGTGGCGTAATGAACTCCATGGTCCCTTAGCGCCATGGATTTTAACACCTGCTAAAAGCAGGTGTTAAAAGCGCCATGGCGCTAAGGGACCTCGTACTCAGGCGGTAAGGGTCGGCGCTGTTAACGCTGCCGTAAACCCCTTACCGCCTGGGTCGTAATGAGGCCCACAGTGGGCATGGCCAAGGCCATGGCTACTGTCCGGTTAGTGTTGTAAAATATATAGTGGGCATAGGGCTAGTGGTTTTTTAATGTTTTAAAATATACAATGCACATGGCCGAAGGCCAGAGCCACTGGTCATGGCCACATGCCATGGCTAGTGGCCCCTTAATGAATTAAAATAAACAGGAGGCATGGCTGCATGCCTAGGCCACTGGCCATAGCCAAAGACCATGGCTAATGGCTCCTTAATGTGTTAAAATATACAGTGGGCCCAGCTACAGGCTGTGGCCACTGGTCATGGCCAATTAGTATTGTAATGTGATTTGTGATGTCACCAGTGATTTAATAGATGGTGTAATTAGTGATGTCACCAATGATGCCATCAGAGATGTCATCTGTGATTTCATCATTGTGGTCAAAGGCTGTGCAGCAGAGGCATGAAGATAAGGTTCTTTAGCTGAATTTCAGAGGGGGTTGCGTTAAGTTCTCACCTAACATCCCTTCAAGTACAGATTTTACCTTGAATATATATATTTGTGTCAGGCTGGTTAATAATATGATTTGTGTACTTTGAAAGTCATCTCTCTGAAACAATGTCTGGCTTTAAAGAGCTAAAATATTACTCTAGCATTTATTTGTATCAATAGGAGATGAGACGCTATGTGGTGGAGTGTATAAAGTGCACACAGGGCTCAAATCCCTTCTTCACCTCATGTGCATTTATTTGGGTCTTTTGTATAGTTCAATTTGAATGGAAGACCATTTGAGAGCGCATGGAAAAGGGAGAGGGGTGGGGAATGAAAGGTGGCGGGCACCACCCAGGCGTTGGACAATGAAGGAGGGAATAGGTGAGTGGAGCTACATTCACAGTTAGCCGGTGGCTGCCAGCAATCCTGAAGATCTGATGACTGGAGATAATTAAGTGCATGACCTGGGGATGGGGGTGGGGGTAGCTTATTATTCACAGTGAGTCTACTGGCTGTGGGTTGGAGCTCTGACAATCATAGGTAAATGTGTGCATACAGTAGGTTCCCTCTGCCCTCCATATTCTATTGTATTTTGCTAAGGAATCCATGGAGGGAAGGTTTGAAATGCTTCAGGCAGTGCAAAGGTTGGTTGTTACACGGTAGACAAAGAGATCTTCTAAGGTAGTGGTATTGGAGAGTGAGGTGCTCTGGGATTCAGGTGCAGAGCTCTGAAATGCCTAGGCTGGCACTAGGGAGTTGCCCATATTCAGGAGCACTGGTGTGATGATTCCTGCAGAGTCATCACGAAACCCCAACCTAGGATTTCCTCTCATGTGACCAGGGGAAGGCAGCCGCTACCTGATCCTTACCCTGGGGGTGGTAACATGAGGGAGGATCACATGGGAGGAGATGGTTGTCAGGGGGAAGCTGTGACTATTTGGGAGAAATGCAGTATTCATGTTCTTATGTGGATGAGAGTTCTATAATTCCCAAATACCTAATGGCATGCTGTCACTGCATAAGTCCCAGAAAAACAAAACAGTGTATTGCTACACAGGGGCCCTATCAGTTGTGTGGTTCTCTCATCAACGTGGGAACCACTGTTCAGGTTAAAGTTCAGCAATGTTATTTTCGTCTACACAAAACACAGAACAACTGTTTTTCTTTTTTTAAATCAAAGATTTTCTTGGTTTTGCGACATAAACGAGAACAAAACAACATTACATTCATCTCTCCATCTTTCAGGGTAGGGAACAAGGAGACCTTCATACACTCAACGTTTGCAGGAGGAGGTAATGAAAGAGAGAGAGAGAGAGAGAGAAACAAAACAAAGAACTAAATAACGTCATAGCTTAATATCAGGGACTACCGTCCAACGAACCGTCATATTTTGGCAAAACAAGGACAACTCGTGGCACAGTCTGTACATATTTGGCTTGCTCACTCGGCATCACGTAGCCCTTAATCCCCTCAGCGCCTGCAGTGCCGCGTCTGACGATCAACTGGCGTCCTCCCATCGATTTTGTTCGCTTTCTGTGGACAGCCCCTCGCTGTGTACACCCGGTGTTCCATCCCAGTGCAGATGTCCACATCTGTGACCCATTGGTCATAGCTCGGAGTTCGTTCAGAGCCCCACAGTTGCGCTATGTTCCGCCTGAGTACGGCAGTTGCAGTGGAGCAGTGCAGTTTTTCGTAGCGGGACAGATCAGATTCAGCGTAGATCCCTAGCAGCAGGTGTTTTGGGCATCTTTGTATTGTCTTGCCTGTTACGCTGGACAGTTTGTCACAACATTTCCACCAGAGTTGTTGAATTTTACTGCATTCCCACAGGATATGGAAGAAGGTACCTTCCTCACGCTTGCAACGTAGGCATTGTGCGTCCGATGTCTTACCCCAGCGGAAAAGGGCCACTCGTGGGTAGTAGACACGGTGCAGGATCTTCAGTTGAACCAGTCTGAGCCTTGAAGAGATGGAAACCTCACGCGGGTACATCAGGGCCTCAACCCAGTCTTCTGGCTGAAGCATTCCCACATCCCGCTCCCACTTGGTTTTCAGACTGGTTAGTTCTGGTGTCGCAAAGGATGTTATCACATTGTACATGGTGAAGGTGACCTTCCGCGCAACTCAATCTAATACTATATTGTGCTCTAGCGGAGAGCTTTCCGGCATGTCTCGTGTGCTCCGTCTATGGGTGCTCCAGGCGTGTTGCAGTTGCGTGTAGTGTTACCTTTCTGTGGGTGGCAAGGAGAATTCCAGCTGTAATGTTTCAAACTGTACCAGCTTGTCTTCCCGTAACACAATCCCAATGGTAGTGATTCCTTGCTGGACCCATTCGGGCAATCTAGGTAACTTTTGCAATTTTGGGAGGCAATAGTTGTTCCATAGGGGTTGGGCCAATGTCAGTTTCCCATCCCACCCTAGGTATCGGTGTGCTTCTTTCCATATTCTCACGATGTGCGTTGTCATATCCGGTTTTGGTGTGCGACTCAGGCTTCCGTAGAGATGCTCTAGTGGTGTTGTTGTATCGTGAGAGTTGATGGCTTTGATGTGTGGAAGGTTCCTGTCCCCATGCAGCATGTCATTCACCACCGCCATCTGGCCAGCCCAGTAGTATGTCTGCAGCCTGGGCAACCCGATCCCCCCTTCCCAGATAGACCTCTGAAGAGTGGAAAGAGCAATTCGCGTGTGTGCCTCCCCACACGGTTTCTGGAGGATACAATCTAGTTTGTGAAATTCTTGTTGTAGAATGCATAGCGGGGCATTCTGCAGGATGTACAAGAATTTGGGGAGAGCAATCATTTTAAACAATGCAGCTCTACCCATCAGGGTCAGTGGTAGAGAGATCCAGTGCCGGGTATCTTCTGCGAATCTTGTTACAAGGGGGGAGAGATTCAAGGATGTATATTCTGCGATGTGCTGCGTGATACATATCCCAAGGTATTTGAACTGCACCGTTTCGATCTGATAGGGGCCGTTCGCCAGACTCGCCTCCGGCACACCTCCTATGGGAAATAGGATGGATTTGGCCCAGTTCACTCGTAGGCCAAGAAATGCTGTGTATCGCTCCAGCATGTGCGTGACTCTACGGCAGGAGTTGCCTGGGTCTTTCAGATAGATGAGCAGGTCATCAGCATAAAGCGATACTCTGTCCATCCCAGTTTTCGGACCAGCGGAAGCCCTCCAGGGTTGGTGTGTTTCGCAGGAGAATTGCCAGGGGTCCAATTGCGATCGCAAAGATCAGGACCGATAGTGGGCAGCCCTGCCTCGTGCCTCTCCCCAGCCCGAAGGGGTCTGATTGCCAGCCGTTAACCCTAGTCCTGGCCACTGGGCATTTATATAGCAGACGCACCCAGCTCATGAAGCTCTTGCCGAAGCCCATCGACCGGGTAGCCATTAGGGCCTAGGGACTTGCCGGTTTGAAGACCAGCTTTGGCACTTAGAATCTCATCCTCCATGATGTCCCTCTCCAGTAGCTCCTGTTGCGCTGCATTTAAAGTGGAAATGTCGAATTCCTCCATAATCGTGGTGTCTATATGAGTCATGGGTTCCCTGTATTGCTCAGTGTAGTATTCTGCAAAGCCTTGCGTTATGTCTTGGTCTGTTACGCGGATGTTTGGCCCTCCTGTTTCTAGCCGCTAGACATGGCTACGTCCTTGCTCATTCATTTCCAGCCATGCCAACATTTTGCCGGCTTTGTCTCCTGTTTCGTAAATTCTTGCACGCATTGCAGTATGTGCATGCCTTGCATTGTCCATTGCTGTACTTTGAAGTTTCTTTCGTGCTAGGAGCAACATGCGATTTGTGTCCGCTGTGTCCTCGCTTATGTGTCTTTCCTCCGCCTGCTTCACCTACTGTTCCGCTTCGAGTATCATGCGCAGGTGCTTTCTCTTTTTTGCAGTCGTCCAGGATATTAACTCACCCCTTAGTACTGACTTGTAGGCCTCCCACAATATCTCGGGGTTTGAAGCAGACTGTGTATTTAACTCAAAGTATGTGTTGGTGCTCTCCTGGAGCTTATCCACTAGATCGGTGTCGCCCAGATAGTAGTTATTTAGCCGATTTAGCCACCAACTCGGCGGGGGGGGGCGGCCTGGACGTTGTGATATATATTTTTTTTATTCACTTGTGTGTAATCAAAGAAAAAAATATTTTTACAAGAGAACAGACGTAAAATATAGAAAAGCTTTTTTCCTTTTCATAATTGCAAGAACGCGCCTTGTAGGGAGCGATTAAAGAGTCAAGCCGCGACAAAAGAGCAGCACGTAAGAGTTGTTGACAGATTGCCATGGTGTTCGGCGTCTAGTGGGGAGACTCTGAACAGAGCAGCACAAACAGGGGAGGGGTCTATTGGTATGCAGTGTAGTTAAGTTGAAGATTCAGCGGTGGAGGGTAAATGGCCGTTGACGTTGATTTTGATGAAGGCTGCTTCCATTAATTTAGACGTGGCTACCACCCAACTGGCTTTTTCTCCCGAGATGAGGCGGCACCACCATGGGGCCGGAAAAGCTCTGCGTTCTAGATTTAACGATGGACAGTTTAACAGAAGGTGACGAACTGTCTCAATAGAGTCTGTGATTTTGCAGAGTCTGCAGGTTGTCATAGTGGATTGATTTCTTAACCCCAGGATTTCTCTGGTGTGGAGCAGATTAAGTTGTGTTCTTAAGAATATGCTACGTAGTTTTTTATCCGGAAATTTGGTGCAGTATGCCAACAGGGTTTTCAGCTTGTTGTACGTGGGAGGCAAGTGCTTCAGATACTTTATCGCAGCTGATTGCACGATGGTGGTTATCCAATCTTGGATTTTCAGTTTTTTAGTGACTCTTTGCGGATTGGTAATTAGGTCGTCTGTTGAACATAGTAGGTCTTGCAATTTGTTTTTTTGATGGTGCATCCAGGTCTGCAGGACCTTACAGGTCATTGAAGCCATCTCCTGACCAATGATGTTAAAGATTGGAAGGCCATCTTGGATGAGTGTCTTCCTGAAGAGGGCCAATGAGGCCGCGCTGACGGTGGCATTCAGCGACAGAAGTCCTAGCTCTCTTCTGATGGCCACCATAGGGATGGAGTTTGGAAGGCCGAGGAGATATTTCCAAATATATACCTCCAGTTTCTGCCAGAACCCAAGAGGCATGGTGATCGTAGAGTCCATGCCGTAAGTTAGAGCAGGGACCATTTTGCCCTTGTAGAAATTGATGGCAGGAATCAGCGAAAATTTTCCAAACTTTCGATCGATCGTTCTCAGTTGGGCAGTCAGGTGTTTGGCTTTGGCCCAAAGGTGTTGTTGCATTTTAGACTCTCGAGGCGTCCCGTCGATGATAACTCCAAGATATTTAAAGTGTGGAACAACTTCAATTCTAACTTTGTTCACTGACCAAGAGCTGGTGTTTTCAGTGGCGGACGATTTTTGGAAAAAATCATGATTTTAGTTCTGGACTTGTTTATGCTTAAGTTGTTGAAGTCCATGTACTCACCCAAATTGATTTTTAATTCCAATGGGGAGTGATCGGAGATACCCCTGGGGAGCAGGTTTATTTCTTGTGCCCTGTGCAAATCGAGTGCTGGGATGAAAAAGTGATCCAGCCTAGATAGGGAGGCATGTACCCCTGAGTGGAAGGACTATTCCCTGGTGTCTGGGTGGAGTTCCCTCCATACATCACATAGGCCAAGTGCATTGGCGAATGTAGCGAGTTTGGTGGGTATTTTGGGGTTCCTGTTACGCAGGTGCGATCGGTCCAGGGTTGCATTCATGACTTCATTGAAGTCGCCACTCAGTACCATGAGGTCCGAGGTATCATTTGCGATCAGCGGGGCAATGTCTGTGAGTAGTGGGTCTAATAGGATTGGTGGTGCGTAGATGGCTAGCAATGCAATAGAGTGTTCCCATAACATGCCCGTCACATATAGATATCTACCACCAGTGTCCTGGGTCACCGTACTGAGGTGGAAAGGCAGATTTTTATGTATCAGGATCATGACTCCCCTTGAGCCCATTGTGAAACCTGAGTGGAGTGCTAACTTATAGTTTGTGCGTTTAAACAGGGTGCATACTGTGCCTACAAGGTGGGTCTCAGACAGAAGCACTATATCCGGTGCCTGCCTATTTAGAAATTGCCTTACCAGGCGCTGCTTAACTGCATTGCCGAGGCCATTGACGTTCTACGACGTCATGAGCCTGAGTGTTCTGGAAGCGTTAGTGATATTACTATGTGATCCCATGTTTGCTTGTGGTGGTGGAGGCGCGCGTTGCTTTTGGCGACGCTGCGCGTCGGCCGAGCTTGAGCCCTTGAGCAGCGACCTTCTTGCCTGGCCCCGCTATGCCATAAGTCCGACTGGTCCCGTAATTAACTAAACTTAGCAAACCCACTACCAACCACCCTATACTCCTCCCAACTAGAAGCATCGGTCGCCCGAACCTAAGAGCCTAAGGTATCAACTGGACACCTTACATGCAGTAAACTCAATTCAGATATAGGTGCTACTCCCAAGCGTTGTGTGATCAGGGGTTGGCACCTCTCGAACTGTTCTGTAGCACGTCTATGGGGGGGGCCCTTCCGACATGAGACTGCGAGTCATCCTCGCGGCCGTAACTTAGAAAATGTATTAGCTTATATTAGTTGTTACAGTGTGTGGTTTGTGGTTAGGGGGTGCATCGTGTATTCACTGCTGTAGTGCGAGGCGCTATCAGGGACGGTGCCCGGGGTCATCCGTTGCTGTCTTGCTGTCTTCTGACTGGTCTTGTTCAGGGGGCAGCCGGGGTGCACGTTGTTAGTCAGGGGATGGTCTGTCATTTCTTTCCCTGCTGCCATGCGAGGTTGACCAGTCTCCCTCTTTGTGCTGTTCCGCCCAGCGCCATGCCTCCTTTGGATCAATAAAGTGAACTGTTGCACCTTTATGATATATCTTAAGCTGTGCCGGGAAAAGCAGACCGTATTTGACCCCAACTGATTGCAGGTGTTTTTTAAGCTGGTGAAAGGACTGCCTCGCCTTCTGCACCTCTCTCGTGTAGCCAGGGGAAAAAAGCAATTTTTGAGCCATTAAAGGTGATCAGGCCCTTGGCCCGTGCTAGTTGCAGCAGAGCATCACAGTCCCTGTAATTTAGGAATTTTGCAATCACTCTGCGTGGTGGCGCACCTGGTGGCGGTCTACCCGTAGGTACTCTGTGTGCACACTCCACGGAGAAGAACTTGGAGAAAGAACTTAGATCATATGAGTCCGTTGATTCAAGGAAGAGCTCCGTACAGGCACCTTCGGCTTTCTCAGGTATACATAGTATACACACATTATTGCGTCTCGAGCGTCCCTCTCCGTCTTCAATACGGTTTTCCAGCAGTTTAAGTTTCGATGTGACGCTTCTGAGTTGATGCTGCATGTCCCGTACTCCATCCTCTGTAGTCAAGATGCGCTGTTCGGCTTTGCCTGTGTGTGCCGTTAGCTTTTGGAGGTCGTGTCTGAAAAAGGACACATCCAGGCTTATCCCGTTCATTTTCTGCTCCATTGACGTGTGAGAATCCGCGATGGCGTCCATGACATCCCTCAGGGAGAGTGCGTGGTCAGCTTGCACTTCCTCCAGGGTGGTTGGATGGGAGTCGGGGACCTGTGCTGGCGGGATGGTATATTGGTCCATTCTGCTCTGTGTAGGGAGTTTCTTGGTTTTATCTTTCCCCATTCTCTTCGATATGTCTGGAGGTCGCTGTGATAGTTCAGTAATGTGCGTCGTGGTCACCCACCCACCCTCTGGTACAGTTGCTCTGTTCCTCCAGAGTTCAGGCAATGTACGTATGCTGCAGTCCGTTTTGTACCAGTGCCTCCTGGAATGTCTCGCAGTCGCACTGGTTGCTATCACCGTGACCCGACGCTTGTCGCAGCTCGTGCTCAAGTCCAGTATGCAGCGTGTTTATGATGGTTGTGCCTACTTGCTGACCCTGGTCTTACGGCCAGGGGGTCTCGGTCCACCACTCAGGTGCTTCTGTGCACTCTTCGGTCTGCTCTCCCACTGCCAGCGTAGACTCCGCTGTCCCTCTCACAACCCGGCTGATGCTAGGTGAATCTGGGCTCCACCGCCAGCTGCATGTGCCTTAGGGGAGTGACACCCACAGCATCCCCTCAGTGCTGCCTCAGTGGTAGTCCCACGCGTACCTCGCGTACCTTGCAGCACTGCATTGCAGCACTGTCGTGCTGGTCTGCTCCCTCCGGATCGCGCAGGCCACCCTCCTTCACCTGTTGTGGCTCTGCATGTGCGTTCGGCCTGGGCTTCACAGGACGCCACAGGCTCAGATGTGGGTAGCGCCCGTGGTTCCGCTGCTCCGCTCCAGGCCGCGCTCGCTGGCACTTCCACAGCTAGACCGGCGCCGCGTGGGCCAGGCTTCCACCCCTAGCCGCATGTGTCATGGAGGAGCGGGACTCACAGCGTCTCCCCAATGTTGGCTCACCGGCAATCCTGTGCATGGCACGCGTATCGTGTGGCTCCATGCTGCAGTTCTGGAGCACCGGTCCGCTCACTCCAAGCCGCGAAGGTATCCCTCTTTTGCACGCAGTGACTTTACAGGTTGCCACAGGCTCGGACTCGGGTGGCGGCTCGAGCTCGGGTGGTGCTCGCAGGCGGAGCCCTGCTCTTCTCGTGGCTCTGCTGCTTAGCCCTGGGTCACACTCTGCTATTGCTGTGAGATGGGTAGCAGGAGGAATGCCGTTGTGTCCCCCTGTCCAGCGCTGGCGTTCGGATGTGTATTTTCATTCGGCGGCGGCCATCTTTGGGGCAGGCAGCCCGACAGACCCTCCAGGTGTTCCGCGCCTCTGGTGATGGCGGGAAGGCGCGTTCTCCTCCAGCTTTTCGTTCCTCTTCAGCACCGGGGTGTCACACACCCGTCAGGGTCTTTTGCAGAGTTTCAGTTACCGTAACAGAGGATTTTGGACAGGATGAGTGTTACGATCTCGGGAGCTAGCGCTCCTCATGTCTTCTCCATGTCACTGCTGGCCACGCCGACTGTTTTTCTTAGAATAAAGGCTTGCATCAATAAGAAGTACTTATTGTAATTCAAAATCACATTCAATGCTTTCCAAGTAGACAAAACACACTGATCAGTCTTAATCAAGGCTTTTTTTTAAATCAAATCGAACTCAAAGAAAAGTCATAGATATGGTTGACTTTCGTCCTGTTTTAACACAAAGGAACGATAGTAATTTACTATTCAAAATGGTAAATCTTGTTAGTAATACAACAAAGCAAATACTTGCACTCCAGTGTGTACAGCATTCACACATGGACTCGTAATCGTATCATGGGATATTCACAATAAATTCACAATAACTCCTCATCAGTGTTTATGTAATCAACGCGTTTCGGATTCATCAAAATCCATCTTCAGGGTAAGAGCTATCTGTTCCTATTGGGTTAGTGTACTTCTTCTGTGGGGCCCTAAAAAATTGTGAGAAATTACCATTCAGTGTCAGTGTTATAGGTGCTAATCAAAAGATCTACACCAATATTAAAGGGGATAGTACTAACCTCCACGTTCATAAAATGATGACCCAAGAAGCATCCTACCTGTTGGGTTCAAGATTCATGGTCAACTCGCAGTAGGCCTTTCAAAAGAGGAGGATGTTTTGTTTTTTCCTGAAATTGATATGGGTTTCTTGAAGTCTCAATTTTCCAGTAGAGTGCTCCATGTTGAGGGGCTATATAGAAACCAAACCAGATGTCTTCTCTGCATATCTGCCTGGGCCCGCAGAAAAGGGCCTCTGCTGGCTGACATGAGAGGTCTTGAATGTGTGTGCTTCCTCCGCTCGTGTTGGGATGATTTTTCCACATTCCTAGGGGGAGGGCTGTGAAACCATCTATCCTAAGAGTAAGACAGGGCTCCAACCAAAAGGTAGACCAAAGTCTCTCTATGGAGTCGCAGTGGCAGAGCAATCTGGGCGGCACTCAAGGGCAGGGAGAGGGATGGGGGTAAGTATAGTGAGTCCCATTATGCCACCCAAGCAACAACACTACACAACTGTTCTGAAAAATATACACTTTATTACAGATACACAAAAGTCACTAGTAGTACTATAAGTTTAGAAGAAAATACTAAGCAAACATAGTATGGATAAAAACAGTAAACCCTATATATTATAGTGCTACGGGTTGGAGAGAAAAATTGATCCCTAGACTTGGCCAACGAGCATTACTTAGTCATAACAAGGACCCACAAAATCCACTAAACTGTGACAGTATTTCCCATAACCACTAGTAACAGTAAAACAGATCTCACAGGTAAATCCCGGGGATTGAAGGGGTTAAACAACGGAAAACAATGCCCAAACATCTACCAAACATTTGAATACAGTTAGATTCGTAAAGCAACACTTGCATGATTTCAATACACACCTAGAAATAGGTGGTGGGAAAAATACCCAAAGTTACAGTAACCCCATTACATTCTATGTACAGATGTGCAGTTCAGGGATTTATTATTTAAAAGCTGGGGATATGTCCATGTTCAGCTATGTAACATTTTAATCCATTTTATGAGGAGTTTAAATGTTTGTGAAGGTTTCTCCATAGGAATTAGTGAGACATGGGCCATAGGAGAGCCGTGGTTACTAGTTATAGCCAGGCAAGTACTTGTTCAATCCGACAGGTGCAGTCAAAAAAGCAAACCACTCCAGGGACTGCCAGAGGAGATACCCTTGCTGGGCTCCAGTTCCAGGTTCAAGACCCAAGCAGGCGGAGCATTTTGGCAGCAATGCAGTATTCGGACGAATGGAAGTCAATGGTAAACGGAGGTAAAGGGGGCATGTAAAACCCCACTACTCGCAGACGCTGGGGACCCCTGAAGAACCGTACAAGGAATATATTGGGACCACAGGGCACAGGGAGATGAACCCACAGTGCCAGTGACTCAGGATTTGGCTTGGAAAAGAACAGAGTAGCCAGTAAGGGTAGGCCTCATTTACAGGGCTGGGACAATGACCTGAGATTGCCAGGGGTTTGAGCCTTGACCAGCGATGACACCGACAGACAAACAAAAAGAAGAAGAATCTGTGTACCCAAGAGGACGCCCAACAAGAACCGAAGCAGCAGTAGCTGGAGGGAAAACACCAGGAAGACGAAGGAACCCGCGCAAGGAGATCCTGGCAACCCGTGAGGCAATACACGTCAGCCAGCCAACAAATAATACCCCCACAATAAGGGGACGATGGATGGATGCAACCCAGGACAGCCCAAGATGGAACCGAGGTGGAGTAATAGTGACCAGGGAGTCTCCCTATCTCGAGGTCCATGGCCAGGAGGATTTCAGAGGGAGTCGGCATGGCATTTACTCAGAATCCGTCCCAGCACTGGATAGACAGTCCAGCCATCACAGAAGGCCATGGGGAAAATAAGGAAAAAGCTGTGTATAACTTCCAACAGCCTTAAGACGGAACCGGGCAAGGACAAAGAATGGGAGGACGGCCAATATGGCCAAAACTCAAAGGCACCAGCATAGCTTTGTGGCAAACTGCGAGCAGAATCAACTGATATGAGGAATGTATAGGGCCTAGCTTAGATAAGCACACTCACTCAGGCACTGGCCTACTCACACACCGAGCAGACACACAAGGTTTTTGATGGCCTATCAGGCTGGTCCTAAAGTCCACAAAACACACAGATTCACTCACACAGGATGCATATTGAGCCTGTCTGGATCAGAAACAGAAGAAAACTGGACTAAAAGATTTTACCCCATTTTAAACCACTCTAGACCGTGCAGAGTGAACCCAGACCCGCACAACAGCCATTTTAGGCCTGCCTCATGGTTCACACAGACAAAGGGATGTTCCAAAACAAAATGGCCTGGGACAAGTACCTCAATGACACAATACCATAATGGTACGTTGAGCTACTAAAAATTTAAACATGACTGTACCACTGGTGAAGCCAAAACTCAATTATAGGTGTCACCTGACTACTTTCGAAACACTTGTAGAATGATAAAATCACTCTGGAACCAAAAGGGGTGCTTACAAAACACCTCTGTCTTGGCAACCACTTGCGGTACCACGGCAGCACATCGGGGGATGGGGGTTTCGTAAAGGGTCCTCTGCTCACAAATATAAAGTCAAGGAACCAGGGAAATCAGCAGATAAAAGGTAAAACCTTTAGATGCCCTATAAAATGGGATGGGACAAGAAAAGTCCAACAATTGACTACTGCCCTGGCAATTAGGTAGGTGTTTCCATTGCAACAAATGCTTGGTGGGCCATGCAAAGAAATGTAAATGCCACTCATTATTTCAGAGAAAACCAATGAAGGTTTTCTAAGCCTGAAGAGATATTTTTCGCTTCGTTTCTAACCAGGGACCATCCATGCTACACAGTTCTTGACCACCTTCGGATGATGCAAGATGCATTTGGGAACTCGTAGTGGAGGCCATTCGACTAATCATAGCCTGGTCAGGACGAGAGCATGGATGACTTTCACTTTGTGGCCGAACTGCTGGAGTGGTAGGATTCTTCACAGCCTGTAAAACTGGTGTGAGCATTCTATGCAACTACATTTACTTGGGGTAGGATGGTCAGTACTGAGTCAAATTCCTCCCAGATTTTGTAATGAGCGTCTTGGTGTAGGGAGAGGAAGATGAAGGGGAGGTCTGTGATTGTGTGTGTGCTTCTTGTGGAACTATTCAGATATCAGGGAGGAGTTTTGTGTTGTATGTGTAGGAAGGCATGACACCAGATATGGGTTTTGCCTTGTGGTGGGGGGAGTCGGAAGGGCAGGTATGAGTTTTGTGTTGTGGGCAGTGTATGGGCAGGATGCCAGATATGGGTCTTGTGTCTTGTGGCTGGTGAGGATTCAGGATGGCAGGTAGGGCTCTAGTGTTGTCGGTAGACAGGAGACCCGGTATATGCTTGTGTTGCGTTGGGTGGCGGGGCACTATCCAGGGTTAAGACTTTTATATAGCTTGGCTTGTAAGTTGCAATTGGCTGTTGGAGCCTGGCCAGAGCCCCACTGATTTGGCTCTGCCTCTACCCAACAATTCCATAGCTCCCCAAGTCTAATTTTAAGAGTTGCTTGTCAAAATGTTAAAATTGGGTTTGCGCATGATTTTGGGGGCTCCGGAGCTTGTTTGGCAACAATTTATGACTGTATAATCTCCAATATCTTGAATGGGTTTGATTGTTTTCCTAAATTCCTGAAAGGGGAGGGAGAGAACATCCCTCAACATTCTCAAATTGGATCCAAGCGAATCTGGGTTATTTTACCATGGCAACATTCCTTCATGCTATGCCTCTCTTTCGCTCTGCTCTCTTGCGCTGCCCTTGTAGAAACGTGGGTGGGAACCCCTGGCGTGGCCACCCTGGTTCTTTGTTCATCTAACACCTCCACCCACACTCCTTATGCCTGTTTGTGTTTTTTTCCTTTTATGGCATCGATACTCTGGGTTTTCGAGGCTGACTCGGTGCAGCCCACTTCTCTTTGTTTCTGGGGGAAACCTTGTCTCCTCAATTTACCCAGCTTTTGGTTGTTTTTTTTATATACTTTTTGTGTCCCTGCAGACTACCACGTGATCCCTGGTCTGTGTTTTCTTTTTTCAGTGTGTACGTCCACACGGAGGAAACTCCCCCCACACTGAGTCCACTCGTCTGTTTGGAATGAATGGCCATTATCCAACCCAACCCAGTGGTACTGATATCATTGGCCTTGGATGAGGTAAATGAAAGTCGGCCTACTAGCAACGAACCAGTGACATGCAGGTTTCTTGGGCTGTAACAACACTTTATCGCTAGATTCATATTAAGGAATCAGCCCGGTTGAACCTTTTCTAAACCAGCTCAAGAGATTTTTACAGCGATTTGAAGTGTCTGGGAATCGAGCCATGGGTTTTTGATGGGACATAGCCATAGTTTGAATCTCAAGCAGAGTCTAAATTTTTCGAAACAATAGTGCAATAAATTGGTTCAGAGCATATCGAATCGGCTCTAACATTTACACTGTAGGTTGTACACTTTGTGACATGGCTCGGTCGGATTTGAGACTCTTTGAGCCATAGGCGGCTATAGGTGTGAAGAGTCTGGAATCTACAAGACCCATTGTGGTCACTCTTAATATAGACAATAGAAAACTTCCAAAAATAAAAAAACGTTCGTTTTTTCCCACCAAAGTTATAAGCCACCCAAAAACATGTACATTGTTAAACACGCTTTTTAAAATAATTATATCTTTTTTTATTTGGTTTATAGTTACATTCTGAACTTTTACCTATCACTAGTACACAAACTTGTGGTAAAACCTAATTCTAATTATTTTTATATTTATCTTTTAATATATTGTATATTGTTTTATTATTTGTATTATTAATTAGCATGTTATTGGTTTATATTATTTTCTTATTTATTTTTTGATTTTGTTAAATGTTTCTGTCCAAAAAGCGCCCGCCTCTCTGAAAGCTGCACAAGACTGCATGAAGGTCATATAGCCATCAGGTTTGAATTTTTCGAACCACCTGAAATTCAGGTGCATGAAGGGAGATGCAGGATGGTGGGATGTACTGTGAGGGGGAGTCCTTCTTTTATGTTGTTGGTCGTCCCAGTTTTTCATCTTGAAAATCTGGTCACCCTACCAAGGTAAGACTACAGGTGAGGTGTGGGGGTGGGGTGATTAGAGTGTGGAGGAGATGGAGCAGAGTGCAGTGGCTACACTGGGAAATACTACCCAAAAACCATGGAATCTAATTAGCTCCCACGATTCCAATGTTCTCTACAGGCTACGAAATTACAATAAAGTATGTTGAAACAAAAACACTTCCTTTGAGTGCTAATTTGAAAAATGTAGATATCAGTAACATTTGGCATTGCTCTAATTTTAAGGGGCTCTCTATAGTATGTTGCATCTTATTTTTGAAATATTCAGTGCCATTTTACACCATGAGTCATATATTATAAAGATAAACTCCCAACTGCAAAGAATTTAAAAAGGGAGGTATTGAAAAATTAAAACACAATCTCTTCTTACTCAACTACTATGATTGTCGAGGATTTTTTGCAAAGTGGGAAAGACAAGAAAAAGACAAAACATTCCCCTGGTGATGTTTGACTAAATGGGAGGTTCCTGAAAGGGGATGCGATGATTGCAATGTATAATGAGGAAACCTTGGGAAGAGGGTGCATTAGTCCCACCAAATCTCCCACTGACATACCACAAGAAGGGATCTTTTGTCGAGGTTAAGATTAAAAACTGAACATTTTAAAGGTAAAAGAGACACACACTGAAGACTAAGCAGACATCTCTACTCCGTGAGAACCTGGCCATCATGGATCAGGCCCTGGAGTGGTTGACCTCCTTCCTCCTGGACCGACCCTCCCAGGTCCAACTTGGGTCCTTCTCTCCACCACCTCTCCCTTCACATGTGATGTTCCCCTTGGGCTCTAACCTCCCGCCCTGGCTCTTCAATGTCTATTTGGCCCCTTTGGCCCACCTGATCTCTACCTTCTCCTCTAACTTTCAGTGTTCTGCAGGTGACACTCAGCTCTCTGTCAGGCTCCCCATAGCCTCCTCTTCTCCCTCACTCATTCCCGACGGCCTATCCTTGATTTAGGATTGGTGTGCCTCCAATGATCTCTGCCTTAGTGCCAGTAAAACAAAGATTCTTCTCATTGAGACACCTGCTCCCGCTTTCCTTCTCTCACTCTGGCTGCCTTCCTTTGGCCCTCTTCCTTGACCTTCCTGTGAGGCAAAAAAAAACCTTGGCGCCATCTTTAACTCCACTATCTCCTTCTCTCCTCACATTACAGACCTTGCCAAGAAGACCCCTACCAGCTGCACAGAGGTACTCCTCCGTTTCTCACTTCCTCCCAGAAGCTCACTGTCTCCAGAGCCCTGGTTCTCTCTAAGCTGGACTACTGCAACAGCCTCTTTTTGAACCTACCTTGCTCTTCTCGCCGCCCTCTGCATCTAATCCAGAACAGAACTGCGGGACTTGTCCTTGGCCTCAATCCCAGGGAACGTATCTCTCCAGCCCTGAAATCTCTCCACTGGCTCCCGGTGGCTGCAAGGATCAAGTTCAAGACCCTCTGCATTGTCTGCAAAGCTTTCTGGGGCCAGTGCCCATACTACAACCAACTCTCTCTTCCAAAATACCTTCCTTCTCGAGCCCTTTGCTTAGCTAGCTCAAACTCTTCGGTGGTCCGACGCAACTGCAGGCAGAGAGTGGGAGGTAGATCTCTCTCCTCTGCAGCTGCCTCCCTCTGTAATGGCCTCCCTGCCCCTCTCAAACTTGAGCTGGACCACCTGAATTTCCGGAAGCAGCTCAAGATCTTCCTTTTCTCCTCTGCTTTCTCTCTCTCTCTCTCCCTTGCTGAACTACCTGTCTGCTGCACCTAATGGCTGCTTGGCTACCCGCAGACTCTCACTGGGTACCAGGCTCCCCCATGATCAGTCTCCCCTGCACTGCCTCCAGGCCCACCTCACACTTAGGGACTGTAACCATATCTGCCTAACCTCTGGGTTTAGCCCGGAGACTCCAGGTTTTTATGTTCTTCTCCGGTTCTACGGGGAAGATGGTGGAATCTCTGGGTTTCCCGGCCCAGGCACAGAGTGGCTGGGACTCCGCCTATGCCTCGATGCGATTGGCTATAAAAAACTGTTCCTGGTAGCCAATCGGGTGGAGGCGTGGGCAGGGCCCGGTAGTGCTTTAGCCATGGCAACTCACAACTGTGTGCAACCTAGCTCTCCTGCTACACGCACCAGGGCTCGGAAATGAAGGGACAATCCAGAGCGTGGAACCCGGAGGGCCTGTTGTCATTGTAGCCTATGGAGGCACAAATTCTGCAATAAAAGAGCAAAGTGGTGCCAGTAGTTTGTGTAAGTCAAGGGCATTAAAGCTGCTTACATTGGTGAGCTGGCGTTACCTATATTTATTAAACATCCACTGAGAGTAAAGACGCTCTCCGAGGGAAATTAATGTCTGCCTGCGAATCTCAACTGCGCGAAAGTATAATTTGGGCATCTAGTTACTTTTTGTTCATGTTCCTCATCTGTCCCATCTATGCCTTTTATGGCCAACTAGCAGTCTAGTCCTCAAATCTCATTACTTTTTATTTTTTTATTTTATTGATTTATGATTTCAAGTAACCCTTTATCAAATATCCAAACATTAGATCTAAGAGAGAGGTGCAAGATGAATAGAATTAAGTTACAACTCAGGAATCACAAATCAAGATCCAAAATAACGAGGGAGTTAATTGATGTGATCAAATACATCTTTTAAAAAATCCAACAAGGAAATAGTTTATTTTTTTTAAAACGTGTTTTATTAAATTTCAACCAACAAAACAATACAGACCAAATATACAGTACAAGATGCCATAATACAGTTTCGAATGTGTACAACATACAATTTGATCTCTGCTCCCCAAAACCCACCCCCCCTACGAGCCCATCCAGTCTGTTTACTCTGTGTTCACGCTGCGCGGTGGGATCCGTTCTCCATTGGAATCCGCCAGATCTGGCATCGTTCCAAACAATTCCGCTATCAGTGATTTCCAAGCCAACAGGGTTCCCACCTCTTCTTCCCCTCCCATCATACTGGACTCCTGCCATACCATTGTCTCTGCTTCTGCCCACTTTTGCAATTCCTTCCACTATATCTCCACCTGTGGTTTATGACAAGCCTTCCACCCCATGGCAATCCTCCTCTTAGCCAACACATATGCCAAGTCCCTCAATTTGTTAAAATGCTTCAGTTTCTGCGATCTAGGGAACCCCCCCAATAGGCAGGCCCAGGCTGACTCTACAACCAGTGTGACTCCTTTATCCGCCAGTTTCGCTCCAACAAGGAAATAGTTGCTGCCAAATTCTCTCCTTTTAGCAGAAAGGACCAAATGTCCTTCGCTTCCAAAGCTCGGTTTGCTCCGAGGGTTTTGATCATGTGTCTGGTTACTCATTACTCATTACTTTAGTAAACGGTGTCCACCTGGAAATCTCCAGCTTGCACCGTCCATCCATTACGTTTTCTCAGCTTAGTGTAGCATCCAGAGTTGATCGGTTTTTGCATTTTTTTGGGGCGCTTGACATGCAGATGTCTCACTCGATGTGAATTTATCAGAATGTTGTACAAAAAACAAGAAGCATGTCCCTTTTCTCTTGACATTTCATATTCAGGTGACACTTTTTTTAAATCACTGCTGATGCACAAGTTGGCAAACGAGCAGACGCCAGATTCTTTTGGCCTCCAATCGGTGGTGAAATCGCCACTTTTTGCCAATGTAATACTCCCGAAGATCTTGTAGGTAAATTACATTTAACCAGTGGTCGAAATGGAAACAAATTGGTGGGGGATCCCACAAGGGCCGGGGAGGGAGTGGAGTTCGGAGGGGCGTGTCCGAGGAGGCAGGGTTTGAGGGTGGTGGAGCTGGGAGTTGATCTCCAATCAAAGAAATGTCCAAAATAATAGTTAAAAACAGCACTATTTCTTTCATGGTGCTTCATTTCCAAACTATATATCAATTCCACTTTAAACTACTTCGATGCCACTGGTGATTAGTTACTTCACTATGTGGAAAATAGTTTTGACCAGTATTGCTGAGTAAATATTCTTTAAAATGCACAATTTGCATTCCATTTTATTAAAAAAAAAAACTTCCCCTTGGGTACTATTCAAACAGTGATTTATGTTTGCCGTAAGCAACGTTTTCCTTTACTTGAACCACACCCGGCACAGCTCCTGCAGCTCCCCTCTGAAAGCAGTTGGGTGGCTGCATTGTGTGTGATGTCAATAGAGGTAATTATTTATACAATGGGCCTCATAACGAGTCCGGCGTAACCTGCCGTTTTTTCCGGCTCGGTTACCGCCGGACTCGTAATACCATTCCGCCTCCGTGATTCCTGGAATTACCGGGGCATTACAACCCCGGTGACCCAGGAATTCCGTAGGCGGAATTCGGTAAATCCTATAGGACTCAATGGGAATGGGAACCATGGAAACACCGGTACCATCTCATGATGGTGCCGGTGTTTCCACGTCCTCCTGCAGGCGGGCACTGTTAAACCCGCCAGGTCAGACCTGGCGGGAATGACACCTCAGCCTGCAGGACTCGAGATCACCCAGTATGGAAACAACGGTGGCGGCGGGTTTACCGCCACCGTTATTTCCATACCGGGTGACTCATAATGAGGCCCAATGTTTGTCAGATACAGGTATCCGACAAACATTGCATAAATAAATAAGTAATCCGGATCCATGTATCCAGCAAACATTGTATAAATAAATAAATAAGCCAGGGTCGTGGCTGAGGACTGTAACTTCCTCTTGTCACCTCTTGCATGGGGTCACCAGAGGAAGTTACAGTTTGCTCGCGTGCGCTTTTTTATTTTTTTCTTCTCCCCATCGCAGAGCAGGGGTTTGGGGCGGCTGACTGTGGCCGGATCCCGAGATCCGGCTACACATCTGGTGCCGAATCTCGGATCCGGAGAGGGCCGGCCCAATGACCAGCCCTGCATTTAAGCCATCCACAATATTGCGTTTCCCTTAAATGGCGACCTCAGAATCAACAGATGTGTTGCGTTTGGGCCCCATGTGGGTGGACAGAGTCTTGCCAGAAAAGGGGTAGGCAGTCAGTGACGTAATTCCCTGGGTTTCTCTTGTACAAATGTAGACAGCTTTGGCTGTAACTGCAACCCTTCAATCGCCTGTCTCCTTGCACTTACTCTGTGCTACGCTATACTGATTGCACTTACTCAGAGCTACACTGTCCTGATAGCTGTCCTGATTGCACTTACTCAGAGCTATGCTGCCCCAATTACCCTTGCTCAGAGCTACATGGTCCGGATTGCACTTCCCCAACCCCCTCCCTCCCACTTGCACTATCTGAATGACAGATCATTTGTAAGATCATTTGTCTTGTCTTCCCGCTGTTTTCCCTGTTATAAATGACATATATCATATTATATCATAAAAGAAGACTTCCATAGAAACAAACCTCTCAACTGAACCCCATTTGGGGGGTGTTCACCCTTTGGATACCCCACCTGTCTCTACAGCGTTGCTCCAAAACTTTCTTCAGCACAGCTTTTCAATCCCACATGAAATTTAGACGGTATTTGATTTAAACGTTTGTCAAATATATGAAAACATGATCTTCAAAATCATCGCCTGCTGAAACAGCGATTCCGTTAAATGAGCAGTTCGTTTGTGCAGGCTCACTCTGCTCCCTGGAGGTCTGTGACTGAGCCCTGGGGGCTTGGTTTCGTTGTGCTCTCCACGGCGGCGGCGGAGGCTCCTTTCCCACGCGAACTAGCGTCTCATCGAGCAGCGCCTGGGCTTAGGCCATGGCGCTCCCTTTGCTACGGCCAGACCCAGCCGGCGCCTGCCTCTCCTGCCCGCGGCTGCGGCCTAGTCATTCTCCCAGCAGGGATTTCCAAATATCCCGTTAGGAGACGCCAGTCCCAGCCGTGCGGACGAGACTCATTCAGGTGAGAAGGACCCCCACCATCGTTCCCTCATTCAGGTGCAAAACAAGCTACAAATTCAACGTCAACAGGTTCCCAGGACCCAGGGCTCATTAGGGACAGTAATGAGCGCTGAGCTCCCCTCTTCAAAGTGTCCCAGGGGCCACAATTCTCCCCTTTAATCCCAACAATGAGGTGACAAGCCATTTCTATTAAGCCCCCTCAATGTTTAAGCAGGTACTATTCGCATTTTATAGTGAGGGATCCCATTGGAAAGTAAATGTGTCTGGTGTTTACATTCTGTTTAAAGAATGCAAAGGACCTATGTTTCACGTCCCCTCATGCCTGAGAGGCAAACATCAATGGTGTAGGGGGGGGAATGTCTCCCAGCTGACTGAACACGGCAGGAGGTTCTGCGAGAACGAGGCGGCTGGGGTTGTCTTGTGACGCACTTTAAACCGTTTTCCACAAAGATGGGTTTATTTAAAACTAGTGCAGCGAGAGAGAATATTATGAACGTGTTTTTAATCTCACGGATGAATTATGTATTTACATATAAAGTGGGACATAGTAAGGTTTCGAGTTTGATAAATAACGTTTTTTTTTAATAGTGGCAGTAAGGTGTATCATTCATGTAATTAAATACGAGATGTTTAGTGAAAAATAAAATAAAGGCATTTCAGAGTCAACATCTCAGAGAGGGCAATAGAATGTACCCAACATGCGCCCAATTCGGGCGCCCTAAATATAAAAAATAGTGCCTGTATCTCAAGGTCACCATGGCAGGAATATTTACACAATTTATAAAATAAAAACGTGCATTACATTTAGCTGAAGAAATGGATGCCTCGTCGGCGACTCTATGTTTATAGTTAAGTTGCACGCTCTTTGAGAAGAGCTCTTTTTAGGTGGCTTTTTGCTTTGCCACCATTTGGCAAATCTGCCAGAAACTTGCCAAAAATATATAACTCTGACTCAGAATTTGCTCAGAAAGTTGCATAAAGTTCCACCAATGGTGTGAAAAGTTATAGGGGCAGTCCCAAAATTAAAATAAAAGCCATTGACTAGCATTTGAGAAACATTCTGGGGTGCCTGCAGTCTGAACTGTTGGGTGGACAGTTGGAGTACAGTGGCCATTGGACCTGGCCACACGCCAGCCCCGTTGCCACTTTGGTTGGCATTGGAGGGCACAGGTACGGCTGCATGTCATAACACGCACCACCAGTTCCTCCATGCATTACTATGGCCAGTAGCCGACTGACCCGTATTGGGGTTTCAGTGTGGCTACTTTGGGTAAATTGGTGGGTTCTGCGGCATGGGCAATAGCCATACCCTGTGCAAAGGGACCATTGGGCATGGTTGCAGGCCATGGTGCGCTATAGAAATAAATAAATAAAAATAAATACAAAATGGAGCTGCAATGGAGTGAAGTGGCCATTGGTCCTAGTTTGTAGAACCAGGGCCACCCCCTAACAGGACTGGCATGCACCCAGCTGTCACAAAAAATTCTTCCTTTATTGCATCTGTGCTCGTACGATCTCTTCCCAGCTTTGCTATTCAGGAGTTCACATCCCCCGTCCCTCTCCAGGTCCCCTTCGTGCTGCTGTTTGCCAAGCGGCTGATTCTGCCTTAGACCACCTTTTCAAATCCACTCCCCAGACCTCAATCCTGGGTCCCCCGGTCACCTTCCAGGACATAGCTACATGTCGGTTGGCAAGTATGCAGACAAGGTCTTTCATACGTAGGATGTGACGTTCTCGGTCACCCCTCGTTTCCCCCTGTCGCCGTGCAGGCCACCACACTTCCTCAGAATCTGCCAATGATCGAGCATGACCAGAACATATGTAAGAGGTCCGCATCCGCGTGACTGCATCTGGGGCAGCTAAGACACCACATCCCAAAACCTTGACAGCCTATGAAGCGTCAGATCCAGTCTATGCAGCACATTCAGCTCTGTGGTTTTAAATCTGGCATTCCCCGACACTGTTTTAGCATATATCAGTGCTCGCCGCCATTCCGTGAGCTCTCGCTCTACATTGACCTCCCATTTTTCCTTCAGTCTGTGCCCTCTCGCATCCTGTGTATACAACAATTCGTACAGTCTCGAGACTACATGTCCTCCCTCAGCAATATCATACAACGTGCCCAGCACCCGGTTTTCCTCAGCCTCCTCTCTGAAGTCCGGCCTTTCCCTTTGTATATTCTTAATCAGTGTCTGAAACATCAAGAACTGCCCCTTATGTAAGCCAGTAAATTCACTCAATGTATTAAAGCCTGTCACTTTCCCTTCCTCTAGCAGAACCCCTATCGTGGCGAGCCCTTGTGCTTTCCATTTGCATCTGAACGGCCGCACAGAGTCGCGTCCCAGCCCTGTGAAACCGACCAGCAGAATATTAGGGGAGAATGGCTCCCCAGTCCCCACCAGGTTCCACATTCATTGCTACATAGTAACACCCAGTTGCACAAGCCATGGCATTTCCGTAGGGTGTGAGTGTAGCACCCACAGGGCCTCCCTCAGAAAAAAGCCTCCCAGTGAGTACTGTAGTAGCCCAGTAGCCAATGTTTCCTCATCCGCTAGCCACCCAGTCACAAATTGTAATTGCCCTGCTAGGTAGTACAGTTCAAAATTAGGCAGTTTTATTCCTCCGTGATCATATTCCCCCTGTAACACCCGCAGAGCTACCCGCGTCCTACAACCCCCCCCCCCATATGAATCTGCGCACTTTTGAATCTAAGTCTGTGAAAAACATTTTGGGGATGTAGTATGCAATGTTAATGAAGTGGTATAGCAGGCCGGGCAGCACCACCATCTTCAACAAGGCTTCTCTGCCTGTCATCGACAGAGGAAGACGGCTCCAAAAATCCATTGATCTATATACGCTCTCCAGGGCCATGATTGGGTTCTGCTTGTGCTCTGCGACTGTGTCATGTTTGACGATGATCCCCAAGTATCTAAAGGAATCCCTTTGCCACTTTATTCCCAGCTCAGGCCTGTGAGCGGAAACAGGCTCACTCGGATGCCAGAGATCTTGCCAAATTCGTCGATCACATCTAATATGTGCTGTAAGTTGTCTGGCGGTGAGTGCATATAAATAAACATGTCATCTGCGTTCAGGGACACGAGGTGCCGAGCCCCACACACCATTATCCCTGCTATCTCGTAATGTTTATGCAAAAAGACCGCAAGCAGCTCCAGGCCCAAAATGAATGTCATTGGGGATAAGGGATAGCCCTGTTTTGTGCTGCTCTGTAACCTCCACCCCCAGGATATCTGGTGTCCAGTGCACACTCTGGCGAGGGGCCCCATGTATAGCAGTCTCACCCATCTGCGTAATTCCCCTATTCCAAACCTCTGCCGTGTTGCATGCATCCAGTTGAACCTCACTGAATCGAACGCTTTGATTGCTTCCAGAGACGACTATTATGTGGTGCAAGCAGCGCAGGTTCCAGGCTGTGCTTCTGTTTGGCATGTATCCCATTTCGTCAGTGTGCACGAGGCAGCTGATTACTCCCTCTAGCCTGTTTGCTAGGAGGGTCGTGAGTATCCTGCAATCTTGGTCAATCATTGACAATGGTCTTTAAGAGCCACAGTCCTGAGGAGGTTTGCTTGGCTTTAAGATTTGCACTATCATGGGTTCTGCATGCTTTGGGGGACTATGCTCTTTACCCATGCCTCCTTGAGTAGTTCCAGAAGCTTCGGTGTGAGTTCTGCCTCATAAGTCTTGTAGAAGTCTCCCGGCAGGCCGTCAGGCCCAGGAGTCTTGCCAGTTGTCAGTGATCTCAAAACCTCCCGTTCCGTGAGTCGAGCTTATAGGCTTTCGGCCTCTATACCATCTAATCGGGGTAGTTCTATTTGGTCTAGGGTGCCCTCAATTCCGGGCCCACGGATTTCCGGTCCTGCGGAGTATAATGCTTCGTAATACCCTGAGAAGACTTCATTCATTTCCTGTGGGTGGTAATGAGGTGTCCAGCCTTGTCCTATATAGCTCTAATCATGACCCTGGGTTCCTCCCTTTTGCACAACCATGCCAGCAGTTTGCCCGACGTGTCCCCCTCAGCATGTATTATTTGAGTATACCTAGCATAGTCCAACTTCGCTAGCCTGTCCCAATCTTTGATACAAAGCTGCCTCAGCACCAGTAGGCATCTCTCAGCATTTTCCACCCTTTCAACGTTTGCGTCAAGCCATTCTATTTCAGCCTCCACTTTCTCCAATGACTCTAGGAGCTCCTTCCTGAGCCCACCCATCTTTCTGAATGCCGCCCCCCGCACTACCGCCTCAAATTCATTTCACAGTGTGCCTCACTCTCCCACTCTTCCTGTATTTAATTCGAAATACTCCCCTATCCTCTCTCCTAGGTATTTCCTGAACTCATCATCCAGCAAGGCCTCTTCCCGAAGGCACCATGTAGGGACCGGGGCCTGGGGCAGCATCTCTGCTAGATGACCAGCAGTGGGGCGCGGTCAGAGAGGACGCTAGCCATGTATTCTGCCTTGACAAATTCTCCCGAGGAGTCTCGCCCAGTGGAGAGGTAATCCAGTCGTGTATATACTTCAGAAGGCGCCGCATAGTGCGAGTAGCCCCTGTCCTGGCCATGCAAGCCTCTCCATAGGTCTACCAGCCCTAGGTTTCTTAGCACCCCGCCCAGTACTCTGGCAGGGAGGGAAGGTCTGTTGTATTTAGTGTCCGACCTGTCCAAAGTGGGTTTAAGTGCGCAGTTGACGTCTCCCACCCACACCCATGTGGCTCCCTGGAACACTGCCAGCCTATGGTAAAGGGACCGGAAGAAGGCTGTGGCGTCACTGTTGGGTGCTTAAGTAGTGATAATGCATACTTCCCGGTTTTTCAATGAATACATGTGCCAGGACCATTCTGCCCTCATTGTCATGCTTAAGTTTTATGAGTCTGAAGGGGACCCCTGACGCTATCCATATGAGCACAACCCGAGCATACCTTGAGTAAGTGGAGCCCTAGAGTGCCCCCCCATTTCCTACCAAGCATCATCTGCCTATCTGAGGTCAAGTGTGTCTCCTGCAGCAAGGCTCTCTGCATGTTCTTCCTCGTAAGGTAAGTATGTACTCTGAGTCTTTTCACAAAGTCATTTAAGCATGATACTTTCCACGAGGCTAAAGTGATATCTCCCGCCATTTAACCTTATGCCCCCCTGCCTCCCTCTCGTCTCCCTCCTATTCTCTACAGCTCTAGCCTGGTCTCCCCGAATTCCAACAGAATAAACCCCAAACATGTGGCCACCACCAACATAATTTCCCCTATGCCTTCTGCTGCGGAGCAACCTGCTGCACCCACACTCTCCCTTCCCCAAACCAAACATAAAACCAAAAAAGTAAAATGCGCTGCATCAGAACGTGTGCACAGGCATCACTGCTTTCCAGACTCTCCCCCTTCGCCACCTGGGAGTCGCACAGCAGCGAGATGCCATAAAACGAGCATCAGGAACAAATTGGCAAGCGGGGCGTCGCAGCAGCCCGCATGGGTTGCTGTCCACTTTCCCTTCGTTGTCTTAGTGTGTCTGCTGCCACATATATATTCTCACTTGGTGCCTAAACAGTCATGGTGCCGATTGAGTAGCGCCTTCTTTACTTGTGTCTTCATGGAGCTCTGTTTCTCCTCCCAAGGAGCTGTGTAATTCCCTTAGAGTCCATCCAGGTATGGGCAGCTTCTCTGTCCTCAAAAAAGAGTGACTTCCTGTTGTGGATCACTTTGAGTTTTGCCAGATATACTAGCATGTATCGTACCTGAGCTCTCTGCAGTTGTTCCTTAGTTGGGCCAAACATAGCCCTCTTCCTTTGCACTAACATGGTGTAGTCCGGATAGATGGCGAGTTTCGCCGTCGCTTGAACAATGCTCCCACCTGCCCTAGAGAGCACCAGTATCCGCTCTCGGTCCTTGAAGTTCATAATCCTCGCTATTATTGGCCTTGGTGGAGCTCCCATTGGGTGCCTGGGGGCCAGGGATCTGTGGCCCCTCTCCACCGTGAAACCCTGGTCAGTGCGCAAGGGCCTACTTCCTGCAAGAGTATGATTTCCACGTACGTAGTCGGGTCGTTGCCCTCATCACCCTCCGGCAGCCCCAGGATCTTGACATTGTTATGCTAGGCGCTGCCTTCCGCATCCTCCACCCGGTATTCCAGTACATGCATCCTGTCCTCCAGAGCAGACACCTGCACGCGGGTGGCAGTTACATTGGTAGTATTTTCCCTGCACCTGTATTCCACCGTTCCTATTCGGTCAAGCCAAGGAGTGTATATCCTGTCTCAGTAGTCCAACATAAACTATGACTGCATCCACCTTTTGCTCCAGGCATGCCTTCAGTGAGACGATAGCTGCTACAATGTGGTTCTCGTCTTGTGCATCGCTACGTGATGTCACCTCCTCTCCTCTCCTCCGTTGTCCCTCTCTGACCCTGAGCCCTTCTCTGCATCTTTCTTGACAAATGCCTCCATGCTAGTTTGCTTCACCTTGCTGCATTGCTGTTTGTCTGGCATTTGTGCTGACTTGCCCCCTTGCAACTGCTTTTTGACTGTATGCTGTTGTGACTGTGCTCGCAGGCTCTGGACCACCCTGGCCCCAAGGCAGGGCTCCTGGCGACATTTAATGCCCTGGCTCCGAAGATGATCAACTGCTCTGGCACCGAGAGCAACCTCCCTCTCCTCCTTGAGGTCTCACAGCACCAGCGCCCACCCAGGTAACCGCACCAGGACCAACAGAGAGTTATGCTTGCACAATATTCCAGGTTCCTGGGGCCATCCAGGTGCTGCACCCCACCTATTGATTAGCTATTCCACTATTGTATGCTCCTGCATTCAGGCCCTGTCAGTTGCACTGCAGTTTTTCCAGCTGTATTGCCTGTCTTTTATTTTGTCGCATTTCCTGGAGGCCTTGCTTCCTGGCTATGTTACGTCAGCCCCAGCGTGTTCCTGTGGCAGGATTTCCTTGGTTCTCCCTCCACAAGATCCCACTCAATTTGCTTTCTGGCCCCCTCTCCAACTGCCGAATTATGCGCTTATAGCACGGTTGTTAGGGACCACCCATAAGCCTTGTCTCAGAAATGAACTGCCCGTGCTTCCAGTCCCAACTGGCCAGGCGTTGAGCTGCTCCTCAACCAGGCTTGTGTACCACTGTATGTGTGCCAGCAACATTCCGAGTGTCAGCGGCTGTGTCCTTGTATAAATCACGGCTGTTTTTGTACTCACTGCGTGAGCTCGAGGTGCTCAAGGCCACCACGGCTCTTTCAGGTCTGTTCCGTGGCTTTACCAGTCCCCTGCAGGTCTCGTCCAGATCTGGGCCTCCCCAGCACCTCCTGCGTCCCTTTATTAGCACTGTTCCCAGCCAGTGCTGTCTCATTGTCATGTCCCAGGACCAGGGTCGGACTGGGACAAGAAAAAGGCCCGATCACCCAAAGAAAAAGTGGCCCACGCCTCGCCTCACGACACTTGACCTCTGACATCGCCGGAAGTGATGTCATTTGACCCCACCCCAAAGTGGCATCCTGGGAAGCGATGAAACACAACCGTTTAGCCCTTGACAAAACAGGAAGTGGCATCAAATAGCATTGTTCCTAAGTACATTAAATTACTGTGAATCCAAGCAGACATCCAAGGCCAAATGATAATATGTTATTGTATAGCACTTACGCTTAAGCTCTTTTTATAGAACAAATATGCATACAATTTCACCCAACCTGTGTTTCTACTCATTTATCAACCTAAGAAGGATGAACATCTTTTTGTCAATCATTTTTCTTTTTTTTCCAAACTCCCCAGGGACGATTTCGGCCCGGCCACGGGCTGAAAGGCCGAGGGGCCAATCCGACCCTGCCCAGGACTCCTCTCAGTCTGTCTCGGCAGTTACCCTGTCCCCACAGAGGGGTTGGGCCAGCAGCCCCCGGGTTTCACTGTGCAGTCCCGGTCCTGTGGCACCTCTCCCAGTTCTTCACAGTTTCTCTGCTCCACCTGTCATCTCCGGTTGCACGGGGATGCACTGCCTGCCCCCACGGGGTCCCTCAGCCACCGGTCGCCCCCCTGGGCCACCTCAGAACACCTCAGGAGATGATCACTGCACCGCTGCGGGGTATGGGGGGAAGGCGCTCTCTGTCCTCATTCCTGCACTGCCGCTCCACTCCCGGCATGCCACTAGTTCCTCACACTCGCCAGATGGCCACCTCGGCCACCTTGTGCTACCTCTTCCTTACTGGCGGCCGTCTGCGTTAATTGCTTGCCCTGGTTCAGACTGCCCGCATCAGACTTGTGGTCCGTCATTTTTGGTCCTTCGGTCTCTGCATGAGCGAGCTGGTATCCTCGTTTTCCAGTTCCTATTTCGCCGCTGCACACCGCCAACAAGCCTCGGCTGTGCTCAGCTTCGTTTATGCCATTGAAGAAGGCGTTAAGTGCTGTGCAGAGTCTGTCGTAGCAATCAATGGCAGGATCAATCGGGAGCTCAAAGGGAAAGCAGCCTCACTGCATGCCTGCTGGCCACGCCCCACACCCTTACTTACCTATGGGCGGAACACCGCTTTGTGGGCCGCCGTCTCCAGCATCCCTCTGCAACGGTGGTTCTCTTCACTTGCGTGTATGGAAACCGGCACCATAGAGTCTACTTTTACTTTTTTTGTTTTACTTTGTTGAGACGGGAGCAGTGGTCACCCCTGCAACCCCAGCTCACGTTACAGTGAACACTGGTGCAGGGTAGACACCCCCCCCGTCCCGGCTGCCCTTCTTCACTGTAATGCAAACGAATGGGAGGGTTGGTCGAAATTTTCAGCCGTATATAATTTTTGCACAGTTGAAATTCGGTCAACTCTCCCATTCATTTTTTTTTTCTCTGTCTTTTTGGGTCTTTTCATTTTCTATCCTCCAGCAGACTAATACCTGGACACTCCTGGGTGATTTGGTGCAATATAAAAACATATTAACGTAACATTGATATTGATAACATAAAAGAACAGGTAGTTCATGAGAGTTCTAGATGTCCTAATAGTTATGTATTTAAAAGGCTAGTTTACTTGCGGGTGGACAGTCGAGTTATATGGAGAGGGATCAGGGAGACACAAGGCATTATTTAGAGGTTTTACGGCAATTTGGTTGCAATACAACAATAACATTCTTAGATACAGAAATTCAGGAAATCTAAATATTAGTAAAAACACACTATTCCACCGAGTAAAAAAAGCAAATTTGAACTCCTGGGTATGCAGAGAATTTATCACAAAGAGTACCTGCTGAGTACTGACTGCACGTCTGCAGAGTACGATCTTCATTCAGCTCATCGCGCTCAAGAACGCTGTTTCTTCTACTCCTGGACTTTCATTTCTTTCTCTCCTGTGGACTTTCATGGACCCATAAACCACGCCCACAGTGGCTACATAAACAGGCGCCACGTGCACCAGAGCGCACGCACCCATCAAGCGTACCTGCTGAGTGCTGACTGCACGTCTGCACAGTACGATCTTCATTCAGCTCATCGCGCTCAAGAACGCTGTTTCTCCTACTCCTGGAATTTCATTTATTTCTCTCCTGTGGACTTTCATGGGTATATAACCCAATTTATTGAATTTTATTTTATAATTCAACCTATACAAACTATAAATACTTAAAATACATTATCTTTCTTACAGACCCATAAACCACATCCACATTGACTACATAAACAGGCGCCAAGCGCTTCAGCGCGCGCACCCAGCAGGGGTGCCTGCTGAGTACTGACTGCAGAACGCTGCACCGCGGCTCAGTGACTCAGTTATTCAGGGCTAGTTGAACTCTTGCCAGCTCAATTGGTTACTCTATTTACAGGCCTACGATATTGAGTAAATTACTCGCTATTTTCTCGCATAGAGTTGCATACTCTTAATTGTTGCTTCCCGCTTGGGACCCTATCTCAAAACTAAAACAAAACTCTGGACTTTATTGTACCGGGATTAGTTGGTGTGTGAGCAAAATGTTTCGGCTAACCTCAGGTATGTCCCGTCCTCCTAATCATGTCACACAAAATTTGCCTCCTTTAAAATTGGTTTCCAGTCCTTCTGCATTGAAGGCAGAAATCTCTCGAAAATCAACTACCTCTGCCACCGATATTCGTAATTTCCTAGTGAACAGCGATCCGAGTGTTCTGACTGCATTAATCTGCCCTGCTCCGCCTACCGGGCGGTCTCTAGCAATAGTTAACCACAAGACTTGTCTTAATGAACAGCCGCTTACACCGTTACTTTCTGACCTTACCATGCAAAATGGTCTTGTCTCCATAACTCATTCCTTCGAGCAAGAAACATTTCAAACACCTAGCTATCTTCCAGAATCATGTATTCCAGCAATGGTGACACCTCCAGTTAAAATAAAGCCACCTGCTCTTTATTCGGAAGTAGCCAGACCGGCTTTTACTACGAATGAAGCCGAGGACTTTGCCTGTAAAATTTCTGTTAGAATGCAAAACCTAACATTGCCACTTTATCTACCAATGTCCCATTCTACACAAGCAACCATGATATCTACTGATGACGCACACACTCTAACAAAAACATATATCGCAAATGATCTGCATCCAAGAATGGTGCTGGGTAAACATGGGATGAAGATTGTAGGTCATGAGCTCTCACTAGTGCCCTCATGGGACTCGATATCAACTGAAATGTGAAGAGTAAATAAATAACGCTGGAGATATCTCAGTCCTTTCCCCTTAAATATTCTATGATGGAATAATTTACTATTCCAACTCCAGACCTAGGAAATATAGGGAAATGTTTTGATTTTGGACCCCACTGGATAAAGCTATATGCATAACCCCAGGGGAAGGGGGAGTGGCTTTTGAGATCAGATTTAGGGTTAGTGGGATCGTGTGGAGGAATGGGCCATAACCACTAAACCTGCCCAATTGTACCTACTGTCTCAGTACTTGCTGATAGCACCTCCATGGCAGATGCAGCACTAAGCCACAGCCTGACCAAAGGGGCAATTAATCAGGCAATACATTTGACATTAAGATGTCGCTTTCAAATCCAGGGTCCCTTTTATCAAATTTGCCCCAAAGAAGCTTATGATGGTGGTCTAGGAGCATGTGCTAGGGTCCAGGTGAAACAGGAACAACAAGGGTGTACCAGGCTAGGCTGATGCCTTATATATTGACCCTCCCCCTCTCAATGCCCTGGTGTGCCCGAGATCTACCAGAAGGACATTAGGGAGCTAATTATTTCCAGAGTGGCATAGCATGAATGAAAGGCGTAAACGCCTTGCATGCAGGTTTTACGCCTTTCTTTCATGGCCGCCACATTTTCGAGCATTTGTATGGTAGAGTGTAAGGGCGGAACACAATCTGTGTTTGTACACCCTTCAATCCACTTGACCATAGAACTGCTCCAGCATTTACACCATCATGCATTTTCATGTTAGTGCAAATGCTGGAGATTCCTATGGAATCCGCTGGCTTTATGCATCAGTAAAAAGCAGGACGGACCCCATAAGGATCCATTGTAGACGCTGCATGACATACTCGCATGGCAGGCAGCGTGAACGGTTGCTAATAAATACTGCCTAACAAGCTCACATGTCGGGCAGCCTTCACAGTTAAAATGATATATGTTATTATTATATTATTGTTATGTTGATGTCTTTTCTATTATATGTTAATGTGTTATCTGATTCCCATTCCTTGTTCTACTGATGGAATCCTAGCTATTGATGACATCAGAGCAATCCTGAGCTTTGTGTTAGAATGTTATTCTTTGAGGAGTCAGTCTACTTGTGCAGATGGTTGGGGGTCTCTACTACCCAGCTTATCCCTACAATCAATAAACCATTTGTTCAACTTGTTGTGCCCAGTCTATTGCTTTACATTGGCGACGAGGATGGGATGTGCTGCAAGAGGAAAGCAGCAGCTGGAGTGGGAGTAGTTATCCGGAGCTGAGGAGCTGGAGCCGGACTGAGACCTCCAACCGCCAGGCCTACGGGTGAGGAGCTGCCCCCCCGACCTGGCCTACAACGTTGGACTGAAGGGAAAGTGCGCTGAACCTTCTCTGAGCTTACCTTCTGGAGACCTGCAAGCAATATTGCGCATGTTTGGTTTTGATATCACATGGTGGAATTGTTAAGAGGAGAGCAGTGTTTTTACAGGAGGTGAGCGCTTATATTTTGAAACATTGGCTGCAGGTGGCAAGTGAGTGACATTCTGTTTTTCGCTTTTGGTGGATTGGTAGCTGATTTCGGAGAGCACTACAGACTTGGATTGGCACCATGGCTTTATCCGGAATCCCGGGTCCCCAGATGTTTTTACCGACCCCGGGTCCCCCGAGAATTAAATGGGGGCCCTGGAAAAAAGGTTTTCTCCATAATGTGAAAGCCACATGTGGCAATGGCATGTCAGTAGAAAGAAAGTTGGCTATGCTTATGCATCTTCTGGGGTATGAGGGGCAGCGAATTTTTGAAACTTTACCTGAATTGAGCGAACTGGATGTTGAGGAAGGTATGAATGACTTTGATGCAGCATTGGCAAAACTGGATAAACATTTTGAACTAAAGATAAGTACTGCGTTGGAACGCTATCACTTTGGTGTGAGATCTCAGCATGAGGGTGAAACTGTAGAGGAACACATCACTGCGCTTAGGCATTTATCGCTGAACTGCAAATTTGGTGTAAGTCTGGATGAACATATTAGAGATCAGTTCATGTTACATTGTTCCAATGACAGGATCAGAGAGGAAGTGTGGCTAAAAGATGATCCTTGCTTAGATGAAGTAATTGGGATTGCAAAAAGAATTGAGCATACTTTGAAATGTGTGGCAAAACTTGCTGTGAAAGAATCCAAAGCTGTCAAACAGGTTGAGGTCTTGAAAGTAGGTGACAAGAGGAAAGAAACCGCAAAATACCAAAAGAAAAAGAAGGGCAAAACGGCCAAATCAACTGACATGTATCAAAGCAAGGGTGGTAATGGTAACCAAATAGCAAATAAATCTGTGCAAGAAGAAAATGTACAAGTGGCAAAAAGTAGACAGGAGCGCCTGTGTTTTAGGTGTGGGAGTGCCCGCCACCTATCTAATTCTCCGATCTGCCCTGGAAGAAGAGCTATATGTAACATCTGTAAAAGATGGGGACATTTTGCAAATTGTTGTGCCAATTACAGTGTTGGTGCTGGGAGGAGCGTTATGTTGGTTGAGGAGCCAGATGGGCCATCCTCAGATGAATATGAAGGTTCAGAAAATGAAATTGTTACTGTGAATATGGTTCAATGTTCCGGAATGGATGAATGCGAGCATCCTTCAGCTTGGGTGGAAGTGAATGGTTGCCAAGTTAAAATGCTAGCGGACTCATGTTCCAAAATCACTTTGATGTCAAAGGCGGTGTATGAAAATGTGCTGGGAGGTAGGATGGACGATTTAAGCCCGTCAGACAAGACACCTGGGGGCTATAGTGGCAGTAGGATCGATGTGGTAGGATGTTGTCTTGCAACTTGTAAATTTAAAGACAGGGTTACGCGCGGAAAAATATATATCACCAAGAAGGGTGAGACGCTGTTGGGATGGAGAGAACAAAGGGGACTATGTATTAAATTAGATCCCAATAGTAAAGAACAAGTGTTAAATGTAGAAAAACTATCCATGGACTGTAGTTTGGATGATAGTTCTAAAAGTTGAATTGCCAAGTATCCAGATGTGTTTAATAATAGCGTTGGGTGTTTGAAAGGGATGATTCACAAAATTGTGCTGAAGGAGTGTTCCAGGCCAGTGGCGGCAAAACTTAGATGTCATTGCGTGATGCTGTGAGAGTGGAGTTGGAGAAACTGGAGAAAGCTGGCATTATTGAACCAGCGAAGGCGGTTGAATGGATTTCCCCCATGGTTGTTGTGAAAAAGTCCGGTGGGGATTTGAGAGTATGCATAGATCTAAGAGAATTGAATCGATGTGTGGTTGCTGACCGCCATCCCCTTCCAAATATGGGAGAACTTCTGTCTAGGATAGGAAATGCCAAATACTTTGCCAAATTGGATATGGCGAGCGCCTATCATCAGATTAACCTTGATGCAGAGTCACGAAAACTGACGGCTTTTATCACATACAAAGGCATTTACCAGTTTCGGCGCATGCCTTTCGGATTAATATCAGCTTCATCAGTTTTCCAAAAAGTCATGGATGGATTATTCAAAGGTATTAACAATGTTTGGTGCTTCCAGGATGATGTGTTGGTTTGTGGCAGTACTGAAGAAGATTTAAAAAGGAAACTCAATAAGGTTTTAGAAATTTTCAGAACACGAGGTATTACCTTACGAAGTGAGAAATGTGTCTTTTCTACTCAAGTAGTAGAGTATTTAGGACACGAAATATCGGAGGAAGGTTTAAGGCCCAAAAAAGTGTTGGTAGATGGAATTAAAAGACTGGAGTCTCCAAAGAATAAGGCAGAGTTACGTTCATTTTTGGGGACAATAGAGTTTTACCATCGTGTCATTGAAAAATATGTGGATAAGGTTACCTTGCTGAGAGCATTGTTGAGAAAAGGAGTGGAATTTGATTGGAATGCAGAGTGTGAAAAGGAATTTGTTGAGATTAAGTCTGAGATTGATATGGCAAAACCCTTAGCCATGTATGATACTAAAAAAAAGACAATCTTGTCTGTTGATGCGAGTGAAACTGGTATTGGAGTGGTTATGTCACAAGTGGGAATGGATGGTGCAGAATCCGTGGTGTTACATGCCTCGCGCATGTTGAGAGGTCCTGAATTGAACTACTCGGTTTTGGAAAAAGAGGCTTTGGCATGCCATTGGGGTATAGAAAAACTGAAAACCTTTGTGTGGGGTCAGGAATTTGTGTTAAGAACAGACCACAAGCCACTGAAGGCTATATTTGAAAGCAAACGGTTGGACAAAGTTTCAAGGAGAGTTGCCTGTTGGGTGACAAGATTGCAATGTCACAAGTTTAACATTGAAGTGGTAGCCGGTAAGGACAATGTGCAGGCCGATCATGCATCTAGAGTAAGGATTAGTGATGAAGAAGATGAGAAGGAGTCTGTTGAAGTTGAAAGTATGGTATTTGCTACAGTGGAAGGTGTACTTCACAAAGAAGAATGGGTTGAAGCATTGTTGTCTGATGAAATGTGGAGGCGGATAACCAATTTTATCAAGGATGGTTGGCCAGAGAAAAGATTGTTATCTGGAGAAGAGCGGGCTTTGTGGGAGGTGAGAGAGGAATTATCTGTGAAGAATGGTCTAATATATTGATGGTATAAGCTTGTTGTTCCAGTATGTTTTAGAAAAAAAACGAATTGCTATTTCGCATCAAGGCCATATTAGTACGTATAAAACCAAGGGAGTAATTAAGGCCGATTATTGGTGGCCGGGTATGGACCGCGAGATTGAGAAAACAGTGGGAGGATGTGTAGACTGCATAAAGTCAGGGAAGAACATATCTGCTGTAGTGCAACCTGTGAAAGGAGTTGAAGGTCCTAAGGGTGTGTGGCAAGACCTTGCCATGGATATCTTAGGCCCAGTGGATATGGGCAGAGGTCGTGGTAGGTTTGTGTTGGCCATAGTAGATATGTTTTCAAGGTGGACGGAGTTCAAAATATTGAGAGAAGTCACGGGTCAATCTATTGTAGCATTTCCGGAAGAGATATTTGAGAGAGAGGGCTTACCAAGAAGTGTGTTGACGGACAACGGTCCACCGTTTACTGGAGGTTTCTTTCAAGAGTACATGTACAGATGTGGAATCAAGCATAAAAAGACTGTATTGTATTACCCTCAAGCCAATGGTATGATCGAGAGGGTCAACCACTATATAATGGAAGGTATTAGGAATGCCAATGCGAGTGGGTTGGACAGGAAAGTGGCGTTAAAGGAACAAATGTATGCGTTGCGGATGGCTCCTAATGCCGAAACAAGAGTGAGTCCATTTGAATTAATGAGAGGACGGAGGAGTAACACGATGTTATCCCCAGCTTGGTTAGGCCGGGCCAGAGAAACGGATGACGTGGTGGATGAAGTGAAAAGGAATATGGATGAACGAAAGAGGAAGTGTGCTGAGAGTGTTAATGAGAAATGTCCAAGAAAGAAGACTATAGTTGAAGTGGGCAATCTAGTTAGAATAAGGAAAGCTGTTATAAAGAAAAAGGGTGAACCGTTGTATTCAGATCCGGTTAAGGTTGTACAAGTTTCTGACCGTTCTGTGAAATTGGAGAGTGGACAGGTCTTGAGCCTGTCAAGGGTTGCGAAGGTGAGGAGGTAAAATTGCTGAGCAAACAGACGCCTTTTTCTCTATATAATGTCCTCGTTCGAATTACATGTATTATAAATTGTTTTGTGTAAATAGAAATTTGGTGTTCAGATAAGGGAGGGGGGTGTGTTATGTTGATGTCTTTTCTATTATATGTCAATGTGTTATCTGATTCCCATTCCTTGTTCTACTGATGGAATCCTAGCTATTGATGACATCAGAGCAATCCGAAGCTTTGTGTTAGAATGTTATTCTTTGAGGAGTCAGTCTACTTGTGCAGATGGTTGGGGGTCTCTACTACCCAGCTTATCCCTACAAGCAATAAACTATTTGTTCAACTTGTTGTGCCCAGTCTATTGCTTTACAATTATTATAAAAAAGTAAACTCTCAAAATGGCAGGGCAAAAGACTACATACACGCGTTTATGCCGCCTTTTGTCCTGCACATTTGCACTCCTCCGTGCAAATGATGGTGTGGATCTGGCTATGCCTGAGTGCAAGCATACCAGTTCCCCAGCATCAAATTACGATTTGGAGGGAGATGAGCTCCTACCACCTTTGTCCACTTGTGAGGAATTCGACCATCTGCATGGTGGGTGTGCGCTCGCCTGGGCTTTTTGAAATTTTAAATGAAATTGAAAGATGGTAGATCAACCTGTGGAAAATGTGTGGGGCTAATCCGCACACATTTTCGTATACTCACCGCACGACATACACATAGACCTGTATACTCTGGGTGGACACAACCTACAGGCGCCATCACACCTGTCATATTTACTTGCGATCTAACAGCCAAGAGTATATCAAGGTATCTCAAGAAGGGGAGGGCAAAACCTTCCTCATGCCATGGCCACTCTAATTAACTAACAAAGGCTCCATGGATCTACCCTGTCCTTTGTTAGGTACTGGTGCCAGCTTCGCACACTAATCAAAGTTAATTCAAACAGGCCCACAGGAGGCCTGGTCACAGGACTAACAAAAGACAGGAAAACCCCCAAAACCTTTGATATGCACTGTGTCAACCTGAAACCAGCTCCCACCTCTCAGTATCAAGGGCAGTGACCTGTCATGCCTGGGACTATGTGTTTACAGTAGGCAACCCCCGTAGGGGGATCCCATTCAGAAGGTACAAGTAGGTGGATTGATGGAAACAGAAAATTGTTCTCTCTGCAACTTCAAGGGAGACCTGCCGCTTTAATCAGGAACCACAGAGAGCTCCATTAACTAGAGAGACCCTTTGATCCACAACAGACAGGAAGATGGGTGGAACTTAATATTGCATGTTTTCACCCCTTAACCATTTCTGTTGCAAATCACTCTGGTTATGACCTCACGCATACAGGAGATTGTTGGTGGGGACCCAGGATTGGTATAATAAGGTAGGCTTTGCCTACACCAATCTCTGGCACCCTTTTGGCTTCAAAAGCAGGTGGAGCCCCTCATTTGGCAGATCATCTGAAGACTTTGCAAGGACTAACAAGAAGAACTCATTTGGACCCTGGCTGAAGGTGCAGTATGCTTTACAGCTTTCGCCAGTGAAGGACGGACAGGATTTTCAAAGAGGGAAACAAGATCCCTACCCTGAACATCTCCCAGGGAACAGAGGGAGATACTGAATCCAGAGGACCCTCCAGCAGCTCTAGAATCGGTACCAAGCCAGCACACAGCGTGCCCTGCTTGGCTCTGCCAGCAAGCTTCCTAGGTGGGAAGTGCCAGAGAGTCTCTGAACCAAACTAAGGACAAGGTCATTGCCTGCAACACTCTCTTAGCTTTGGGCCGTCCGCCTTAAAGTGAAGAAGCTCGGAGGAGTGCATCGACAAGCATCAACCAGCATTCGCCTTAAAGGAGATTTTAGAGCCAGTTGAGCCCCTCAAGCTGTAACTGACTGTACCGCTGAATGCTGTCACATCGCAGTCGCTAACGTTGTCCGAGGCGCCTCGCCCAATGCTTCAGACCCACTGACCAGCACTGAGACGATTCCTGACCTCAAGCCGCCATGTAGACCAGCCTACAGCCGTCCGTCCAGCCTCACTCGCCGAACTGCCTGCCGCCGGCCTGATACCCACAGCTGTGTCCCATCTTGAACTCTGTTGCAGGAGCTGCAAAGCGCCCTGAAACCGACTCGACCCTGTTGAGCACCAAGAATTTCTACAAGCACATGGTACATTGTGGTTCTGTCCCTCTGGTCCTTCTCCGAAAGCCCAGAGTGACATTTTACGACCCATTGCTCCCTTGTGCTGAAACCAAGTATCCTTGAACTATTGTGATTAATTACTCTACCCACTACCCTCCTGTCAGTATACAGAGTGCATTCATTTTCCTTCTTGAAACTGTCTGCCCTCTGCATTCATTTACACGGTAGTTTGTATTTTGTAATGTGCTAGAACTGTCTTTTGAATAATAATGAAGTAGATATTTTTATACAACCTTGACTGGATAGTCCCTTTTATCATTCGGTAATAATTCTATTTTCGCTGTGGCGCAACAAGCCAACGATCCACGACCTTACAGAGATAAGCCTGCTGTTCCGTCCACATTACCAAAATTGGACAAGGAGGTTTATAATTTGCTTGTGTTTTCAATCTGTGGATAACCTTCTGGTGTACTAGAGGTGTGGGGCTGAGTGATGGTCTAGTAACCGATATTCACCCATGGACCACTGGTGCACCGGAAGTTGATTTTGAAAAAATGCAAATTGCATGCCTGAAAAATGCAACTTGCATGCAGGGGACAAGAAACGTTTGCACGTATGTGCTGTGGGGTCTCATGCATGCAATTTTCAACTTTGTCAAGGTGGAGTGCAAAAGTAAAGAGTTAAATAAGACGAAATCTCCTTTGCACTTTACTTTTATGCTCTGCTTTGCAAAAAAAGTAAATGCTGCCAGCAAATTACATTTTTCAGGCAGCAGTTACTAATGGATTCCTATGGTATACGTCTACTCATTAACAGGTATGATTCCATTGGCTGAACCAAAAACGCAAAATTCTGGTGTGGCCCAGTTTATTGGGTCAACCGTCAAAGTGAGCCACTTTTTTGGCCAACATGGGCCATTTTGATGAGTTACTTCACTATGTGGCTAGTAGTTTTGACCAGTGCTGCTGAATAAATATTCTTTAAAATGCACAATTTGCATCAAGTTATCAAAAAACTCCCCTTAGTTACTATTCAAACATTATGTCACAAAAGGAATGGATTGCCATTTGCCACTGTGGGCCACTTTTTCATTGGCTCCCGAGACAATTGTGTGACCCAGTCTGACCCTGATGACACCCGTTGGATTCTCTTCTCTGCACGGTGCAGCCTTGCAGTGTAAGTGGTGTGGGTAGGAAAACATTGAGGGGATATGAAGGAAAGGCCTGGGACAGGAACACGTTTCAGGTTTTTTATTTGGTGATTTGCCGGGTCCCATATGTGAAGGCGACTTCTTCAGGCCGCAGTAGCAAGGAGAGCGCAGGAGTAAAGCTGGAGACCCTGTAGATTCTGTCAGAAGTAAGCAGGGGGTGGGCTGTCCGAGTGGGCCTGGCAGTCGTATTTGATATTTGCAGCAGGCTGTGGGGTGGTAGCGAGACCAATCCAGGGTTCTCAGTCCCAGGAGAGGACCAGTCTGGTGGCGGCGGCAGCGGGCCCACACTTACTTGTCACTTCCGAGGCGATAGAACAAAGGAAAGAAATCCATGACATCATAACGCCACGTCTGCGTCACTCACTGCGGCCTAGGACTCCGAGACGGGACTTGCCTTGGAATCCAGTGAGCACAGCCACCCTCTGCAGTCAGCGAACACCGGGTTACCCGGAGCCGCAGGCCATTGCGTGAGCGCAGAGCACAGGCACTGGGCAATGCTTTCATGCACCCCCTCCGTGTCTGAGTCAGATGCCCGCATTGTTCTCCTCGGCCCGGCTGCTGAAAGCCAGTGGCTCTGGTGTAAGGGAGCCCTGGTGCCAGTGAGCTTGTCCTGTCCTGTGCGCGCCATTGTCATGCCAAGGGAAAGGTCAGAGAGTTTTATTCGCCCGCTGGTCCCTCCTGGTGGGCCCCACTCATAGCCCTGCACTCCAAAGGGGCCAGGATGAATGCCTCTCGGGGGAGTCACTTTCGGGTGCCTAAGTGGGCCCCCATGGTGCAGGCAGACCTGCTGTCTAGGGGGTGGGATGGGAAATATTGAGCGGGTTGGCGGACCTCTCACGCAACAGAGGCAAAGGGCCTCTCATCTACCGCATAGAAATGGAAAAGAACACCAAACGCGCCCCATTCATGTGCTTTCTGCAGCAGCGGCCCCCGTTTAGCATTTATAAAGCCCCCGCTAGGGACCCGCTGCAGCCATCCAAGTGACCACTGCACATTGCTGTTTGATGAAACACTTACTGTTGTCAAAAACACACATAATAAATACACACCTATTCAAATGGAGATATATACTTATTTGGCTTGCACCCCCCGACCCCCCCCCCCCAACCCCCCCATTCAGCCTTCAAGCATTTGCCCTGACAGAGGTGGGCAGGTCAGCAGGGAAACCTGGCAGGTTCTGGGCAGGCCGCGCATCAGACGGCAGGGTTGGCGTAGAGTCAGTCATAGCGGGACTCAAGCCAAGGCACACAGCTACCATTCAGTGCACACAGCTCTTTACAAAGCTAGGCCCTGTGCGATGCCGCTGTGGGTTTAAACTCGCATTTGTATTTGTGTATGTATTGAATTGAAGAGGGAAGTGTTTCGTACAGAACTACTGCACAGAAGGTATAGTATCTGCACCTCCAAATAGCGCTTAAGGGCGGTATCCACTTCTTCTGAAGCACATTCAGTGCTGAATAAGAGCACTCCCCGGCGTCCTCCAGAACCCCGAGGGGCTCTCTATAGGCGACAAAACATGGAACACAAATCTGGTGTGTCCACATCAGACCTATGCAGTAAAAACGACTGCATGTTATCTATAACACTTAACAACATAAACGATACCTTCAATAAAAGTGACACGTGTTCAGAATTTGCACCTTTGATTGCATTTTGCGGTGGGACATCGCACCACATTTACTGTGGTAAGTTTAGGGAGAGTATGTAAAAGATTTCGAACAGCCACACACATATCCAAGCATTGCAGACTGCTTCAAATATATATATATATATATATATATATATATATATATATATATATATATCCAGTGAGAAAACTTTGTTAAAGGAACGTTATGGTTAAGTTGCGCTACTAAAAACCTATCAAATTCAGTAAAAAAACGTTGTTAAAGGGACGTTATGGTTTAAAGTAAAACCGAAAAACCCCTGAAATTCGGAAGTTATGGTAAGCTAAGCAACCATAACTCGCGCCACCGTGCACTGCTAACACTAATACCCAGGACACCAAAAATGACATCACAAATGTCATTGATGACATCACTGATGACATCACATGGCTGGCTCTCCCTTTTTTTCCTTTATTAACATATCTAAGCCAAATAGTTTTCTTCAGTAACAGTCATGAAGTAAAAATTGAAAAGGTACTATATTTGTAGACTTAGGGTCAAGTCATATCATATGAAACATATATATAGCAGAAGACACAGGCTTGAAAGAGAGCAATCCTTTCTGTGCATGAAGATAATCATTAGAATTATCAGCACTTTCTCATAGTTTTATTTTTATTACTATACCTTCCCTGTATATGCTCATATTTGTATACATTGTACTCACCTTTCCTTTGGGTTCACTGACATAATTTGATACACATACACAGTGGTGGAAATGGAAAAAATGTGGTGGGGGATCCCACAAGTGCTGGGGTGGGGGAGGAGTTAGGGGGCCGAGGGGGCGTGGTCTAGAGGGGCAGGGTTGGTAGTGGCCGTCCGATCAAATAAATACTTTTAAAAAAAGAAAGAAAAATAAGCGCCCGCAACGGTAACATTGCCTTTTACCGCCGGCCAGGGCTTTAAGTGCGACGGGTCCTGCCGGGGCTCAGCCCCGGCAGGCTCCGAAATTTCCTTTGAGGTGGGGCCCTGTGGGGCCCACTAATCTCCCCTGCCAGCCCCGGCCACTACACGAAAAGGATTTTTTTCTGAAGCCTGAAGCTCTCGCTCGTGTGCGAAAGCTTCAGGCTCCAGAAAAAAATGCCTTTCAGCCGTAATGGTGGTGCCGCACCTCCGAGGCATCCCTTTAAGCAGGAGATGCCCGTGGGCCGGCACCACCATTATGGAGAAAACGCGAGGCCACTGGAAGCTGAGGCCGTTTTCCTGGAGATTGAAACTCGTGGAGTTTCAGTCTTCAGGAAAACGGCCTCAGCTTCCAGCGGCCTCATCCCTTGAGCCTTAATGGTGACGCTGCCCCTACGCAGCTGGCAAGGGGCAGCGCCACCATTAAGGCTGAATAGGCGAGGCCCTGTCCCCTGCCAGGCAAGCCTATAGAATATAAATGCAGAGATCAACACCCTCTCCCGAATGGGGAGAGGGTGTTGATCACTACAAAAGGTTGCCTGGCAGGGGTGCCAGTAGCCCATTGAGCCGGGCTCGTCAGGGGGGCGTGGCCTAACGGGCCCGCAGGGCCCCTGCAGTTAGGCCAGACCCCCTTGATGAGCCCTGGCTCATTTTGATGTGCGAAAAAAAGAAAAAGAAAAAAAACAAAAGGCCTGCGAGGGCAGCATTGACTTTTACCGCCGGCTTTGGCACTGGTGTGGAAAGCACAATGCTTGCTACATGTACAACTGATTCCTTTCATTTGTACATGTAGTGAGCATTGTGCATTACACATCAGTGCCAAAGCCGCGGTAAACGGCAAATGCTGCCGTCGCGGATGCTTTTTTTTTTCTTTTTCTTTTTTCCAGCGCAGGGCATGGGAATTTGGTGGCTGATTCTGGCCGGATCCTGAGATCCAGCTACACATCTGGTGCCGAATCTCGGATCCGCCGAGAGCCGGCCCAATGACCAGCACTGCACATACATACAGTAAGTAGCACCTTTGAAACAGAGCAATCATTTCTCTGCATAAAGATAATCAGTTAGGTTATGAACTATTTCTGCTACTACTTCTGCTTTTAAGCTTACTTCTCTGTCCCTGTATATACTCATATTTGTATGTCTTGTTGTCTCTTTGTGTTTTGTCTGTATTAAGTGTAATTATGTATTAAGTGGGTTTTATTAGCTACTTATTACATGTTAGATTATGAATATTGCACCTTCATCATGTATACTGCACACACTGCCTAAGTTTCTGCATGAGTTGCTTAGTATACCGGATAAAACTTCATAATAGAATGCTATTGATATCAATGCATTGCTTAATGCACTAATTAGCTCATGATATTTATTGAAATGATCCTTCACCCTTTTTGGTCAACATTATAAGAATCCCTCCTACAGAGTTTTCATGAAAAGTAAATGTACATGTGATGTCATCAGTGATGTCATCAATGACATTTGTGATGTCATCTTTGATGTCCTGGGTGTTAATGTTAGCAGTGCACGGTGGCGCGAGTTATGGTTGCTTATCTTACCATAACTGCTGAATTTCAGGGTTTTTTCGGTTTTACTTTGAACCATAACGTCCCTTTAACAAAGTTTTTTTACTGAATTTGATAGGTTTTTAGTAGTGCAACTTAACCATAACGTCCCTTTTAAGAAAGTTTTTTCACTGAATTTCATAGGTTTTTAGTAGCGCAACTTAACCATAACGTCCCTTTAACAAAGTTTTTTTTACTGAATTTCATATGTTTTTAGTAGTACAACTTAACCATAATATCCCTGACTTTATATACATGTAACATAGAACACACTGAACCCCTAGCTAGTGATTTCGATGTCCGCGGACTACCGCCATGTCCGCGGACATATCCAAAATCTGAGCCTGGTGAATGTAAATTTAAATAGTGTGCCCCATTTCCCCTTTGAGGTTGGCTCTGAAAAGGGCCGTTTTTTTTTTTTTTTTGCAGATGCTTGACAGACACCTGTTATTTTGTATTTTTTTTATTTTTCTTTTTCTTACTTTACTCCTAAAATCTTCACATAACCTTCTCCAAAGCAACCCTTACATTCCAAAACAGAATGGCATTTCCCATAAAAGATCAGGAAATGCCATCTTCTTTAAAATAAACAGCATTACTGGAATCAATATTCTCATTATTACAGAAGAACATACCAGCTCTAAGCATGAAGGCACACATGCCTCGGTTGATTATACACCTAGCATTGTTTTGCTGAGGACAAAAAACTGAACTATTGTCCCATATTGCCCTAGGTACTAATCCAGAAAAAATTACTTTGGCATTTGGAAGGATGTTCATTACTGCTTGAACCAAGTGTTCCAAATCTGCCAACAACGTAGGGGCACTGACATAGCCAAAATGGAAAGCACCATAGTGCAAAACTACCACATGGGGACTGTTGATCCTGCCCATATCTTCACAAACTTGTACAATTCTCTGTACATTGCAATCAGGCACAGTGCTCCACACCACCTCCACTCCTTTAACATCAAAATTCTTTGCAACATGCCTGCATTGAGCATACTGTTGTAAACCATGCACAAACATATCTCCGAGCACCAACACCCTGACTTTCTCCACTTCTGCCATCTTCACTACACACAGTCTCTTTGAACACAAATCCACAACCTCAACATCTGATTGGCTGATCCCTACAGTCTTCTTTCCATGCTGGATTTGCTGGAAAACCCTGGATGTAGCACGCCCTGTCCACAGACCGCATAACTCTTAGACAGCCTTTCTACCATTTCCACTTCATTCTCTGCCATTCCCTCATTGGATACAGCTAACCAGGCACACAATACGGAGAACGTCCTCAGAACACCCCCATTTTCTTTATGTACGAACATTTCAGGACACCGCAAGTGTTCTTAGAACACTTTCAGCCTGACAACGAACAATACAGACAACATCTTCAGGACACCCTCTGCGAACATTCCAGGACCCCACAAGTCTTCTTAGAACACTTTCAACTTGACACCGAATCCATTCTGTTTATTTACGAACATTTCAGAACAGCCGTGTTGTCCGCAGAAAAATCGAACACAACAAAAGCGTCTAGCACATAAAAAAAACAGAACATTGAACCTATCTCAGACTCCCCCACCCTCCCCAAACACTCTTACACACCAACACACTCCACTAAATACAATTTTTAATCCAAGTTTCACCGCGCTGTCCGCAGTCGTCCGCAAATGCAAGATGGCGGGCGCCACAGAAAATCTGACGTGCTTCACGCACCACGCCGTCCAATCAGCAAACACGTCGCATGTCCGTGGACATCACACAAGCCGCTGGGCCAATCAGGGCACTGTCCGCAGAGCGAACCGGGAAGCCCATCCGCGGAGCGAACGGAGATATCACTAATTTTTTTGCCTTACATTTTGGTCATTTTAAAAAAAAACTACTGGACAAATTTACACCAAATTTGCAAAAGCATGCTTTCGGGACCAAGCCCCCGCTCCTGCCGCAAATTTGGTGTAAATCCGTCCAGCGGTTTGGGCTGTAGGCGTGCGCAAAGTTTTTTCCCATTATGTCTATGGGAAAAAACAGAAGTTTTGGGACCCCTCCTATAACTTTGCCCCCCCTGGACCAAACCTCTCCAAACTTTGCAAAAAAATTCAGAGTGGGCCATATACTTTTTTTTTGCAAAGTTTGGTGAGGATTCGTCCAGAGGGAGCGAAGTTATAAGCCACCCAAAAAATGCTCTTCCTATAGAAACACCAACTTAACCATAACTACATGGACGCTACGGCGTCCATGTAATATATATATATATATATATACATATACATATATATATATATATATATATATATATATATTAGACAACATTTATATTTTATACTTTTTACATTGTCTACACCATGAAACCTACCCACATGCCAAATTTTAGGGTTGTAGCATGTTGGGAAGTATGCTGAACATTTAGAACAGACACACTCGCATACACATATCCAAGCATAGCCGGTCCGATAGCACAGCGAGTAGAGCACTCGCTTTGACATCTGTGCAGAGCCTGCTGACACAGGTTCACTCTGGGTAATAATAAGCAGTGCTCAGATACCTGAGTGTTTGTAGCACTATATAAATGCTAAATTATTATTTATTATTATTGCAGACTGCTTCAAAAAACACTTACAAAATTATGTGAAAATGTATATTTTATACTTTTGACATTGTCTACACCATGGAAACTACCCACATGCACAATTCAGGTTTGTAGCATGTTGGGCAGTATGCTGAACATTTCGAGCAGACACGCGCATATCCACACATGTCCCTTTTATGTATAGATTCCGAATAACACCAAAACATGCCAGAACAAAGGTCATGTGAGGGCACAGGATATAACTCCCACTAGTAAAGCAAAAAACAGTGGCCACACGGACGTCGGGCGTAGTCACCAACAGGCAGGGCAAGAAATCAAGGGGGGCCCTCATTTGGGGTGTGGCTTGCGGGATGGGCGTGACCTAAAAAAGTACACAAACCATAGTAAGATGCGCATACAACTATATAAATATATGTAAGCATTTATATATTTGTATGCGTGCGTACCTTACTATGGTTTGTGTACTATGCAAGCCATATTGCAAGCCAATATGTTACATATTTCTATGTTTATAAAAGATGGCTTGAAAAGTACACAAACCATAGTAAAGTACGCACATAAATATATAAATGCAGACATTCCTATATTTGTGTGTGTGCCTTACTGTGGTTTGTGCACTTCAAGATGGCTTGAAAAGTACACACACCTTAGTAAGGTACGCACACAAATACATAGCATTTATACATTTGTGTGCGTACCTTATGGTTGCGTACTTTTCAAGCCATCGTTTTTTAAACATTGAAATATTTCTGTGTTTATAAAAGATGGCTAGAAAATTACACAATTCAATCCGTCTTTTATAAAGCTTTGAGGACAACAAACTCTGATGCGTCTTTGTCCATCAGCAAAGCTTTATAAAAAGATGGCTTGAATTGTGTACTTTTCAAGCCATCTTTTATAAACACAGAAATATGGCACTGAGTCTCCAGGTTTTCAGAGGGTCAAAGACGCCTCAGTGACCTGAGGGGGGGGGGGAGGAAACAAAAGGACAGTGACTCCCTCTGATGACCCCTTGCACAAGGGCTCACCAGAGGAATTTAAAGTGCCAGCCAGTCACAGCACGCGGTGGCAGGCTATCACTTCTGTCAGCTTGCCTGACTTAATGGCAGGCGCATCTCCAGTCGCCACTGCGGCCGTGGCAGGATAATGTGTCCCGCCGTGGTGGGACCGGCGGTGCCCAGCAGGGCCGCGGCTCAGCCCCACTTTTTGGAGATTGCCGGCCCTGGCCCACTTAAAGCACTTCCAACAGGTCCCATATCCTTACAGTGAGCTGCAGTCAGCTATCGTTTTTTGAGGAACAACAGTTTGGATTCTGGGACTTGCATTTTTGTTTTTCCAATCACAGCTATGACCCTTCAGCGAACAGTTCAATTGGCGAGGAAACTTGAGAGGCTGAAGGTGACTCTCGTGACAGCGGACCATAGTTGGCAGCTGTGCATATATGAATTCAAGTTCAGCATGACTAATGGCCTAGAACGTCCACTCATTTTGAAATCTGTCAGAAGACGATAAGTGCACAGGCTTCAGCTGGAGAGCGGGGGCCGCAAACGCACGCCTATTGTCGCCGGGAACCGTATGATTATGTGAAGACATGGCCGTGTTTGTTGAACGCTCTGATAACCCTGACGAGAGCAACGCACACACCACAGGGCCTTTATCCACCTTGGGAATTTGGGGGCAGCGCAATGGGCGATAACATCTTCTTATGACTTGTGCTGGTCCAGCCCACAGCAAATAATCCCCGGCACACCTGGAAACGGCAGTGCCTTTATTTATTTTAATTTCTTGATAAATCATGTCTTGTGTGGAAAGTGTGTTTCTAGTCACCGGTTAATAAGTTCGGAATAGAAGCTGAAAACCATGCATAGGTCTATGAGTAAAAATTAAAGAGATATATTTACCCAAAACATTGCTTAAACGAAAGTCGTAATGTAATGACGTCATGTTTAGCTAGTAATGTACAATATTTAGACAATAAGGCCTGGTGTGTTGGGCTCTAATGGACGGCAGAGGCCTGCCACTTCAGACATTCAATAACGATTGTAGTGCCGGGCTCTACCAGGTGACAAGATCAGGCATTACATAAATAATGGCTGTAGTGCTGGGCTCTGCTGGGCGACAAGGTCCTGACACTTCAGGCATTAAATAAATAATGGCTGTAGTGCTGGGCTCTGCTGGGCGAAAAGGTCCTGACACTTCAGGCATTAAATAAATAATGGCTGTAGTGATGGGCTCTGCTGGGCGAAAAGGTCCTGACACTTCAGGCATTAAATAAATAATGGCTGTAGTGCTGGGCTCTGCTGGGCGAAAAGGTCCTGACACTTCAGGCATTAAATAAATAATGGCTGTAGTGCTGGGCTCTGCTGGGCGAAAAGGTCCTGACACTTCAGGCATTAATGGCTGTAGTGATGGGCTCTGCTGGGCGACAAAGTCCTGACACTTCAGGCATTAAATAAATAATGGCTGTAGTGCTGGGCTCTGCTCGACGGCAAATGCCTGCCACTTCAGGCATTCAATAACGACTGTAGTGCAGGGCTCTACGGGGTGACAAGGTACTGCCACTTCAGGCATTCAATAATGACTGTAGTGCAGGGCTCTACGGGGTGACAAGGTACGGACACTTCAGGCATTCAATAACGACTGTAGTGCTGGGCTCTACGGGGCGACAAGGTCCTGACACTTCAGGCATTAACAAAAATAATGGCTGTAGTGCTGGCCTCTGCTCGACGGCAAATGCCTGCCACTTCAGGCATTCAATAACGACTGTAGTGCTGGCCTCTACGGGGCGACAAGGTCCTGACACTTCAGGCATTAAAAAAATAATGGCTGTAGTGCTTGGCTCTGCTCGACGGCAAATGCCTGCCACTCCAGGCATTCGATAACGACTGTAGTGCTGGGCTCTACGGGGCGACATGGTACTGACACTTCAGGCATTCATTAACGACTGTAGTGCAGGGCTCTACGGGGCGACAAGGTCCTGACACTTCAGGCATTCAATAACGACTGTAGTGCAGGGCTCTACGGGGCGACAAGGTCCTGACACTTCAGGCATTCAATGATGACTGTAGTGCAGGGCTCTACGGGGCGACAAGGTCCTGACACTTCAGGCATTCAATGATGGCTGTAGTTCTGGGCTCTACTTGGCGGCAATGCCCTGCTACTGCAGTCATTCAATAATGGCTGTTTTGCTGGGTATTACTGGTCGGCAAGGCCTTGCCGTTGCAGGCATTCAGTAATGGCTGTAGTGCTGGGCTCCAGTGGGGGGCAAACCCACGCTACTTTAGGCATTCCATAATGGCTGTAGAGCTGGGTTCTACTAGGCGGCAAGACTCTGTCACTGCAGGCATTCAATAATGGCTGTCGTGCTGGGTTCTACTGGATGACAAGCCTCTAACGCTGTGGGCATTCAATAATATTTGTAATGCTTGGCTCAATTGGGCAGCAAGTCCCAGACCCTGCAGGCATTCCATAATGGTTGTAGTACTGGGCTCGGCTGGTCACAAGGCCTGGCCACTGCAGGTGTTAAATAATGGCTGTCATGCTGGGTTCTACTGGGCGGCAACGCCCGGCCACTGAAGGCATTCAATCATCGCAGTAGTGCTGGGTTTTAATGGTCAGAAAGGGCCTTCCAATGCAGGCATTAAATAATGGCTCTAGTGGTGGGTTCTAGTGGGTGGCAAGGCCTTGCCACTATAGGCATTCAATAATGGCTGTAGTGCTTGGCTCTACTGGGCGGCAAAGCCCCGTCACTGAAAGAATTCCATAATACCTGTACTGCTGGGACTAGACTAGGCGGCAAGTCCCTACCACTGCAAGCATTCAGTAATGGCTGTAGTGCTGGTCCTAGACTGGGCGGCAAGTCCCTGCCACTGCAAGCATTCAATAATGGCTGCAGTGCTGAACCCTACTGGGTGGCAAGGCCCTGCCACTGCAGGCCTTTAATTATGCTTGTAATGCTGGGCTCTACTGGGGGGCAAGGCCCTGCCACTGCAGGCTTTCAATAATGCCTGTAGTGTTTGGTTATAGTGGGGGGCAAGGCCCGGCCACTGCAGGCATTCGATAATGGCTATATTGCTGGGCTCTACTAGATGGCAATGCCTTTCCACTGCAGGCATTTAATAATGGCTGTAGTGTGTTGGGCTCTATTCGGCGGCAAGGCCCTGCCATTGCAGGTCTTGAATAATATCTGTAGTGCTGGGATTCGCTGATCGGCAAGGCCCTACCACTACAGGCATTCAATAATGGCTGTAGTGCAGGCATTCAATAATGCATGTATTTTAGAGCTTTGTTTTACTCCGTGGCAAGGTTCTGCCCCAACAGGAATTCAATAATGGCTGTAGTGCTGAGTTCTACTGGGAGGCAAGCCAGTGATACTGCAGGCATTTAACAATGTCTGCAGTGCTGATTTCTGCAGAGCGGCAAGGTCCGGGCACTGCAGGCATTCAATAATGGCTGTAGTGTTGGTTCTACTGGGCGGAATGCCAGTGCCACTGCAGGGATGCATTAATGACTGTAGTGCTGGGTTCTACTGGGAGCAAGCCACTGCATGAATTCAATCATGTATGTAATACTGGTATCCACTGGGCAGCAAGGCCCTGCCACTGCAGACATTCATTAATGACTGTAGTCCTGAGCTCTACTGGGTAGCAATGCCCTACCACTGCAGGCATTCATTAATGACTGTAGTGCTGGGTTCTACTGGTAGCAAGCAACTGCATGCATTCAATCACGTCTGTAATGCTAGACTCCACTGGGCAGCGAGGTCTTGCCACTGCAGGCATTCATTAATTACTGTAGTGCTGAGCTCTAGTGGGCATGAATGCCCTGCCGCTTTATGCATTAATTAATGTCTGTAGTGCTGGGTTCTACTGGGAGCAAGCCACTGCAGGCATTCAATCATGTCTGTAATGCTGGTTTCTGCTGGGCAGCAAGGCCCGGCCCCTGCAGGCATTTGCTATAGTGCTCGGTTGTACTTGTCTGCAAGGGCCTTCCACTGCAGACATTCAGTAATTGCTGTAATGCTGGGTTTTACTGGTCGGAAAGGCCCTGCCGTTGCAAGCATTCAATAATGGCTGTAGTGTGTTGGGCTCTATTGGGCGGCCAGGCCCTGCCACTGCAGGCATTTCATAATGGCTATAGAGCTGGGTTTACTCTGTGGCAAGACTCTATCACTGCAGTCATTCAATAATGTCTGCAGTGCTGGTTTCTGCTGGGCGGCAAGGCCTTGCCACTGCAGGTATTTCTACTAGGCCGCAAGCCACTGCCACTGCAAGCAGTCAATTATGGTTGGAATGCTTGGTTCTGTTGGGCCGCTAGGGCCTGGGATATATTTTCTTCAGTTAAAAAAAGATGGACAAGTGCACAGAAAGCTTCCCCCCGCCCATCAAAAAACAAACAAGATGGCTACCATCAAAGTCAGAAACGGAGCTCTAGCAAGAGAGCCATTTCGATTTACATGGCAGCTGAGAAGGAAGCTATGCTCCGGGAGTGGGAGAAGATCAGACGAAGAGCAGATGAAGTTTCCATTTTAGTTGTTGGCAAGGATTTGGTGGAAAAGGGGAGGTATGTGGGATGTATTGACCCACTCCGCTATGCTATGCTGCATCACCCTGCCAGTTATGGGGATAGAAACAGCAACAATGGCGGCAAAACCCTTGTGCACGCCAAAAACCTACAAAACCCACAAAAACCGTGTGCTTCAGCACACAAAAAGAGGGACACACAACCTGCCACCCATGGTGCACGTGCAGTGGAATGGAGCACACCCTGCAGAAATGTGCCAGTGGGTCCCAGGGCCAGTGCACAGAGAAAAGCAGCACTTTGCAAATGAAACCCAAAAATGTGCCTACAAATGACATTTGTTTTGTTCCCAAAAACTCCAAAATGCCTACAACACAACACTTTTCAACATTCACAATCTGCCTGGTGCTAAAAGTCATTTATCTAATGAAGCATTGTAAACCTACAAAGTCCTGATATGAAGAGCAAAACATTAATCAGAAAACTGGATTGTCTGAAAACTGACAGCCAAGTTGCCAGGACTTGAAAAGCAGGTTTTTCTCCCAGAAGGAAGGCCTTCTCTCAGCAGGAACTCACTGGGAGGTGTTAATTGTGGGGTTTAAACCGAATCTGATCCAAAGGGCAAAGGAACAATGACCATCCTCCAACCCAGGACATTGAAGGTGTGAAAGGCCGTAAAACTGCTGCAGCACAGTAAACTCCTGGTTGACAAAAGCAAATTCCAAAGGAGGGGGCCACCGCATGCTTCAAGGAGTGACAAATACTGACCATTTGGGGTTAACAGGATATGTAATGGACATTTTTAGAAGGTGTATAACATATTATCAAAAGGGGTGCAAAAATCTGAAAATGGCAGATTAATTAACCTAATTTTTAGCACTACCTTTGAAAACTTAGTACAACCGTGTATCTTATTCTGAACAGGAATGGCAATAAATGTGGGTTTATGGGGTCTGTATTTCCGCTAGAATTGTGAAACTTTATACACTCATCCCCATGTTAAACACACAGCTTTGTGCATAACATTTGGACAATGTGTACATAGCGAAAAGGACAACATTCTGTAGAAAGTTGATACTAGATCCTACAGCTGCGCGATTTTGATGAGCAGATGCTCCAGAAAATATGCAATCTGTTTATGTGATTTTATAGAGGTTGCACATGTGTAAATATGTATTTTGCCAAAATTAGACTTTGTGCTCCAGTGGCTAGGGGTGGAATCTCAGCATCATAATTGTAAAATAGAGATGACACTTTGTTTCTCTCCTCCTATCAAGGCAGAGAGTAGACTCAGACCCAATCACCTTCACAGGAGCAAGCCCAGCTAACCCGGCCCATACACCCCCTTTGGGATGTCATTTTTGGGGCATAAATAGAGAGAGCAGATAGGGACTCACTGATCCAGCAACATTCCTGATTCCGGCGAAACACTCTGATCCAGCTTTCTTCATCCAGCTGTAAATACTCATCCAGATGTAAATCTCTTGCCAGTAATAGAGACTATTGATTTCCAGCAAGGCCCCAATTCTCAAATGTATCCTCTCCACTCAGTAAAGCGCTGTGTGGGTGAGAAGGCCTTTTGAACCAGTATCCAGAAATTCTCTGGCTTGCCACCACTAGGCTTGCCTGAGGAACTCGTCATCCAGCTGATCAAAATACCCACTGACTAGGAGAGCAGATCCTGTGCCAATCCGACGACCGGCCCAGATGATCCAGTCCTGTGCCTGAAGTTCTGTTTTTCTTAGACCAGACCCAATCCTGACCAGAGCTGACAGTCCCACTAAAAACGTATCCAGTGAGTATAAATAGGAAGAACTGTGTCCCAGGGTATAATTGCATAGTCTTGTCCCTATCCAACCCGTCCTATCTTTCAGTCAAAACCAGTATTGTTAGGAGTATCTTTGGCTTGTCGTATCCCAAACCCATCCTATCTTTCCTTCAGAACCTCTATTGTTAGAACTATCTTTGCGCTGCCCATTTTCTCATCTGAAGAAGTCGGGTTTCCTTATCAGGTGGTCACCCTGATACAGTGACTGTAATCCCTGTGTGGTATTCGCTTCTTGATAGTCATCGCCTAGTGTAAGCAAACTCATTTGTTATTTTTAAAAGTGCATTTCTGTTTTCAATTCTTGCACCTATTTTAAAAAAACAACCTTTACTAAAAACTCTGTAACTCCCTCAATTTTTGTGATAGAAATGAATCAATTCCTATTGGTAGCCAACATCCATATCTATCCACAGCACCCAAAACCTCATTACAAATCAATGCGATTCTCCCGTTATCGCGAATATCGCGCACAGGAAAGTTTGCAGCAAATTTTACAAATCTGAAAAGTTTACGCACGTAAAATAGCTTTTAACTGCTTCGGACTTGGACCTTAAGATTTCAATTGTTTTCTGTTGACAAAATAATTGCTTGTGCTTGTGTGCAACTATCCAAAGCGGCTCCCATAAGAATTTATAACAAGTTCAGCAATTTTCACCATATTTGGTGTTTTTGCTTAGTTCACGAGTAGCACATCTTTCAAATAATTGAATGCATATATCAAATAAGTTTTTCCATTGCGCTGTACACTAGGCCGAGAGCTGAGTGTATCGCCTGATTCAAATCCTTAACAAATCTGGGGGCTCGAGTCCGGGGTTTGATTGATTGCCACCCGTGACAGTCTAACACAGCAGTCTAACAAGCAGAGTAATAATACTTTGTGTGGTGTGAGTACTGTGCTACACTGTATAAGCGCCCATAAAATAAATACTCTAGAAAACAGGCCTGTTTGAAAAAGTAAATTTACCCTGAAATAAGCCAGAAGGTAATTAATATTTCCGGAATGGCGTCCCCAGTGGAAATCAATATTTCAAGGGAACACCCACTGCACAAATTGTTTGTCAGGGGTGCATGGATAGAGCAGGATGAGAAAGTCTGACTGCAGGAAATCAAACAACAAGTCATTGACACAGACTTAGATACTTGGCAGGACCAGGGTCCATTACACCAGGCACTAGTGAACTGTATATGGCCCCAAAAGTAAAAGAAGAGCAATGTAAAATTGCCAAAATAGCGGCTTACCTGTACCTCCACATTGGAGTAATGCAGGAAAAATATGCCGAAAGCATAGATCTGGCAAAGAGGTAAGCACAATCCCTAGAGAAAACCCAAACTGATCTGGACTCTACAGAGCAAGGGCTACAAAAGAGCCAAGAATCAGAGAGATAAACCAGACAGTACCTCACAAAGGTAAAGGAAGATCTGGATCTCCTGCAGCAAGAGAAGGCAGAGCAAGATACCAAATTACTGACACTGCAAAAAGAGTTTCAAGAAAGGTTGGATTCTCTACAACAGAGGCAACAAAAGCTGGAGAAGCAATTAAGTTATAATAGAGCCTGCGCAGGGCAGATAGTTGCCCTAGAAAGTCAGATTGATGAACTAAAGGAGGAAAATAATACATTAATAGTGAAGGATCTCCACACACAAAAAGATATTGATGAGGAGCACCAGAAACTATATGCTATTAGAAAACAAAGGGACAACCTGGCTGAGCAGAGGGGAACTCTATGTCAAGAGAGGGACGCCCTAGGCCAGGAAGTCAGCCATTTAAAAACTAAGTTAGAAGAAAATCACAAGGCCTTTCAGGAACTTGGTGAAATCAAAAGGGATCATGAAAAGCTGTTAGAGCACACCAGGCGGGTGGAGGATACTCTGGCAAAGATTAATCAGGCCAGTAAGGACCAAACTCAGGAGGTGAGTCTTCTGCAGCAAACATTGGCCCAATACTCTCAATTCAGACAGGAAGCACAGAGAGACAATGAGGCTCTCTGTGAAAAGAATGACAGGCTCCATAGGCAGATAGCCATGCACGAACAACTCATAGAGACCAGTAAGGCCTTAATAGAGGAGCAAAAAGGTCAGATCTTGGCATGTCATCAGGAAATAGGGGCTGAAAGAGATGAGGTAAGATGGGAGAGAGAAACCCCTGAGAACAACCTCAGGCACCCTGGAAATTGAGGGACTTTAACCCCTAAATTCCATGGACTCTGCAACCCCCATGTCCACTGGCTCATATGAACCAAGGGCCATGGGGATGGTAGTCTTCAACACAATGGGAAATATGGGACTAATAGATCAGCGCCTCCTAGAAATGGATGGGCGGGCATCTATGTACAGGTTCCCAAGTGCTAGGGCCATCTTCTCTGATCAGGGAGACTCCAGTGAGGGGAGAATCAGAGAACTGGATCCTCAGAAATATCACCTACATAGAGATCAGTCAGTGAAATTTGGTGGGGAATTCCATGAGACTAGGCCCACTAAGAGCATACTAAAAACCTCTTCCCAGCTAGGACAGTGGGGTGGGGGGATACTCAACCAATCCGGGGAGTGAGGGAGAGCCAAAAGACTCTTCTGAATGCCACTGGTCTCAAGAGACTAGGCCCCCACCTTCTGCCAGCAGAATCAGGGAGAGCCTAGAAGATCAGACAGCCACCTCTGGTAGCAGTGCCTCTGAGTCAGAGGATGAGTGGACCAGGGTGACCAGAACTAAAAACGCCAACAAAGTTAAGAGAGCTTCACTCAAAGATCCCCTGAAGCAAATAAAGGCTATTAGGAGCGTCATCACGCCCTACCACAAAAATGCCAAATATTCAGTTTGGGAGCACCTTGAATTGTTTGAGCAAATGATGGAGACTTTTCATCTGAAGGACAGCCAAAGCTGTATTCAGTATGTAAAGTGGACATTTTCACCTGAGTACTCCAGCTTCTTTGCGGGGCTGGAGGATCAGAACCATTCAAGATGATCCACCCATATTGCGGCCATCCTAAAGCATTTTTCTATTCATAGAAACCCTCAAGAGGCCTGCAAGGCATCCTACAGCCTGCAATGTGGGGGAGACCAGGCCCCACAAGAATTTGTCCAAGAATTGAAATGTGCCTTTGCGCAGACCACCAGGAGGGTGCGCACTGACAGTAGGGAATTTATTAATAACTTCTGTCATGCCCTCCCTAAATACATTATGACCCAGCTAGTGAGGGACTTTCATGAGAAAAGATCACTAGACTGGGTCATTGAACAAGCAACGTGCATCTATGAAGTGCAGAAGCCACTAGAAAGTAAAAATATTAACAAAAGCCCCAAACCAACCAACACCCCTGCTGCTGCTAAGGTGGCAGAGGTGAAGGTTGCACCCATTTTAGATCTGGAGATGGGGGGACCTAAAAACATCCCCATACAGAAGCCTACCAACCCAGACCCAGAAGGCCCTCGGGCCAATCCCAAACAGGGAGTCAGGGAGGTAACCCCACAAATTGGACCCCTAACTCCCCTGACTACATCAGCCCACGCTACAAGGGCAACAGGCCCATCCTGGGCTACGTGTGGACTACTCCAGCCCAAGGGGGGGATCCAACCAGGCAGCTGCCAACCCAGGGAACTTCCCTCCTCACTTTCCCCAGGAGGGCAGTAATCCCCCAAATGCATGTTTCTTTCCCCGGTACACGCCAAACCTCAACCGCCAAAACAACCCTTCTCTCTTTCCCCACTTTCCTGAGCCCAGACAGCCCAATCCGGGAAAGGGGAGGCCAAGGGTGGAGGGGTACCAAAACTATCCTAACCAGGGGTATTATGGGAGAAGGGATAGTTACCTTTCCCGTGACCAACTAAGGGTAGATCAGAGGACCTCCTACCAGCCAGAGCGGGTGTCCCAACTGGAGCGCCAGGTCCAGAACATGGCACAGTTTCTGGGTCGCATGCTGAGGGCTCAACAGAACCCTCAGATGAGCATTGCAACCCAGAACTCCTCAAATCAAGGGCCTGGTGCTCCAGAACAATGACGGGGAGACAACCCCGACAACCCATCGATTCCAAGGGAGGAGGCACAAGGGGAAGGGGGGTGTAAAGTATGAGAGGAAGCTTCCTTCCCCACTTGTGAAAAGCCCCTGGAAACCCAGGAACCGGAACCCGAATCTCATGCCCCCGAAAGTCTGCAACCTAAGGAACAGAGGGCGGGTAGGAGAAATAAAGGGGAGAGGTCCTCAGAGGATTCTGGGAAAGGATCTTCTCCTTCAGGGATGGGGGAACTCCTCCCAAAGAAAAATGGGTCCCAAGAGATCCTGATCTAGACTGGGTAGATGTGGGGACTGAGTTAGAACCGCCCATTATTGAACCCCAGAATGACCAGCAAGAAAATCACCTTGGTCAAACTAAACCTGGTGACTGCCTTCAAAAAGGGGGGGCATCCCTGAATCAGAACCAGGGGATCCCAAAACGTCCCCCATATCCAACTGCCACCTTTTTCTTACAGGTTCCCAAGATCCCAAACAAAATACTGCCCAAATCACCCCTCTGTCAGAATCCAAAGCAAAGAAATTAACCCACCAATTGGCCAAAAATGTGCATTATCTTTGCCCCCTTGAGGAAAAGGAGGGTAGATTTTATGCCCCGGTCCAAATACAGGGGCAATGTACAATTTTGGCACTGGTGGACACTGGATTCTAAGCCACCCTTCTGTCAAAAAGGGCCTTTGATCACCTGAATTCGGGAAGGGGGAGAAATACCAAATTCCTCTCGCCCCTCTTCCTGGACAACTTCAGAACTTCGATGGGAATTAAATTCCTGTCGAGGGGAATATGGATTTAGACATTAAAATTGGTCGACACGAGGTGAAGCACCCGGTCATAGTTGTGACTCCAGAGGGCACACCATGTTTACTAGCGAATGACATCCTGCGTAGATTGTCTCCCTTCATAGATTGTGTAAACAAGGTCCTCTGGACCCAGACTAACCAACCAATAAAATTGAAACAGAGTGTCAACCATGTTAGTTCAAATGGCACCTGCCACAAGGTGGAACAAAAACCTGACCAAATTGAATTCCACTTCCAGAATAACCAAACCCCAGACGTGACAGTAATTGCAGTAGGACAACAAACTGGTGATGGGGAGTCCTCTCCATTTCTGAAAATCAACCTTCCTTCCAGTCTAAGGTGGCATTCCACACTGGAAGGAAACACCCTGAAATTCTATACAAATTCACAATCAGAAAATCCTACTCCTATAGTCCAAAATGAAGAGAAATCAGCTCAAAGCTTGGCTGATATTCAGAAAATTGGAGAGCAGTTTTTCATCCCTATTTAGTTAAATGAAGGGAAGGACTCTGTTCTCGCCCGAGTATGTGTGAACAACGGTAAGAGCTTCATCAGCGAGGCCATGTTCCACAAACTCCCAAAAGATCCAGCTATTCCCACATTTAAACTGTTAGACAAATGGGAAATGGACCTGGAAACACCCTAGCAGGTTTATGCTCAGAATTTCCATAGGCAACAAGAGCATAGTCCATAATTGTTGGGTCATGCGAGATGTCCCTGCTGCATTTTATTTAGGCAGTGACATACTCAATTGCTTTGCCATTAGTTTAGACCTAATAAACTTCAAAGCCTGGTCCCGATTAGCGGGTAATCCCATGGACTTTGATGACCCAGAGAAAGCATTTCAGTCAGCTCAACTGCTGCCATATGCAGTGGAAATTCAGATTGGTGAGGAATTCACCATCCCAGAATGGACCCGACAATTCTCCCTTGAAGTAAATATTAAAAGAGGACAGAAACTGAAAAATCCTGACGCCTATGTTTATCTTAATGCTCATTTCCAACAGCAAGGGTTGTGGGTAAACCCAACATCACTAGTCAACATAGAACACAACACCATTCCAATAGAGGTGGGTAACAGCGACCTAAAGAGTATCACTCTGGGCGCAGGCACCATTATTGGAATGGCGTTGATGACCAACATTTTTCCATAGATTTAGGTAACAAACTGTTAGGACCAGTCCCCAAGGACTGTTTTGACAGTGACAGCAACGATGACACAACACCAGACAGGATCTTCACCGGGCATGGGGGGAATTTCCTGGTGTACTCTTCCTGCCCTTATGGTAAGGAAGATGTGACCTGTGACTTCAGGAGGGATGAGGTGATCTTTCAAGTCCACAATGACTGCCTTCCCCACCTGAAGCCATCAGTCCAAGTCAATACTTTCACCAGGGACTTCTCCACCCAGCTGGAGGAGGCTGCCGAGATAGCGAAACCAGAAGTCTTTCCAGGTTTCAGGCAGATGGTTGAAGAGAGAGTCAACCTAGCTGATGCCTGTGAGACTCTGGACCAAAAGCAAAAATTGAAACAAGTTTTCTAGATTTTCAAGATCTCTTTGCGGTGTACTTATATGACTGTGGTCACACCGACATCCACACAACAACAATTCCCACGGACCCTGGCATGACTCCAATGTTTGTGAAGCAATATCACTTGCCTCTCGCATCAATGGAGTCCCTTACTGAATAATTGAGAACCTTGAGTCCCGTAAAATAATTTGTCCAGTCCACAGCACCTTCAATGATCCGGTGCTGGGGATTTTGAAACCAAACGGCCAGTGGAGACTCTGTGCTGACCTAAGGGAGCTCAACAAATGGGTCCATTCTTCCTGATGGCCTCTTCCCTACATTGACCAAGGGCTGGCCCAGATCCAGGGGTCAAAGGTATTCACTGCCATTGACCTGACCAATGGGTACTGGATTGTACCTGTCAGTAGGGAGGACCAATACAAGCTGGCCTTTACCTTTGGGGGGCAGCAGTACACTTGGACCCGGACTCCCTTCAGATACATCAACTCCAGCAATTAATTTAACATCTTTCTGCATAAGGCCATGCCCGACTTGGGCGAGAGGGGTAACCTAGCCTTTGTAGATGATGTTCTAGTCAAAAGCTCAACTGTGGAGGAACACATAGTGGAGATCCGTTATGTTCTGACACAGTTGAGGGCTGCCGGAGTAAAACTCTCTTTCCAGCACAGTGGTGTAGGACCAGTGTCAATTTCTTGGGGCATGAGATAACTCCTGAAGGTCTCTGTCCCCAGGAAAAGAAAGTAGAAGCACTCCAGAAAATAAAAGACCCCACAACTCTTTGTGAACTAAGGAGCCTCCTTGGACTAACGAATTACAGCAGAAAGTTCATTGAGGACTACGCAGAGATCACAAGACCCCTGATCCATCTGGTGAATGGGGGGGCCAAGTGGGAGTGGGGTCCAGAACAAGCCGAGGCAGTAAGACAACTCAAAAGAAGCCTCTCACAAGCGCCTTGCCTAACTTACCCTGTCAAAAACAAGGAGTTCTTGGAAACAGGGTTCTCAAATACATGCTTGAATGCAGTATTATATCAAAAGCATGACAAGGTCAATAAAGTAATTTCCTATGCGAGTAAAACTTTATTCTCTGTGGAGGAAAAATTTAACGTTTGTGAGAAGGCACTCTTGGCACTGGTGTGGGCATTGAAGAATTACCGCCCATTTTTCCAGTGGGAACACATCATAGTGTAGACTCCACACCAACCTTTGCAATATCTTCAAAGTGACACTATCCGGGCCGGAAATGTGAGTAATTCCCGAATTACTTCCTGGATTCTGTCAATGAAAGGCTTTCCCGTGGAGGTCAGATATGACCAAAACAAGAAGAGGCCCCTCGCGCAAGGTCTGGCTGACTTGCATGATTGTGCCAGAAAAAACTGTCTCGAGGACGAAAGTCTTAAAATCAAGGACAACATGGAGGCATACCTTAATTCCCCACACAAAGTCTATGAAGAAGACAAGTGTGAGGGAATGCCCACTGTCTATGTGGATGGGTGCTTCTACCATGTTAACAATGGGGAAAAGGAACTTGTGGCCGGCGTAGGGAATGCATGGGTGAATGATTCCCCAGAACATTCCGCTGGGTACAACATCGGTCCCCGAAGTAGTCAAGTGGCAGAGCTGATGGCTGTGCATCAAGCCATCCTCACTGCTGTCCAACACCAACTCCACGTACTGGTCATAATCACAAACTCAGATTATGTACGGAACGGGTTCGTGGAGCACTGGTTAACTGGAAAACCAGAGGCATGCTATGTGCTAGTAATAAACCTTTAAAACACAGTAAATTAATACAAAATATTGATGATCTGGTCACCTCGAATGGGATGACCATCTACTGGAAAAAGATCAAGGGTCATTCTAAAGTAGAGGGACCAGACAAAACTGGAAATGACCTAGCTGATTAGCTGGCCAAAACTGTAGCCATCCAAGGGGATCTACTTGAGATCGAGCCCCTGTTGGGGGAAATCCAGGTCACTGCTATCACTAGGTCCCAGACAATTGCTCACAATGAACTCTCAACTGCACAATGGAGTAAGGAGACCCCAGATGCTGATTTGATTACGACTCAAAAAGAGGATCCAATAATTGGTACGTTTTATCAACACATTGAGGACCCTGAGAACTATCCCCTGATGGATACCAATTACATTGGGAAAGAGGACCTCAGAGTTTTGATGAAATGTCCAAAAAATGTTCCGAATCCAAGACGGTTTGCTGGTAAGGAGATCCATATTTGGTCATGACCAGTGGGTGGTTCCTTCCTCATTCCGACGCCTGATGCTAAGTCACGCCCATGATGCGGCCACAGCCGGTCATGAGGGATTTCATACGACATTAGAAATCTTGCGAGAGGTTGCATACTGGCCACACATGGGGCAGGACCTCAACCAATACTTGAAGGGGTGTCTTGTGTGTGCACAATTTCAGCCAACATCATTCACACACCATGCTCCCCTCCAAAAGAGGGGGATGACACTGCCTTGGTCAGATTTGCAAGTCAGTTTTAGCGGGCCTGTGATTCTCTCCTTTAGGGTGAACAAGTATATGTTGACCGTAACATGCTTGTTCACTAAATGGGTGGAATGTCTCCTGGCCCCAAATTGCAAGGCAGAAACAGCAGCTGCCCTGATGATCAATCACATCTTCTCGCGTTTTGGACTACCCCAAAGGATTGAGTCAGACCGGGGTAGTGAAGGCAAGCGTTCCCAACCAGCACGATCCTCCCCTCAATGAGAGACAATGAAGGACTCTCCCAGGATGGGAATAAGGCCAAGACAAAGTGCGGGTGAGCGTAAATGGGAGTTTATCAATCAGAATAGGGCATGCAAAGAACTCTGCAAACTCCGAGAGCGCTCTGTCTGACAATAGCAAAGACAGGCGTATATATTTACAAAAAACGTCATCAGAACCTACATACTATAGGGGGCACAAGTTGAATGGGATTGGGTGGCGACGACTAGCTATAGGTGCTGCTGCGATGTGGTTGGCCTTGGCTGGAGGACGTCACTGGTCAGCCTCGTGGGTTGGGCTGGGCCTGGCAGGTCAGCTGGGTTCATCCAGGCGGTGTTGTTGTACCACTGTGGCCAGTGTCAGAGATAAATGTCTTTTCCTGACTTATTTGCCCTAGGCCATGCACACCGCAGTCATTCAGTCATTGCAATATTATCTTCTTTAGTAAATCTTCCAATAGGTTAATCTACAGGTTAATGCAACACAGGAGGAATGCACCTTGAGAGGGGTTTGATGGCGATTCATCAGTGCATGGTTACCAGTGTCCTGTTGACCGGGTACCATAGGTCGAGAGGCTAGGTCTCAGGGCATGGGACAGGCGGTACATGTCTTTCTGTCTTGTTAGAAGTCGTTATGAATGTGCTGCTGTATGTTGCCATAGTATTGGGTGTCCTAATTGTACAGGGGCCATGAGCCTAAGGTGATCCGGTGGGTTGTGGGGTTTAAGAGAGGGCGCCTTTGGATTTGTGTATTCAGGCGTAGGTTTACTGCTGGGCTGTAAATAATGCAGGTGGCAGGCTGTGGCCTTGGGTGCTGCAGAGGGGACTACAAATCTTTGAAGCGGCTCCAGCCTAGTTGGCGGAGGTGGAGCAGCGCGGGCCTCTGCTCTCTTGTTTGGCAGTACTTCGCAGGGAGGGAGGGGGAATGGCCTTGCACATATTCACAAAGGTATCTTCCTCGTGTGTTGCCGATTTTAGGTGAAAGCATCATAAACATTTGAATACTGTACAATACTTATTTGAATCATTTCAAAACATACATTTTAACTTTGCTAAATGTCTCTCAAATATAGCCAGTCTGAGCACATTATTTGTACACTATGTCTTAACAACTACAACATTTAGTTATATGCATATACATTTGCAGCAAGTGAGGTAGTAGTGAGGTTGGTGGAGCACATAAAAAACGACTCACCACCGTACGTGACGGTAGTGGCACATAAGGGGCTTAGACATACACACATGAAGGGTGCATTCTCGCGCGTCCTTCGCATGAGCCCTCTGTATGGTTACATTTGTCTTTCCTTGCACTCTAGCAGCATTAGTTCAGTTATGGCGCGGGACCGTGGGGTGTAAGCTTTTCAATGATACACATAACGAATAGTCCCCCGGAACGCTTTTATTATTTGCACACAACTGCATTGGTGTGGGTGCTTCATTGCTAATGTCATGTAAACATGCATTCTACCATATTTATACATTTTACAGATTTCCTTAATAGAAGAAGTTTTGTGGAGAAAATGCGCGCATTGCAAGTAGTTTTGGCATTAGTACTTGGGAACTTTTGCTTTTATCCGAGGGCCATTTTACAGTTCTCTTTTTCACCCAGGCTTCGCTGGCCGGGTCATGCTGGGAGCAGTGATGCACTGCGGAAGGTGAAATGTTACAGTGTTGGTATCTTACACTAGCTCATGTCCGTCTTGTTCGTGGGAACGGGCTCACAGCGGATCTGCCAGGGAGCTGCGGCCACAGGGATAATTGAAACTCTCAAAAGGTGGGGGCCGCGCTACAGTGCGCCAAGCTCACACCATCTTTATTAGACAAAATGGTTTCTGGGGCCTAGCTAAATTCAATACGTTTGGGCAATGTCTTCAGCAGGTGAGCCCTCCACCACCTGGGCCCTGGTGGTAATGAGGGGATGGCCGATGAGCCATGGCCCTCACCTGGGGAAGGGATGTAGGCAAGGAGGGTCTTTTGGACCAATCCTCCCCTACATTTCCCCCCTTTCGTTACTTAAGTAACAAATTCTTTAAATCTTTCAATCTCCTGCACTCTTCTTCGTCAATTATTGCGTCATCCCATGCTGGTGTGCCTTTTATGGGCATCCACGCCCTGCACACCCCCCTTAAGCTCTCACCTCTACTAGCATACTCATCTGGGGTACAGGTCAGATATATACATCCGCTCTCTCCTTCCAGGTCTACCCACACCTCTTTGTACCATTCTAGTACACGGGGCTCTCTGATGGTGGTATGCCACAATTTCTCTACAATATCCTTGTCATGGTACCTAGGCACTAGCTGATATCTGGGTGTGTCATCTGTTCCTGTTTGTACCTGCACTTCCTGCATAGTTTGTATTGTACCACGGGTGTTGCCCATTGTCACCATCATTATTGCACCATTAGGTACTGCGTTAGCACAACATCGAAGACCCACCTGGCACAGGCAAAAAATAAAGAGGAGGAACACCACAGCCGGCATCAAAAATTTCACAGTCATTCCCAGCCATGATGGAACCCAGGAGAAGACATTGTCGAACCACATGCTTTCTTCTGCTCCGCCTTCCATTTTCATTCTTTCTCCTAGGTTATGTACTGCTTCAATCACATGGGACAGGGAGCTGTTGTCTGCGTCTTCAGAAGGTACGAAAGTGCAGCAGGCACTTCCGATTTTTCGGCAAACACCTCCATCCATTGCCGTCAACAGGTCCAAGACATACCTGTTTTGCATGGTCATCAGTCGTAAAGCTCTTAGTTCCACTTTTATTACATTGAACCCTTCTTCAGTGTCATTTGCCAGCTGAATCAGCTCCCAACGTGTTATCTGGAGCCATTTTGTGTTTGCTCTTGCCTGAACACTTGGGATGAGTGAGGCAAAGAATGTTTCTGCTGAGCTGAATAATCGATATCTGTCTGGGATCTGTGCCAGCAACTCTGACAATGCTTTTGATATGTAGTTTGATGCTCGTCTTCTTCGGGACAGCACCTCTTCCTTGTTCCCGGAAGACAGGACATATATTTGTGACTCTGCAGCGGGCTGGGCCGCACTCTGTTGTGTGTTTTCTCGCGTCCTTTTGCTCCCATCAATGTGGCTTTCTGGGATTACCATTAGTGCTGAGTGCAGATTGGCCATTGAGCAGCTGCCACTCCATGATTGTGGGAGGTGCAGGTATGCCTGGTTGCCACATACCCAATACGTGTCCATCAGGGCCGCTGTCCCTTTTCTTAAGTCTGGGATGGTGAGGGTCTTGTTACAGTTCTTGTTTGTCCCCATGGAGGCTTTCCCCTCTCCTTTAAAGCACAGTTCATAATCTATTTCCTTCTGCAGCTTGAAAGGTTTTTCAATGGCTGTTACCCAAGTTAGTTTTGAAATGTGTTCCTTCCATGCTGGTGTGCACGCTTCTTCTATCCATTGCAATTTCTCTGGTGCCACACCCCTTAGTGCATCAGCCTTACACATTACTTCTTCGTCCTTCCACTTGTTGTCTGAAAAAAGTGTTCCTTGTATTATAAAAAATGGTTCTTCCAGACATACCACTCCTACTGTCTTTGGATAGCAAGTTTTCTCGTTCTGCAGCATTCTGAAAGTAACTTCATGTGCCTGGAAGGTGTTCTTAATTCTGCACAACGTGAGATGAAGGAGCCTTTGGGCATCCACAATAGGCAACTCTTTAGGTAACAATACTTTGGGTGTGCCTGAAGCATGGGGAATGAGGGAGCAGACATAACAGCTCTCATTTGTTGTTTGTTTAGCTGTTGCACTCATATCCGCATACCATTTATTTGTCTGGTGGGGGTGTCGTGGGTCTTCCATTTTTTCTAGTCCTAACCCATAATACTCATCATACTTCTTCCTCCCCGCCTCCCTTTTTCGTCTGTTGTTTCTTTTCCTAATGTACTTCCTGGCTTCACGGGCGATAGACAAAGTGGGCCCCCCTTCCTCCTTCCCGCCCCCCTTTGCCCAGTCATCGTATAATATTTTGTGTGTTGCTATCATTCTTTCATTTTATTCCTTCATGTTGTCTGTCAGTGTGTTTTTTGCTATGGGGGCAGGCTGGCTGGTGGGGGTGTTATACAACCAGGATATGGCGGAGGGGTTTCGATCATTTAAACTGCGGGCATTGTAATTTGATATTTTTGGCGGAGACACTGTGGTATTTTGCATTTCACCCTGTAGCCCTTCATTTTTCGAGATGACAGCATTGGATGGTGTTGTATAGTAACCCCGTACAAGTTTAGTTCCGTCCCATACCAAAAAATCACCTTCCTTATTATTTACACTTGCAGTTGCATTGGTCACAGTAGTGCTGTTAATCCCTCCCCCCTCGTTCATCTCGATAGAGATGAACGCTATGAACCAATATGTAACCAGGCCAAACATTATTGTAAAAAACAATGTAACGCACACAAATTATCCACACTCATACGAATATCTACATCTCTCAGTTAACAATTCTCTAAATCTAATACATCTATCCGTTGCAGGCTGCCCGTTAGATGCCATGGTAGGTCCTGTTTGGGATATAAAAGTGCATTAAGTGCATGAATGTAAACATTTTGTTGGCACTACCAGTGCCAGTATATATTGAAAGGGAATGGGAGCGGGTAGGGCTGCAGGGTTGGGGATGCACAGACAAGGGAGTAGACACTGCATATTTTATCAACTCGTTAATTATATATGAGTTCACAACAGAAATATATATTTTTTTTTTACCCTTAAATGCAAGTATACTCATCAGCCACTTTTTCATTCAGGTGCATTACTGCCACACACAAGTTCATATTCAGACATTCTGTTCATTTGCATTGTTTGCTGTTGTCTGTGCCCCCTCATCCACCTCTTCCTGCATATTATTATATATCCTTCGTACATCTGTCAAATGTATCCAATACTTCAGGCCCTTCACTTTTACAGCTGTGGGCGTGCAAAACACTACTTCGTATGGGCCATGGAACCGTGGTGCGTTCCACCGGCGCACAAAACTCCTGACATAAATGAATTCACCCGGCATCAGCTGTAGCTGTATTTCAGGCTCCGTAACAGACCCTGTTGTGCTTCCCTCCTCTCTCGTGAATGGTGGAGAGAGCTGCTTTGATATTACGTGCGCTGCCCTTGTGAGTTTTTTCAAATAGTCTGTGAACTCGTCTCCCAATATCGCAGCGCTTCTGTGTGCATCTGAGTGTTCACGCAGTGGTGAGTGTGCTGTGTGCATTCGTCTCCCAGTCATGATCTCGTGCGGGGACAAATGGTGGTCCTTGCTTGGCTGATTTCTCAGCTCAAACAGCGCAAGGGGCAAACAGTAAATCCAGTTCTTTTTTAATGAAAAGCATAGTTTCGATAATCTTCCTTTTAACAGGCCGTTCATCTTTTCCACTACGCCATTACTTTGAGGATGATAAATCGAGCACAATTTATGCTTTATTCCCAAAGGTGTTGTTACTTCCTTGAAGAGCTCATTTACAAAGTGAGTGCCGTTGTCTGAGCGAATCACATCACAAATTCCCCAGCGCGGAAATACTTCCCTCACTAGGAACTTCGCAGCGCTTTTAGCATCAGGTCGTGCACATGGGCCTGCTTCTACCCACCTTGAAAATGGGCATACAACCACAATCATGTAACGTGCCCCATTACACCTTTCTCCCATGTCCGCGTAGTCGATATGTAGCTCTCTGAATGGCCCAATTGGTTTTGGAATTGTTCCCTGGAGCGTACGTAATGTCATTCCTGAATTGTATATCTGACATGTTGTGCATTCTAGTGTCAATCGAGATAAGTGCTCCTGAAGACAGGGCGCGAACCACTCCTCCTGTATATCCGCTGCAAGGTGCTCTTTCGTATTGTGTGCTGGGAAGTGTAGTTGGTGGAACGCAATTTCTAATAACTTTACTGGCATTACCACTTTTCCTGAGTTATTTTGTCGCCAGAGTAAGTCTGTCGCCGATTGACTGCACCCTGGTATTGCCCACATCAATTTTTCATCTGCACTTGCTCCTTCCTGTAATTCTAGTATTTGTGCTATAGGCATCATATTTTACCCTTCTGGGAGCTCCTCGTTTGTCTTGTGCTGCAGCATGTACTCACCTGCTTCATATTTCTGAAAGTAGGAAGCTTCCTTAGCAGCAGCGTCCGCTGCCGCGTTTCCCAAAGACACAACGTCTGTGTTAGACATATGTGCTTGGCACTTCACTATGGCTACCGCTGTGGGATCTTGTAGGGCCTCAATTAACTCCTTCAGCAATTCTGCATGCTGCACTGGAGTTCCATCTGCTCGTCGAAACACCCTCCGCCCCCATCTCGCCAGACCTCCATGTACTGTTGTCGTCATGTAAACTGAATCTGTGTAGATTGTCACTGCACAACCTTTAGCTGCATGTAGTGCTTCTATGAGGGCAATCAGTTCTGCTGCTTGTGCGGAGTAATGTGATGGAAGGCGGTACTGCACTAGTGTCTCATACTCACCGTCTTCTAACCTCACCACTGCCATACCCACATGTTTTTCTCCTGTGTCCACGTCAATTGATGCTGACCCGTCAACAAAGTACACTTCCCCCTCGCTCAGAGCATTCTCGCACACCACTGTGTCCTCCCCTCTTTTTCCTGTGTAAGTTGCACAATCGTGTTCCTGCATGTCCTCTAGTGTGCACGCTTCTGTAATGAATGTTGCTGGATTCACTGTCCTGCTTCGCACCACATGGATATTGGCGCTGGACAATATTAGTTCATAGGCGGTTGCCCGCTGTGTGGTCAACATACTCTTTGACCTCTCAAGTATTGCAAATAATGAATGCTCCACAAACAATGTGACAGGGCATCCCATTACTATTTTGGCACTTTTCTCAATTGCGAACGTGGCTGCAGCGAGCGATTGCTCGCACGCGAAATGTCCTTGCATCACAGCATCCAAAGTGCCACTATAGTAAGCCAAAGGTTTGTGTCCTAGGGACGTCTTCTGTGTCAGCACAGCTGTCATGAGTGTTCCCTTGCAGTGTGAGAACAGGTAAAACTCGCGCCCATAATCAGGATTTGCGAGCACTGGAGCGCTTGAAATCAACTCTTTTAATGATTTAAAGGAGGCGCTCATTTCTTCTGACCATTCTATTTTCTTGTTCTCCTGTTGTGCCTCCTTGAGCGCTTGTAGTAAGGGTCTGGTGTATGCTGCATAATCTAATATCCATGCTCGGCAATAGTTGCACATTCCCAAGAATTTCTGCATCTCCTTCACTGTTGTGGATTCTCATACTGATCTTATTGCTTCTACCCTGTCAGTGATTATTCTTTTTCCATCTTTTGATATTAACTGTCCCAAGTATAGGACTTCTGTCAGACAGTATTGTAGTTTTTCCTTGTCTACTTTGTACCCCTTATTAGCCAACAGGGTCAGTAGTGTTATAGAATCTTTTCGACATGTTTCTTCGTCCTGTGAACAGACGAGTAAATCGTCTACGTACTGAATGATTGTGCTCTCAACTGATAAGTTTCCTAAGTCTTCATGTAGTATGCGGTTCAATATGCTTGGGCTCTCACAGTATCCCTGTGGTAATCTACAATGTTCATATCTCTTTCCCCCTAGTGTAAACACTGTCAGGTATCTGCTCTCTTCAGCTAAGGGGATGGAGAAAAATGCGTTTTTCAAATCAACCACTGTGAAATGTGATGCTGTTTTTGGGATGCTGCATAGTATTGATGCAGGGTTCGGGACCAAGGGGAGCTCTTTCTGAATTACGTCATTTAGGGGGGCGTAGATCCTGGATCATCCTCCAAGACCCTCCTTTTGCTTTTTTAATTGGGTAAATGCATGTGTTGCATGGGGAGTTTGAAGGCACTATTATCCCTTGTGCTAGTAGTGCATTTATTGTCTCTTTTATCCCTTCTTCTGCCTCACGGGACAGTGGATATTGTTTCACTCGGGGTAGAATTGCTCCCTGTTTGATCTTTATTATCACTGGCTGTACTCCATGCAACAACCCTACGTCATGGGGGCCTGTTGTCCATAAATTATTTGGTACTAGTCTCATGTCATCATCAAAGAATGACGGTGGTGCTCCCACCACTGCCATCAGTTGGACAGGAATCTCTCTGGCCTGAATCAAAATGTCACAGGGCATTGCTATTTCCATTACTATTTCACCATCCCCCTCTGAATCTGAAAAGAGATCCTCATCAGTTAAGTCTCACAGAGCAATGTTTGCATTGGTACACAGTACTGTACGCCATTCACATCCTTCTATGTCCATTCCAATCACAGAGATCCTTTTTGCTGATACCTGTACAGTGTGCAAGTCTAATGATACCACTGATCCTGGTGCTATGTCAGGGTGCACTATTGGGCGGAAGAGAAACTCTGCCGGTATTCTCCAATCCATTCTCCTTAGCTCAGGAATTATGAGGGCCAGTGTCTTTAGTCCTTCAATAAACATTCTCTCATCCACTGGCAAACCACGTATTTCTGGTGCAGTTGTGTGAGCCTGTACTACCAGCATCACTCGTAATGGGCATATTCCTGGTGTTGAGCACACTATACCTATCTCAGTGAATGATATTGTCATGTTGAGTTTGCTAAGAAGATCCCTCCCTAGTAAATTTATTGGCGAGTGTTCATAATACAGTTAGGGTGTTTTCACCGTTTTGCCCCCTACTGTCACATCCAATGCTTCTGTGTAAGGAACTTCAATTACAGCCCCAGAGAACCCCTGTGTCTCTAACTTCCTGTTAGATAACGGGAACCGGCCCTCCCTAATACATGATTTCGCCGCTCCCGAATCCACCATGAATATGAACTGCTTGTCTCCTATCTGCGCCCCTACCAATGGTTCCTCTGCTGCATCGTAGGTGGTAGATAGAACTGGACACCAAGTGTTCTCTGTGGGCTGTCCTATGCGGGGTGTCTCATTGCCCCCCCTGGTTGAACACGCTCCCTGAAACCACTGACACGCCACTATAGGGGGCTGGTGCGGGGGCTCCGTTTGCTGTTGTCGCAAAAGGGTTGCCTGGCGTGTAGTGCATAGTGTCATTGTTTTGTGCGTGATTCTGTGTTCTGTATTGATGCCCCTGTTGTTGCTCATTGTACCCCTGGCCTGTGTTTCATTGTTGTTGTCCCATTGGGAGACCATATGGGCTCCCCGGATGGGGATGGCCATAATGTTCTGCCTCTTGAAATCCGTTGTTGGGTCTGCTTCTGCACTCCCTAGAGTAATGTCCCCACCTCCCGCCGTTCCAGCAACTCCGTTGCGCTCCTCGGGGACCCTGCCATCCATTTCCTCCCATTCCCCCGTACCCCAGTCCACCTCCTCTTCGGCCCCTGTACCCACCTCGTCCCCCTCGAGGGGCCCACTCTTGCCACTGCGGACCGCCACCTTGCTCCTGCTCATTCCACTGCCGCTGTCCTGCTCCCGCCCAATTAGTTGCCATCCTTCCTTGTATTGCTACCAGCCCCTCCTCCTCCTCATCTCGCTCCCTACTGTGTGGGAGCGCGGCTACTGCTGCTGCGACCTTCACCAACTTTGTCTGCACTAGTTTCGCTTCGTCTGCCAATCTTTTCTGCGCCACCCCCTTCTCCCTTTCTTTTATTCTCTTACAGTGGTGCACTATTATGCTCTGAATTTCAGGCCAACCTTTCGCCTCAATACCTGCTATCTTGTCGAGCACCTTTTGCACCTCCTTTGGCAACCCCCTCTTTATAATGAAGTAAAATAAAGATGTCGATTGATACCAGGGCGTACCCGTTTCTGTTCTCCACATCTCTTGGATCCGAAAAATATAATCCATAGCATCTTCCCCGTCATTCATTGTACACTGCATTACTGACTGTAAGTCTGGGGTGTCTGGAAACGTTTCCCGCAAAGGATCCCATACCCTTGCACGTACTGTGTTAAAGGAGGCCCCATCATGGCGGTCGCAGTCTAATGTTACTCCTGGGAAACCAGCCTTGACCCATACTCTATCAGCCTGATCCACCACTGCTGATACAAGCAAGCTCTTCACATCCCCTATTGCTAGGGGTACCCCGGTAGTGTGTTTCTCAAAGGCGTATATCCACTTGCTCGCCCCTCCCGATAACGGGGGCAATAACTTTAGTAAGTTGGCCTTATCCATCTGAGCCCAGGGTATGTAATTCGGCCTCCCTCCTCCCCTATGTATTAGCGGGAGCTGCAACTTTCCCTTCATTGTTGTATCTGTACCCGTCTTCACTCCTGATTTTCCCAATGATGCCATTTTCCCCACTCGGTTTCTTAATCGCCCCGTCCACTCATCATCCAGTGTTCTCATTGAACATGCACCATCCAACCCTTCGCTTCCCCCTCCCATTGCCATACTCAACCTGTCGCTTTCCTCCAAATCGTCCCTTATATCACATAGTAGCTCCTCCCTGTCCCCTATAGGCCTTTCTTCATTGTCAGTACATCCCTCTCTTGTCTCTAGTTCAATTATTCTGGTTGGTTCTTCTTGGATTCTGAACAGTATCTTGCCTTTTTTCCACCCTTCTTCAAGTGTTCTACCCTCGCTCTGCGCTCTAGACGCGTGCTCTGATCTCGCTGCATTAAGTGCTGTTCGCTCACATATGCTTTTTATCCTCGAGAGCTCATCTTTGGCTATCGAGAGCCTTGACTCTAGATCGTCTGTTAGTTTTTCTATGTCCACCCTTGGTGTACTCACCTGGGCTCGCTCCCTAGTACTCTCGTATGGCGGGGGTGCCGTTGGCCTTTGGGTTGTAGTAGTTGTCGGGGGAGGCACATAAGTGGGGTCACTGTACCCCTCTGCGGGTACTGGCTTGTTTAGTATTGGGTATAAACTTATTACCTCTATTGGTGGCTCTTCGTCTGGCAATGCTTTATCATCTTTTTGTATCATTAGTGGATTGTCAGTGGTAGATGGTAGATCAGGATTTAATTCTTGTGCCTTGGGCGGCGGTATCTCTTCAAACAGCCTCCAGAGATCTAATATTTCTCTCCTATTATGCAACTGCTTCCCCTTGTATTTCAAACAAATGCATGTGGCTACCATATCTAGGACACTTTTGTCAAATGAACCCCCTTCGGCCATATCTGGGGCAACCCCTCTCCCTTCAGCTCTGTGATCCATTGGTCATAATATTTCTTAATCCGCTCCGCGTACCCCGGTAGGTTCTTGCAAATGTGTGATAAGGGTGTTTCTGCCCCCATACTTTGTGCCCTCCTGGTACTTGTATATCTCTATGTATCTCGATACCTCAATATAAACGTATCACCATGTGAGTCCTCGTATTTTATGTCTTACTGAATCGTGGGGGCCTTCGTGTTCCTCCCCTCGCCTGCACACCATAAGAATGGCTGTACACAGCCTCTATTCTATTCTCTTTGGGGGGCGCGTACAAGAGCAAACCATCAGTAATCTCAACAATGTTAACCCAGAAATCAGAAAGGTACACACTTACTTCACCTTATTACTCTTGTCTTTATAAAGCTTTGTCTGGCCACACTTACCATGACCACTCAATGGCTATACATTTATGACCATTTTTACACACCCATCACACTAAAGTATCTCCTGACGCATACGATGTGCACACACCCCTCTGTAACACTCTATTCACAGTTCCATTTGCCCTCCCTTTCCTCCCTAGCCGGCTGTCCCTGTTCGTCTTATTCAGATATATGTATATATATATATATATGTATAGGTTTGATCTTCTCTTTTCCAGTAAAACTCTCTGTCTCTTACTTTATCTCTTTGGTTTTGTACTAACTCACTTTTATTTTTCCCGCAACCCTAAAAGAAAAGAATAGAAAGAATAGCAGTCACTAACATATTCTCCGTGTCTCCCTTTGCCAGACACTTTTATCTTATTTTCCACTTCTTCATATATTCCCAGTACTAGTCAAGATAGCACTATGCAGCGCCGCCTTCCACCCCCTCTTGGAGCTAGGTTCCCGTCACTTTTATCTCTTATTCACCTCTTAATCCTAATGGCCATATGCAAAGAAAAAGCAAAGAAAGTTTAAGATGGTCCTTAGTAGACCCACGTGCCCCTTTTTACCCCGCCTCGTTCCCTGTCCTAAATTTCCTCCTCTACTCCCTTTATGATCGCTCGCACTCAATACTCACGTGCCCGTCTTGAACCGAGAGTCTCCGAAACTGGGTCCGTCCAGGCAGTGCTGCCGTCTGCTCAACAGTCAGCCCCGGCGAGCGGTACTCAAAGGGGATTTTTCAACCGGGATCGTACCCTCTCTCTGTTGAGTGCGCACTTCTGAGCGTACCGGTCGCCGTTGGCGGGCAACCTCCCGGAGCCGGCGCACCGTGCGTATCCCTTTTCGACCAGAGATTTTCGTGCCAAAAGGGGACGATAGTGATATGTTGGGAAAAAATAATAATCACGCTTTCGGGGTCACCACTGAAAGCAAGCGTCCCCAACCAGCACGATCCTCCCCTCAATGAGAGACAATGAAGGACTCTCCCAGGATGGGAATAAGGCCAAGACAAAGTGCGGGTGAGCGTCAATGGGAGTTTATCAATCAGAATAGGGAATGCAAAGAACTCTGCAAACTCCGAGAGCGCTCTGTCTGACAATAGCAAAGACAGGCGTATATATTTACAAAAAACGTTATCAGAACCTACATACTATCGGGGGCACAAGTTCAATGGGATTGGGTGGCGACGACTAGCTATAGGTGCTGCTGCGATGTGGTTGGCCTTGGCTGGAGGATGGCACTGGTCAGCCTCGTGGGTTGGGCTGGGCCTGGCAGGTCAGCTGGGTTCATCCGGGCGGTGTTGTTGTACCACTGTGGCCAGTGTCAGAGATGAATGTCTTTTCCTGACTTATTTGCCCTAGGCCATGCACACCGCAGTCATTCAGTCATTGCAATATTATCTTCTTTAGTAAATCTTCCAATAGGTTAATCTACAGGTTAATGCAACACAGGAGGAATGCACCTTGAGAGGGGTTTGATGGCGATTCATCAGTGCATGGTTACCAGTGTCCTGTTGACCGGGTACCATAGGTCGAGAGGCTAGGTCTCAGGGCATGGGACAGGCGGTACATGTCTTTCTGTCTTGTTAGAAGTCGTTATGAATGTGCTGCTGTATGTTGCCATAGTATTGGGTGTCCTAATTGTACAGGGGCCATGAGCCTAAGGTGATCCGGTGGGTTGTGGGGTTTAAGAGAGGGCGCCTTTGGATTTGTGTATTCAGGCAGAGGTTTTCTGCTGGGCTGTAAATAATGCAGGTGGCGGGCTGTGGCCTTGGGTGCTGCAGAGGGGACTACAAATCTTTGAAGCGGCTCCAGCCTAGTTGGGGGAGGTGGAGCAGCGCGGCGCGGGCCTCTGCTCTCTTGTTTGGCAGTCTTCGCAGGGAGGGAGGGGGAATGGCCTTGCACATATTCAGAAAGGTATCTTCCTCGTGTGTTGCCGATTTTAGGTGGAAGCATTTGAATACTATACAATATTTATTTGAATCATTTCAAAACATACATTTTAACTTTGCTAAATGTCTCTCACATATAGCCAGTCTGAGCACATTATTTGTACACTATGTCTTAACAACTACAACATTTAGTTATATGCATATACATTTGCAGCAAGTGAGGTAGTAGTGAGGTTGGTGGAGCACATAGAAAACGACTCGCCACCGTACGTGACGGTAGTGGCACATAAGGGGCTTAGACATACACACATGAAGGGTGCATTCTCGCGCGTCCTTCGCATGAGCCCTCTGTATGGTTACATTTGTCTTTCCTTGCACTCTAGCAGCATTAGTTCAGTTATGGCGCGGGACCGTGGGGTGTAAGCTTTTCAAAGATACACATAACGAATAGTCCCCCGGAACGCTTTTTATTATTTGCACACAACTGCATTGGTGTGGGTGCTTCATTGCTAATGTCATGTAAACATGCATTCTACCATATCTATACATTTTACAGATTTCCTTAATAGAAGAAGTTTTGTGGAGAAAATGCGCGCATTGCAAGTAGTTTTGGCATTAGTACTTGGGAACTTTTGCTTTTATCCGAGGGCCATTTTACAGTTCTCTTTTTCACCCAGGCTTCGCTGGCCGGGTCATGCTGGGAGCAGTGATGCACTGAGGAAGGTGAAATGTTACAGTGTTGGTATCTTACACTAGCTCATGTCCGTCTTGTTCGTGGGAACGGGCTCACAGCGGATCTGCCAGGGAGCTGCGGCCACAGGGATAATTGAAACTCTCAAAAGGTGGGGGCCGCGCTACAGTGTGCCAAACTCACACCATCTTTATTAGACAAAATGGTTTCTGGGGCCTAGCTAAATTCAATACGTTTGGGCAATGTCTTCAGCAGGTGAGCCCTCCACCACCTGGGCCCTGGTGGTAATGAGGGGACGCCCAATGAGCCATGGCCCTCACCTGGGGAAGGGATGTAGGCAAGGAGGGTCTTTTGGACCAATCCTCCCCTACATTTCCCCCCTTTCGTTACTTAAGTAACAAATTCTTTAAATCTTCCAATCTCCTGCACTCTTCTTCGTCAATTATTGCGTCATCCCATGCTGGTGTGCCCTTTATGGGCATCCACGCCCTGCACACCCCCCTTAAGCTCTCACCTCTCCTAGCATACTCATCTGGGGTACAGGTCAGATATATACATCCGCTCTCTCCTTCCAGGTCTACCCACACCTCTTTGTACCATTCTAGTACACGGGGCTCTCTGATGGTGGTATGCCACAATTTATCTACAATATCCTTGTCATGGTACCTAGGCACTAGCTGATATCTGGGTGTGTCATCTGTTCCTGTTTGTACCTGCACTTCCTGCATAGTTTGTATTGTACCATGGGTGTTGCCCATTGTCACCATCATTATTGCACCATTAGGTACTGCGTTAGCACAACATCGAAGACCCACCTGGCACAGGCAAAAAATAAAGAGGAGGAACACCACAGCCGGCATCAAAAATTTCACAGTCATTCCCAGCCATGATGGAACCCAGGAGAAGACATTGTCGAACCACGTGCTTTCTTCTGCTCTGCCTTCCATTTTCATTCTTTCTCCTAGGTTATGTACTGCTTCGATCACATGGGACAGGGAGCCGTTGTCTGCGTCTTCAGAAGGTACGAAAGTGCAGCAGGCACTTCCGATTTTTCGGCAAACACCTCCATCCATTGCCGTCAACAGGTCCAAGACATACCTGTTTTGCATGGTCATCAGCCGTAAAGCTCTTAGTTCCACTTTTATTACATTGAACCCTTCTTCAGTGACATTTGCCAGCTGGATCAGCTCCCAACGTGTTATCTGGAGCCATTTTGCGTTTGCTCTTGCCTGAACACTTGGGATGAATGAGGCAAAGAATGTTTCTGCTGAGCTGAATAATCGATATCTGTCTGGGATCTGTGCCAGCAACTCTGACGATGCTTTTGCTATGTAGTTTGATGCTCGTCTACTTCGGGACAGCACCTCTTCCTTGTTCCCGGAAGACAGGACATAGATTTGTGACTCTGCAGCGGGCTGGGCCGCACTCTGTTGTGTGTTTTCTCGCGTCCTTTTTGCTCCCATCAATGTGGCTTTCTGGGATTACCATTAGTGCTGAGTGCAGAGTGGCCATTGAGCAGCTGCCACTCCATGATTGTGGGAGGTGCAGGTATGCCTGGTTGCCACATACCCAATACGTGTCCATCAGGGCCGCTGTCCCTTTTCTTAAGTCTGGGATGGTGAGGGTCTTGTTACAGTTCTTGTTTGTCCCCATGGAGGCTTTCCCCTCTCCTTTAAAGCACAGTTCATAATCTATTTCCTTCTGCAGCTTGAAAGGTTTTTCAATGGCTGTTACCCAAGTTAGTTTTGAAATGTGTTCCTTCCATACTGGTGTGCACGTTTCTTCTATCCATTGCAATTTCTCTGGTGCCACACCCCTCAGTGCTTCAGCCTTACACATTACTTCTTTGTCCTTCCACTTGTTGTCTGAAAAAAGTGTTCCTTGTATTATAAAAAATGGTTCTTCCAGACATACCACTCCTACTGTCTTTGGATAGCAAGTTTTCTCGTTCTGCAGCATTCTGAAAGTAACTTCATGTGCCTGGAAGGTGTTCTTAATTCTGCACAACGTGAGATGAAGGAGCCTTTGGGCATCCACAATAGGCAACTCTTTAGGTAACAATACTTTGGGTGTGCCTGAAGCATGGGGAATGAGGGAGCAGACATAACAGCTCTCATTTGTTGTTTGTTTAGCTGTTGCACTCATATCCGCATACCATTCATTTGTCTGGTGGGGGTGTCGTGGGTCTTCCATTTTATCTAGTCCTAACCCATAATACTCATCATACTTCTTCCTCCCCGCCTCCCTTTTTCGTCTGTTGTTTCTTTTCCTAATGTACTTCCCGGCTTCACGGGCGATAGACAAAGTGGGCCCCCCTTCCTCCTTCCCGCCCCCCTTTGCCCAGTCATCGTATAATATTTTGTGTGTTGCTATCATTCTTTCATTTTCTTCCTTCATGTTGTCTGTCAGTGTGTTTTTTGCTATGGGGGCAGGCTGGCTGGTGGGGGTGTTATACAACCAGGATATGGCGGAGGGGTTTCGATCATTTAAACTGAGGGCATTGTAATTTGATATTTTCGGTGGAGACACTGTGGTATTTTGCATTTCACCCTGTAGCCCTTCATTTTTCGAGATGACAGCATTGGATGGTGTTGTATAGTAACCCCATACAAGTTTAGTTCCGTCACATACCAAAAAATCACCTTCCTTATTATTTACACTTGCAGTTGCATTGGTCACAGTAGTGCTGTTAATCCCTCCCCCCTCGTTCATCTCGATAGAGATGAACGCTATGAACCAATATGTAACCAGGCCAAACATTATTGTAAAAAACAATGTAACGCACACAAATAATCCACACTCATACGAATATCTACATCTCTCAGTTAACAATTCTCTAAATCTCATAAATCTATCCGTTGCAGGCTGCCCGTTAGATGCCATGGTAGGTCCTGTTTGGGATATAAAAGTGCATTAAGTGCATGAATGTAAACATTTTGTTGGCACTACCAGTGCCAGTATATATTGAAAGGGAATGGGAGCGGGTAGGGCTGCAGGGTTGGGGATGCACAGACAAGGGAGTAGACACTGCATATTTTATCAACTCGTTAATTATATATGAGTCCATAACAGAAATATAATTTTTTTTTTTTTTTTTTAATACCCTTAAATGCAAGTATACTCGTCAGCCACTTTTTCATTCAGGTGCATTACTGCCACACACAAGTTCATATTCAGACATTCTGTTCATTTGCATTGTTTGCTGTTGTCTGTGCCCCCTCATCCACCTCTTCCTGCACATTATTATATGCCCTTCGTACATCCGTCAAATGTATCCAATACTTCAGGCCCTTCACTTTTACAGCTGTGGGCGTGCAAAACACTACTTCGTATGGGCCATGGAACCGTGGTGCGTTCCACCGGCGCACAAAACTCCTGACATAAATGAATTCACCCGGCATCAGCTGTAGCTGTGTTTCAGGCTCCGTAACAGATCCTGTTGTGTTTCCCTCCTCTCTCGTGAATGGTGGAGAGAGATGCTTTGATATTACGCGCGCTGCCCTTGTTAGTTTTTTCAAATAGTCTGTGAACTCGTCTCCCAATATCGCAGCGCTTCTGTGTGCATCTGAGTGATCGCGCAGTGGTGAGTGTGCTGTGTGCATTCGTCTCCCAGTCACGATCTCGTGCGGGGACAAATGGTGGTCCTTGCTTGGCTGATTTCTCAGCTCAAACAGCGCAAGGGGCAAACAGTGAATCCAGTTCTTTTTTAATGAAAAGCATAGTTTTGATAATCTTCCTTTTAACAGGCCGTTCATCTTTTCCACTACGCCATTACTTTGAGGATGATAAATCGAGCACAATTTATGCTTTATTCCCAACAGTGTTGTTACTTCCTTGAAGAGCTCATTTACAAAGTGAGTGCCGTTGTCTGAGCGAATCACATCACAAATTCCCCACCGCAGAAATACTTCCCTCACTAGGAACTTCGCAGCGCTTTTAGCATCAGGTGGTGCACATGGGCCTGCTTCTACCCACCTTGAAAATGGGCATACAACCACAATCATGTAACGTGCCCCATTACACCTTTCTCCCATGTCCGCGTAGTCGATATGTAGCTCTCTGAATGGCCCAATTGGTTTTGGAATTGTTCCCAGGAGCGTACGTAATGCCATTCCTGAATTATATATCTGACATGTTGTGCATTCTAGTGTCAATCGAGATAAGTGCTCCTGAAGACAGGGTGCGAACCACTCCTCCTGTATATCCGCTGCAATGTGCTGTTTCGTATTGTGTGCTGGGAAGTGTAGTTGTTGGAACGCAATTTCTAATAACTTTACTGGCATTACCACTTTTCCTGAGTTATTTTGTCGCCAGAGTAAGTCTGTCGCCGATTGACTGCACCCTCGTTTTGCCCACATCAATTTTTCATCTGCACTTGCTCCTTCCTGTAATTCTAGTATTTGTGATATAGGCATCATATTGTACCCTTCTGGGAGCTCCTCGTTTGTCTTGTGCTGCAGCATGTACTCACCTGCTTCATATTTCTGAAAGTAGGAAGCTTCCTTGGCAGCAGCGTCCGCTGCCGCGTTTCCCAAAGACACAACGTCTGTGTTAGACGTATGTGCTTGGCACTTCACTATGGCTACCGCTGTGGGATCTTGTAGGGCCTCAATTAACTCCTTCAGCAATTCTGCATGCTGCACTGGAGTTCCATCTGCTCGTCGAAACCCCCTTCGCCCCCATCTCGCCAGACCTCCATGTACTGTTGTCGTCATGTAAACTGAATCTGTGTAGATTGTCACTGCACAACCTTTAGCTGCATGTAGTGCTTCTATGAGGGCAATCAGTTCTGCTGCTTGTGCGGAGTAATGTGATGGAAGGCGGTACTGCACTAGTGTCTCATACTCACCGTCTTCTAACCTCACCACTACCATACCCACATGTTTTTCTCCTGTGTCCATGTCAATTGATGCTGACCCATCAACAAAGTACACTTCCCCCTCGCTCAGAGCATTCTCGCACACCACTGTGTCCTCCCCTCTTTCTCCTGTGTAAGTTGCACAATCGTGCTCCTGCATGTCCTCTAGTGTGCACGCTTCTGTAATGAATGTTGCTGGATTCACTGTCCTGCATCGCACCACATGGATATTGGCGCTGGAAAATATTAGTTCATAGGCGGTTGCCCGCTGTGTGGTCAACGTACTCTTTGACCTCTCAAGTATTGCAAATAATGAATGCTCCACAAACAATGTGACAGGGCATCCCATTACTATTGTGGCACTTTTCTCAATTGCGAACGCGGCTGCAGCGAGCGATTGCTCGCACGCGAAATGTCCTTGCATCACAGCATCCAAAGTGCCACTATAGTAAGCCAAAGGTTTGTGTCCTAGGGACGTCTTCTGTGTCAGCACAGCTGTTATGAGTGTTCCCTTGCAGTGTGAGAACAGGTAAAACTCGCGCCCATAATCAGGATTTGCGAGCACTGGAGCGCTTGAAATCAACTCTTTTAATGATTTAAAGGAGGCGCTCATTTCTTCTGACCATTCTATTTTCTTGTTCTCCTGTGTTGCCTCCTTGAGCGCTTGTAATAAGGGTATGGTGTATGCTGAAAAATCTAATATCCATGCTCGGCAATAGTTGCACATTCCCAAGAATTTCTGCATCTCCTTCACTGTTGTGGGTTCTCGTACTGATCTTATTGCTTCTACCCTGTCGGTGATTATTCTTTTTCCATCTTTTGATATTAACTGTCCCAAGTATAGGACTTCTGTCAGACAGTATTGTAGTTTTTCCTTGTCTACTTTGTACCCCTTATTAGCCAACAGGGTCAGTAGTCTTATAGAATCTTTTCGACATGTTTCTTCGTCCTGTGCACAGACGAGTAAATCGTCTACGTACTGAATGATTGTGCTCTCAACTGATAAGTTTCCTAAGTCTTCATGTAGTATGTGGTTGAATATGCTTGGGCTCTCACAGTATCCCTGTGGTAATCTACAATGTTCATATCTCTTTCCCCCTGGTGTAAACGCTGTCAGGTATCTGCTCTCTTCAGCTAAGGGGATGGAGAAAAATGCGTTTTTCAAATCAAGCACTGTGAAATGTGATGCTGTTTTTGGGATGCTGCATAGTATTGATGCAGGGTTCGGGACCAAGGGGAACTCTTTCTGAATTACGTCATTTAGGGGGCGTAAATCCTGGATCATCCTCCAAGACCCTCCTTTTGCTTTTTTAATTGGGTAAATGTATGTGTTGCATGGGGAGTTTGAAGGCACTATTATCCCTTGTGCTAGTAGTGCATTTATTGTCTCTTTTATCCCTTCTTCTGCCTCACGGGACAGTGGATATTGTTTCACTCGGGGTAGAATTGCTCCCTGTTTGATCTTTATTATCACTGGCTGTACTCCATGCAACAACCCTACGTCATGGGGGCCTGTTGTCCATAAATTATTTGGTACTAGTCTCATGTCATCATCAAAGAATGACGGTGGTGCTCCCACCACTGCCATCAGTTGGACAGGAATCTCTCTGGCCTGAATCAAAATGTCACAGGGCATTGCTATTTCCATTACTATTTCACCATCCCCCTCTGAATCTGAAAAGAGATCCTCATCAGTTAAGTCTCGCAGAGCAATGTTGGCATTGGTACACAGTACTGTACGCCATTCACATCCTTCTATGTCCATTCCAATCACAGAGATCCTTTTTGCTGATACCTGTACAGCGTGCAAGTCTAATGATACCACTGATCCTGGTGCTATGTCAGGGTGCACTATTGGGCGGAAGAGAAACTCTGCCGGTATTCTCCAATCCATTCTCCTTAGCTCAGGAATTATGAGGGCCAGTGTCTTTAGTCCTTCAATAAACATTCTCTCATCCACTGGCAAACCACGTATTTCTGGTGCAGTTGTGTGAGCCTGTACTACCAGCATCACTCGTAATGGGCATATTCCTGGTGTTGAGCACACTATACCTCTCTCAGTGAATGATATTGTCATGTTGAGTTTGCTAAGAAGATCCCTCCCTAGTAAATTTATTGGCGAGTGTTCATAATACAGTAAGGGTTTTTTCACCGTTTTGCCCCCCACTGTCACATCCAATGCTTCTGTGTAAGGAACTTCAATTACATCCCCAGAGAACCCCTGCGTCTCTAACTTCCTGTTAGATAACGGGAACCGGCCCTCCCTAATACATGATTTCTCCGCTCCCGAATCCACCATGAATATGAACTGCTTGTCTCCTATCTGTGCCCCTACCAATGGTTCCTCTGCTGCATCGTAGGTGGTAGATAGAACTGGACAAGCAAGTGTTCTCTGTGGGCTGTCATATGCGGGGTGTCTCATTGCCCCCCCTGGTTGAATACGCTCCCTGAAACCACTGACACGCCACTATAGGGGGCTGGTGCGGGGGCTCCGTTTGTTGTTGTCGCAAAAGGGTTGCCTGGCGTGTAGTGCATAGTGTCATTGTTTTGTGCGTGATTCTGTGTTCTGTATTGATGCCCCTGTTGTTGCTCATTGTACCCCTGGCCTGTTTTTCTTTGTTGTTGTCCCATTGGGAGACCATATGGGCTCCCCGGATGGGGATGGCCATAATGTTCTGCCTCTTGAAATCCGTTGTTGGGTCTGCTTCTGCACTCCCTAGAGTAATGCCCCCACCTCCCGCAGTTCCAACAACTCCCTTGCGCTCCTCTGGGACCCTGCCATCCATTTCCTCCCATTCCCCCGTACCCTGGTCCACCTCCTCTTCGGCCCCTGTACCCACCTCGTCCCCCTCGAGGGGCCCACTCTTGCCACTGCGAACCTCCACCTTGCTCCTGCTCGTTCCACTGCTGCTGTCCTGCTCCCACCCAATTAGTTGCCATCCTTCCTTGTATTGCTACCAGCCCCTCCTCCTCCTCATCTCCCTCCCTGCTGTGTGGGAGCGCGGCTACTGCTGCTGCGACCTTCCCAACTTTGTCTGCACTAGTTTCGCTTCGTCTGCCAATCTTTTCTGCGCCACCTCCTTCTCCCTTTCTTTTATTCTCTTACAGTGGTGCACTATTATGCTCTGAATTTCAGGCCAACCTTTCGCCTCAATACCTGCTATCTTGTCGAGCGCCTTTTGCACCTCCTTTGGCAACCCCCTCTTTATAATGAAGTAAAATAAAGATGTCGATTGATACCAGGGCGTACCCGTTTCTGTTCTCCACATCTCTTGGACCCGAAAAATATAATCCATAGCATCTTCCCCGTCATTCATTGTACACTGCATTGCTGACTGTAAGTCTGGGGTGTCTGGAAACGTTTCCCGCAAAGCATCCCATACCCTTGCACGTACTGTGTTAAAGGAGGCCCCATCATGGCAGTCGCAGTCTAATGTTACTCCTGGGAAACCAGTCTTGACCCATACTCTATCAGCCTGATCCCCCACTGCTGATACAAGCAAGCTCTTCACATCCCCTATTGCTGGTGGTACCCCGGCATTGTGTTTCTCAAAGGCGTATATATACACTTGCTCGCCCCTCCCGATAACGGGGGCAATAACTTTAGTAAGTTGGCCTTATCCATCTGAGCCCAGGGTATGTAATTCGGCCTTCCTCCTCCCCTATGTATTAGCGGGAGCTGAAACTTTCCCTTCATTGTTGTATCTGTACCCGTCTTCACTCCTGATTTTCCCAATGATGCCATTTTATTAATCGCCCCGTCTACTCATCATCCAGTGTTCTCATTGAACATGTACCATCCAACCCTTCGCTTCCCCCTCCCATTGCCATACTCAACCTGTCGCTTTCCTCCAAATCGTCCCTTACATCACATAGTAGCTCCTCTCTGTCCCCTATAGGCCTTTCTTCATTGTCAGTACATCCCTCTCTTGTCTCTAGTTCAATTATTCGGGTTGGTTCTTCTTGGATTCTGAACAGTATCTTGCCTTTTTTCCACCCTTCTTCAAGTGTTCTACCCTCGCTCTGCGCTCTAGACGCGTGCTCTGATCTCGCTGCATTAAATGCTGTTCGCTCACATAGGCTTTTTATCCTCGAGAGCTCATCTTTGGCTATCGAGAGCCTTGACTCTAGATCATCTGTTAGTTTTTCTATGTCCACCCTTGGTGTACTCACCTGGGCTCGCTCCCTAGTACTCTCGTATGGCGGGGGTGCCGTTGGCCTTTGGGTTGTAGTAGTTGTCGGGGGAGGCACATAAGTGGGGTCACTGTACCCCTCTGCGGGTACTGGCTTGTTTAGTATTAGGTATAAACGTATTACCTCTATTGGTGGCTCTTCGTCTGGCAATGCTTTATCATCTTTTTGTATCATTAGTGGATTGTCAGTGGTAGATGGTAGATCAGGATTTAATTCTTGTGCCTTAGGCGGCGGTATCTCTTCAAACAGCCTCCAGAGATCTAATATTTCTCTCCTATTATGCAACTGCTTCCCCTTGTATTTCAAACAAATGCATGTGGCTACCATATCTAGGACACTTTTGTCAAATGAACCCCCTTTGGGCCCCCCTCTCCCTTCAGCTCTGTGATCCATTGGTCATGATATTTCTTAATCCGCTCCGCGTACCCCGGTAGGTTCTTGCAAATGTGTGATAAGGGTGTTTCTGCCCCCATACTTTGTGCCCTCCTGGTACTTGTTATCTCTATGTATCTCGATACCTCAATATAAACGTATCACCATGTGAGTCCTCGTATTTTATGTCTTACTGAATCGTGGGGGCCTTCGTGTTCCTCCCCTCGCATGCACACCATAAGAATGGCTGTACACAGCCTCTATTCTATTCTCTTTGGGGGGCGCGTACAAGAGCAAACCATCTGTAATCTCAACAATGTTAACCCAGAAATCAGAAAGGTACACACTTACTTCACCTTATTACTCTTGTCTTTATAAAGCTTTGTCTGGCCACACTTACCATGACCACTCAATGGCTATACATTTATGACCATTTTTACACACCCATCACACCAAAGTATCTCCTGAAGCATACGATGTGCACACACCCCTCTGTAAAACTCTATTCACAGTTCAATTTGCCCTCCCTTTCCTCCCTAGCCGGCTGTCCCTGTTCGTCTTATTCAGATATATGTATATATATATGTATAGGTTTGATCTTCACTTTTCCAGTAAAACCCTCTGTGCGTATCCCTTTTCGACCGGAGATTTTCGTGCCAAAAGGGGACGATAGTGATATGTTGGGAAAAAATAATAATCACGCTTTCGGGGTCACCACTGAAAGCAAGCGTCCCCAACCAGCACGATCCTCCCCTCAATGAGAGACAATGAAGGACTCCCCCAGGATGGGAATAAGGCCAAGACAAAGTGCGGGTGAGCGTCAATGGGAGTTTATCAATCAGAATAGGGAATGCAAAGAACTCTGCAAACTCCGAGAGCGCTCTGTCTGAGAATAGCAAAGACAGGCGTATATATTTACAAAAAACGTCATCAGAACCTACATACTATAGGGGGCACAAGTTCAATGGGATTGGGTGGCGACGGCTAGCTATAGGTGCTGCTGCGATGTGGTTGGCCTTGGCTGGAGGACGTCACTGGTCAGCCTCGTGGGTTGGGCTGGGCCTGGCAGGTCAGCTGGGTTCATCCGGGCGGTGTTGTTGTACCACTGTGGCCAGTGTCAGAGATGAATGTCTTTTCCTGACTTATTTGCCCTAGGCCATGCACACCGCAGTCATTCAGTCATTGCAATATTATCTTCTTTAGTAAATCTTCCAATAGGTTAATCTACAGGTTAATGCAACACAGGAGGAATGCACCTTGAGAGGGGTTTGATGGCGATTCATCAGTGCATGGTTACCAGTGTCCTGTTGACCGGGTACCATAGGTCGAGAGGCTAGGTCTCAGGGCATGGGACAGGTGGTACATGTCTTTCTGTCTTGTTAGAAGTTGTTATGAATGTGCTGCTGTATGTTGCCATAGTATTGGGTGTCCTAATTGTACAGGGGCCATGAGCCTAAGGTGATCCGGTGGGTTGTGGGGTTTAAGAGAGGGCGCCTTTGGATTTGTGTATTCAGGCGGAGGTTTACTGCTTGGCTGTAAATAATGCAGGTGGCGGGCTGTGGCCTTGGGTGCTGCAGAGGGGACTACAAATCTTTGAAGCGGCTCCAGCCTAGTTGGGGGAGGTGGAGCAGTGCGGCGCGGGCCTCTGCTCTCTTGTTTGGCAGTCTTCGCAGGGAGGGAGGGGGAATGGCCTTGCACATATTCACAAAGGTATCTTCCTCGTGTGTTGCCGATTTTAGGTGAAAGCATCATAAACATTTGAATACTATACAATACTTATTTGAATCATTTCAAAACATACATTTCAACTTTGCTAAATGTCTCTCAAATATAGCCAGTCTGAGCACATTATTTGTACACTATGTCTTAACAACTACAACATTTAGTTATATGCATATACATTTGCAGCAAGTGAGGTAGTAGTGAGGTTGGTGGAGCACATAAAAAACGACTCGCCACCGTACGTGACGGTAGTGGCACATAAGGGGCTTAGACATACACACATGAAGGGTGTATTCTCGCGCGTCCTTCGCATGAGCCCTCTGTATGGTTACATTTGTCTTTCCTTGCACTCTAGCAGCATTAGTTCAGTTATGGCGCGGGACCGTGGGGTGTAAGCTTTTCAATGATACGCATAACGAATAGTCCCCCGGAACGCTTTTTATTATTTGCACACAACTGCAGTGGTGTGGGTGCTTCATTGCTAATGTCATGCAAACATGCATTCTACCATATTTATACATTTTACAGATTTCCTTAATAGAAGAAGTTTTATGGAGAAAATGCGCGCATTGCAAGTAGTTTTGGCATTAGTACTTGGGAACTTTTGCTTTTATCCGAGGGCCATTTTACAGTTCTCTTTTTCACCCAGGCTTCGCTGGCCGGGTCATGCTGGGAGCAGTGATGCACTGCGGAAGGTGAAATGTTAGAGTGTTGGTATCTTACACTAGCTCATATCCGTCTTGTTCGTGGGAATGGGCTCACAGCGGATCTGCCAGGGAGCTGCGGCCACAGGGATAATTGAAACGCTCAAAAGGTGGGGGCCGCGCTACAGTGCGCCAAGCTCACACCATCTTTATTAGACAAAATGGTTTCTGCGGCCTAGCTAAATTCAATACGTTTGGGCAATGTCTTCAGCAGGTGAGCCCTCCACCACCTGGGCCCTGGTGGTAATGAGGGGACGCCCGATGAGCCATGGCCCTCACCTGGGGAAGGGATGTAGGCAAGGAGGGTCTTTTGGACCAATCCTCCCCTACAGTAGCCACTTCACTAGTGAAGTGATGACGAAGATGTGGGAGATACTTGGGGTCAAAAGGAAACTACACATTGCCTACTGGATATCCTCTAGTGGTGGAGTTGAGAGGTACAATAAAACTATTGTGAGCATATTAAAAATGTTTGTGGCAGATTCTGGGCCAAGGTGGGACATTCAATTTCCCCTTTTCCTGATGGCCATCAGATCTACCCCTTCTTCTGCAACCAAAATGTCTCCATTTGAGCTGATGACTGGACAAAGGATGGTGCTATCCCAGCATCTGCTCTACAGAACCCAAGAGCAGACCTTGATAAATGCCTCCACAACTCATGAGTATGTTGAGAATCTGAGAAAACACCTTCAACATGCTTTTGCCTATGCTCAGCAAAATCTAGAAAGATCTGCAGACAGTATGAAGACCCACTATGATCTTAAGACAAGTAAAAAGGAATACCAAGTAGGAGACCGGGTCTACTTGTACAATTTCCAAAGGAACCAAGCCAAACAGCACAAATTCCTCCCAACTTGGCGGGGTCCTTTTGAAATTGTGGACAGAATCTCACCAGTCGCCAACAGAATCCGCATCCCCAAGGGCAGTTTGGCAAAAGGGGAAGACAAGTGGGTCCACACAAACCAGCTGAAGAGTTGCCATTCCACACATACTTTGCAGCAAATAGAGGAACCAACCGGAAACCCAGAGGGGGAAAATCCGGAAACCTAGAAGCATCACTAAATATTCACCGTGTATGTCCAAGAAGAGGGTTAAGGCCAGTAGTAAACATGGACGTGGAATTGTACCAATTATAATCCATGCAAGTGTCTTTTCCACTGCTGACATCCCCAAATAACGTGTGGACACAGTAGTGGGAAATAACCATGCTCTGTTCTATCTTCTAGTATCTGGACTAAGAATTATCCAAAGGACTACTAAGGAGGACCACTCGGTGACCGAGAGGAAAGACCCAAGGGGCCCGGACTGCCGCTCCATACTCCTGACCAGAACCGGCGAGGAGAGCGTGTCGCTTCATCACTGACGGGAGAAGCAACTGAATTTCTCCACATGGACAAAAGAATAGAACATCCAAATCTCCCGACTTCCCCTTGACGGGCGGTCAAAATCAAGTCGGGAGGGCGGCTCTGTGGGATGTATTGACCCACTCTGCTATGCTATGTGGCATCACCCTGCCAGTTATGGGGATAGAAACAGCAACATTGGCGGCAAAACACTTGTGCATGCCAAAAACCTACAAAACCCACAAAAACTGTGTGCTTCAGCACACAAAAAGAAGGATGCACAACCTGCCACCCATGGTGCATGTGCAGTGGAATGGAGCACACCCTACAGAAATGTGCCAGTGGTTTCCAGGGCCAGCAAACAGAGTGCACAGTGAAAAGCAGCACTTTGCAAATGGAACCCAAAAATGTGCCTACAATTGACATTTGTTTTGTTCCCAAAAACTCCAAAATGCCTATAACACAACACTTTTCAACATTCACAATCTTGCCTGGTGCTAAAAGTCATGTATCTAATGAAGCATTGTAAACATACAAAGTCCTGATATGAAGAGCAAACATTCATCAGAAAACTGCACTGTCTGAAAACTGACAGCCATGCCAAAATCTGGGTGCAGTACCCTGGGCTGCCTGAATGACAGCTGTCAGAGGAGAACTGAGGAAGCTTCAGTTTGACCTAAAACTAAAAGTCTACTGAATTAGCAAACCTAGCCAGGATTGTTGCCAAAAAGTAATACAGATTCTATTTGTGTTTTGATTACACAGATTTTAAGGCCAAGAAAGAAATGTATTTGTATGTGATGCAACAGATGTGGGTTTTGCTAAGTTTAAAAAGTGATTAGCTTGGTTGAAGTTGCCAGGACTTGAAAAGTAGGTTTTTCTCCAAGAAGGAAGACCTTCTCTCAGCAGGAACTCACGGGGAGGTGTTAATTGCGGGGTTTGAACAGAATCTGATCCAAAGGGCAGAGGAACAGTGACCATCCTCCAACCCAGGATATTGAAGGTGTGAAAGGCCATAAAACTGCTGCAGCACAGGAAACTCCTGGCTGACAGAAGCAAATTCCAAAGAAGGGGGCCACCACATGCTTCAAGGAGTGACAACCACTGACCATTTGGGGTTAACAGGATATGTAATGGACATTTTTAGAAGGTGTATAACTTATTATCAAAAGGGGTGCAAAAATCTGAAAATGGCAGATTAATTAACCTAATTTTTAGCACTACCTTTGAAAACTTAGTACAACCGTGTAGCTTATTCTGAACAGGAATGGCAATAAATGTGGGTTTATGGGGTCTGTGTTTCTGCTAGAATTGTGAAACTTTATACACTCATTCCCATGTTAAACAAACACTTTTGTGGAAAGTTGCATAACATTCGGACAATGTGTACATAGCGAAAAGGACAACATTCTGTAGAAAGTTGATACTAGATCCTACAGCTGCACGATTGTGATGAGCAGATGCTCCAGAAAATATGCAATTTGTGTATGTGATTTTATAGAGGTTGCACATGTGTAAATATGTATTTTGCCAAAATTAGACTTTGTGTTCCAGTGGCTAGGGGTGTATTCTCAGCATCATAAAATTGTACCATAGAGATGACACTCTGTTTCTCTCCTCCTATCAAGGCAGAGAGTAGACTCTGACCCAATCACCTTCACAGGGGCAAGCCCAGCTAAGCCGGCCCCTACACCTCTGTTGTGATGTCATTTTTGGGGCATAAATAGAGACAGCAGAGAGCAGATAGGGACTCACTGATCAAGAAACTTTCCTGATTCCGGTGAAGCACTCTGATCCAGCTTTCTTCATCCAGCTTTAAATACTCATCCAGATGCAAATCTCTTTCCAGCAATAGAGACTATTTATTTCCAGCAAGCCCCAATCCTCAAATATATCCTCTCCACTCAGTAAAGTGCTGTGTGGGTGAGAAGGCCTTTTGAACCAGTATCCAGAAATTCTCTGGCTTGCCACCACTAGGCTTGCCTGAGGAACTCGCCATCCAGTTGATCCAAATACCCACTGACTAGGAGAGCAGATCCTGTAACAAACCGAGGACCGGCCCAGATGATCCAGTCCTGTGCCCGAAGTACTGTTTTTCTTAGACCAGACCCAATCCTGACCAGAGCCTACGTTCCCATTTAAAAACCTATCCAGTAAGTATAAAGAGGAAGACCTGTTTCCAAGGGTATAATTGCATAGTCTTGTCCCTATCCAACCCATCCTATCTTTCAGTCAGAACCAGTATTGTTAGGAGTATCTTTGGCTTGTCTTATCCCAAACCCATCCTGTCTTTCCTTCAGAACCTGTATTGTTAGAACTATCTTGCGCTGCCCATTTTCTCATCTGAAGAAGTCGGGTTTCCTTATTAGGTGGTCACCCTGATCCAGTGATTGTAATCCCTGTGCGTTATTCGCTTCTTCATAGTCATCCCCTAGTGTAAGCAAACTCATTTGTCATTTTTAAAAGTGCATTTCTGTTTTCAATTCTCGCGCCTATTTTACAAAAACGACCTTTACTAAAAACTCTGTATCTCCCTCAGTCTTTGTGATAGAAATGAAATTTCAACCCCTACTTGTAGCCAACATCCATATCTATCCATAGCACCCAAATGCAAATCAATGTGATCCTCCTGTTATTGCGAATATCGGGCACAGAAACGTTTGCAGCAAATTTTACAAATCTGAAAAGTTTACATGTGTAAAATAGCTTTTAACTGCTTCGATTTGCTTCCGACTTGGACCTTAAGATTTCAATTGTTTTTGTTGACCAAATCATTGCTTGTGCTTGTTTGCAACTATCCAAAGCGGCTCCCATAAGAATTTATAACAATTTCAGCAATTTTGACCATATTTGGTGTTTTTGCCCAGTCCATTCTAAAGTCAATCCTGAAAGCCAGTCTGACAGCTGAAAAGTCAATTCCGTTTTTCTCTTGTGTTTGCTGGGGGAAAGTGGGACTGATATTCTGTTTGATTTGTGATATTCCAGAATACCTGCTCGGGGGTTGAGGGGTGTTGCAGGGGGAACTGCTAATCACAGAGCTATCTGATCTGAACCAACACAAAAGTATTCCTTTCTGTGCTGCATTTGTTCTGCTCATTACTTACTCCTTGTGTATTAAAATATAATATTCAGTGTTCTGTCACCCCATTGGTGATAGATGTATATCTATTAAAACATATTGTGATTAAATTTTAAATACATAAATAAATATTTACCTTTGCAAACTAGCCTGATTTCTGGTCCAGCGTGACCCGGGGTATTCTTAAATAAGGGGTGTGATACGAGTGGCACATCTTTCAAATAATTGAATCCATATATCAAATAAGTTTTTCCATTGCGCTGTACACTAGGCCGAGAGCTGAGTGTATCGCCTGATTGAAATTCTTAACAAGTAGCAGCCAACAGCTTGCTAGGCCGTGGGCTTATACAGTTGGAGTCAACCTATGTTCCATGCAACCTGATTGCTTGCTAATCCGAGAGAAGAAGCTGGTTTCATGTACAGAATAAGGGAGTACCTTCGCCTGGAATCAAGGAGCCTATTTCAAGAGATGGGTGCAAGGCACAAAGGGAGTCGAACGAACAGGCCATGTGCGTAAGACATATTTCTGCTAAGATTAGGAGAAGCAAGGACATTTGCAGGTGCCAAGTGCTGAACAACCACGAAGGCAAAAGCTTATGTGAAGTGGAGCGATCAAGTCTCTAGAGGCCAAGAGGAGAAATGACACCCAGCATAATAGAATTAAATAGCAGTAATTGAGAGGCTGAAATGGACAAAATCGTGGTATCCTAACACGTGACTTAGAAGTGGAAGACAAGGGCTATTCATTAAAGGCAGATTGAGATAATAGTGTGCCCATACTCCCTTAAATGTTCCAGAACAGCAAGCTGACTACGAGGTCAACTACAAACAGTAGGCCTAGGCAAAGGATCAGGTCAATGAAATGTGATGGACTAATTGGGAAAACAAAGAACAAATTGATGCTGCTCGAATGCCTAGGTTTCGTTTTCATTCACGTGCTGCTAGCCGAGTCGAAAGTCCAAGGTTGGATGGTGTTGCCAACCAATCATAAGCCTGCCATGCACCTTTACATACATTATTGCATTTATTAATCTGCTGCCATATTCTCTGCTCTAACTATACAACGTGTGTAGAAGTAGCTGAGGGTGTGTCCTACAGACAAGGGGCAGCCAATGAGGTATTAACTCTTATACAATTCTATATGTAGATGTGTTCCCCTAATCCAATGCCTCCCGTCAGTAGGTTTTACAAAATGTCACGTAGGATGTCACAAATGACGTATGAAAAAGTATATAACTCTGTACAAACAAGATAGCATGCGAATAGTCATGCATCCATTTTGATAGCTGTATATCTCCCAGCTCTCTTTCATTGTGATTAAAGCAGTATTTTAGCATCTTCGTTGGGTCTGTTCGGGTTAGTTGGTCTAAGATATTTACTGGTAATTCCACCTAGTGCATAGAGGATGCTTCAAAGTGCTAGAGTACATTTGGTAGCAGTGTGGATGGTTCTGATTTAATGACCTAGATCTAGGCCCAGATGCAGACACGGATGTCTGCCCCTACCATTAGCCAGATGATTGCAGCGTTTCCTGCTGAGGGCAGAGCGTAAAATTGCTGTCCGGTCCCCGCAGTGCCACTCAGACTGAAGCCAAACTGGTCGATTGTGGGAGAGTCGATGAAGAGGGACTTGAACTGAATAGCAGATGTAGGTAGACCATCAAATGTGGCAAAGGATAAAAGGGGGAGGGATTGTATTGTGGTTTGTTGTATATATAAATATAGAAAGGGTAACTGGATTTTCGGGGATTATAAAGAAGAGAAAAGATACCGGCCCATGAGGGATGGAAAGAGTACACACCATAACTCCATATGGGAGTCTTAAGGATTCATGAGACATAGGGCCTCATTACACGGATGGCGGTAAGGATTTACCGGTACCGGTAAAATACCGGTACCGGTAAATCCTTACCGCCTTACTACGAGGTCCCTTTGCGGGTTGGGGGATTTAACGCCTGCTTTTTGCAGGCATTAAAAACCACCCCGCAAAGGGACCCAGGGAGCTAATTACGGTACCGCAATTTGCGGTACCGTAATTAGCGCCTTCCCCATTCCCATTATGCCCTATGGGGCAAAAATGGGAATGGGGAAGGGCAATGGTGGAAGGGGGAATTACCACCCCGCCAACCTTGGAATGGGGCGGTAATTCCCCTTTCCGCCAAGGCGGTGCCGGTATTTTACCGGCATGAACCATGGCGCTAATAGCGCCATGGTCCTCCGCCATCCGTGTAATGAGGCCCATAGAGCCAATAAGAAGGTTGTGTATTAAACTCTGAGATGGAGTGAATAATAACAGTATTTTCTTCCTGTATAATTGCCTAACAAGTGAACAATAAATAAATAAATAGTTAAATTTACTAAGAATAGTAAAAGAAGACCTATATAGGGGAACACATTAAAAGTGCACATGTGTATGGGGTATAGTATGTTTCTATGATGCTTTCTGCATGTTTAAATTGCTAGATGTAAAACAACAGCAAAAATAAATAAAAGTGATTTTTTTGTACATTTTTTAAACAAAGAATTGACATCAATCAAAAGATTAAAATTCGATGAAATTAATATACAAATAAAGAAGACTACCTTAAGATACTAAAAAACGAGAATGATATAAAAATCATTGATATAAAGTGTAATCAAAAAAGTAAGAAGAACAGAGGTACAAAGAGTTTACAAAATATTTTTATTTATGATTACGAGTGGCGATTGATAGTGCTTGCTCAAAAAGAATAAACCGGTACACTTAATAAATCTCGGGAAAAAGATAACAGATTGGGCAAGTATTGATTTTACTCCTTTGAAGAACATTGCTGAGACATACAGTAAAAAGTAGGAAGTATCATTCCGAGTGGATCAAGGACATGTCTAATAAAACATTTTTGTCGTGGCCTCCAGAGGGTTCATTCTTAAAACCGATATGGTATCACATGGTGACATACTTACATGCCACTTATAAAGGAAAGAAGTTAGAGGAAAGGCTGGCAGTTTTAGAACTCTGCAAAATGTAACACAGTGAGGAAGAAGATCCAGCTGAGAGGGAGTGGATGTTAATCAGTATAAAGGAGAAGATGTAACACCTTTGGCTCCTATTTTCTCTCCTGAAAAGCAAGATGGAAATACTGAAGAGAAGGGATTTTTATCCGTTAAAGGAATTAAAGGCAGTAGCGGGGTATGTTAATCCAACATATGAGCCCCCTGCTTATAAAAGTGAAGGCACCACGGAAGAAAGCAGGAACCGAGGATGCAAATACATATTAACACGTCATGAAGGTAAACAGCGTGATGAGAGAAAGGATAGACAGGACAGACAAATAGAGAAAGACGAAGAGGCAGAGAGTCAGAATGGAACAAAGGATACAGCTAAAAGTATGACAACAGTACAGAACAAATGGGAGGACAAATATTGCTTAAATTAGACAACAAAGGCATTGATTGAGTTTGGGAGAGGGAGGAAAGAGAAGAGCAAGAGAAGAGAGGGAAAGAAGAAGACAGAATGTACAAAGAAGAAAGGGACAAAGAATGTAAGCAAAGGGAGGAACGGAAAAGCTGTGAGATGAGAAAAGAGAAGGAGAGATTAGAAGAAGAGAAACGAATGAGGCAGAAGTTCAAAGACTGAAAGTACGTAGGTTGCAAAGATGAGAGGAAGAAGAGCTAAGGAAAATAAGTAGCAGAAGGGAAGAAATTAATAAGAGTAGGGGATTAAAAGATGATGACAGTATTTATGCCTCAAAAGCAAAGTGTCCGTACAAGCACAAGAACAATTAGAAGAAGAAAGAGGGTCACAACAGCCCCGACTATATAGACAAATGAGGGCTAGGGAAAGGTATGGCACTAAAGAGAAAACTGAAAGCTCCTGATTAAAGGGGACTGTCATGGTTATGAAGTCAGGGGCACAGGCATGCAGGGGTCGCATGCACAGGAGACCTGGGTGGACACTGTCCTGGCACCGTTGGCGCCAGGCTCATGAACAAAAGTAAACAAGAACATCCATTTAACACCAAAAAGCTTTTATTATGGACATAGCACTTCAGATGCATTACCCTTGAACATTCCATCCATTAAGCAGAATGCATTAACCTTGAACATTCCATCCATTAAGCAGCCCCAAGTGTATTCTTGGGTGTGGCTGCTAATGGATTGCCTTTGCACGTGCTCACTCTCTAGGAGTGGCAGGGTGTGGCTGGTAAACCGGCCATAATGGGCGTGCCCACGATCTCAGCTATATAAGCTGCCCCGATCCTCAAGACAGATGCTTCGCGTTATTCTGCACTTGCAAGCAGCTCACCGTCGCCTGAGGTCAGACTTACCTTTAAAGATCCTGCTTCCTGGACATCCTGCTTCCTGCCAGCATACTTAACAACTGCGGGAAGCTGTTCTTACCTGTACATCTCTTCGGCAAACCAAGTATTCATCTTTACACTTTCCGGAATGCCGAAATCTTCATCTTGGCACTGCAGCACGACACGCTCCACTGACAGCAACGCCTGCAAGGAAAAACAGAAGACACGGTATTAAGAGTATCCATCGGCAAAGCCTCTGCTGACCCCATACCAGTCCCCATAGGCATTCCCCAAGGATCCAGCCTCTCCCCCACCCTCTACAATGCATACACAAAGCTACTCTTCGCAGACCTGGATGCCATTGGTGTCAATTACACCAATTTCACTGACAGCAACCAGATCCGTATCTCCCTATCAGGCAACCGTGAACAAGACCCCCTACTTATCAACCAAATATATGCTCTTATCCAAAACAGGATGGCCCACAACAGTCTCTGTCTAAACGACAATAAAACTGAGCTGCTCATAATTGGTTCTGCCCCCAGAATAAAATCCCTTCAGCCTTCTTATTCTTCATTCACCATAGATGACACCACGATCCCAGTTCTCAAACAGTTAAAAGCTCTAGGTGTTTACCTTGATACCAACTTATCCATGACCAAACAAGTCAATGCCCTCTCTTAAGCCACCTCGTACACCACCAAGCTTATCTCATTAAGTCACAAATTTCTGACACTAGAAAACTGCATCACATTAGCAAGAGCCCTTGTACTGTCTAAGTTGGACTACTGTAATGTACTCCTACTAGGTACCTCCAATGCCAACCTGTCCAAAATCCAACTCATGCAGAATAAAGCACTCAGAGCCGCACTGGGAATAAAAAAGAATGAGCATATCTCGACCATCAGGAAAAACAATCACTGACTTCCCATTAAGGCAAGAATTGTCTTCAAAACCTTATGCATTACACACAAATGCATTGCCAACAAATCACCCAAATATCTTAACAACACTTACTTACAAAGCCTCCTCCTGACAACTCAGATCCAGAAATAGCCTCCTCCTTGCTATCTCCAGATTCAAAAGCCCAAGATCAGGGGGAAGCAGCTTCAAGGTTCTAGCCCCTAAACACTGGAACATGCTCCCAAATAACATCAAACAAGAAGAATCCCACCAACTATTCAAAAAAATCACTGAAAACTTGGTTATTTTAACCAATTCTAAAACCACCAAAAGTCCATAGTTACTTATAGCCCTATGCTCTTCTACCTGCTGGACCACGCACCCTTCTCCTTCCATTTCCTGCCCATAATTGTCAAGAATGTAATTTATGTAATTCTGAACTGTCTTATAACCATGCAGGGATGTTGCATCATGCCCACAATTGTTAAGTTTGTAAGTCTTATAAATTGTCTATAACTACGCCCTGATACCTTATGGTCTGGGCATATAACAAATGTAATAAATAAAATAAATAAATAGACATCGAAAAAACAGTCAGTTTAAGGTTGCGCTTTGCCATACTTCGTACTTTTCCTTAAACCATCACTTACCTGCTGTTGATCATTGCGGTGGCATCCATCTTCCACCCGGCTGCATCTCGCGTCTCACTGCTGCATTGAGGCTGCATTTCCATCTAAGGGAAGAAAACAGACGGGAGACATTATTGCGGTCATAAATAGGAGCAACATATAAAGACATTAAACAGAATGAACAGCATCTCAAGACTCAAGAAAGACTTACCAATCATAAGGAGAAGCATAGTCGCAGCTGGACTGGACAAATCCTTATCAGGGATCAGTGACGGAACTAGATCCCATTCGACGCACCCCTGCCAGAAGTAGCAGGACAGAGAGCTTATCTTCTATAATTCACGGGAGCAGTATCACCACGTACCACCGCTCACAGCTTTTCTACTGAGGGAGAGGCATGAAGGGGGTGATTCAAGTTAAGGGAGGGCTGCAACTGTGCCCCAACACCTCTGCAGAGACCAGGTGAGCGTAACTGGGACAGAAGGTAGGTCAGGGGACATCATAACAGACAATCATAGAATGATGTCTTTAACCAGGTTAGATATTGATGACATGGAGGTGGACAATAGTCAAACACGCTGAGGCATAATGATGTCAAATGAAGAAAGAGCGGAGACTGTGAGGGCGCAGAACAAAAGGCACACATGGATTATTATGAGAATCGAGTGAATCGGGCATAGTTAAAAAGGTAAAATGGTCAGATATAGAAGACCCCATAGAAGAAACACCAGAACCGACACCATGTACTGAATGACGGCAAGCACGATTGCGCAGTATGGGGGGATATATCCCTACCTTGTGTAGGCAGATTAAGGGCATTGCCAGGACAGAGACAAACAGGAGAAGACAATGCCACTTGGAGGACAAGGACTGTAGGAGGGTATGAGCATGGACCAGGATTTTCACAATTTACACTATTAGAGAAAGGGGGGGGTTGATCACAATATATTCCATGGCCTCAAATGGATAAGGAGAATCTAAAGTGCACACTACCAAGTTTAACTCCCGGTGCAGGAAATTGGATAGCTGAACTAGAGAAATGTAAATCAGGAGCGACTTTAGCCATAGGCAATATTAAAGGTCTATTATCAGCTATCCTAGTGGATAGAGCTGATGGCATTTGGAAAAGATCAGGATATCCAAAAGGTACTGCACAAAACACAGTGCACGATGGAAGACCATTTAATAATTGTAGAGCAGATGCATTGCGATCACTCAGAGTACAATGTCCTGATACATTGGATATTGGGGCAATAATGACTTGGAAAATGGAGAGGATGAAAACCCCATCGCCTTTATTCAGGATATTCAGATGCATGGAATTTGGAGACGAATGGATCCTGAGATAAGACATTAGCATTATTTTACCAAATTTTATGTCAAGGGCTGCCTGAGCCGATGCAACGTTAATTAAAGAAACAGGTGGGAATGGAACTAAAGCCATGGACAGAGATACAATTGACAATTGTCCATTACTGTAAAATATTAAGGAAGAAAGATAAAAAGAAAGCTGAGAGTAGGAAACGGGAAAAGGCGAAGCTGTTGCAGAAATAATTGTCAAAATATGCCATAAAAGGAGCGTTATTGACAAGTAATGAGGGAGTGAGGGCACAAATAGTGCAGTTACCGTAGTAGAATAATGCGGTATACACCATGGATCAGAACAAGTATAATTTTATGCCGAGAGGCAGAGGGAATGGGCCCCAAGGAATATGATGGGGTGGATTTCAAAACCCTCAAGTAAGGGGAGGATTTAATGGCAGACAGCCACTGCAATGTTGGAGATGCAGTAAATTAGGACATTTAGCTAGAGTATGTAGAAGCCGGGGAGTTATTCAGCAACAGAAATGGCAATCTCCAAGAGTGGGGATGGGATATGCTCCACAGTATAGTAAAGATTCACAAGGATATTATGCCCAAGATCACATGCAAACTCAGAAATATATACTGAAACACAGCAAATTCCAATGCAGATGCAATCGCCACAAGGTCAACAACAGCAAGCACCTATGCAGAAGCAACAGGCACCGACACAACAAGTACAATATATCCCAAAGCAACAGGCAGGTGCGTCACAATGGCATATGGATAAAGGAGCCACACAAGTAGCCTCTACCAAATCAGGGAGTATGACTGTGGTAGGGGGAAATCCCTTCACAGGTACAGGGATGGATTTATGTCCACAATAGGACAGCCCACAGGAGGACCTGATGTGTTCAGTACTATCTGTAACACCGGACCCCCAAGAGGAACTCAGCATCAAGGTGATGATAGGAGGCAAGACTTTTTCATTTCTTGTGGACACTGGAGCAACTCGTTCCTGTGCTTGTGAGGGAAAATATCCAATGTCAGGTAATGCCTTGAATGCACAAGGATATTCTGGAGCGATTAATTTAGTTCCATTTACAGATGAATTACCAATTTCTATAGGTGAACACAACATGTCTATGCCATTATTATATTCTAGACAAATGCTGGTAAACATACAAGAGCGTGACTTGATGATGACATTTAACATGAAAATATCTTTTACTGATGAAGGGATAGTGTGCTCTACCCCAGGGATACATTATATACATGTGAGGGAGCTCATATTAGCATGTACAGGCCAGAACACTCTACAATGAGTATCTCTAGATAAGTAAGTGTTTTTGTATGGAGTGACTGCCTTAGTATCATGGTTGCCTAAATTGATCGGCAAGTTATTGAGAATACCTGATCCATTTTTGTTCAGGCCAGAGATTCCTATGGATGATAAGGAAGGGCAAATTATCCCTTTAGAACTAGAGGCAGCAATAGTCAGGGATGAAAGGGTGACTCTTCATGGGACAGACAATGAGGGAAGGAGATGGAGAATAATGATAGCCCTCAATGAAGGTTATAGGCTGACAGATTTGACAGATGAGGAGCTATTTAGGGGATTTAGAGGTGACAATTCAAAGGTTGAGGTAGTATTTTTCATAGATCATACTTACTGGATCAAAGTAGAGAATGTAGAAATACCACAGAGAATGGCATTGGTAAAAAAGAAACTGCCATTTTTCCAGGAAGACTTGGAAAAAGTACCAAGTACCCTATGGACTACAAGTCCATATGACGTGGGCCTATTGAAAGGAGTGGGAACAGTTAAAATTAAGCTCAAACTAGGAGCAATTTGCCATGTGCAAAACAGTATCCAATGTCTAGAAAAGCAGCTGAAGGTATATTTGAAACCATATACGCTTTAATGAAGCAGGGCATTTTGGTATCATCTGATTCTCTGTGTAACACGGCTGTGTACCCAGTCAAAAAATCAACGGGGGGGGTGTGGAGATGTATCCAAGATCTGAGGCCCCTAAACAATATAGTCAAAGCAGAGTTTCCTTTAGTTCCAAACCCTGTGACAATATTGTGCAATATTCCATCGAAAGCAAAGTAGTTAACTATTGTAGATTTTTAAAAAATGCATTTTTCTCAATTCCCCTTCATGAAGACTCACAAGATTTGACTTTCTTTTCATATAGAATGATCCACCTGAAACATACTCACTTGCCCCAGGGGTACTATGAGTGCCCATCAATTTTGAATAGCGTCCTTCAGATGGACTTGGACAATTTTCAACTTGAAAGTACCATAAAAGCATCCGGCCCCTTTCCACTCCTCCAAGACCATCATGCAAGTCTACCTAAATGGCACTGTCTTGGTCCAAGGCCCTCAGGCCAACCTCCCCCTTTTTGATAGATGCTTCCAGTGCCTTATCAACTTCCTTTCTTCTCCTGCTGTCCCTTCTTTCCCCTTTCTGGCTCCTCCACTGCCTCCATCCTCTGACACCTCCATGGCTGCCTCTGCTGCCTCTGCAGCCACCCTGTTGCCTCTTTCCTCCACTAAACCTCTGTCACCCACCTCCTCCTCCTTGGCTACCTTGCCTTCTCCGCCTTCCTCCACTGCCTATCTTTGGGCATCTGCAACACTTTCACAGGGTGTACCTCTGGCTTGTACCCCACCTCGGAAGTCCTTCAAAGGGGGCAACCTGCTCCACATTGCAACTCTTAACTCTCACTCAGATGTCAAGCACTCCTCTGACATCTGCCGTCTCCTGGAAGAACTCAATCTGGATGGACTTGGCCTGACCGAGACGTGGTTCACAGCCAGCTCTGTCACAAGCTTCGACACCCTCCTTCCTGATGGCTACAAGATCCTCACCGCACCCAGAACCATCTGTCCCGGTGGGGGTGTAGCCTTGATCTTCCTGGAGTGGATCTCTGCTTCTGTGGTTCCTATGCAGGACTACTCCTCCTTTGAATGTCTGGTCTACAGGCTCTCTATCTCTCCTGGCCTCTCTCTCACTGTGGCCGCTATTTACAGGCCGCCAGGCCAAGTCTCCTCCTTCCTCTCCGAGTGGGTGGACCTCTCCTCCCCCCTCCTCACCTCTACCTCTCAACTTCTCCTCCTCTGAGACCTTAACATCCACCTGGATGCTACCTGTCCTTCTGCATGACATTTTCGCAGCCTCTCCGACTCTCTCTCTCTATTCCTCCCTCTGGCCAGACTCATTCTGTAGGGCACACCCTGGATGTTCTGATCTCCTCAGACCTCCCCCTCTTCAACCCTCTCACCACTCCTCTCTCCTGAAGTGATCACTTTTTCCTTTCCTCTCACCTCTCTCTCTCTACCCTTCAGGCCAAGCCAACTCCAGCACTGTCACCTAACTTCTCGGTCATCGGACCCATGAGGCATGTGTCAGTTGAGGCTTTCATCGCTACTTTCTCTCCACCTTCTGCACCTTTGTTTGACTCACATCCTGACACAGCCCTCTTTAACCTGCATCTTTCTATCTCTAACACTCTTGATGACACCCTGTCATGAGGATCCGCCTGAAGCACAAATACAAGTGCAATTCTTGGTACGACTCCAACCTCGTCACCCTCAAATGCAAGTGCAGGGTGGATGAGAGGAAGTGGAGGGCATCAGGTGCAACCTCTGACAAACTGGCCTGTCGCCTGCTCCAAAGGCAATAAAGACTCTCTGTCCTCACCAAGAAGAAAGCCCACATCCAAGCCCATGTCTCTGCTACATCTAGCAGCTCGCCAGACTCTTCAAAACCTGCAAGGAGCTGGCCAATCCTGCTACACTCTTTACCTCTCCTGTTCCCTCCCAAGCCCTCTATACGGCCTGGGCTACGCATGTCATCGATAAAACTCAGGACATCCTGTCCACCCTCTCTTCCTCCTCCTCCCCTCCTGACCTGCCTGTGGCCGCCTCTCCTCTCCCCTTATCTTCCTTTCCCTTGTTCACCCCTGACAATATGTCTAGACATGTCCGATCTATGAAAGTCTCATCAAAACAGGTTCTTCCCTGTTCATCCAAAACCATTAAGGACCACATTGACACCCTTGCTCCAGCCTTGGCCAATTTCTGCAATCACTCTTTTGCCACTGGAACCTTACCCTCACCCCTTAAGCACTCCCTTGTGCACCCCCTCCTGAAGACGCCCTCTGCCGATCCATCCTCTCTAGCTATCACCCATTCTCCATCACTCTTTTCCTGGGCAAACTCTTGGAAAAGCTGGTCATCTCCCAGCGTAAATCTGCACACTGAATCTGTTGGCTGTCTCCACGACCACCAGTCTGTCTTCAGAGCAGCCAGAAGCACGGAAACTGCTCTCCTGAACATCTGTGAAGACCTGCTCTCCATCCTTGATTCTAACCTTCCTTCTGTCCTAATTCTCCTTGATCTTCTGCTTTTGATACAGTAAACCATGCCATCCTCCTCAATCGCCTCTGTGATAACCTGTGTATCACTGATCAGGCCTTGGCCTGGCTGACCACCCTTCTGACTGATTGACCCTCTCAGGTCCAACTGGGTTCTTTCCTCTCTTCTATCTCTCTCTTTACCTGTGATCTAACCTTTGTCCCTGGCTGTTCAACCAATACCTGGCACCTCTTGCCCACCGCATCGCTGCTCTCTACTCCAACTTTCAGTTGTATGCGGATGACGCCCAGCTCTCTTTCAGGCTCCCCTCGGCCGCCTCTTCTCCTTCTCTCACTTCATACTGTCTGGCCGTATTCAGGAATGGTGTGCCACCAATGATCTCTGCCTTAATGCTGGTAATACTGAGATCCTCCTCATCGGAACATCGCTCCCTCCTTTCCTTTCTCTCTCTCTGGCTGCCCACTCTGGGCCCTCTTCCTGCTCCTACCTATGAGGCTACAAACCTTAGGGTCATCTTCAACTCCTCCCTCTCCTTCTCCCCTCACATCTCTGACTTCTCTAAGAAGTCAAACTATCAGCTGCACCTCTTCAGAGGTATTCCTCCTTTCTTCACTTTCCCCCAGAAGCTCACTGTCTCCAGAGCTCTGGTCATCTCTAGGCTGGACTACTGCAACAGCCTATTTCTAAATCTTCCTGCCTCTATACTCAATCCTCTACAACGTATCCAGAACAGGACTGCAAGACTTGTCCTGGGCCACAAGCCCAGGGACTGGATCTCTCCAGTTCTGCAATCTCTTCATTGGCTGCCAGTGGCAGCAAGGATCAAGTTCAAGACCCTCTGCATCGTCAACAAGGCTTTATGGGGTCTGGGACCACACTACCTCCAACCCTCCCTTCCTAAACATCTCCCTTCTCCAGCTTTCTGCTCATCCATCTCCAACTCTCTGAGGGTCAGTCACTTTTCCAAGCAGAGAGTTGGGGACAGATCTCTATCTTCGACGGGGCCTCCCTCTGGAATAGCCTCCCTGCCTCTCTGAAACTTGAGCAGAACCACATTAGGTTCCAAAAGCAACTCAAGACCTTCCTCTTTTTCTCTTCGTCTCCCCTGCTGATGTCCCGACTACTCCATGCACTGGTCACCTGGCCACCCTCTGAATTTGGGCCCAGTTTCCTGCATGTCCAGTTGCACCTTGCACTGGCTCATGGCTCCCCCAGCACTTGCATTCTGTATTTACAACCATGCAGTCCCTTCTCTCTCCGCTTATGAGCCACTCGTTGACTGCACTTTCTGATTTTACCTGCACTGAGCCACCCGTTGGCTGCACTTTGAGCTACCTGCACTGATCTGCCTGCTCCCCTCTGCACTTCTCCCCTTCCACTTCCCTGCACTTGTATAATCTGAATGACACAAGGCCTAGTAAGATCGTTGTTTTGTCCTCCCTCTGTTTCCCCCTCCTTGTCTTGTCGTGCCTAGAAACACTTGTGTACAAGTGCGTTATAAATGCCATATCATATCATTATGTTTGACATTTTGGTGTGTAGTGAGACAGAAGAAAGATGCAGAGAAGACTGTCAAACCTATGGCTATACTGGAAGGGAAAGGATACAAAGTAGATAAGGAGAAATTACAATATTGTCAAGAGGAAATACTGTTTATAGGACAGTGGAGGACTGAAGAGCCAAGAACAGTGAGACAAATGCAACAATGTTTGGGCCTGAGCAATTACTGCAGGGCCTGGGTCTTTGATTACAGTTCATATATTCATCCACTTTTAAAAGGACTCAAAGAGGCACAGATGGCTGATAATAGATTAATATGGACATGACTGAAGGATTTCATGATTTAGAAAAGGTAGTCAGTACAGCTCCTGTATTAGGGATTCCAAATTATAGTGAGCGGCTTTACTTATTTTCTTTACTTATTTTCCTCATTCAAATGGAGAATTCATGACAGCAGTACTTAAGCAAAAAACAACATTCGGACATGGTCATCACCCATTAGCTTACTATAGTGGGCTCTTAGAACCAGTCATGAAAGGACATTATCCTTGTGACCAATCTTTGGCAACAGCTACATTCACGATTGAAAAGGCCTCAAGTATATCTATGGAGTGTTCAATAACATCGTTTGTAGGGCATATGATAGGTTATTTATAACATTCTTAATACCCAGAAGTTTCTAAGCGTGGACCTTGGGATTGAACCTGCGTTTCTCCGTGTCGTCTTGCTTCCAAGGCGAGCACAATGCTCCTGAGCTATCCTCCCGGGACCGGGAATAATTCCATTATTTGCAATTTTGGAGAAACCTAAAAGTACACCGACCACACAGAGAGTGTTAGGGTATGAGGGAATTATCTCAAACCCTGCAATCATAATTGTTAGGTGTAGCACAGTGAATCCAGCAATGTTTATACCTGAACCAGTGTGAGAAAATGATGATATCCATGTCTGTGCAACATATCCAGAGTGTTATGATGATATTCCCTAAATTAGAGAAAATGCTCTAGGGAGGGGGGAAATGGCTTACATTGGTGGGTCATCAGGAACTGATCAAAAGACTGGGTAAAGACAAACAGGATTGGAAGTGATAAAACTGAACTGAGAGGGTACATTTGAGGTAATGATTAGCAGGCGATTATCCCCAAATTACTCAGCACAGGCTGCAGAATTATCAGTGCTTATTGATACGCTGCAGAGCTTTGAGGAGGAATTGACGGTGTACTCTGACTCTGCCTATGCAACATCAACTGTACATTCAGGCTTGTCATGTTGGAAAAGGAGAGGCTTCCTCCGCACAGACAGCACTCCAGTGCAACATGCATGATTATTAGAAAAACGTATTGAAGCATTGAGTTTCCCAGAGATTATAGCAATTGTAAAATGTGCAGCTCATTCAAAAACAGTGGCACCTGTATATTGAAATATGGGCCGCCAAAGATTTTCCCTCTAGCTGAGGGTATTTGGCCTGAGGCTAGTTTGGCCTTTGTGTGTTTGTTCTGTCTTTTTGAGGCAGACCTGCGTTCATTTATTTATTTAGTAAAGCAGTAGCACCTGTATATTGAAATTTGGGCTGCTGACCTGTTTGCTTTGTTATTACATATCAGCAGCACTTGTATATTGAAATTTGGGCCGCTGACCTGTTTGCTTTGTTATTATACATGTTTTTGTATTTTCCACAAGCACTGATTTATCTATTGTTTGCATTGATCTACTAGCCAAAAACGTGCACCAATTTGTTTTTCTGTACAATTTTCTTCTAATTTGCAGTTTCTCCTTCAATTGTTTTACTTTTACTCTGTGAAAATAAGGAATGTTTTCTGAGTACAAATACTGTGGCTAAATAACATTTGTGATCTCCTTGCTTTAGGTCACACTACTAATGTTGGTTAAACAAAATTTTGCAAAAAACTTCTTTTTCATTCTAGCAGAGTGGTTACTTTTGGCATACAGATATTTCTTACATTAGTCCCAATCCACTCTTTGCGTCAAGGGACGACCTCAATATATCTTTTGAAAGAGGCTCATTCAAAGAGAACAGATTTAATCTCTCGTGGACATGAAGCTACTGATTTAGGAGCCAAAAAAGCAGTTTATTTTTCAACCACATTTCAGAGTGAAGTAAAACGTATAAGGCAGGCAACCAGGTGATGCATGCTAGTTAAGGAAGGATTTAATATGAAATCCATTGCTCAGTTAATCAAAATACAAGGACGAGCATTGCAGGAAGAAAAAGAGTTATTGAAAAAAACCTGGATGTTCTCTATCCCCTACTGAGGCAATTTGGAGACAGGATAGCACTGGAAAGCCAATTATGCCTCTATCATTATTGAGGGCAGCATTGGAGCAGCTTCACTATCCAGCACATGTGACTCAAGAGAGTCTAGATGCTACTATTGCAGAAGAATGGTTCGTACCAAACCTATTTGAACATTTGGCACAGTATATTATGTTATGTTATGTTATTTGGCATTTATATAGTGCTCTATATATCATTGGTATGACCTGAAAGTGCTGGTAGGTTGAAAGCCCTCAGGGACCGCAGTCCAGGTGAGTTGAGAGAGTAGGGTGTCAAAGGGTGCTTGGGTGCACCAGTTAAGTGTGCAGCTGATGTTATTGCCTGATGGAAGCGGCATCCTAGCATTAGGTGTGATGGTATTGATATTGGTGCAATGTGTGCAGTCTGGCGGTTGGACACCAAGGCTGGGTTCTTGCTGCATTAGGCCTGAGAGACGCTTATGTGTGCAGCTAGGCCGGTTTGTCATGGGGTATAGCAGCATTTTATTAGAATGATGAGGTGTTCATGGGATAGTGTTGGTATGTGAGTAGTTAGGCCAAATTATTCTAGGGGTATAGCTGACCCTAGTTGCGTGATGGTGTAGAGTAGAGAGTAAGCATAGTGATATGATATGATAGTTTATCCATACAGTGCCCATACACAATGCGCTTCAAAGCGTCCCACGACAGGGGAGGGAGCATGGGAAACACAAAAACAATGCCTACTGGCTAATATTCCCTCTTCAATCTAAATGTGGCACTTACAGACATTTACAATCCTGTCTGGATGTGATGCAGGCTAGTGTTCACAGCTCTATCAGGTGAGGTTGTCTCTTACATTCATGGCTCTAACTGGTTCCGGTGCAGGCTAATGTTCACTGTTCTATCTAAATGTGATATTTGTTAACATTCATAGTTCTATCCAAGTGTAGCTCTTGCTAACATTCATAATCCTGTCTGGTTGCGGCGTCGGCCAATGTTCACAATTCTATCTTGGTGTGGCCATTGCTATTGTTAACCGTTCTATGTTTGGATCGGCGCAGGCTAGTGTTTACAATACTATCTAAATGAGGTAGTTGCTAACATTCAAAAATCTATCTAAATGTGGGACTTGCTAACATTCACAAATCTATCTAGATCTGGTACTTGCTAACATGCACAGATCTATCTAGATGTGGTACTGGCTATCATTCACAGATCTAAATGTGGTAGGTACTAATATTCACAATTCTATCCTGATGCGACGCAAGCTAATGTTCACAATTCTATCTGTAGGTGAATGCCAGCCTGTCAGGCTATGTTCTACTTTAAGGTAATGTAGAGTGGCAGGGCTTTCTGGAATAGAGTGATTGCTCTACTCCCCACACATGCCATACTTCCTTTGGAAGTTGCTGCTGGTTGACGGTTGACTTCACTGGCTTCCACTGCTGACACCTGCAGACACACCTTGGAGCCGCCAATGTAAGAGGCGCCCTTTGCCTCTGGGCCCCTAGCTGCAGGGTCTGCCGGGCAGAGGGCTGCCCCGGAAGGGTCTGTTAAGACCAGAGAACTAACCAATCACAGGTGGAGGGAGGGCTGGGAGGCGGTCGGTGGGAGCGGAAGAGGAAGGAAGCGAGTCAGGGAAGCAAGGCAGCATGCGTGGCCTGGGGGCATACCAGAACACGGCCCAAGATGGAAAATGCCCAGGAGTGTCAGGGGATCACAGCAGTTCACCTGGGTACGCCGAGTAGTAATGGCGTAATCCCCTGGTGCAGCTGCGTATACAAAGAAACGCAGAGAGTACATGCAAACAATCACGGGTGGAGGGAGTTCTGGGAGGCGGTCGGAGGGAGGGGAAGAGGAAAGAAGGGAGGGACGCGAGGCAGCACGCAGGGCCTGGGGGCACACTAGAACACGGCCCAAGATGGAAAAAAAGGCCCAGGAGGGTCAGTGGTTCACAGCAGCTCACCTGAGAACACAGAGTAGTATTGTTACAAGGAATGTCCTTTTTAAAGAACGCCAATTTAAAAATTGATGTTGATTAAATCATTATTTATAACTGAAACCTTTAGTGTAAGTGTTACTTGGCTATGTGGATTTACGGATTTAATTTTTGCAGCTCTACAGCTCACATTTACCCCTGCTGAGATAGGCCTGGCTGCTCAGTGACACTACCAACTTGTGTAGTACAGACCTATACCAAAAGGTATGTTACCTAATACCAAGCAGATAAGTGTTGTGAAGTCTCATATAGTGTGACTGCACCAATTCCTACCCAACACAAAGTCAATAAAGTTGGTGAATACTCTTTGGACATACTTATACATTTTCTCCTACACCCTGAATGACAAGGATAGTATTGCATTGATCATGAACACCAATATACTTTTCAGATTCTGGGTATCAGGACGGAAGGGTTAAGGAAATAGAAAGGTTAGAACATATCTTATGACATGAAGACAGTTTGAATCCTCCAATGAAATCTAGGTAAGCCTTTCCTAGCAGTAAAAGTGTAAAAAACAATTACAACCTACTAGGGTACAAGCAATGCCAAAGTCAACGTATTCAGAAGAGTGCTTTTAGGGAGCCAGGACAGCCAAAGTCTATTGGACAATGTCTATAGTTCTGATGCACTTAGATAGTTCAAGGAAATCACTGTGGGGACACGAGCTGTTAAGCCTGTGCAAGGGGAGTTGAAATCAACTCAAAGTTAAGCAAGTGCACTTCTAAAGTGAGAAAGCACGACTTAAGGCAAGAAGGTAAGTCCCCAAGGCCAAAAAGTACCTCTGGTTTGAAGAAAGTAGTCCAGCTCGATTCAGCTCGATTCAGTCTGGCACCCCTTTTACACCCAGTTCCCCGGGTCTCCCAGTTACCTGCAGTGTAAGGAGTCTGCGTCATGGGTCAGCGCTCTCCCTCTTCAGTCAGGACAGCTCTCTGGTTTCTCTTGCCACTCTTCATATATGCTTCAGTGTTCTGCAGCAGTATCGGCAATGAAAGGCTCCTTTACTCTTATTTCCCTACATGCCACGACCTCTCTCCTTCGGTTATCTCCTCAGATTCTCCTTTTGTGAACAGACTTCTTCGGGTCTGTTCCTCGCATATTGCCAGTCCAGCATGCCAACGTTAGGTCTCCTCTCCGCCCAGTTAGAGTGTCCTGTCAGGGACTTTGACAGGCTTTCTCAAGTCTTTGTTTTATGCAGCCAATACCTACCTGCTGCTTCCCGGTATGTAAAGCAGCTTCAATGCTGTTTCCCAGACTCCTCAATCCAGTCGGTTTGAAACTTCAGGGTCTCACATCCTGGGTCTCTTGGTCCTCAGTTTTATTACATACTGCTGGGGCTTCTCAGTAAAGTCTTTTTCGTCTGTGCTTGAAAGACAGGCATTCCATATAACGCCTATGTTCTTACTCCCGACACTATGTTATGTTTTGTTATAGGAATTTATTGAGCGCACGTACGCCGAAGGCATCATGGCGCTAGAGGCCGCTAGCAGAAACAAAACAGAGAGAAGAACCATTAGAATAATAATGTTTTCAGTTTACGTCGAAAGCAGAAATGATCAGCAGTGCTCTGCAGAGCATGCAGAAGTTTGTTCCAGGCATTATCATCCAGGAATGATGGCAAGGTTTGTGTTGGCACGAAAATAGATTGTGGAGGAATACTTGAAATGCCAGGAATGAATGGAGGAACTGCAGTATTGATGGATCGATATTGGGCCTGCAGATCAAGAACCTACATGGAGGTTGCCTAAAGACTGGGGAGGAGTGTGCTACATTGTATTGGTACCTGTCCCAGCACTAGTGATCTCGAAAGTGACCTCCATATTGAGGAGTTTCCAAAAATGAGCAAACACCAAAGAATGAAGAGATACTTTCATCTTCATCAACAAAAAAGAGAGAACTATTTCTCATCAAAATCAATAAGGGATTATGAAGATATTCTTGATTAGCACAAATTATTCAACAAGAACGCCACATATCTAAGCCAGGACTCCAAACCGCAGTAAATGCCAAGTGGTTGCAGATCACTAGGTGGGAATTTCTGCAGACGATCAATGCAACAATAAAATGATTCAATGCAATCAAAGAAGAATTGAGAGCCATCAGGCTGATGACCCTCAGGTATGGTTTGGACCTCATAACAGCAATGGAAGGAGGCGTTTGTGCCAAGGTCGGGCCATCTTGCTGTACGTTTAAACCATCTCATGATGGAGAAAATGGAACCCTGACAGAAGCAATAATGATGCTAACTACCCTGCACACAAAGATGGACAAGGAAGCTGATGAGGCGGCAGGAGACGATTGCCTATCACTGTTCTGATCTTGGTGGTCCGCCTTGATGGTCGTGCAGCTATAAACTACCTCCGTCCCCAAGTACCGCTCGAGCAGGTATAGAATACTGCCCTAGCAATCTTTGAGGCCACAGGTGTGGAGTGGCGCCGTCAGTCTGATACCGGTGACACCGGAAGGACCCCTGAGTGCTGTAAGGCAAAGGTTAGGATCAGGTATACTTTGAAAGGAATGGCAGTGCAAGCAAACAAGGTAAAATGATAAAGCTTACCCCGTGGATGGTAGAACTGGTGGGAAACCTGAATGGGCAGCAAGGGAAGACAAACAGCACGCTGGGATGTACTGCAGTTCCTCCAACCCACACCTGCAGCAAGAACGTGACCAGTTAGCGAGCCAATCCAAGGTCCAGGTAGTGAGCACAATAGTTAGTGAACCCCAAGTGGTTCAGGAGGCAAAAGCGTGATAAACAGGAATTGTGTGGTTCGTAGTTCGCCAAGACAAAAGGGTAATCCAGAGCAGTACCAGGGCCAGAAAGGGAGGTCAGGAGTTCCAAGGGTCCGGAAGATACGTCGAGTCCAGAGGAAAATCCAATACAAGTCCAAAATAACGTTCCATGGTCGAGTTCCAAACTGTAGCAAAGAGAAATGAGTAACGCCGAACAGGTCTCTGGCAGAAACAGCTGTGAAGCGCTGAGCGTTTCCTCTCGGCTCCTTTTGTGATGGAAATTGAGGTCACGTGACAGGGCACATGACCGCACAGGAGCGTCACGTGAGGCCGAACGCCAGTAGTGATTGGTGTTGCCCATTGTGTGGAGGCCGGCGTCGGCGGCAGACGAAGAACCCGTGACTAATCACGTGATCGCCTGAGCGAGACGCGATCGGGTTCTCCAGTGCGCGGGAGCGGGAGCCAACGGCCCCGGAGCCGTCGGGCATGGATGAGACGCCAGGGCAAGCGCCAACATGGAAATGGGCGGAAGGAGGTGATCCTGCCCCCTCTGACATCCCGCCTGCAGTGTCTTCCCCGTTGGTGTGGGTGGTGGGTATGGGAACGGATGGTGTCGGGTAAGTGTCGGAAGGAGGGCAAGATTGAGGACGTGACAGAGCCCCCCCAAAGGCCCACGACCGCGCGGGCTCGAAGGGTTGTCACAGTGAAAACGGGCCACCAAACGGGGGGCATGCACATCACGGGAAGCAACCCACGACCGGTCTTCAGGGCCATAACCCAACCAGTCCACCAAATACTGCAGGACACCCCTGTGGACACGAGAACCCAAAACAGCCCGGACCTCAAATACATCGGGAGAAGAGACAGAGACAGGGGCAGGAGGGGACACCAAGCGGGTAGGGCCAAGGCAACACTTAAGGAGAGAAACGTGGAAAACCGGGTGGATCCACCAAGCGGAGGGCACCGCCAGACGCAACGCCACCGGGTTCAGAACCTTGACTACTCTGTAAGGACCCACAAAATGAGGCAACAGCTTGCGGCAGCCAGGGATATGTAGGTGACGAGTGGACAACCAAACCCGGTCTTCCACCCCGTAAACGGGCAGAGCAGCCCTTTTTTTGTCAGCAGCCGCTTTCATGGAAACCTGTGCTTCACGTAAGTGGACCAAGGTATGGGCATGGACCGATATGATGTCTCGGGCACCGGCCGAGGCAGCGGGGGTGTTGGAAGAGGAAAAGTCTGGAATGGGGAGGGTACGAGGATGCTGACCGTATAGTGCAAAAAAAGGTGAGTACCCGGTAGCCGAGTGCAGAGCATTGTTGTAGGCAAACTCTGCGAGTTGTAGCAGATTGAGCCATGTGTCCTGGTATTGGAGCGTCAGGCAGCGCAGATACTGCTCCAACGTTTGGTTGACCCTTTCGGTCTGTCCGTCACTCTCCGGATGATACCAAGAGGAAAATCGAGCATCAATGCCCAACAGAGCGGTTAGGGCCCGCCAAAAGCGGGAGGTGAATTGGGAACCACGATCAGATACCAACACATGGGGCAATCCAAAGAGACAGAATACATGCTTGAAGAAATGCTTGGCCAAAGCAGGAGCTGAAGGTATTCCCTTGCACGGTATGAAACGTGCTAACTTGGTGTATGAGTCAACTATGACCCAAATAGTGTTAAACCCATGAGTGCGAGGGAGATCAGTGACTAAGTCCATGGAGATCGTATGCCAAGGTCGCGGAGGTATCGGGAGAGGAAGGAGAAGACCCAAAGGCCGACCCCTGCGCGATTTGCCCTGGGCACACACCGCACAGGTATTAACATAGTCTCGTACGTCACGCTTCATCGTAGGCCACCAGCACCAACGCTTAAGGAGGTCTAAGGTGCGAAGTTGACCGGGGTGACCGTTGATGGCGGTGTCGTGGGACCAGGTCAGCGCTTGATTCCGGGTTTCGCTTGTGGGTAGAAGGAGTTTTCCCCCGTGCACGAAAGGCAGCCCGTCTTGCATGACCGGGTCCCATTCCGCCAGTGACTGCGGGTACTGGGAAGCCCATTGTCGGATAGTGGATAACAAGGAGGGAGTCGGTATGCATATACAGACTACGTGATTTTTTCCCAACAAGGTGTCCGGAAAAGAGGGAAGGGTATCACCCCCAGGTGAACGGGACAGGGCATCAGCTTTGCCGTGTCTAACACTGGGCCTGTGTTTGACCACAAAATCATACGCGGCAAAGAAAAGATGCCACCGATCCTGGCGACTGTTTGTGCATTTCAAGGAAGCAAGGTCCTGGAGATGTTTGTGATCAGAAAACACTACGGTCTGGTATTTGGCACCTAGGAGGTGGTGTCTCCAGACCTGTAGCGCATCCTTAATAGCCAGCAGTTCCTTTTCTGTAAGTGTGTAGTGCAGTTCAGCAGTCGTGAACTTACGGGAGTGGAACGCTACTGGATGCAAACGGTTGGTGGTAGGACAGGACTGGGACAACACTGCACCTAATGCATAGGAAGAGGCATCTGCTTCGAGAATATACGGAAGGTCGGGGTCAGGGTGCTGTAATACCGGAGCGGTGGTGAACAGGGTTTTCAGTGTATCGAAAGCGGATTGCTGAGCCATGGACCAGACATAGGGGACAGAAGGGCTAGTCAGTGCAGTGAGTGGAGCCGCAACAGAAGAAAACCCTGATATGAATCTCCGATAAAAGTTCGCAAACCCCAGGAATGACTGCAGCTGCTTGAGGTTGGTCGGAATCGGCCATTCGTCGATCGCCCGAACCTTGGTTTGGTTCATAGATAGCCCCTTGGGCGTGATATGGAACCCCAGGAATTCGACTTGATCGGTATGGAACGAACATTTCTCGGGCTTGGGGTAAAGAGCGTTGTTTTGTAGTCGCGACAACACTTCCCTGACATGTGTGATGTGTTCATCAAGGGAGGCGGAGAAAACCAGTATGTCGTCTAAGTAAACTACTACATAAGTGTTCAAGATATTGTTGAATATGTCGTCCATGAAGTGCTGAAAGGTAGCCGGGGTATTGCATAGGCCAAAAGGCATGACGGTGTACTCGAATAGGCCTTGTCGTGAGCAAAAGGCCGTTTTCCATTCATCACCGTCACGCATGCGTATAAGATTTATGCCCCGCGGAGGTCTAGTTTGGTGTATATCGTAGCATGGGTGAGTTTGTCCAGCAACGGAGTGATCAGAGGTATGGGGTAGCGGTTCTTCACTGTGACGGCATTCAAGCGCCTATAATCGACGCAGGGGCGGAGGTCCCCTTCCTTCTTCGGAACGAAGAATATAGGACTTGCAGTCGGAGAGGTCGATGGGCGAATATGACCTAGCCGTAAAGCATGTTGGATATACTCCTACAATGTCCGTTCTTCCATCTGTTTCAGAGAGTAGATACGACCCTTCGGGACTGATGCGCCAGGAATCAGGTCGATGGGACAGTCGTAAGGTCGGTGCGGGGGTAGGCCCTCTGCAGACCTCTTATCGAATACTGCCTGGAAATCGGGGTAAACCGAGGGTATCCCACCCATGACAGCCCCTACCGTGTGTGTATCGTGGTGGTCAGTACTGTCCTCTATAGCCAAGGATATGACGCTTCCCAGGATTCCCGCGGGACTGGAAACCTGAGGCGTTGCCAGTAGGCAGTAGTGTTGACATGTTTCGGATTCAAATGAGACGTGACCCGTCCCCCAGTTGATGAGGGGATTGTGCAACCTTAGCCAAGAAATGCCTAGAATCACCCCAAACTGAGGGGTGGCAATGAGATCAAAAGAGATCGTCTCCTTGTGGTTTTCCTGAATGATCAGCTTTAATGGAGCTGTCTGTTGCAGGATCGGACCAGAAGCAAGAGGCGTACCATCCACCGCCTGGACCGGTTCGGGACATTTCTTCGTGACCAAAGGCAGGTTCAGTGAACTAGCCAAGGCTATGTCGATGAAGCAACCTGTAGCACCTGAATCTATCACTAATGACACTGCGTGGGAACCCGAAGCGTGGTTCAAAAAGGCCTGAACTATCACGGGTCGCACAGGACCGAAAGTAGGTTCAGAGGTATTCCGTATAGTACTCGCTCCCACCTCTGATCTTAGGGGCGAGCCTTTGGAAAACCCGGGTTTCTGGTTTTTGGGCGGCGAGACACTCTTTTACGAAATGCCCATTGAGACCGCAGTAGAAACAGGCATTGTCCGTTCTCCTGCGCTCTCGTTCGACATGTGAGATGGGGCTTTGGATCCCGCCTATCTGCATGGGTTCAGGAGTAGCATTGACCGTGGATGGGGGTGGGAACGAGGATGATCCTTCCCCCCGTCGCTCCGATCGTCTGGCATCGACTTGTAACGTTAAGTCCACCAAATCAGCATATACTGTGGGAAGCGTAGGCACTACAGATAATGCATCTTTCATGACCCCAGATAAACCCCGGTAATATACCACAGCCTTTTTATTTTCTGGCCAGGAGGTCTCAGCAGACAACTGATTGAACCTGGTGATGTACTCTATGAGGGTTGAACGACCCTGCGTGAGATCCAGGAGTTCCATGTCCCTAGACTGTGCTTTGTACCTGGTGTCGAATACTTTTGCCATCTCTTGGGTCAATATCTCAAAGTCGTACAAAGCAGGGTGGTTGTTTTCCAGCAACGGATTGGCCCATGTGGCGGCTACCCCGGATAGATGGGAGAGAAGAAAGGCTGCTTTTGATACGGAATCGGGGAAAGCCTGGGGACGACACATAAAATGCAGCTTACAGTGATTGATGAAGGTGCGGTATTTCTTTGGGTCGCCCTGGTATCTTTCGGGAGCTGCCAAGGGAAATGGGTTTTGGATCACCACAGGGGCGGTTGGGAAGGAAGGGGGTATGACAGGAGGAGGATTTTGGGGAGGAGTGGTTTCATCAAACTCAGCCTCTGCGGGTAAGGGGTGGCGTGCACTTAACACTGTGTCGAGGCGGTGGTGTAATGCAGTAGTGGCAGCGGTCATGTCAGCGCGTAGGGTTGCAGTAGCGGTTGCCAGCTCGGCCCTGAGTGCTGTCACTGCCTGCATTAAAGCCGTCACAGGGTCCCCGGCTGAGGTGTCCATAGCTGGACGACCACGAGGCTTCACTGTCTGTTCTGATCTTGGTGGTCCGCCTTGATGGTCGTGCAGCTATAAACTACCTCCGTCCCCAAGTACCGCTCGAGCAGGTATAGAATACTGCCCTAGCAATCTTTGAGGCCACAGGTGTGGAGTGGCGCCGTCAGTCTGATACCGGGAACACCAGAAGGACCCCTGAGTGCTGTAAGGCAAAGGTTAGGATCAGGTATACTTTGAAAGGAATGGCAGTGCAAGCAAACAAGGTAAAATGACAGAGCTTACCCCGTGGATGGTAGAACTGGTGGGAAACCTGAATGGGCAGCAAGGGAAGACAAACAGCAGGCTGGGATGTACTGCAGTTCCTCCAACCCACACCTGCAGCAAGAACGTGACCAGTTAGCGAGCCAATCCAAGGTTCAGGTAGTGAGCACAATAGTTAGTGAACCCCAAGTGGTTCAGGAGGCAAAAGCGTGATAAACAGGAATTGTGTGGTTCGTAGTTCGCCAAGACAAAAGGGTAATCCAGAGCAGTACCAGGGCCAGAAAGGGAGGTCAAGAGTTCCAAGGGTCCAGAAGATACATCGAGTCCAGAGGAAAATCCAATACAAGTCCAAAATAACGTTCCGTGGTCGAGTTCCAAACTGTAGCAAAGAGAAATGAGTAACGCCGAACAGGTCTCTGGTAGAAACAGCTGTGAATCGCTGAGCGTTTCCTCTCGGCTCCTTTTGTGATGGGAATTGATGTCACGTGACAGGGCACATGACCGCACAGGAGCGTCACGTGAGGCCGAACGCCAGTAGTGATTGGTGTTGCCCATTGTGTGGACGCCGGCGTCAGCGGCAGACGAAGAACCCGTGACTAATCACGCGATCGGGTTCTCCAGTGCGCGGGAGCTGGAGCCGACGGCCCCGGAGCCGTCAGGCATTGATGAGACGCCAGGGCAAACGCCAACACGGAAATGGGCGGAAGGAGGTGGTCCTGCCCCCTCTGACATCCCGCCTTCAGTGTCTTCCCCGTTGGTGTGGGTGGTGGGTATGGGAATGGATGGTGTCGGGTAAGTGTCGGAAGGAGGGCAAGATTGAGGACGTGACAATCACCTCTGTTTTCATGGATTCCATCTTGGTTGGCAAATGCTTTCAAATTACTCTGAGCAATACTAGTGTTGGTGTTGCTAGGATTCTGTCTCATAAGGATCATTTTGGGACACTGCCAGAAGATAGCCAAGAAAGCTATTGGGATGAAGATAATGATTGACATTAACAGTGGCATTGGAGAAAAATGCAGACGGGAGAAAGTACTAGAGAAAACATGAAGAAGAGTTCTCTTGCACCTTCCAGAAAAAAGTTCTACTATCCTCAGCATCGAAAGAAGTATGTGGAACAATGGATATTCTGTTCACCAACAGGGGATTGTCGTCCTATGATCTGGAGTGTGGATGAACATATGAAGAATGCTGGTCACCTGAGGGTGTGGGGTGACAAAGATGATGAGATGGTAGAAGAAGATGAAGAAGGAATTGCGGAGGAGGAGGTGAAGAGTGTGGTCGAAAATGTGACCAGAGGGGGGAATGTAGATGAGCATTTCCACACTTTTCCCCTGGTCTTCCACCCCTTCACCACCGTCATATTGGAATAGCAGACAAAGAGCTACAATTGGAAACCCATGTATGGATCCAGGTAATATTTCTGCACCGCGCTGAGTGTATGAGAGATGATATGCACTCAAACAACCATTCAGAGTATACCCTCACATTGAGGCAATGGAAGGCTGCTATCAGGAAGGATGCCCACTCCCAAGATGCCAAAATGCGGCTATTGGTAATATGGATAACTCTAAGTAAAGTCTGATGACAACAGAATGATGGCATAAAGAAGATGTATGAACCTATGCTGAAACAATATGAAAATATTCAAGACTGACAATGTAACTGAAGCACTAAGAGAAACATGTACCTAAACGTAAAGTGGTTGTGAATATAAAAAGGTGAAGCAACCAGGTGACCAATAACTGTAAATACGCTGTAACGGAAGGGAGAAGAGACATATAGAAGCTTGCTAAAAACAGTTATATACATACGTTTAGGATGGCCATTGGAAGAAAATGGATGACCACCTGTGTTAAGAATCGACCCTGCTACCTCAAAATTATGAGCCTGGGATTGTAAATTAAAGACCTGATGAAAAACTGGCTTTGTGTGCAGAATAAGGGAGTACCTTGGCCTGGAATCAGGGAGGCTATTTCAAGAGTTGGGTGCCAGGCACAAAGGGAGTCGAATGAACAGACCATGTGCGTAAAACAGATTAGGTGAAGCAAGGACATTTGCAGTTGCCAAGTGCTGAACAACCACGAAGGCAAAAGCTTATGTGAAGTGGAGTGAGCAAGTCTCTAGAGGTCAAGAGGAACAATGATACCGAGCATAATAGAATCAAATAGCAGTAATTGAGAGGCTGAAAAGGACAAAATCGTGGTCTCCTAACATATGAATTAGAAGTCAAAGATAAGGGCTATTCATTCAAGCCAGATGGAGATAGTAGTGTGTCCATACTCCCTTAAATGTTCCAGAACAGTGAGCAGATTATGAGGTCAACTACAAATGGTAGGCCTTGGCAAAGTATCAGATCCATAAAATATGATGGACTAATTGGGAAAACAAAGAACAAATTGACGCAGCTCGAACACCTAGGTTTCATTTTCACTCACGTACTGGTAGTTGAGCCGAAGATCCAAGGTTGGATGCGGTTGCCAATCAATCATAAGCCTGCCACGCACTTCTACATACAATGTTGCCTTCATTGTTACTTGAAATATGCAAATAACAAAGGGGGTCCTGGGAGACTCTCTGCCAGACATGAGTCCTGGTTACAAGAGCCTTACCCAGAGTCTTTAGCTCACTATCTTTCACAGAGAAGAAATATCCCAAACATATCAGTCTTTGTCCTGCCCTGGGGCAGTCCAGTACCGAAATGCTAGGCAATTCTCATCTGAACAAGAGTACCAACAGCAACCCCAGACACATGTTTCGATCTGGTTGAACCTCATCAGTTGGGTGTAGCTGTGCCTCCCTAAGAATAGTGAGCAAGGGGAACATATCTGGATTCCCCTAGTTACTTAGGGTGAGACCCAAAGTTACTTGAAATATGCAAATAACAAAGGGGGGTCCTGGGAGACTCTCTGCCAGACATGAGACCTGGTTACAATAGCCTTACCCAGAGTCTTTAGCTCACTATCTTTCACAGAGAAGAAATATCCGAAACATACCAGTCTTTTTTTAAATTTTTTTAATGTATTTATTTTATTACCAACACACCAAACATTACAACTTTGAGGACATTTGCATACAAGTCTGCTACATTATATTGTACATCAAACATTGCGGACCTACCCCCCTCACCCGCCCACCCCATTAACTAGAGCCCCTGTTTCCGTGCCGACCACCAACGTATCTCATGTCACTCGCTTGTCTCCTTCGTATCATCCTCACTGAGACCCGCCTGGGGAGTACTTGCCATTGTGGTCACCAGTTGCCTCCATTCTATCAGGGGTCCTACTTCTTCCTCCCCTCCTCTGATGATTGCTTCGTACCAGACTGTTGTTTCTGTGTTTGCCCATTTCAGGAGGTCCGCCCACCACGCCTCTATTCTGGGGTGCCGGGCAGCCTTCCAGCACATTGTGTTTCTCCGCTTGGCCAGGATGTAGGCCAAGTCTTTCATTTTACTAATGTGCTTCAGGTTGCGCGGCCTAGCGAACACCCCCCGCATACATGCCCATACCGACTCCACCTCCAATACAATCCCCTTCTCTGCTAAGCGTAGCTTAATCTCTGTCCAAAATCTACCCACCTCCGGGCAAGCCCAGAACATATGTATCATCCCAGCTTCCACCTCCCCACACCGTGGGCACTTTTGTACAGCTGTGTTCCCAAACCTGGCAATCCTACTGGGGGTCATATATGCCCTATGGGTGACGTATAGCTGTATCTGCTGGAGCCTTGCATTGCGGGACACCTTCTTGTGGTACCTTTGGATTCTGACCCATTGTCCATCCAGCAGGGGTTCGCCCACCTCCTCCTCCCAATTGCGCCTTAGTTGCAGCACCTCCTTACTCACCCTAGTCATCAGTATCTCGTATATGCGAGATATTTCATGCCCACCCTCCGAAATATCGTACATTGTCTCAATAGTCATATCTGGTTGCTCGGTGAGCACTTCCGCAGGCCTGCACCCATTTGATGACTCTTATATGAGTAATGTGTTGGCCTATGTGCACCCCGGTATCTTCCATCATCTTTTTGAAGTCTAGTGCCTCACCCTCTTGCCATACATCCCCAAGTGTCACCAGCCCCATGGGTTCCCAATATTTACGGATCGCTATTGTCAATTGCGGGTCCTCCCCGCATACCGCTATCAACGGCACCTACGGGGAGCATGGGGTTGGGATTCCCACCACCTGCCACGTTCTGTTCCAGATTTCCCGGCCCTGTGTCAAGAGTCTTGCTCTCCCCTGCACCTTAGATTTTGGCAACCACACCACCTCCCTCAAGTAGTAAGGGGCGCAGTCCTTGTACAGAAGCCTGGTTTCAGCGGTCTCCTCCTCGGACAACCATCTAGCCACCTACTGAAGCTGCCCTGCCAGATAGTATATCTCATAATTCGGTAGGTTTATGCCCCCTTTGTCACTTGGGTTTTGTAGTTTCCATAAGGCCACCCTATTTCTGGAGTTGTGCCAGATAAAGCCCCTGCATAAGCTGTGGAGTTTCCTGAAAAATAGTTTGAGGAGCATATATGGAATGTTTATAAAGAAATGCAGTAGTCTTGGCAGGACCACCATCTTGATCAGCGCCACCCTACCCATCATGGCTAGGGGCAGCCTAGACCAGAACCCCATGCTGTTCTTAATGCCCGCCACTGCCCGCTCCATGTTGTATTTGTGTTCGTCCTCGGCCGAGTGGTAAATATCGATACCCAGGTATCGAAAGGTCCTAGTCTGCCAGGATATAGGCAGGACCGGTAACTATTTTGGTAGGACCTTTCTGTATCTCCCCAAGGGGAACATGCTCGATTTCCTGGGGTTTACCGCTATATCCGAGAGGGTGGCATAATGTTCCATCACCTCCAAGATATATTGCAAGTTTTCCTCCGGGAAGCGCAGGTATAGCAGGATATCGTCCGCATATAGTGATGTAAGGTGCGTCCCTCCGTTTGTGGGGATACGGATCTCCCCATACTGTTGTCTGAGGCAGGTAGCCAGCGGCTCTAGAGCGAGAATATACAACATAGGCGACCAGGGGCAGCCCTGTCTCGTGCCCCTACTGAGCTACGATTTGTCCGAGATTATGGCGCCGGTTTTAACCCTAGCGATTGGGGAGCTATAAATCATTCTAACCCACCTCAGGTCCCCCGGCCCCATGCCATATTCCCTCAGCTCCACCAGCAATCACGGCCCCCTCACCGAGCCGAACGCCTTAATGGCATCCAACGAAACAATCGCCATTTTGCCCGGGTCCCTTTCTGTCTGCTCAATTATGTGGTGGAGTTGCCTGTGATTATCGGTTATATTCCTGCCTGGGACGTACCCTGTTTGATCGGGATGGATCCGTTTCCCTATGACACGTTTAAGCCTGTTTGCCAAGACAGACGTAAGGATCTTGCTGTCCTGGTTAAGCATGGACAGGGGTCGGTAGGATGCGCAGTCCGAGCTTGGCTTGCCTGGTTTTAAAAGCGGGATTATCACGCCTCCCTGAGAGACTCCGGCAGCCTCCCTTGTTCAAACGCCTCGTTTAACATGGCAAGCAACGGGGGGGGCACCTCCTGCTTGTACGTCTTATAGAATTCACTTGGGAGCCAATCTGACCCTGGGGCCTTGCACGTTGGTAGGTGTTGTACCACCATCTCTAGTTCTTTGAGAGTGATTGGGGCATCTAGATCCTCCCGCTCCTGGTCACTAAGCTTAGGCAATCCTATGTCCTCCAGAGTTTCCTGGGTCTCCTGCTCAGTCTCCTCCCCCGTATCCTCATATAGGCGCTTATAGAATCTAAGAAACCCCTCATTGACTCCTTCTTGGGTATCCCAGGTCTGGCCATCTTCATCCTTTATCTCCCTGATCACTGAACGCAGCGTTTCATTCTTGTATAGCCACGCCAGCAACCGGCCCGGTTTGTCTCCCCCCACATGTTGCCTTTCAATGTATCTTTTGTAGTTTAGCTTGCAAAGCCTGTCCCAGTGCCCACTGCTAGCCTGCCGGAGTAGGTCTGCCCTTGCCGTATCTTCCTGTGAGGTACCACCCTTCTGTATTATTTCTTCAAGCTCCCTCTCTGTCTCCTGTAGCTCCCGCTCTATGCCCCTTTGGAGCCCCTTGGACTTAGATATGGCCACGCCCCATACTACCACTTTAAACGCTTCCCATAGGGTTCCCTCCGACTGCACACTACTGGTGTTAATGTCAAAGTACTCGGTAATAGCCTCCCTTAGATCCTCTCGGAACCCTGAGTCCAGTAAAGCCTCGGCTCTTAGTTTCCACCTCGGGATTCTAGCCCTCGGGGGCTGATGCCTCCACTCCACCACCAAGGGGGAGTGGTCCGAAAGCACTCTGGCCTTGTATTCCGAACCTGTCATTTCCCCAGCCATCCCGGAGGTCACAAACATATAGTCCAGTCTAGTGTATAGGTTGTGGGGGGCTGAATAATGTGAGTACTGCCTATCCCCCGGATGCAGCAGTCTCCATATGTCTTCTAGCTCAAAGTCCCGCAGGAGGGCCAATAGTGCCTTTGCCGCAGGGGTGGGTCTCTCTAGTTTCTTATCGAACCTGTCCATCTTGGGGTCTAATGTGCAATTGAAGTCGCCTCCCCAGATCGTGGCGCTGCCCATCAGGGGGCTGATTTTGTCATGTAGGGCCCTATAGTAAGCCGCTGTTTCTTGGTTGGGAGCATATGTGTTTATGATGCTCACCTCCCTATTCTCCAACATCCCCTGCACCATTAGCATTCTTCCATCTGGGTCTGGCGTGGATTGCAACAGCTGGAATGGTACATGAGGTGCTACCCACGTGACCACCCCCCTCGCATACGCCGAGTATGTAGCTCCCGTGGTGGTCCCCTTCCACTTTCTCTTAACTAACTCTAGTTTGTCCCTGGTGAGGTGGGTCTCCTGCAATAATGCTATATCTACTTTCAGCCTTCTCAGGTGCAACATCACTTTATTCCTTTTCAGATAACTGTTGAGACCTCTCACATTCCAGGTTACAATTCTGAGACTATCTGTAGCCATGCGAGGTATGTACCGCCTCCCCCCTCCTCGGGTCACCGTTCCAGTCCCGATCAGCATGGAATTGGGCTCGTATCCCTCCCTCCCCCAACTTAAATTCCCCAACTAAACCGCCCACCTCCCCCAACTCAACTGTTCCCCACTGCACACTTCCCCTTAACCATGCCCCAACTAATGCCCAGCTCCATCCCTGGATGTCAGGCTCCCCCGCGTTTGGTCCCACCTCGAAGTACCGAGGTCGGGAACCCGGCAGGGTGTCACCATTAGTTGGTGACCTAACTAACGTGCTAACTGTTGGGGTTAAGAGTGCTCCTTAGTTGTCTCCTGTTATGTCCCATGATACGTTGTGCTTTCTCCTTATCACAGTAGAATTTGACACCCCTGAGAATCAACACATCTCTACACTGTATTATAATCAAGTCCCAGAGTCATAATATGTGCAGCACCTCGGTCTCTGGATCAGGCATCACTTGTCTGTATCATCCTTCCTCCGGCTGTCCGCTCCCTCTGGACAATTTTGGCTGTCCAACCATACTGTTGCATCCTCCAGACTCTCGAACAACAAAGTTTTGGATTTGTGGATCACCTTCAGCTTGGCTGGGTACATCAGCATGTAACGCATCCCCGCCTCACGCAGTCTCCTCTTCACCGTCCCGTAGTTCAGCCTTCGCCTCTGCACTTGGAGTGTATAGTCAGGGTATGCCGAGATGGCCGCAGAGGCCTTTTGTATGGTGCCCCCCTTCCAGAAATATTTCAGTATCTTCTCTCTGTTCCGGTAGTTCAATATCTTGGCGATGATTGGCCTCAGGGGAATTCCAAGGGGGGGGTTTCCTCGTGAGCGCTCTGTGTGCTCTCTCCACCGCGAAGCCTTGCGTGAAGACCCCAGCTCCTATTTATTTCCTACAACAGCATATTTTCAACAAAATCCGTCGGGTTAAGGCCTTCTTCCCCCCTCCGGAAGGCCCATTATGCGCGCATTGTTCCTTCGGGCTTGCCCTTCTGCCTCCTCTGCCCCCTGTTCTCCAAGTTGCTCAGCCGCTGCCTCAGGATGTGGATCTCCGAGGCGTGAGAGGTCTGGGCCGTCGTGTTTATGGTCACTTCTTTCTCCAACTCATCCGGCCGTTCCACCATTTTTCGCACATCCAGTCTGAGCAAGTTGACCACCTCCTGTACTGCGCCGATTTTGTGCTCCAGCGCTGCCTTAAGTTCAGCAGTGGCTGCCTCTAGCTTACTTTCCCACGTGGCCTTGAGCTCTTCAATTGCTTCTAGGATCTGCCGGTCAACACGCGTCGGAGTGGTGTCCTCTGGCGGAATCTTGTCCTTTGGTCTCGCCCCCTCCGCCTGTTGCGGGGTCTTGGTGTAGTCTTCCATCATGGGCTGCCTCCCCTTGGATTTGGGGAGTTAGGTTGTCATTCTGTCGTCAGGCATCCCCCCAGTTTAGGGCGAGGCCAGCTGGCCTCCAGCCTCGTTGACCAGGAGGGCCCAAAGTCTTCCTAACCGACCACCGGTTAAGAAGACTGCGGGGGCCCTTTACGTTGGGGGCCCTTTGTCGGCCTCAGCTGCCTCTCAGTCTCTGGCACTTCAAGTTGTCGCTTGGGCGGTTTCTCTGACCGACAAGGGTACTTCCCCTCAAGACGCGCAGCGAGCCCTCCTTCTCAGTCTTCCAATTCCTTTGTTCGGCGAGCTCGCACAGCCGCCATCTTTGATCCGAGCGCCGTCCTCCGCCGTCAGCACACTTTCTGCAGTAGCCCCTCTAATACTTGCTGGATTGTGAGCGGGATCCCATCATTCGATGCAGCTAGTGTTCCCACCGGCTTCAGTCTATCTCAGGTAGCGAATGTTCAGGGTTAAGGTACCCATGCACCCAAGGATCATGAAACATATCAGTCTCTGTCCTGCCCTGCTGCAGTACGATACCGAAAAGTTAGGCATTTCTCCTCTGAACAAGAGTACCAACAGCAACCCCAGACACGTGTTTCGGTCTGGTGGAACCTCATCGGTAGGGTGTAGCTGTGCCTCTCTAAGAATAGTGAGAAAGGGGAACACGTCTGGATTCCCCTAGTAACTTAGGGTGAGACCCAAAGTTACTTAAAATATACAAATAACAAGGGGGCTCCTGGGAGACTCTCTGGCAGACATGAGACCTGGTTACAAGCACCTTACCCAGAGTCTTTAGATCACTATCTTTCACAGAGAAGAAATATCCCAAACATATCAGTTTTTGTCTTGCCCTGGGGCAGTCCAGTACTGAAATGCTAGGCAATTCTCCTCTGAACAAGAGTACCAACAGCAACCCCAGACACGTGTTTCGGTCTGGTTGAACCTCATCTGTAGGGTGTAGCTGTGCCTCTATAAGAAGAGTGAGCAAGGGGTTCACGTCTGGATTCCCCTAGTAACTTAGAGGAAGACCCAAAGTTACTTGAAATATGCAAATAACAAGGGGGTTCCTGGGAGACTCTCTGCCAAACATGAGTCCTGGTTACAAGAGCCTTACACAGAGTCTTTAGTTCAATATCTTTCATAGAGAAGAAACATCCCAAACATATCAGTCGTTGTCCTTCCCTGGGGTCCAGTACCGAAATGCTAGGCAATTCTCCTCTGAACAAGAGTACCAACAGCAACCTCAGACATGTGTTTTGGTCTGGTTGAACCTCATCAGTAGGTTGTAGTTGTGCCTCTCTAAGAATAGTGAGCAAGGGGTCCACGTCTGGATTCCCCTAGTAACTTAGGGTGAGACCCAAAGTTACTTGAAATATGCAAATAACAAAAGGGTCCTGGGAGACTCTCTATGAGTCCTGGTTACAAGAGCCTTACCCAGAGTCTTTAGCTCAATATCTTTCACAGAGAAGAAATATCCCAAACATGTCAGTCTTTGTCCTGCCCTGGGGCAGTCCAGTAGCAAAATGCTAGGCAATTCTCCTCTGAACAAGAGTACCAACAGCAACCCCAGACACGTGTTTCGGTCTGGTTGAACCTCGTCATTAGGGTGTAGCTGTGCCTCTCTAAGAATAGTGAGCAAGGGGTACACGTCTGGATTCCCCTAGTAATTTGGGGTGAGACCAAAAGTTACTTGAAATATGCAAATAACAAAAGGGTCCTGGGAGACTCTCGCCCAGACATGAGTCCTGGTTACAAGAGCCTTACCCAGAGTCTTTAGCTCACTATCTTTCGCAGAGAAGAAATATCCCAAGTATATCAGTCTTTGTCCTGCCCTGCCCTGGGGTAGTCCAGTACCGAAATGCTAGGCAATTCTCCTCTGAACAAGAGTACCAACAGCAACCCCAGACACGTGTTTCGGTCTGGTTGAACCTCATCAGTAGGGTGTATCTGTGCCTCTCTAAGAATAGTGAGCAAGGGGTCCACGTCTGGATTCCCCTAGTAACTTAGGGTGAGACCCAAAGTTACTTGAAATATGCAAATAACAAGGGGGGGTCCTGGGAGACTCTCTGCCAACCATGAGTCCTGGTTACAAGAGCCTTACCCAGAGTCTTTAGCTCACTATCTTTCACAGAGAAGAAATATCCCAAACATATCAGTCTTTGTCCTGCCCTGCCCTGGGGCAGTCCAGTATCGAAATGCTAGGCAATTCTCCTCTGAACAAGAGTACCAACAGCAACCCCAGACATGAGTTTCGGTCTGGTTGAACCTCATCAGTAGGGTGTAGCTGTGCCTCTCTAAGAATAGTGAGCAAGGGGTCCACGTCTGGATTCCCCTAGTAACTTAGGGTGAGACCCAAAGTTACTTGAACTATGCAAATAACAAGGGGGGTCCTGGGAGACTCTCTGCCAACCATGAGTCCTGGTTACAAGAGCCTTACCCAGAGTCTTTAGCTCACTATCTTTCACAGAGAAGAAATATCCCAAACATATCAGTCTTTGTCCTGCCCTGCCCTGGGGCCGTCCAGTACCGAAATGCTAGGCAATTCTCCTCTGAACAAGAGTACCAACAGCAACCCCAGACACGAGTTTCGGTCTGGTTGAACCTCATCAGTAGGGTGTAGCTGTGCCTCTCTAAGAATAGTGAGCAAGGGGTCCACGTCTGGATTCTCCTAGTAACTTAGGGTGAGACCCAAAGTTACTTGAAATATGAAAATAACAAGGGGGGTCCTAGGAGACTCTCTGCCAGACATGAGTCCTGGTTACAAGAGCCTTACCCAGAGTCTTTAGCTCACTATCTTTCACAGAGAAGAAATATCCCAAAAATGTCAGTCTTTGTCCTGCCCTGGGCAGTCCAGTACCGAAATGCTAGGCAATTCTCCTCTGAACAAGAGTACCAACAGCAACCCCAGACACGTGTTTTGGTCTGGTTGAACCTCATCAGTAGGGTGTAGCTGTGCCTCTCTAAGAATAGTGAGCAAGGGGTCCACGTCTGGATTCCCCTTGTAACTTAGTAACTAGTAACACGTGTCTGGGGTTGCTGTTGGTACTCTTGTTCAGAGGAGAATTGCCTAGCATTTCGGTGCTGCAGTGCCCCTGGGCAGGACAAAGACTAATATGTTTGGGATATTTCTTCTCTGTGAAAGATAGTGAGGTAAGTCTCTCGTAACCAGGACTAATGTCTGGCAGAGGGACTCCCAGGACCCCCCTTGTTAATTTATTAGTCTGCTGCCATATTCTCTGCTATAATCAGTAGCTGACGTGTGTAGAAGTAGCTCAGGGCGTGTCCTACAGACGAGGGACAGTCAATGAGATATTAACTCTTATATAATTCTATGTGTAGGCATGTTCCACTAATCCAATCCTTCCTGTGAGTAAGTTTTACAAAAATGCCACATACAATGACATCACAAATGACATAAGAAAAAGTATATCAAGTCTGTACAAACAAGATAGGATGTAAATATTCATGCATCCATTCTGATAGCTATATATCTCCCTTCTTTCATTGAGATCAAAGCAGTGTTTTACCATCTTCCTTGGGTATGTCTAGTTATTTGGTCTAACATATTTACTGGTAATTCCATCTAGTGCATAGAGGACGCTTCAAAGTGCTAGAGCACAGCATCAACCAGTGATGGAAGACCTGCTGACCTTACAAAGTTCACAGGGCTATGCAGATGTGCAGCCACCACGCAAGCACCCAAGGGCAGACCCGGACCGATCATGTGCTTCAACTGCCAGTGCATAGGCTACATATGCACCTTTTGCCACCAGGAGCAATGCTGCATACGATGTGGGGAGAATCACACATCACAACACTGCCCTTCTGATCAAAAACAAGCCGGCAACCTGCGGCAACTGCAAGGGACCACACTCTGCCTGCTACTGCAGATGTCAGGCCTTAACCAGCACCAATCAGAATGAGCAGCTGAGGAGGGCTCCATGACCACTGCACACAGCATGGAACCCAGAAGCAACTGTACAGGTCTCATAGAGGAAGACTGTCACACAAAGGAGCAGCGGAACCCACCTTCCACACCAAGGCACTACACATCATCAAGACTCAGAACAAACAACTGCCACGCAGACAAACAACTCACCTCACCTCCACCAGGCCAAGCTCAGCAAAGGCCAAGAGGCCACCCACCACATTCGGGCCAAGCTCTGCTTATGTCCTAAGGAAGCCACCCAACATGCCACGAGCTGCCTCCCCAGTGCAGGAAGAGGGAGCTGAAAACTCTATCAACTTGAAGACCATCATTACAAAGATTGCAGCTATTGTCGGAGAGCTGAACATCGACCCCACTGTGATGATGGTGGCAAGGCTTGTTCAGAGCCTATTCCAAGAAGGAGAAACAAACCAACATGGCATCTAAAGCCAGATATGCCATCATGATGTCTAACACCAACGGAATCCAGCAGAAAGACAGACTCCTTTGCCTGATGGAAACAAGGAACATGAGGGCCGCCTTGCTGCCAGAGACCCACCTGCAAGGAAACCAGAAGCTGAGCCTGGTGAACCACGGAGTGTACCGGACCGACCAACCAACCAGCAGGAGCCAAAGAAGGGGGACAGCAGTAATAGTGAGGATGCAGATTGACCACCATGTGATTGCGCTCCTACCCCTCAGAAGCATCGAGGCCAGAGCAGTGCGCATCAAGACTGCAAAAGGAACACTCTGGCTGATTGCAATTTACTGCCCTCAAAAAACAAATCTGGACTTTGGAGACCTTGATGCTTGGCTGGATTCCACTGTTTCGATGATCATCGGAGGAGACCTCAATGCCAAACAGCAATGCTGGAACTCCAGGACCACCAACCAGAGGGGATGGACGCTGCTTGTGTATGCCAGGAAGAACCACTGTGTGGTAGTAGGTCCCACTGAGCCCATGCACTATCCAGATGCAGCAGGGCACAACCCAGATGTGCTGGACATCGTGCTACTGAAGATCCTGCAACAATCAGTGGAGCTGGAAACACTGGCAGAGCTGACCTCTGACCTCAGACCACAACTCAGCTTCAGTCACTGTGGGAGACGAGATGGAACCCTACAAGCAGGCTGAAAGATACATCTTCAGAAGAGCTGACTGGGGCCGCTACAAGGAGGAGCTGAGCAGCATGGTCACACCTAACTCCATGAGCACCAAGGTAGACATTGACAAGTCTGCGGAAGACTTCATGATAGCAGTCCAGCAGGCAGTCGAGAGCAGCGTCCCGAAGCAGAAGACAAAGCGATGCTCCATCTACGACCTTCTGAGAGCCATCCAGCAGTCAATCACTGATAAGAACAGTGCTTGACCCCAGTGGCAGAAGTTCTGCACACCTGATCTCCTGCAGAAGTACAACACGCTCACATGACTCCTGCAGGAGTAAATCAGACAGCGCCGTGGAGGGAATGTGAAATCAAAAAGAAGATATCGAGGCTGAGTACCCCAAAATGGAATACACCAAACGTGGGTTAGAAAGAAAGATACAAAGATCTTTATTCTATACTGAACAGTTTCAAAGGACAAAGCAACAGATAGCTATCAGCCCTCAGTACAACACAGCAAACTCCAGCCCTGTTCGGTGTGCTCAGAGAGTGAGGCTGTACATTAGACACCTTTTATACAGTTTGAAACATGATGTCCAGCCCACCTACAAGTTAATACATCACGGATCTAGGGTTCATGCCAAGTTCATGCATCTATACGTTTAGAGTTTACCTTTAATACATTTACCAACAAGTTACAATGACAACATTATGGGCCTCATTACGACCCAGGCGGTAAGTTACCGCCTGGGTCGTACCTTTACCACCATGGCGTAAACTACGTTTACGCCATGGTGGTTGGCGGACTTACCGCCCCATTCCGAGGTTGGCGGGGCAGTAAGTCCCCAATCCCCATTTACCCTTCCCCATTCCCATTTTTGCCCCATAGGGCTTAATGGGAGTGGGGAAGGCGTTAATTACGCCACCGTAAATTACGGTGGCGTAATTAACAACAAGGTCCCTTAGCGCCATGGATTTTAACACCTGCTAAAAGCAGGTGTTAAATCCTCCATGGCGCTAAGGGACCTCGGAATCAGGCGGTAAGGGTCGGCGCTGTTTACGCCGCCGTAAACCCCTTACCGCCTGGGTCGTAATGAGGCCCTATGTCTTTGGATTTCTCGTTGAGCCTTCTCATACATTTCTATACAATGCAGTCAAACAAGTGTTCACATTTCGGTATTTGACTACATTATGTTTAACATGTGCTCGCGGATTAGCTTTGTTGGCGCAGGTAATCCTCTATACACAGGTCAACGAAGGACAAGGTCTCAGTTCATGACCCCAACATGTGGCCTGCAGGCAAGTTACATATTAGCTTGTACACAGAGGTCAAGACGGCCATGTTACATTCAGAATGACACTGTCCACCATTTTGAACCACAGGGTGACTTTAGAGGGAGAATCTAAAATGGCGGATGATTCTTAAAATGGCAGCTATTACTGATCTAAGGTCAGGACCTTGCAACGCGGATTCGCTGAGCGACTTGGCTTAGGCCAATATACATATATTCATACAGTATAGGAGGCACAATGTGATTTCCCGTTCGACAAGAAGTGGGAGGCCGCAACAGCCAAGTTGAAGGAAGCGGACAACTCAGTGTGGAGAATGCCTTGTTGCCTGAATGGGAAGAAGGAGCCAAACCCACCAACCTAGGGACATACTCAACTTGCATGCAGCAACAGGGACAAGGCGGAGGTCCTCACCAACACACTGGAGGTTTCAAACACCCCAAACAAGACAAGCAGGGTTTCAGACAGAGTGGAGGAAGAAGTTGACAAGCATCTTGCAGATAAGCAAAGCTAATGAAAGTAGAAGATATCAAGGAGTGCCCAAGCTCTGAGGTAGTAGGACTTGCAGAGAAGCTGGCGAACAGCAAGGCACCAGGAAGTGACAGAATAACCAACCTGGCAATCAAGAACCTACCGCCGGCATCAATGGAACACCTCACAGAGATCTTCAATGCATTCATGAGACTTCAGCACTTCCCGAGATCCTTTATGGAAGCAAGGGTCATCGTATTTCCAAAGGATGACAAACCACTGAGGGATCCTGTGAACTGCCGCCCCATCAGCCTGCTCTGTGGAATATCGATGCTCCTGGAGAAAGTCCTTTTCGGCTGCTTTAGAGACTTCGCATCCAAAGGAAATCTACTACCAAAGGAACAGTTTGGATTTCGAAAGGATTATGCAATGACCCATCAGCTGCTGAGAGTGGTGGACACCATCATCCACGGATTCAACATCAAGTCCACGGGAATCGTCTTCTCGGATGTCACCAAAACATTTGACTGAGTCTGGCACAAGGGACTGCTGCACAAGATGATCGGCCTGGGATTTCCAAACTACCTGGTGAAGACGAGTATAAGCTACCTGGGTGACTGCACCTTCTATGTCGCCATGCGGTCTGAGGTGTCCTCACTTCCCATCCGAGCAAGCATGCTGCAGGGATCGAACCTCAGACTCTTCCTGTTCAACATCTTCACCAATGACATCCCGACAGATCTCCACAAGATCGACCTGGCACTGTATGCAGATGATGTTGCAGTCATCTCCCAGTCGTTCAGTGAAAAGAAAGTGGCGAAGAACCTGCATGCTTCATTGGATGCCATCTCTACAGCGTTTGGCGGATAGAACTCAACACCAGCAAGACAACTGCCACACTGTTCCCCAGAAATAAGATCAAGGAGCACCCGCACATCAGCCTCAACAGGGAGACTATCAGGGGGAGAGCAGCAGCCACTACCTAGGTGTGAGCCTGGATAGCAAACTCAACTGGCGAAGCCACATCGAGAAGACTCAGCAGAAGGCACCAGGAAAGCTGGAAGTGCTGTACCCACTCCTGAAGATCAAGTCCATGCCCCTCCAGACAAAGATCAATGTCTACAAGGCGATCATCAGCCCTACCCTAATGTAGGCCTCCCCATCATGGATGACCTAGCAGGAGCGACACCGGATGACTCTTCAGAAAGTCCAGAACAAGGCCATGTGGATAGCAGCTGGAGCTCCACTGTCCACAGAGAACTGGACATCGAGATGTTGCACAAACATCTAGCGAAGATGAGCAAGAACTTCTGTCAAGGACTGATTCAGAACACAAACCCTCTGATCAGGAGACTCACTACCGCCACTGAAAACCCTTTTGACCGCTAATTGCAGCCCATCACGGCCAAGTCCCTGTGAAAAAAGCCTTACTGTGACAAGTCCACACCGACCATGAAGAAATCCAACCCACGACTACACACTCAACCCGAGAGGATGGAGTAATGAGGCTCAAGCAGCAGTATCCAATAATAAAGAATACCCCTGCTAACTGCGCAGGGAGTATTAATTCTATTAAAGACTAGGCGATCAGTGTTAGGGAGAATTCTCTGTTTAGGCTGAATTTCCTAACCTAGTGAGTCCCCCAGCAGCTTTGCTGGATTTCGGGAGTTTGTTTTTTTCCATCCTGCCAAGAGTGAGACTCTTTTCCTCCCGCTCTTGGACATGTATGTGTGTAATTCCTTTGAATGTCAATGTGTTCTATGGGTTATGGGGTCTTTTACTCCATAGGGTCTCATATGTTTTTCTATGTGTGTTACACCGCACCCTACGTGCCGTAACACTGGGGCGTCCTAGCGGACCTCCACCATAGACTCCATACCCGGGGACTGACTACTGTCTCCCCGGGGATGTAAAGTCACCATTGGCTTTACTAGACCTAAATTTACTAACAGGACTAGTACAAACCATCTTATTGTGGACATACTAGTAGGGGTAATTCGATTACTCCTGGATCTGTTACTCGAGGGGGGCACTGTCCCGTCCCCCCTCGTCGAGTTTTGGCTGGTGGCAGTGGAAACTACTTGTTATGTTCGACCCCAAACCTAACCCTATGGGATTCGTCCCATTGTTGGAGATTGATACTTTTTCTCGTTAATCTCTAGCGTACCACCGATCTACTTATCTTAAATAGGTTTATCGGATGGTATTTTCTGCCAGAACTCGGTTTGTAAAATGGCGTCTGTGTTCGTCTCTGTGACTCCTAAACCAAAGGTTGAGCCCTTTGTTCCACTTTTGGCGGGCTCTGTACAGAGACCCTCCAAAGTGGTGCCATTCTGTCTGGGTTACCACAGGGTTGTGGGAGGGGGTTTAGGCACCCTGGACCGAGTTGCCTTGCCAACTCCGGTCGCACTCTGGAGTGATTGGCCCAAGTGGTGAGCCTTCCCGCTCACCACTTAGCATGTGTTGACTGACAGCTAGGCTGAATGAATGGGGGTTTTCTGCATAAATGGGGGTTTCTGCAGGGCTTTTGGGACTGGTTCTTCAGAAGTCGCCACAGGACCTAAGAATCCGACGAGGGTAACGCTGAGCCGACCTGCAACGACGACACCTCCGGTGGAGCCCTGCTGAGCCGACTCACCACTTCCCGACGACAGAGGAGATCTCCCTGCCGGAGAGTCTCTTCCCCTGACTGGTGGACCCGCCTCAGGACGCAGTGGTCGAATTGCCCGTGCAGCGCACCTCGACAACCGGATAGCCACTACCCCTGTACCGCGACCAAAAGGTGGTGCCTTGTGACGGAGCACTCCGCGCCTGGTCTCTTCCCTGGTGGTGCACCGGACTTCACTTTTCTTTGACGACGAGAACCTCTCTACTCTTGGCAAAGACCCGACGTGCATCCACCACCAGGAGCAACTGCCCCCGCCGGAGCGGCCCTCCACAACAAGGTACCGTGTCCGCCTGGCTTCCCTTTCGATCGGTTCGAGTGAGGTGTCTTAATCCTCTCCTTTCCGTTGGGTCGCCTCCAAGCTTTTCTCATTTATTGTTCTGAACTGGTTCAATCTGCCGATAAGACTTTGCTACAAAGACTTGAATGCATCTCCACTACAGACTTTTTGGGACATATCGCCTTGCCTCTCTCCGAGTGGGCCTGGCCTCTGAACTTTATGATCTATTGTGGTTCTTGCCTTCTTACCGTACATTTTGCCCGTGAAGTATTGAACTGTGTTGATTTCGTAACCTGCCTATCTTTTTCTCTCCCGTCCTAACTAATATTCGAGTGCCATCTAGGTTGAGGTATACACCTCTGTCTGTAAATAAGTGGTGCCGGTAGAACCTAGACTTGTCGAGATATTGCTAGGGGGATTGATCGTTTCTTCTTCGTAGAGTAATTGTGTTTGATTTGTTTGCCGTGAAAGTGCCATAGTGTTTTTCAAAGATGTTTTGTTATAAATAAGTACCTTAATATCTCTACACTAAGCCTCGTTGCGTGTTTGCTTGTCTTGCTGAGAAGAATTGCCCTATCTTGTATACTCCATATACTGCTCAACTCTTCTTGAGGGAAGACTGACTGCTCAGCCACAGCTACCAAGTGAATCTGTGTGGTGCAGACTGCTACCAAGTGGGTTCACCGCCAAACACCTGTAGTCCTAAATCTTTTGCAGTGGTCCCAGAGGGAACTACACAGGTTTCCGCCTAACACTGGTGTACAGCGGTGGGATTTGTATCGAGTATACAGTTTAGAGTGCTTTTCGACACTGTAGGATAACTAACCACAAAACTAATGCACAAAAAGCAACTTTCAAAAAACATGTCTACGATGGAAACTTACAGTCAAGAGTCCTTGTCAGGTGAAAATACTGAGAGTTTGCGAGCTCTCTGTAGGCAAGAGAATCTTTCTGTAAGAGGCAAGAAGTTAGAACTAATCGAGAGATTGCTGGCGAACCAAAGTCTGGTACTGGTTCCGAGGAACCAAACTCTCCAGCAAATGTAGATAACAGTAGTGGTGTTGATCTAAATCATAATTCTGATGATAGCGATGAAGAGGCTGATGAGGACGGCGAGGCTAATGAAACTGTCTCCCCTGCTCCTCTACCCGCCTTACCAGCTGTGCCTACGGGGCCCATACCAGGTCCCACAAGTAACCCTGCTTATTTTGAACTTGAAAAAATGAAGCTCGAATTAGAATACAAACGGTTCTTGGCTCAATCTGGACGAAACCAAGAGCTCGAGTTCAGACGGATGAATGCCCAGGCTAAGCAGAAGCAAGCTGAGTTAAGACTCAGGGAAATAGAACTTAATCACGAGTTAGAGATGAAAAAGTTGTCTATGGAAAATGCTTCTCTCTCCTCTGGTTCCTCTAGGAGCTCCAGTCCCAAAAGACCCCGGATGCCGAAGGAATTAGTGGGGATGTATGAACCGAGATTGGATGTGTTGGATTGGTTGAAACTGTTTGAATACAATCATGGGCTCCAGGACATCACCGGGAATGCTTTACTTCCCTGGTTGTTCTCTAGGCTCCCTCCTGTTGCGACTGATGTGGTAATGGAGTTGGGGGAAGCGGATAAGACGGATTACGAAAGTGTGAAACTAGCTTTAATAGATAGATTCGGAAAGACCCCTTCCCAGTATCTTAAGAGGTTTAGAACCCTCAAAAAGCATGATGGTACCCCTTGGGCTACCTGGGTGAGTGAAGGGTTGAAGAACTTAGAGGGATGGATTAAGGGTTACAAAGTGAACACTTATGAGGGTATGAGGAATCTTTTTATGTTGGAGTCTATTTATGATGCCTGTTCTCCTGAGCTTTGACAGCACTTGGCTGATTTGAAGGAATTGGATTCCCGGGAGCTAGCTAAGGCTGCTGACTTATGGGTTGCCAACCGGGCTACTCATAAGGATTCTGGGGCAACTCAGAAAAAGGATGAGGGAAAGCAGCCTAAAAAAGACTCAAAAGAGAATTCTAATAACTCACATTCCAAAGAGGGCCCCAAACAAAACCAGAAGGGTAAGCCACAAGGAAAACCACAGCAGAATAGTGTGCCTTCTGGTGCCAAACCGGAAGGAGGTCAGAACAAGCCACCATTCCAGAAAGCATTCGGTAAATGCTTTGTTTGTGGCTCGACTGATCACGTGAAAGGAGATCCCAGATGTAAGGGTAAACCTTCAGGGGTCCAGCTTGTCTCCTTAGCCTTCGCTCCAGAGGAGGAAGTCCAAATGGCAAGTGGAAACTTTCTACTGCTAGCTGACGAACCCATTGGAGTCTCAGCCAGCGTTTCTTTAGTATCTCTGGGGTTGTGGGAACAACAGAATTTAGATGTCTATAATTCTATCCCCGATAATACTAAAGAGTATTATAAGGACAGTGTCCAGGTGAATGGTCAGCAGACTCCTGCCATTAGGGACACTGGGGCCAGCATAACTGTGGTGGGTAAATCGTTTTTTCAGGCTGAGGATGTTGCTAAGGCACCCAAACGCCTCACCAAGTTAGCTGGAGGGCCTGTGCAGATGCTTCCCCAATTACCAGTTTTCATCCAGTGTAACGACATGACTGTGAAGATACCTGTCCGCATACAGAGTGAGGTACCAGGACTCGTACTGTTGGGTAACGATTTGAAAACTCTCGGAGTTGTATCGCATACTCCCAGACCTCCTAGTAAACGGTTACAGGAGCTAACCAGACCTGCAAGCGAGAGAACCATGCGAGGAACTCTCCAGGAGATGATGAAGAAAGATATCACTCCTGCTCCACTGGAATTGTCGGCCGCTGTCTCCAAGAAATCAGAAGTGAAAGGGAAACCTAAGGCTTCTATCCCGAAACCAGCAGCCCGCATTCCAGTGCAGCCCACACGGACTTCCCCGCGGTTGTCCAAAGTTACACCCGTAACTCCACCTCCAGCCGAGGCTGAGAGGGAGGTAAAACCCAGTGTGGTAGAATTAGACTCTGAGGAAGAGCTAATGGAAGGCCAGGAACTCATTGGAGATCTGGATCCTGTTGACCATCCTGAGCTGCAGTCTTTACTGGCAGAAGGTGGACCCAGCAGGGCAGACTTCAGTAAGGGACAGAGAGAATGTCCAACTCTGGAAGGGCTTCGCCACCAGGCAGAAGCTCAGGCAGAAGGGCAAGAGCCTGGGAAATACAGGTTGCACTGGGAAGATGGCCTCTTCTACAGTGAACCGACCGAGTCTGCACCTGGAGACTACAAACGACTTGTAGTACCCCAAGGGAACAGACCACAGTTCTTGCAGTTAGCCCACGAGATTCCTTTGGCTGGTCACTTGAGTTTCAAGAAGACTAAGGAAAGGCTCTCTCTCTACTTCTATTGGCCGAAGATGGGGGCCGAAGTAGAAAAACACTGCAGGAGCTGCCACCCCTGCCAGATCTTTGGTAAGGTTGGCACCAAGAATGTGGCACCTTTAGTGCCTCTCCCAGTTGTGGGAGTCCCATTTGAGAGAGTAGGGATTGACATTGTTGGTCCCCTTGATCCTCCAACCTCCTCAGGCAACAGGTTTATACTTGTTGTAGTAGACCATGCTACTAGGTATCCTGAGGAAATTCCTATGAGGACTGTTACAGCTCCGGCTGTGGCTAAGGCCCTCCTTGGTATTTTTACTAGGGTCGGGTTTCCTAAGGAAGTAATCTCTGACAGGGAGTCAAACTTTATGTCCAACTACATGAAAGCCATGTGGAAAACCTGTGGAGTTACTTACAAGTTCTCAACAGCTTACCACCCACAAAGCAATGGGTTGGTAGAACGGTTCAACCGAACCATGAAGAGCATGATAGGTGCTTTAGAGGAACCCCTTAAGCGTAAGTGGGACATTCTACTGCCATGCCTTCTCTTTGCTTGTAGAGAAGTCCCTCAGGAAGGCGTAGGTTACTCGCCCTTCGAACTACTCTATGGTCATCCCGTCAGAGGTCCATTGGCCCTGATTAAGGAGGGGTTGGAGAGTGCTCCTTCCCCCAAGCCAGTCAGAGTGACTGACTACGTGATAGGTCTCCGGAGGAGAATGTCACACATGATGATGGAAGCAAGCGATAACTTGAAAGCTGGACAAGCATTGGTCAAGCACTGGCACGATCAAAAGGCTAACATGGTTGAGTTCGCTCAAGACCAGCTCGTTCTCGTTATGATCCCAACAAGGCAGAGGGCCTTGCAAGATAAGTGGATGGGACCCTTCCGAGTCGTGGGTAAACTCGGAGAGGTTAACTATCTGGTGGACTTAGGCAATCCCAAGGAGGCTCCGACAGTCTTTCACATCAACCGACTTAAAGCGTATGTCTCGCGACCTGATGTAGGAGCGTTGCTTCTAGCGTCATCCGAGGAAGAAGAAGAGAGTGAAGCTCTTCCGGATCTCCTCAGAGGCTTACCTTTAGATGAAAAAATTGAAGGAGTAAATCTCTCCTCCAATCTGACACCCGAGCAACAAGAAGAGTGCAAATCTATGATGAATCAGTTTGCCTCTCTGTTCTCGCTTTCACCAGGCTTGACCCCTTGGGGCCAGCACGACATACTCACTGGTGACTGTCTGCCAGTCAAAAGCAGAGGATACCGCATGTCAGAAAACGTACAAACCCACATCAAAGGTGAGGTCAGCAAGATGCTTGATCTCGGGGTAATAGAGCCCTCTACTGGTCCATGGTCTAGCCCAGTTGTGTTAGTACCAAAGGCCGGATCTAAAGAACTTAGATTCTGCGTGGATTATAGAGCTCTTAATGCAGTCACCAAGACTGATGCCCACCCTTTGCCAAGAACAGATGAGTTGGTGGATAAACTTGGCGCCGCCAAGTTCCTCAGCACATTTGACTTGACGTCAGGCTATTGGCAAATAGCCCTGACAGGCCATGCCAAGGAGAAAACTGCATTTTCTACCCCCGTTGGCTTATACCAGTTTAAGGTAATGCCTTTCGGATTGAAGAATGCACCTGCTACGTTTCAACGGATGGTAAACCAGGTTCTGAATGGGATGGAGGACTTCTGCATGGCATACTTGGATGACATCGCAGTGTTCAGCAATTCCTGGGAAGAACATGTAACCCACCTGAGAGATGTTTTGCAGGCTCTTGGACAAGCCAATCTGACCATAAAGGCGAGCAAATGCCAAATTGGACATAGTCAGGTAGTCTATCTTGGGCATGAGGTAAGCAGTGGAGAAATAAGGCCTTTGCTCAGTAAAATTGAAGCTGTGCAAAATTGGACAACACCGACTACTCAAACCCAGGTGAGAGCCTTCCTAGGCCTCGCTGGATATTACAGGAATTTCATAGAGAACTATGGGACCATAGCTTCTCCACTGAATGTCATCTCCTCGCCCAAATTTCCTAAGAAGGTTAGATGGAATGAGGAGTGCAATCAGGCTTTTGAAAACCTGAAAAAGGCTCTTTGCCAAGCCCCAGTACTCAGAGCTCCTGATTACCGCCAACACTTCATTGGGCAGACAGATGCTTCAAATGTAGGAATAGGTGCCGTACTCAGTGAACTGGATGGGAAAGGTAGGGAGCACCCCGTTTGCTTCATCAGCCGCAAGCTGAAGGATCCTGAAACAAGGTGGGCAACAATCGAAAGAGAGTGCTTTGCTATCGTGTGGGCTCTGAAGAAGTTTAGGCCGTACTTGTATGGTTCCACTTTTGTCATTCAGACTGACCACCAACCCTTGAGATGGTTAATGCAAATGAAAGGGGAAAACCCAAAACTATTGAGATGGTCGATCTGCCTGCAAGGGTTTGATTTCACCATTGAGCACAGGTCAGGATGTCACCACCAAAATGCTGATGGTCTCTCTAGGATGTATGTCATCGACTAGAGGTATGAGATTCATCCAGGAGTGGATTAAATCCTCCTGTCCCTTAGCCTGGGGGGGGCAAGTGTTAGGGAGAATTCTCTGTTTAGGCTGAATTTCCTAAGCTAGTGAGTCCCCCAGCAGCTTTGCTGGATTTCGGGCGTTTGTTTTTTTCCATCCTGCCAAGAGTGAGACTCTTTTCCTCCCACTCTTGGACATGTATGTGTGTAATTCCTTTGAATGTCAATGTGTTCTATGGGCTATGGGGTCTTTTACTCCATAGGGTCTCATATGTTTTTCTATGTGTGTTACACCGCACCCTACGTGCCGTAACACTGGGGCGTCCTAGCGGACCTCCACCATAGACTCCATACCCGGGGACTGACTACTGTCTCCCCGGGCATGTAAAGTCACCATTGGCTTTACTAGACCTAAATTTACTAACAGGACTAGTACAAACCATCTTATTGTGGACGTACTAGTAGGGGTAATTCTATTACTCCTGGATCTGTTACTCGAGGGGGGCACTGTCCCGTCCCCCCTCGTCGAGTTTTGGCTGGTGGCAGTGGAAACTACTTGTTATGTTCGACCCCGAACCTAACCCTATGGGATTCGTCCCATTGTTGGAGATTGATACTTTTTCTCGTTAATCTCTAGCGTACCACCGATCTACTTATCTTAAACAGGTTTATCGGATGGTATTTTCTGCCAGAACTCGGTTTGTAAAATGGCGTCTGTGTTCGTCTCTGTGACTCCTAAACCAAAGGTTGAGCCCTTTGTTCCACTTTTGGCGGGCTCTGTACAGAGACCCTCCAAAGTGGTGCCATTCTGTCTGGGTTACCACAGGGTTGTGGGAGGGGGTTTAGGCACCCTGGACCGAGTTGCCTTGCCAACTCCGGTCGCACTCTGGAGTGATTGGCCCAAGTGGTGAGCCTTCCCGCTCACCACTTAGCATGTGTTGACTGACAGCTAGGCTGAATGAATGGGGGTTTTCTGCATAAAAGCATGGCTTTTGGGACTTGATCTTCAGAAGTCGCCACAGGACCTAAGAATCCGACGAGGGTAACGCTGAGCCGACTCACCACTTCCCGACGACAGAGGAGATCTCCCTGCCGGAGAGTCTCTTCCACTGACTGGTGGGAACAACCAGTCCCCTTTGCTTTTTATTCGCCTCAGGACGCAGTGGTCGAATTGCCCGTGCAGCGCACCTCGGCAACCGGAGGTTTCCGCCTAACAATCATTATGCTTCAACTTCTTTATTCACTACTCTTCAGCAGTTTCAACAAACACAGAAAAATGCCCACAGTGGTTTTCCTTCTTTCTGAACTACAATCTCCATAGTCTCTGTAGTCCACGCCCTCCTCTGCTCAGCTATGACCACATCCTGTCTCTGAGCTCCTCCTCTCTTTTACGTGCTCTGAACTGTCACTCGAACACTCCCAACTATGTCCTGCCAACAGAGCGAAGTCTTCAATCACTGCAAACTGACACGCCGACAAAACTCTTGGCCTCTTGTCCAACCTCGACATCTGTCATCTCTCCTCAATTATTCTTCTGTTCTTCCCCAAAGGAAATATAAAACAGCCATATCAGGGTGGTGTTCATGTATTGCTATTATCATACAACATCATCAATTACAACACATGTTTGGGTGGGAAATTAATGCTCTCCTCAAAATCTTTAATAGAATTAATACTCCCTGCGTAGTTATCAGGCATAATCTTTAATCTATGACAAGACTGGAGGCGAGCATTATGCTTGTTCAAAGCTTCCCTAATACAGTCATTGCTAAACTCTCGGTTGGCTTAAAATAAAACTAGAATAAAGTTAAACAATGAACTGCGCCACAAAACAAAAAATACAATGGAACACTTGTGGTGTATCTCAAATACAACCCAAATGTTCTGTTGTATTTTTTGTTTTGTAGCGCAGTTCATTGTTTAACTTTATTCTATTGTACTCTTGAGGGTTTTTGGTCAAGACACCCTCTACCCAACATTTGAACGCTGCCGTAGTTGTAACTTCAATTTGTGGCGTTAGCGCTGGTTGTCTCAGTGGCCTTCATGACCTTGTTCTGATCTGTTAAAATAAAACTATTTAAATGTGCGATCGCTCACCCAATCTGCTGCTAGCATGATTTCTCTCAATGACACTCCTGTCGTATATCTTTCGAATACATCTCAGAAAGGAAATCCAGAGGAAACAATTTGCAAAAAAGCGTATTAAGGATTTTATTAAACCTAATACATTTTTCTCTGTGAATTTAATCACAGATTAATCTGCACTCTAACGATTTTTAATTTCACATATCAGGAATATTATAAAAACATCAAAATTTGATAAACATCATCCTATTAAATCATTCATACATTTATCCACATCCATACAACATCCATCCAAATACTAATACAACTCATCAATAAGTACAGAATAAAAACATATAACAAATATAACAATTCATCCACAATTTCATAGTTATACAAAAAGTTTTTGTGCAAAACAACACATAGTGCAAGGCCACAATAGGTTTTTTAAGTGGTCAGCAACAACAACACACAATGCATGGCCACTGTAGATTTTAGAAGAGGTGGTCAGCAATCGGGATAGGCCAAAAAAGGACTTCGCAAGTGGCCTTATCCTAGGTTTCTCTCAACCGGTTTCAACGTGTAAACGATGGTTTGGTACGTCTTCATCAGGAGATAAAGAGTAGTTGTCTACAAACAAAACAAATATATGGGCCCATCAGTTCCCTATCCAAAACTAAGATCAAGTGAAAAAGAGAGGCCAAGTGAAAGGAAGCAGAAATGAAAATGCAAATACATGACTTCACAAAGCTAAATTGCAGACATAAAATATTCTGCTATTGTCCTGCTGAAAATCCACCAATATCTACATATATTGGGGTTAAACTCAGGGCGTCATGCATGGAGTGCTACCATAAGAAATCAGTGTCCCTAGACCAGGCTGGTGCAGATCATTAATGTGGCAAAGAGTTATGGAAAATTAGATACACACCCAATGGAAAGAAGTCAGAGCCCACATGCAATTGTTTGGAAAATACTTTTGAAGGGACAACTTGCAAACCAACCTTGGCAACTGTAACAGGAATCAATCTGTTGTATAAATTTTGTGTGGAACAGAAAACACTGGCATGCAAATTGGCAATGTTCTGATTAACAATCCTGCATTGCAGATGGTTGAATTTTAAGCTCCAATCTGTGAGGGTTTCAAAAGAAATTATATCAGAAACCCTAGCCAGGAATACGTAAAAGTAACTCGTACCTTATTGGTACATAGATGTATTTTACAATATCCATGTAACAGAGGAGGTCTAAAAAGAGCTACTTACCTGCGGATAGCATCCCACGAAAATCGTAGCCGCTGCTTGAACGGGAACTAAAGTCCACGGGATCAGCTGCTTGCTCCGGCCATCTACGACTCGTTCAAATGGGTGGGAGACACGCATCTAAACTACGTCTTCTTACCCACGCGTTAAGAGCACCTGGCTACCTATCACGTGATTACCCTGTGCCGTGTTGATAGGGTAATACACGACCTGAAGGAACACGTGATTGTTGGTCCGCGTAGCGTGTGCGTCCGTCAATCGTGGATACTGAATGACGTATTCACATTGAGCTGCGTAAATGGAAAAAGTAATCGGAAAAAGTGATTAGCTTTTGTATGTTTAATTACAATAAAATACAATTAAATTCACAGAGAAAAATGTATTAGGTTTAATAAAATCCTTAATACGCTTTTTTGCAAATTGTTTCCTCTGGATTTCCTTTCTGAGATGTATTCGAAAGCATGTACGACAGGAGTGTCATTGAGAGAAATCATGCTAGCAGCAGATTGGGTGAGCGATCGCACATTTAAATAGTTTTATTTTAACAGATCAGAACAAGGTCAAGAAGGCCACTGAGACAACCAGCGCTAACGCCACAAATTGAAGTTACAACTACGGCAGCGTTCAAATGTTGGGTCGAGGGTGTCTTGACCAAAAACCCTCAAGAGTACAATAGAATAAAGTTAAACAATGAACTGCGCTACAAAACAAAAAATACAAAGGAACATTTGGGTTGTATTTGAGATACACCACAAGTGTTCTGTTGTATTTTTTGTTTTGTGGCGCAGTTCATTGTTTAACTTTATTCTAGTTTTATTTTAAGCCAACCGAGAGTTTAGCAATGACTGTATTAGGGAAGCTTTGAACAAGCATAATGCTCGCCTCCAGTCTTGTCATAGATTAAAGATTATGCCTGATAACTACGCAGGGAGTATTAATTCTATTAAAGATTTTGAGTAGAGCATTAATTTCCCACCCAAACATGTGTTGTAATTGATGATGTTGTATGATAATAGCAATACATGAACTCCACCCTGATATGGCTGTTTTATATTTCCTTTGGGGAAGAACAGAAGAATAATTGAGGAGAGATGACAGATGTCGAGGTTGGACAAGAGGCCAAGAGTTTTGTCGGCGTGTCAGTTTGCAGTGATTGAAGACTTCGCTCTGTTGGCAGGACATAGTTGGGAGTGCAGATTAATTCGTGATTAAATTCACAGAGAAAAATGTAGTAGGTTTAATAAAATCCTTAATATGCTTTTTTGCAAATTGTTTCCTCTGGATTTCCTTTCTGAGATGTATTATTACGGTAATACCCCAATCTAGAGAGTGGGGTCTCCTGTGCCTTTCAGTGACAGTACATGCTTTCGAAGCCATTGCTCCCCGCACTGAATGCGCTCTGTACCTCCCCAGATCCTTACCTGCTGCTCACATTATCTCCTTAACCCATCTAGCAATCGTGGCAGTGGATACAACGTGCTACGGTTTCTGCGAGCTATGAGCAATTGTGTGGTACTAGCTGCTCTATAGTCTGCTGTCCTGCCCTCATACTCCTTGATGCAACTTGCTATGCACCACTTTGTTCTATTCAGGAAGTATGGGTAGTGGACCAAAGCGGTCCTTGTCTTAGTCCTTTTGGCTATAGCAAAAGTAACTCCTTCTGGACCAAAGGATCTCCTGTTGACCTCTAGCGCTATAACATCTGATACACGCTTGCAAAATATGAGACATAACAGCATTGCCAGTTTACCTGACAGCTGTCTGAGGGATAGATACTTATCTGACGTCCAGTCCTCCAATAGTCGGTGAACTGCCGTTACGTCCCAGAATGTGTTATAACGAGGCTCCGGGGGCACTCTAAACTTCGCTCCTTGAATGAGTCTCACTACTGCCGAGTGTTCCCCAGCCGGTAATCCTTCAATCGTCAAGTGTCCTGCTGAAATTGCTGACCTATATACTCCTATGGTACGAAAAGCTCTGCCGTCTTGCAGCAGTTGTGCCAGGAAATTTAGGATCACTACTACAGGGGCTGAAATGGGATGAGCACCTTTCCCCTTGCACCAGCTAGTCCATTTGGCCCAAGCCAAGTCTTAGCTCCTTCTAGTGGAAGGGGCCCAGGATTCCGCGATAAGTTCTGCAGCTTGCGTCGAAATGCCTGGCAGCGCCCAGCGTCTCCTGATATCCTCCACGCGATGAGCGGGAGTATCCCTCTCACTCTCAGAGGATGATACGACCCAGCTGGGTCCGTGAGCAGTCGTTCTCCTTCCGGCAGTATTCTCGGAAGGTCCACTAATAATTTCATCAGCGTGGGAAACCATACTTTTGACTTCCACAGTGATGCGACTAATAGAAGCTCTGCTCTCTCCCTCCGACACTTCGCTAGAACTCTGCTCAGCATCATGAATGGGGGAAATGCGTAATGCGGTCCTCCTATCCATTCCTGCAGGAAAGCATCCATTCCTCGCGCACCTGGATCCAGCCTACAGCTGAAGTAATCTGCTGTCTGCGAGTTGAGGCGAGATGCGAAAAGGTCTATGTGTAACGGGCCCCACTTCTGATCCAGTGTCTGAAACACTGCCAGATCCAACCTCCAGTCGCTGGTGTCTGTGAGGGACCTTGAGTTCCAGTCAGCCACCATGTTCAGCACTCCGGGCAGGTACTCCGCCGTCACTGGCATCTCTGACTGGAGGCAAAAATGCCAAAAATCCTTTGCTAGCTCGGCTAGTATCTTGGAATTCGTAGCTCCGAGGTGGTTTATGTAGCGCACTGCTGAAATGTTGTCCATCTTCAGCAGTACGCACAACTTCATCTTCCCTTTCATAAAGGCTTTGATCGCGAAAGAGCCTGCTAGCAGCTCCAGACAGTTTATGTGGAGGCGAAGCACCTCTTTGTTCCATTTCCAACCTGTCTGCATGTCTCTGCATCGTGCTCCCCAGCCCAGGCGACTGGCATCTGACTCTATGATCAGGTCTGGTCGATCTCCGAAAATGGCCCGCCCATTCCAGGCGTCCATATTCTTCAACCACCATTCCAGTTCTGTTACAGACTCTTGATCCAAAGGAACTAATTGATGATATCTCAAGCCTTGTTGCAGGTGATGTATCTTCAACCTCTGCAGGGCCCGATAGTGTAATGGCCCTGGGAATATGGCCCGGATAGATGCTGCAAGCATCCCCACTATCCTCGCTAGAACTGTGAGGGAAACTACTTGCCTCTGCAGACATCCTTGGATTTCCCTTTTGATGTCACTTATTTTCCGAGCTGGTAGCTTTAGCGTGGCCGTCTTGGTGTCTAGGACAAATCCTAGGAAGTCCAGTCTTTGCGCTGGAGTGGTGTATGACATCTCCACATTCACTAGAAACCTCAGTGACCGAGACCTCTCGGTCTTTGGCCAGCAGCAGCAAGTCGTCTAGGTATATAATCAGTCTTATCCCTTTCTCCCGGATTTCTGAAGCTACTGGCTTCATGAGCTTTGTACAAACCCAGGGTGCTGATGCAAGACAGAAGGGCATCGTCCTGAATTGCCAAAGTTGTCCTTTCCAATGAAAAGCTAGGAATTTCCTGTACTCCTCTAGCACTGGAACTGTCAGGTATGCATCTTTCAAGGCTAGTCTCGTCAGCCAGTCTCCTTCCCTGAAGGAGTCTCGGAGCTGGTGAATGCCTTCCATTTTGAAATGGCGGTAGACTATCCAGCCGTTCACTTCCTTCAGATTTATTACTGGGCGGACTTTCTCTTTCCTGTGAACCAGGAACATGTTGCTCACGAAGCTGGGAGACTTCGGGCATCTCTCTATAGCTTCCTTTTGAGCGAGTTGCGCTAACTCATGGTCTCAGCAGTTCTGCTCGCAATAGGCGCTGCTGAAAAGGCCTGCGCTCTTGTATCGGCGGCTCTATAAACTCTAGTCGCAGCCCCCTCATGGTTTGCAATATCCAGGCAACGCTGGAAAGCGCGCGCCAGTTTTCCCAAAACATACCAGTCCTCCCTCCCACCGGATGGTAATGAACTTTTCTCACCTTGTGTGAATCCTTGTCCTTGACTGGATCCTCTTCCTCTGCGCCCCCTAAGGAAACGTCCCCTGGCCAGGAAGAAGGAATCTGTCTCCTGTTCTCCCAGTATTGCACCCTGGGGTTGGGGGGTCTTCTACCTACTTGGTTTCGACCGGTGGAACCACCCCTGTGGTGACCAGTCTCGGCAAAAACTCTGCTCGGGAAGATCTTCCTGATGGAAGCTTGAGCTTTCTCCAACGAAGTATACATACCGACGAAGCGGCCCATCTCTTTTCCAAAGGTCTCGCCAAAGAGAAAACCTTGCACCGCTTCTCCTGCTTCTTAAAAAGTGAGGTCGCTGAGCTTAGGATCAATTTTCAACAGCAGACCTCTCCTCCTTTTTGAGGCAATAGCGCAATAAGCGTTTCCTAGTAAGCAGACGGCCCTCTGGGCCCAGCCTGCTAGGGCGTCGGGGTCTACTTCCTCCCCTGTATCCTTCGCCCTCTCTGCCAGATCCATGATCTTAGCTAGCAGCCCCGCTAAGTCTAGCACTTTCTCCTGGCAACTCCTCCATGATCAGTCGATGCTCTTGCGGGGATCTTTACTGGTCTTGGATACAAAAGTTAGCATCTTGGGGTCTAACTCGGGGGTCTCCACCACTTTCCCTGGGAGGTCTGCTCTTGGGCACGCTGCTCGAAGGCGCTGCCTAGCCTCCTTATCGAGGGCTTTCCTCAGCCTTACGGTCATGTATTGTGCGACCCTGGGGTAGGGCTGCTAGTTTGAAGACCTTGGGTTCCGAATGCTGTCCGGGTCAAAAATATCCTCTTGATCCTCCTCAAGGTGCTTCTCTTTGCGGGTTCTCTTACCCCCGCTGGGCTTTGCCCAATCCTCCTATGCTGTCCCTTCCTCGTCTTGTGAGGTCGGGTCTCCTTCTGCTGGCTCCTCTTCCGAGCCTGGGTCATCTACTCCCATATTTGTTTCCCCTGGAGAGGGGGTTGTAAGTTTCGGCACTGTCTGGCGCTGCAAATATGCTTCCATGAGCTTTGCAAAAGCGTTGACAATCTCCGAGGCCTTTTCTTTTGCCCCATCCGAAGGGCCCTGAGGGTCAGAAGGGGCTTTCCTCTTCTGGGCCTGATTACTCCCCTTAGACCCTGTTTCGGAGGGTTCGGTGGGCATGCGGTCTGTCCCCATGGTGCTATCTCCGGACTGGTTCCACATTGCTTCCAGGGTCTCCAGCCTTTCCTGCAGGGGTCTTACCTCTTGAGCCACAGCATCGACTAGAGAATTCCCCAGCACATCCTTGAAGCTGTCCCATGACTGCTCCTCTTCACTCCATTCAAATTCTGACATTATCCGGGAGGGTGCTGTGAGCCTGAGTACCTGCAGCAGGTGTCTGTGCACGCCCACTTCGCAAGTCAGATGCTTAAATCAGAGTCTTAATTATAGATGTTCTGATGATGTTCTTAATTCAATAAAAAAGTTTTTTTGTTGTCTTTTACTCTTTTTTACTCTTTTTTACTCTGTATGGGGCTTCACCAGACTTATTTGCTGATAATGCCTGAGATAGGCTTTGCAAATTCGATTGCCCTCGTGGGAGTGATCACCGCCGGGCCCGGTTCTTCACAGCTGTGCGTCGCGTTGCAAATGCGACACTGAAGCTCGGGGCTCGTCTACTGGCTCCGCCCCCATGAAGGTGGGGGGCGCAGGACTCCGGCGTTGCTCCTCTGCTCTGAGGGCTGGAAAGCTCTGCTGCGGCCACTGAAACCCCCTTGCAGCACGGGGCAGGCACGCTGCGGGAGCTCGAATCACAAAAGTGATAATGTCTGTGCAATGTGAATGCGACGCAAATTCTAACCAATTCATACTACGTTCTGCATGCGTACTGTGTAACTCATGGTAACCTCTCTTCTAAACCTACGTCTAGCCCACATTCTAACTGGTAATTACATGCACATTATAAATCTAGCTTTCAGAATCCTCTCTGGGACTATAAATTACTTTGTTTCTGATAAATATAAGGAGGGGAGAGAAAAGGTATTATCTGCTTGAAGAGCAGTAAAAGAAAAGGAGGAGCTCAGGACCAGGATGTGGTCATAGCTGAGCAGAGGAGGGCATGGACTACAGAGACTATGGAGATTCTAGTTCAGAAAGAAGTAAAGCCACTGTGGGCATTTTTCTGTGTTTTGTTGTTAGTTTGTTGAAACTGCTGAAGAGTAGTGCATAAAGAAGTTGAAGCATAATGCTCGCCTCATTCTTGTCATAGAATCATTGCTGATGGATAAGATCTGGCAGCAAGAAGAAAGTGAGTGACGTCCCTCATGACATACATGTACCTACCAACATGCTGACATACCCCATTCCGTTCAGGAAAGGCTAGTCCAGTTCTAGTTTTAACTTTGCATTATGGGACTTTAAGTCCCTGATTTCTTCATTATAACCCCAGGACTAAAAGACCCAAAATGCAAAGTTAACTTAATGACTGGACTAGCATCTCCCTCCTGGAATGAGGCACCTCGGCATGCATTTGTAATCAGGTCGCAGCCCGTTGACACTTCAGCGGCTGCATATCACGTGCTTCTTTCTGTTTATTTGGCCCAGGTCATGTGACACCCCATCCATTCCAATGTTTCAGACAGGCTACAATCTGGATCTGTCTATAGCTGGTGGGTATACTTGCAAACTCTGCCTGCAAAACCTCAGCTGGAATGGCAGACTAGTGGGTGGCAGAAGACGTGCTGCTTTACAGATTAATTGATTGCACGCTGCTGTGCCTTTAACGGTGCCTAATGAGGCGTCACAGCTACTAAATTCAACTGCTAGGCTAAACTAATGTCATTGAGTGCTTGCACTTAAATTGCACCCCTGCCCATCCGGTGCTCTCAGAGTCAATGCTAATCAACTGCAAGCCATCAGCAGGGCGCTCTGTCCTCCGTGCCCCCTCATTAAAATGAGATTAGGGGTCCGGAAGTTAGCTCTTCAGTATTTAGGCTGTGAAAAACGTTTTGAAGAAACAAAGTAGAGCAGTGATATCCCCTTGAAGCATCGCGGTTCTGCACCAATAATTGAGCAGTTGCCAGGGTCATTACCCCCTATAATGATGCACCACGTGTCAATTCAGTTTACAGTGAGCAGTACATAAGTGGCCATAGTAATCATTATTACTGTTCCTGCTAATTGTAAAGTGCTTCTCGTCCACTTAGCGCTATACGTAGGCAGCAAAACCCAGCAACAGCCTAAGTAATATTACACGTGTATTTTAGTTTACACATTTTGATGGTTGTTGACTTGAAAGGAGTTTTAGCTAAAACAAAATGGCGGCTGGTGATTGAGTACACAAGTTAAGATTACTTTGACTGGGTGAGCGTGCGTCACACCATATTTGGCAGGTGACTCTATGGAATTAGGGCGCAATGCTCCGTTTAGGAGTTTTCTTTTACAAACTACTGCAATTAGTTGCTCTAGTTTCTGCAACCGCTGACGCTTGTGCACGACTTGTTCAGCCCAGCACTTTCATTCAACAGCCACGAATATTCTGTGAGTTGTGAGCGTCGTGATTTCAGAGATTTGCATCCTAACCAAGCACCTCATGAAAACGCAAATTAAAGGGAAACGCTATGACTGGGATTTTTTATTTCATTTTAGTTATCTGGTCATCCTAGCTTTATCCGAGTTAGTTCAATTGAAGTGAACCGAGGCTGCCGTGAAATAGAAGTTTTGGGCTACTGGAAACATGCTGTCCCTGGTGACAGGAGGTCCTCGGGTAACCAACTGTGTGCTATCAAATAAAAGACGCCGTTGCCACAACTTCGCCGCGCGTAGGCGACAGACGCAAGCTGTGGACGGGTTCTCTTTGACAAGCTCTGGTATTTCTGTGTTGGGCTTTCTCCTCCGCCTCTGGCTTACTGTGCTGTACTTACTGTACATAGTCGGCATTTCAATGAGTGGCGTGTGGAAGCTGCGTCAAGGGATGGCCCTCAGGTGAGGCCCGCGGCGCCGCAGGAACACACTGTTCCTCTGGAGTCTGGGTGGCCTGTCACGGCATCGCTGGTAGGGCAAACGGTGATTAATCACGCAGGCGGGAAGGGGTCTCCCGCCCCACATAGCCCTTGCTGCCCCGTTGATATTAAAAGCCGGCGGTATTCACTTAGGAAAATCCTTCTTAGAGGAATGTAGCGGTGTTATTAGCACGCTGTAGTGTGCCAGAGATTTGATGCAGATACCCAGGGCTTTAAGTGGGGCAAGAACTCGAGGGGGAGTAAGGCACGCAATTAAATATTTGTAAAATGTTTGCAGCTTTTATCTTTTGTAAAGGCTCACTGAGACATAAATAAATAAATAAATACATGTAAGCATTTATATATTTGTATGCGCACCTTATTATGGTTTGTGTACTATGCAAGCCTTCTTTTATAAACATAGAAATATATAACATATTTCTATGTTTATAAAAGATGCCTTGAAAAGTACACAAGCCATATATAGTAAGGTACGCACATAAATATATACTTGCTTACATGTATATATTTGTTTTCGTGCCTTACTATGGTTTGTGTACTTCAATATGGCTTGAAAAGTTCACAAACCACAGTAAGGTATATATAACATTTATATATTTGTGGGCATATCTTATGGTTTGCGTACTTTTCAAACCACCTTTTTTTAAATATTTCTCTGTTTATAAAAGATGGGTTGAAAAGTACACATTCAATCCATCTTTTTTATAAAGCTTTGACGACGGACAAAGCCCGAGGGGTCTTTGTCCGTTGGCAAAGCTTTATAAAAGATGGCTTGGATAGTTTACTTTTCAACCCATCTTTTATAAAGACAGAAATACAGGAGTCCCCAGGTTCGCTGAGGGTGAAAGACGTCTCGGCGACCTGGGGAAACAAAGGGACTGTAACTTCCTATGGTGACCCGAGGGGTCATCAGAGGAAGTTACACTGACTGACAGAAGTGCCGCCAGCCTCAGCGTTGCTGTGGCTGGCTGGCACTTCTGTCAGCTCGCCTGACATTAATGACATTTAAATGGCAGGCGCATCTCCCGTCGCGGCTGCAGCCGTGGCAGGATAATGCTTCCGCCAATATTGTGTGGGACCAGGGGCCCCGGTAAGGTCCCGGCTCAGCCCCACTTTAGGAGACTGCCAGGGCCCAGGCCCACTTAAAGCACTGCAGATACCTCAGGGATAAACATACAGCTGCAAGGTATAAGATTACCTCCGCGCCCCTCTTCCTCGTCCCAGTCCTTAACAATGAAGACACTCTCCTTCCAGGAGGGGCGAGGAAGAGTAGAAAAGGAGTAGAAAAAGGACTAATGAAGATTAAGAGTAATAATGGGGTTTTAGAGCACAGTGATGATATAAAAGACATAGAGGACTGCGAAGTATGAGAGACTCATTTAATTACATCAAGCGCATACGAACAGCAGACAGGCGATATAAGAGACTAGTGTAAATACCACATTTATTTTAGTACTTAGAGAAAGGCGAGGTATTGCATAAAACAGAGAGGAGATATGAATGAGTCACGTAAATAACGCAGAGATACTCAATGCGAGTCCTGGGCAATATGATGCATTCATGTCCATACATTCAGGTGTACAGAGGGGTGATATGAGAGATTCTTGTAAATGCCTCATGGGGAATGGATGCAAAACAAAAGGTGTGATGGCAGGAAGGTTTAGAATTAATCTTAACTGCTGGGGTGGCTCTGGGCAACCCTCACAAACATTGTTCTTCGCCTGCCAAGCCATTACAAATTTGGAAAGACCATATGCAAATCAGGCTTGGTCCCACCCCAAAAGGGCCGTCCAACCCGAAATGCTCGGTCACAACCCTTCTGCACAAGACCACAAGCATCCCCTATCATGTTTCGGCCTTGTTGAGCCTCATCAGTGAGGAATAGTTTGGGTCTCTAGGCCTAGCAGACATGGGACCCGCGCCCGGGAATACCTGTTCCACCCGGGGTGACTAAGCAAAGCAAAAGGTGTGCTGGTTGGAAGGTTAGACGAGAGACGCAAGCGTTAGACGAGAGACGCAAACTGTGAACGGGTTCTCTTTGACAAGCTCTGGTATTTCTATGTTGGGCTTTCTCCTTCGCCTTTGGGTTACGGTGAAGGATAGGGAGGAAGGATAGCGCAGGGCAATTTGTTTGTCTTGGAAGCAAGACAAATCGGTGCAAGACAGGTTCGAATCCCAAGCCTGTGCTTAGAAACCACTCGCTGGTATTAAGCGTATTGTAAAGGAGCAATAAAAGAAATAAATAACAATAGTGTACATAGTCGGCATTTCAATGAGTGGCGTGTGAAAGCTGCGTCAAGGGAAGGCCCTCAGGTGAGGCCCGCGGCGCAGGAACACACTGTTCCTCGGTAGTCTGGATGCCCTCTCACAGCATCACCAGTAGGGAAAATTATGCCAGGCGACGTAGGTAGGTAGGGGTCTTCCCACCTACATATCCCTAGCTGCCCCATGATATTGGAAGCCCACAGTATTCATTTAGGAGACTCCTTCTTAGAGGAATGTAGCAGTGTTATTAGTGCGCTGCAGTATGCAGAGATTTGATGCAGATACCTCAGGGTTAAACACACAGCTCCAAGGTATAACATTACCTCTGCGCCCCTCGTTCTCAACAATGAAGGCACTCATCTTTCAGGAGGGACGAGGAAGAGTAGGAAAAGGATTCATGAAGATTAAGAGTCACAATGGGCTATTAGCGCGCAGTAAAGACATACAAGACATAGTGGACTGCAAAACAGGAGAGACTCGTTTAATTTCATCAAACTGAATACAGACAGCAGACAGGCGATATAGGAGATTAGTGTAAATACTACATTTTTTAGTACTTAGAGAAATGCGAGGTTAGTTTAAGTATTGCCTAAAAAAGAGAGGAGATATGAGAGAGTCACGTAAAAAACACTGAGGTATACAATACGAGCCCTGGGACTGTCCATACATTCAGGTGTACAGAGGGGTGAGATGAGAGATTCTTGTACATGCCTCTTGGGGAATTAATGCCATTAGCTAATTAGGATATGATGATATGATAGGTTATTTATAAAGTGCTTAATACCCAGAGGTTTCTAAGAGCCGACCCGGGGATTGAACCTGTGGTGTTCTGTGTAGTCTTGTTTCCAAGGCGAGCACGTTGCCCCTGAGCTATCCTCCCGAGACTAAATGATAAATGAGAGCATCATTACATAGTTTATTTCTACATGGCAGAAGGGAGCTATAAGAGATTAATTTACCCAATGAAAAGGAAAGCCGCAAGAAAGATCAAGATCTTCAGAAGCAACTGTCCAGTACAGAGCGACATCGAGAATGGCGCACAGGCTCCATGGAAAATCTAGCAACAAGACGATGACCTGGACTTACCCCTGAAGTTCACGCATGTATTCAGGGAGGGGAATTTAGAACTATCGAAATATGATACCTTGTGCCTTCAGGAGACGTGGTTGCAGTCAGCTCCGCTGTGCGGCCAACAAAGGACAACATGGCTGCCCCTCGTCAGGCCTATTGACTTTACTGAAATCTGCTTGTGGCGTGACCATGATAGAAGTGCTGAGCCCCAACCTGTTTATCCAAATAGTGATAGTGGATTATAATGACTTACTGTTGGGTGGATCTAGGCCCTAGGTGATTTTCAACCTCTATTGGAACGCAGGGGCAGATTAATGATGACGCTTTTATTGATACAAGTTTGGGCTGGGTGGACAGTCTGTTTGCTCGATTTAACGATCCTGACATAATTTTATGTGGTGACCTGAACATTCGCTATTTTGATGCGAAGGGTTATTGATTAGCAGACAAGTTAATAACAAAGAAAGCTTGTATATGGTTAAAAGAACTCCAGATACGTTTGATCTGTCTTTTAAATGGTGAATTAACAGGTGATATCCCGGCCTCCATGACCTGGCTGAGAGAAAAAAACGATAGCACATCTAGACTATATGTTTGTCTCCCTCAAAACTACCTGGTCCTTTGTCTCCCTGTCAGTAATTGCCACGGATAGTAGTGACCTTGAAATGGTCACTCTGACATGGAAAGGGAAACAACCATGTCGGAAAACAGCTAAGCTCCCACAATTGTATCCAGCTAATGGGAAAAACAGATTGTGAATTCATCTCAACGATGTTCCGGAAATTACATCTACATTCGCAGCTAGGAACAAAATTGGGAAACAAATATTAGAATATGATTGGGTATTGCTACCCTTCAGGACACAAGACCGAAAAGCTCCGAAAATGTGCCTCAAAAATGACCATACCTATAACATGGGGGTAGTGGCTATCAGAAAGATCTTTCGAGTGGATTTAACAAAAAACAGAAACATCTCCCACTTGAAGAAAGGATTCTGAGTTTTAAAAAAAGGAAACAGCAATATCGAATTTGGCTATTGTGCTTAAGATCCCAAAGCCTTCAGCACAATGCTGAAACAATGTTGAGGGCTATTTGTGCACAAAATACACGCAACCTGTGGGCTCTTTTAAATCGGCAGACTAGACAGACGCATCTTCTAACGACTGCAGTGGCGGAGGAGGCATGGGTCTCTCACTTTTCAACCCTCTGTGCGAGAAGAGGGAGAAATCGAGAGCGGCAGCGAGGCGAGCAATCTCGGAGATGGACTTTGATAAAGATGAAATACTGATGTTGATTAAGAAACACAAAACATCCTGAGCCCCGGGAGCAGATGGTCTTTGTAACAATATCCTCAGATCGAATCCTGAGGAACAGACTGAATTCTGCTCCCTATTATTGACAAATGTTTTGGAAACTATAAACGTTCCCCCTTCATTGAGAAATGCTGTGATGGTTACAATATTTAAAAAGGGAGATAAATCAGTCCAGGTAAACTATTGATCTATAGGCCTTCTGGACCCCCAGAGAAGCTTTTTGCCTCAATTCTCCTCCGTCGATTAACCACTTGGCTAAGAGTAAATAACAGGATGGACACTAGACAGCCAGGATTTGTTAGGGGTGTAGGCACAGCCATTAATCTGTTTTTGTTGAAATTGATAAAGTTGGAAGCTGTAAGAACCAAAACTAAAATATATTTGGTCTTAATTGACCTAGAGCAGGCCTTCGATAGCGTTGATTGAGAGATGTTGTGGGAAAAACTCCTATAGAGGAATTGCCCGCCGCATCTATTTGACGCTATTAGATCCTTGTATTGAGCAACGTCCGTCCAGGATACACTCTCAGGTGATGGAGCCCTTTTGGGAAAAATCGAAACTTTCCGTGGCCTTAAGCAATGCTGCCCATTGGCCCCAATACTCTTTAATCTCTACATGTCAGATTTAGGAAAAATTGAAAGGTAAATAAATGCTTATCCCCCTATCCTGAATCATGACCCAGTTCCTTGGGTCATGTATGCTGATGACCTAGTTCTCCATGACAAGACACTGATGAGCCTCCAGAGAAGACTACAAGGTCTAGAACTGTACATCCAGGAAAATGTTTTAAAAATGTTTGCCAAAAAGACACAAATAATGACCTTCTGTGACCAACAGGGGAATCTGAAAGGCAAGTTTAAACTCTTTACGGGGTATATGACATTAGATCAAGTCCACTCGATAAAGTACCTTGGAGTGTGGGTAAATTCTAGTATCAGAGAGCTTAGCCCGACAAGGATTGATACTACACAAAAATATGGTAAATTCTCTGTCCATCCAGTGGCCACTTTCTACAAACGTAACGCGACTCCTATTCTAACCTATGGTGCAGAAACAGCCCTTAAGCTATCTTGGGGAATATGGGACATCCTGGAAGCCACTTTTTGGCATAGAGTACTACACTTGCCTCCCACATTCCCAGTGAGTACGATTAGATACGAACTGGCACTTCAATCACTCCAGTCAATGGTTGTGTGAAAATCATTGGACTTAGATGATCTTCCCCCTTTATAGATACTAAGAACTAAACAGACCGGGAGTCACAATGGTCTTTTGGATCTTTGAAATGCCAAATGTAGCAACTGAGTAGGATCGCTGGACCTGACGACGGAGATCTTAAAAACCAACCACAGTAAATTTGAAAGAAAAATGCAGCTAAATGATTGGGAAGAAACGCAGGAAAAGAGATCCAAATACAAACTAGCAATCAACGTAGCACACGAAATTCATTGGATAAACAAACTACCTCGCTATCTAGTAAAGGTCCCCTGCCCGAGGTACAGAGACCTCTTTATGCGTCTAAGACTAAACCTTCTACCTACGAGGGAAGTCTTAGCCCACCAAAGACAGATGGAGGCCCACCCTCCAATCTTCAGATTTTGCGAGGAGCCTGGTTTGATCGAATCATCTAAACATTTGCTGGTTGAATGCGACATATTAACTGCTAAAAGAATTAAGTACAGGGAATGGTTGCGAGATGCACCATCTACTTTGGATGCAGACGATTGGTGGAAGTGGGTATTACTGGGGGAACACAACCATGTGATTTTTACCATGATGACATTTTGGAATGAAATACTCCCATGAATTGGCCCACTGTAACAAAGTCTACTTACATCTTCTTTTCCTCTCTACCATCTCACTATTCTGTTTGAGTATAGAGTCTAATCTCTTATCCCAGCTTGTTGATAACCCCTCCATTGATGTGATCAATTCTGATTTGATAGCTAAGTGGAAATGATCTGTGAATGTCTATGTATTTACTGTTGATGGACCTTTTTCCGATGTAATGAACTTAATTTAAGTGGAAACACATTAAACATTTTAACTTGGCTTTTAGACTGCAAATGCATTGTGAAATGAAAGGTTTGTAATAAACCCAAACACTAATTTAAAAAAAACAACAACAACAAATAAGAGATTCATTTACATTTCTCAGATATATTAAATAAAAAACCTTTGTGATCTGGGAGATTATTTTGAATGAGATACAATTAGAAGATGGTAAGATGTGGGGCATTATTTTAAGTGCCGCCGGGGTGTACATTCTGAAGATGGGGGATACAGAAGAGTTATTTTGCTACATCAGAGATATAGAATTAAAACAAGTGGGCATAGAAAGTATTTATTGAAGTATATCAGGGGTATGCATACACCAGAGGGGAGATAGCAGAGAGTCTTTAAGTGACACTGGGGCACAAATAAGAGCAAGGGGCGATATAAGAGATTAATGTAAAGTACCCAAGGGATACCTATACAGCAGAGCATACATACGAGCGATATAATATATACAACATGGGCCTAATATCCCAATTACATCCTAATTACAGCAGTTGGAGATATGATGGAGGTATTTAAATATCTTAGTGGGGAAACTACAGTGGTGGGGGGTATGTGTAGGGGAGATATTTCACTATCTCAAGGTAGGCGCAGTCAGGATAAAATCATTAGTGGAAACTAAAAAAGGCAGTAACGTGCCATGGATTGAGAGTAAAACTAGACCTGGAAACAGAGCAGTCAGCAGGCATGGAAAGAGGCAGGCACAAAAAATGCCCTGAGGAGGACTGTGCCCAAAGACCTGTCGCTGGTGGTAGTGTTGCGCTCCATTGAAGGGCCTGGAGTCCCCCAAGTGGTCTAGAAAACTGAGCATGATTCAAGTCTCTGCTCCACTGTGCAACGTTTTACTAAAAATAATGCCCAGATTCACAAGGATCTCCAGTTGCATGTGCAAGTTACTACAGGCGTATGTTACTCCTATGTGGGGTTTAACTTACTTCCAGATGCTGCATTCAGAAGGAACTATGTCCAAGGCATGGTAACCTAAGCCTGTCAGAACATACACACACAATTGGCCACATGGGCAAAGAAACACACTTGCACCTGAAAATGTAATCACATGTTTGCATAACGTATGTAACAGGTAACTCATGCATCTGTGTATAAATTACATATTTTGTATGTGTAAAAAAAGGAATTTGTTTCATTTTTTCTTCTGGCTGCAAACAATGGTCTCAGGACTGCTGTCACTTCTACACACAAACTGCCAGTGTGACAGCAAATCGTGCAAATTCCCACACACATTGCACTACTTGCACCCAGACCACCTAATTGTAAGTCAAATGGACCAGTTAGTGTGAGGGATATATTTGCAACTTTTCATGGATAACCATTTGAGTTACTCCTTGGTGGGACTTCAGGGTTTTAATTGCCCCCTCCCTGACACCCCCGTTTCTTTTCGCAGGTCTGCAAAGTGAGTTATGCATACGTTATGTAAGTGAGGAGGTTACTGGGTTCTGTTTTTTTTCTTGGAATTCTGGGACATGTAGTCTTGAATTTAAAATAGGATACGCAAAACTATGAGTTCAAGAATGCATAAAACAAAATCAGGGATGGATGGCATACATGTGTATGAAATGGGGACACTCGCGAGACCTTAGGTAGACTACAGTGGATAGGGTATCAGAGTTTTGTTTTTTTAATTCTAAGAAAACAAGAGTTGGCAAAGCCAAAAGTGTTGGCTCGTGTATATCGCATTACTTCGATATTTGCTGTTCATTGCCATAATATGGTCAGGTAGTAACACCATTTGTCTCCTGTTGTCATTTTATGGCCAGGTCGCACTAATATGCCAGTTGCTGGAACATTCTTATCTCATGCCTACACACAATTCAAAACTGTTGTTGTTGCAAATGCTTGTTATATATAATGCAATGTCACCTCCCACAATTTGATTGATGGAAGTGATAATTCCTGCCTGCAATTAAGAAAACAAATGAATTAATTATCGGTGGCCTCCACTCCTGGTAACAGAAGAACTTGTTCATACGAGTCTTGAACTCGCCAGTACTCCATTTTGTTTCTCAGCTGTGCCGATCGCTGAGACAGTTTGTTGTTCTGGTGTCCTGTTTCCATGCCTTGCACGTTTGTGAGTCTCTTCCTGGAGGCGGTGTAAACTGACTTAAGGTGGCTCTGCAGGCTTTGGCCCAGTGCTGCTCCGCGTCTGCTCACAAACACAGCAGTGACGTTCATGTGTGTCAGCAGATTCCAGGACACAGCACCTTTATCAGGTTTGCATCACCCTCCACCGTTCCGGAAAACGTTTCTTTCTCGAAAGGGTAGCACACACAGGCAAAGTATATGTGTGAGCCCAGGGTTGGATAAAAACATATTATATTGTTTTACACTGTCTTCTCCACAGAGGAGATTAGCATACAAAGTGAAGTAGAGCAGAGTGTAAAGCAGAGAGGACCCAGGAAGCACCCCTGGGAGATGCCACATGGGGAGGGAGGATGTCAGGGGCAGACCTGTTGACCCAGGAGACGGGAAAGGCAGGAAGAGGGATGGACTGGGAACCAAAAGAGGCCTTAGAAATAATGCTCAAAGTGACCACATATTGCACATTATCAGGAAGCCCAATCATTTTCCTAAGAGAACATTTGGAAATAAAATGGATTACCTCACAAAAGAGGCCTAGAGTGCCCAGGCCTACTGGGAAATCCCCAGAGTTCCTTATACTCCAGTACTGTCTTAAAAGTCAAGTTCAGGGTGAGCAAGTAGGAGAGGGGGTGGCCAACAGTGTCAAAGGCTGCAGAGAGATCCCGACGAATGAGTGTAGAAGAGAGATGAGAGGGGTGAGCAGCAGTGAGACAGTTGGAGACATGGCTAAGTGTTGTTTCTGTGGATTGTCTGCTGCAGATCACAGATTGGAGGGGTCAATTGAGGCAGAGGGTTATTAAGGTGGCGCTATGCAATTGACCTTCCTCACACTCCCTGCTCTTACATTCTACATTTCACCTACTCTACCACTGTCCTCTGCCTCCATTTCCCTCTTTCGGCACACTAATACTGAAGAAGTGCTATCTCAACTGATGTAGGCTCACCCCTCTTGTGCCCCATCAGATGCTCTTGCTCCTCAGCTAGTCAAGCCTATTGCCCCTTTAGTTGCCCCTTTCCATGCTGAATTCTTCAACCTGTCCTTCGAAACCGTTTGCTTTTCCTGTATTTTCAAAATGGCCACACCGCTTCTAAAAAAGTAAGGGGCTGACCCGAACCTATTGGCTAACTTTTGCCCCATGTATCTCCTTCTGCAATACTCTAAAGTGCTCAAAAGGGTTGTGTTTAATCATCTTACCAATTTCTTAGACTTTCTACAACGTTTGAGACGCCCTACAAGCAGGTTCCTGCTCCTGTCACTCCACGGAAACTGCTCTTCATTGCCTCTCCTAAGCACTCCAACCTATCCTCTATCCTAATTCTCTTTGACCTGTACGCTCCCTTTGACATTGTCGATCACTCTAATCTCCTTAATACTCTCTCTTCATGGGTTTCACGATCAAATACTTGCCTGGATTAAATCCTACCCGACACCAGGTCAATTCGCTGTCTCCTGGAACAACAACACCTCTCAGCTAAATGCTCTAACTGTTGGTGTTCCACAATGCTCTGTCTTGGGCCCATGCCTCTTTACACTCTACATCTCTGCTCTTGGGGAACATACCTCCTTTTTTGCGTTCTGATACCAACTCTTTACGAACGAACGACACCTAATTCTTCTTCTCTTTTCCTAAACTCTCCTCTGATCTCTCTATCAAAACTTTCAACTGTCTCTATGCCATTAAATATTGGAGGGCTTCACACTCTCTGATGTTAAACAGAGATGCATTGCTTAATGCCGATAGGCAAAATGTGCTTCGCATGTTGAGAGACAAACTGCTTAAAGGGTCCAGTCCCACTCTGGGGGAGTTTAAAGCTATCACTGAAGATTTCTTTTAAAAAATCTGCCTGATGCCAGATTGGAATTTAGGCTTGGGGCACTTCTGGGGTCTTTTAAAAAGAAATCGTTATGGGACCGGGCCAACAATCATGATCGTGTAGGTACGTCATCCTCTTTGTGTAGCTTTGCTAAGCTACAGTTTCCTTGTCTCAGAGCTCAGAAGTATATTGATCAGTTCCTTAGTCCACTTCTGAGGCGAGTTTTCATGTTGATTAAATAAGCTACCAGTCATGGCCATCAAAGGCGCTTGGCTGCGTATGCCAAGGAAGGAGAGAAGGTGTCGCCTGCCTGGTGATACTGGTGAAATCGAATCACTCCGCGCTGTGTGCTCACTTCATGTAGAGCTGTGATGAAACATTATGTGAGACATTACATTCATCTAGCAGAAGGATTATTTGAGGTGCAGAGTGAACTGTTTTGGGTAAATGGCATATCAGGGTACAGTCTATCACAACCATTTGCATTGGTGAGAGTCTGGCAGGCATTTGAGTTGGAACTGATTAAGGTACCTAAAGAACACATAGGTTTGTGATATGCTATTGGTCATTTAACAAAGATTAATCAAGTTTGAATGTATGTGATGGTGATGTATAATCTAATGCAACTGTCTGTTGGAATAGTTGTACTTATGCAATGTATACAAAGGATGTTGAGTGGTGTGTAAGATGTGATTTGTAAGGCTGTGTGATTTTTATTTTTGTTATGTATGGATATGTGAATAGTTCTACATGAACTGTAACACAATAAATATGCCCACAAGTAAATAAATAAATAAATAAAATACATGAATAAATAAATGGGCAGTAAGAGTTGATGTTGTTGTGAAGAAAATCTTCATTGGGTTGGCAATGTTTTCATAAAAACTAAGGCTGGTGAAAAATGGTGTCTTAGGCTAGCTGATAGAAAAGTAGAAAAGGGCTGAGGAAGAAAAGGAGGAGTGAAATGCAGGATTGACAAGAGCCAAGGCTGGGCCGCTATCAGAGCACCCAACAGAGAAGAGGGCTCAGACCAATGCGGTTATGGATGGGAGTGACCTCAGAAATTAGATGGCATCCATGGTCAAGGACAGGAATGATTTGAGTTGAGAGGCATGAATTTAGCGACATTGGGGTAGTATTGTGCTAGGTCAGGAGAGGACATAACCGGACAATGGGAAGTAGTTACCTTGTGCTTTGCTCTCCAGTTGAATTACATTGTGTGCCCATGTGCCCTACTCTATGCCAGCCTCAGATCTCCTCCATTGATTAGGCAGCTGCACCAGTGATCTGTCACTTTGTTTATATCACTGGTGCAGCTGCCTGATCATTGGAGGAGACTTGAGGCTGGCATAGAAGTAGGGCATTTGGGTTATTATGCTGGCAGAGTGGCATCTGGTTTTATGTTCGTGTTAGAGATGTGCTTTAGTGACTAATTTGGCGATTTTAGTGGCTTCATTTTCTGCTTTGCTTAGAATGGCGGGCACCAACAGTCAAACCAAAGTCCTCTACTAAGCAGTGTTTAAAAGCCTTAGTATTTACATTACTGATTTAGAATTTACATTTTTGCTCAATAGAAAATAAACAAACGAGAAGAACGTTTTTTTGTTTCACCTTCTTGACGTTGGAGGTCTTTTTTATAGAGTGCTTTTGTGCTTTTGGCCACTTAGTAAAAACACAATAATTATAACACACCACTTGATACCATACCAAAATGGCAGATCAGTGCCACTGAGACCCACCAACTCCCTCCAGCATCCCAACAAGCCGTCACCACCTTCAGCGTCGCTACAGGAGAACTCATCCTCTCAGGAATTCCCCAGTCATTGCATGACTGCATCTGTACTCTGGTTGTATGCGTCGGTGCTGTGGGTGTCATTGTTACCACAATCTCGGGAAGATAGCTCAGGGGCGGGTGAGTGACACTGAGACCCACCAACTCCCTCCAGCATCCCAACAAGCTTCCACCACCTCCTGCATCACTACCAGAGAATTCATCCCCCCAGAAATTCCCCAGTCATTGCATGACTGCATCTGTACTCTGGTTGTATGCGTCGGTGCTATGGGCGTCATTGTTACTGCAATCTTTCGTCGCTATCGGTCTAATTTTCACTGAATCTTTTGGTTGCTTCCGGCCTAATTTTTCTCTTTATATATTAATCGCAACCACTCTAATTTTCAACATTTGCTTTCCATTTCTCCTGGCCTAATTTTCACTGTGTCTTTAGTCTCTGTGGGCCTCGTTTTTGCGGTCTTTTCTGAGATACTGAACTGCACTGCTACCCTGCTACTGCACATGCTATGCTCTCTCTACCCTTCACCCGAACTCTCCTTGCACGTCACTGCCCGGTTCCCCCACTGCTCCTCCTTTCTCGTCCCTCTATCCACATCTGCAGCCTTCCCATCTCCCCCAAACGTGACCCTGTTTGCTCCAACCTGACCTACCACTGACATCTACTTGGAGAAACCTCTCCTCCCTTCACTTCCGCCTCTACCCACACTAACCTCGCCCTCGGACTCTGAAAGGGGTAATCTCTCTGGGACAAAACCTCCATTCGCCCTGTTCCCTTCATTTCCCAATACCTCAATCTCTCTGTGGCAGCTGGCATGGATCGATGAGCCACCCTGCCTGGCATCGCCTTGCGCCCACTCTTGCATGCCGGCTCTTCCACATTTTCCCACTCACCTGGCCATTCACTGTGAGGGCTGGGGATGATGGGAGATGTAGTCCGAAACATCTGGAGATCCAAAGGTTTGAGAGCCCTGCTCCATGGTATGTCCTCTCTTGGCTGTTAACTAGTGGAGGAAGCCAGGCAGAGTGCATGACAGAGGTGGCATAGCTAGGCGCTAGTGTGTCCTCCTACATCCCATGTTAGTCACACTCCTTTGGTTGGCTGCGTCCGTGCTATGATCTAGTCCCATTACACGAGTGATGACTTATGAGTAACCTGTGCTACTTGGAGCGTTCAGACACCAACCATTGAGATGATGGTCTGCATGACCCACTCTCTCAAATACCTACTCCATGGTCTTGTAGCTCAGGTCTAGTGTCTTTGGTGAGCCTTTCTCAAATATTCATATTGCACGTTCTTTCTGGCAGTAGGATATGTTTATGGTGGCCTTCTGCAGCTCATGGGGCCTGCCCAGTGGCATGAGTGGTATCAATCTTACTATCTGGTGGGCAACTTCACCACGGTAAGGAAACTCGTTGTGCCCAAACGAAAAACTGTCTCAGGAGAATGTGTTCTTTCAAAGGAGAGTGCCTCAGTCCGAGCCAATTGCCGTTTTGGAGGAGGTCGAATCCCTTTTTTTGGCCAGGCTGAAGACAGCCAGGGCTATTGTTTACGAACAGAAACTCGTAAAAGGACTCTGGCTGCCAACATGTGGTCACGTGATGCCAGCAGAGGGTGCTCCTGTTTCCATCGATAGTTCCGTGTTTCTCTTTCCATGAAAGAGTCCACGTGGCAAGGTGGAAAAACAGAAGGGGGAACACGGCCCCCCACCCATCTCTCCTGCCTTTGAATGGGGCAGTTCCTCTGCGACCAGTCCATCCATGCCACTACTCCTACTCCACAGCCCTCAAAGAATGGGAGTCTGGCGAGGGGGTCAAAGTTCACTGCTTGTCTGCAGTTCACCTTTCTGCATTATGGTCCTTGTAGTCATGTGGGACTTCTGGGATGAATGAGCATGAGTTTCAGGGTCTGTGGCCAGCAGAGGGTGAACTAGTTCAGCACTTCAAGGCTGGAGAGTGGGGGGAATTTCAAGGATTTATCAATATGTTGTGCTTGACGCAGCGTTCCTTTCTGAAGCCTGTACTGGCTGAATTCTTTCTTCTGAATTGGTCAGATAAGCTGCTCCGGGGCCCCCAAGGCTGGACGATTTGTTGTTTATCGCCAAGTGTGTCGCACCCAAGTGCTACAACCAAGTTGCTTTCTTCCAGAATGCCATGTCAAAACCAAGGATGGCTGAACTACTTGCAGCCGACAGGAGACGGGGCCGTGCCGTGAGTGAATGCGGCTCATATCGGCGCAGTTCCGGATCCTCTGCAGGGTGAGTGCCAGATGCAACCGGGGAACAGAGCCATAGCAGTACACTTGAGCAGTGTTATGCACAAAGCATCATGTCCTAACCTCATCTCGGCGCCTGGGAGTTGTAGTCCTGCATTTAGAATGGAAAAAGCAAAAATACCGGTACCCGATTGTAAACTCGTAAAAACAAACCTGGAAAAGCTACGCATGATCAATTGAGAGGGCTGGACCAGAAAATAGCACTCACCCAAAAACATACCCACTCTGGGCAGGTGTTGAAAAGCAAAAAAAAAAAGGCATAGCTAACTATTTCTTTTGCCAGAGCTTCTCTTAATGCTCGGTTACAAGGGTTTATTTTAATATTTCGTTGTTCACAAACCTATTTTATTTCTTTATTTGACATTTGTATGGCGCCTATACACGTGTTTCCAGCACCACAAGACAAGTTGGGAGGGTGGGGATGGACGTAGGAAAAAAAAGTAGACAACAAAACAGTTATATTAGACTTAGGACAATCCTATCGTGTAAGTGCAAGATAAGGTGGTAAGTGCAAGGGGGTGGGGGGGGGGGGGGTGAGAGTGAGAAGTACAGGAGTGGGGTGCCCAAAAGGAGGGGGTGAGCAAGTGCTGGGGGGCCAAGATGGCAAGTGCCAGGAGAAAGAGAGGGGGAAGGGAGGATGTGTGCGGTGGACCAGGTTAGGGCTAGTCTGTGGAAGGGTGCCCGAGGGTAAGTGCTGGCACGGGATCCTGGGGGATTGGTACAGGGGAGGTCTGGTCCCTGTATGACTCTGAAGGGACCAGGCACCAGTCACAGCAGCAGAGGTAACGTTAGCATGGGAGGGGTGGAGGGAAGGAAGAGGAGAAAAGGAATGTCCTGAGAAAGTTTCCGGAACTTAAGAAGATCCGACTCAAGTCTGAGGGGGCAGGGAGGGAGGAACCAGCTGAGGAAAGGGATCTACCTCCCACTGTCTGCTTGGAGAAAATTTTGACCTGCAGAGAGTTGGAGCCAGAGGACCGAAGGACTCTAGCAGGAAGGTATTTAGGGAGGGAACACTGGACGTAGAGAGATCCCAGGCCCCAGACAGCCTTGTGGATAATGCAAAGGGTCTTGGATTTGATCTTTGCGGTCACCAGGAGCCATTGGAGAGATTTTGAAGCTGGAAAGATGCAGTCCCTGGGCTCAAGGCCAAGGATAAGTCTTGCAGTCCTATTCTGGATTAGTTCAAGGGGGCGAAGGGAGGAAAGAGGCAGATTGAGGAAGAGGCTTTTGCAGTAGTCCAGCTTAGAGAGAACCAGGGCTCTGGAGGCATTGAGATTCTGGGGGAAGGTGAGGAAAGGTAGAATGCCTCTGAGGAGGTGAAGCTAAAACATTGGATTTCTTGGCAAGGCCCGAAATGTGTAGAGAGAAGGAGAGAGAGGAGTCAAAGATGATCCCAAGGTTTTCTGCCTCACAGGTAGGTGAGGGGGTCCAAGGAAGGAGGCCAGAGAGTGAGGGGGGGGAACAAGGAGCAGGTATCCCAATGAGAAGGATCTCCGTCTTACTGGCATTAAGGCAGAGCTCATTGGCAGAGCAGCATGTCTGAATAGCAATCAGGCAGTCAGGTATTAGAGAGGAGGTGGAGGAGGTAGAGGAGGACAGCTTCAAGAGAAGAGCTGTGTGTCTTCTGCATAACACTGAAAATGAGGGGAGAAGGTGGAGATCAAGTGGGCCAGATGGGCCAGGTAGATGTTGAAGAGCAATGGCGATAGGATAGAGCCCCGAGGGATGCCACAGGTAGAGAGAGAGGTGGAGGAGAGAAAAGGACCCATTTGCACTTGAGAGGGTCTGTTTGAAAGGTAGGAGGTCAGCCACACCAGTGCCTAGGGTATCATGGAGATGATTTATGAGGATGGAGTGGTTGACTGTGTGAAAGAGAAAGATCGAGGAGGATCATAACAGATGGAGTGTTTGAGTCCAGGTCAGAGAGCCGGTCTTCACAGGTGTTCAGGAGAGCAGTTTCTGTGCCTTTGGATGCCCCGAAATCGGACTGGTGTTCACTTAGGCAGCCAGCCATTTTGGTGTGGAGGGTCAGTTGGTGGATGACCAGCTTCTCTATGAGTTTGCCCAAAAAAGCAGTGCTAGAGATAGGGGATAGTTACCCGGCCAAGAAGGGTCGGCAGCAGGCTTATTTAGGAGAGGGTGCACACGAGAGTGCTTAACGGGTTGTGGGAAGGAGCCAGTGGCAAAGGAATGGCTGCAGAGGTCAGCCAAGGCTGGGGCGGGAGAGGAAATGTTATCCTTGATGGTTCTGGAAGAGCAGGGGAGCACCTGTTTTAGAAGAGACTCTCATAGAGCGGACAACTCTAGAGATCTTGAATGGTGCAATAGGAGAGAAGGAGGAGAGTATGGGGGGAGAGAGGGCCAAGGGAGGCAAGAGAAGGTTGTGGGGAGGGGAGCAGGTGACAGTGATGACAGGATGTCCAGAGCTTTGGAGAAGTGGGTGGCAAGTGCAGAGCAGAGAGCCTGGGAGGGCGGAGGAGAGGAGGAGACTGCAATAGGATTGACAATCCTTGCAGATTTTAAAAACTTCAGCCGTTTTATTTGGTGGCTCCAGAGATGCAGGCTTGGACATGAGCCCTCTTCTTGGAGCAGATGTCAAGGCAATATTGCCTTTGTAAGGCGGCAGGCCAGTTTGTCAGAGGATGAGCTAGATGCCTGCCACTTCCGCTCTGCAGCTTTGCACTTGCGTTTCAAAGCTTCCAAGTCGGAGTCATAAAAAGACTTGCATTTGGAGGCAGGCTTCATGTGGATCCTCATGACGGGGGCAAGGATGTCAAGGGTGTTAGAGATAGAGAGATGGAGCTTAGCTAGAACAGAGTCAGAAGGAGAGTCAAATGAAGGGGACAGAGGAGGTAAGAGGGAAGAGGTAAATGCAGCGACTGACACACACTTCATTGGTCGATGACGGAGAAGGAGACTGGCAGTGCGGGCGGAGGCATCTTCATGGGACAGGGGAGGTCAAGGTTGGAAAAGAGGATGGAGTGGCCAGACGAGGAGAGAGGGGTAGTTAGAGGGTTGGAGAGTGGGATGTCTGTTGAGATAAGACCATCCAAGGTGTGTCCAGCAGAGTGGGCTGGGCCGAAAGGAAGGATAGAGAGGGAAGGGAGGGAAAGAGTATCGCAGATGTCACCAAAGAGTACAGTAGACACATCTGGTGAGTCTAGATGCATGTTAAAGTCCCCAAGGAAGATACATTTATGGGAGGAGGCAAGAAGAGAGGAGGAGAGGTTTGCCCATTCCGAGAGGAAGAGGGGGGTCAGTCCGGGGGTCTGTAGAGGGTAGCGAGAGTAAGGGTGAAGGTAGGCGAGACAGATAGCCTGCAGACGAGGCTTTTAAAGGATGCGTAGGTTTGGGTGGGGATGAGGGAGGCAGGAACCCGCGCAGGGAACATCAGAGCCACTCCGCCACCAGGCCGGGAGGGCCTGAGATTAGACAGGATCTTGTAGCACTCGGGGAGAATAGTGTCAAAAGCAGTTATAGAGCTGGCCTTGAACCACATATCGGTGAGATCAAGGACGTCAAGGTCTTCAAGGAGGAGACAAATGTCAGAGGAGTGTTTGAAAGCAGAGCGAGAATTGAGGGTAGCTAAGTGAAGTTGGTTGCCCCTTTAAAATGTTTTGGAGGGGGGCACAGGGATAGGTGCCAACACAGAGGTGCGAAGGGGGATGAGGGATAAAGGGGTGGAAGGAGAGGGGAGGGAGTTGAAGAACGATAAAAGATCCCTGTCAAGAAGGGGGAGGTTGGGCTGAGAGCCCTGGGCCATGATAGTGTCATTGTGATAGAAATGAATGGTACACTTGGAAGATGCAAAGTGAGACAAGAGCACTTCCATCTGATTCCACCAGCAATGGAGGAGGAAGAAAAGGGGGAGAGGACAGAAACCATATGGGGAGTCCATAAGTCAAAAGATGGAACAGCAAAAAGAATGTCAGTGATAGTCTGTCTGGAGGAAGCATTGATGTAGGTGTCTGCAATGGGCAGAGCAGGGTTGGAGCTCAGGAGTGCCTTTTTAAATGTCTTCCTTCCAGACTTCGAGAGAGAGGGAAGTTAGGTGATGGAGAAGCAATTAGAATAGACAGGGGAGACGGAGAGCACCATGGGGGCAAAGATAGAAAAGGGGAGGGTAGATCTGAGGATAGCAGGGGAGAGGGTTAGAAGCACTGTGCACAATAGAATTTCACTAGGTGGCCAAGCAGACAAAATCAATGAGCACACTAGAAATGGCCAGATTCCAAGAATCATTAACACATTGGAAAGCACACCTACATTTAAATTTGCCAGAAAGCACTAAAATGCAGTACACAATGGAGGATGCACAGTTGGAAAGCACACCTAAATTCTAATTTGCCAGAAAGCACTAAACTGCAGTACAAAATGGAGGAAGCAGAGTTGGAAAGCACACCTACTTTTAAATTTGCCAGAAAGCACTAAAATGCAGTGCACAATGGAGGATGAACAGTTGGAAAGCACACCTAAATTCTAATTTGCCAGAAAGCACTAAACTGCAGTACAAAATGGAGGATGCAGAATTGGAAAGCACACCTAAAACCGAATTGGCCTGAAAGCACTGACATGCAGCACAAAAAGGATGGTGTACGGTTGAAAGGCTCACCTGAGAATCAAAATAGAGTTTTATGTTTTTTTGATTTTTTTGAAGCCGGGCATTAAGAAAACAGCAGAAAGCATTCAGTAGGAGGAACAACAAGATGCACATTTCAATTGGTGCAGAGATTAGAATGTACAGTTAGGTAGTGTGGGTGTGTAGTCCAGATCAATACGATGCATGTTGCTTGCCGGAGCAATGGAAAAAGCAGCTTTTGTTTGTTGTAGGGGTAACTGTCAGTGTGTTCACTGGCAGTGTTGCAAAGAGGCAAAGGGTTATCCAGTAGCGGCATGGAGGAGCATCCCTCCAGCACCGGAAAGGGCCAGACAGGGGCCTTACTGTTGGTCTTTTCAGGGCGTGGGGGCTCTCACCTGCCGGCTCCCCTTATTGGGCCTGAAGATAACGGCTGGGCCCAGTCAATGAAGGGGATGATCGGGTGGGACAGGCACTCCAGTGCCTGTGGTTGCAGCAGCGGCCATGATGGAAAAGAAGGCCAGGTTCAATTTAGTTTCAGCTTGAATGTGGTTTGCCAGGAAAGTGCATGCAGAAGGTGCCCTGCCACCAGCGAGGCGCTGCAGTTTGCAGAATACCGCAAAGCCGGCAATTCAAAATATTTGAAACTAATTTTACAGCATGCTCAATGCTCTGCTCAATCAGTGGTAACAAGGACCCACCAAGCCCATTCAGGGCTTACCTTGCACACGAGGTGAACTGAATGCTTAATTAGAACAACCCAGCATAAAAGCATTTGGGCTTCCCTTCACCTTTCACTGGACACACGTGGGATGAAAACAGCACTTTAAACAATGTGCTTCTATTAATGCAAGGCCATTTGATGTTGTTTAAATGTTACATTTTTGGCATGTTATGTCACCCGAAGTTGTTGGCTGGGAGTTCATTTGAACGGCACGATGTTCATTCAACGCCAGGGTTTTTTCTCTGGCGCTTATTCTTGGCTAAAAAACATATAGAAATATATGTGGGGTGGGGGGGGCGGTAAAGGGATATAAGGCGTAGGGAGTGTGGGGAATCGGTAGTAAGAAACTAGGAAGGAGGGGTTTTGGGGGGAAACCTCCAAATTAAAAAAAAAACATTTTAAACAAAACAATTCGATGAGTAATTTAACTGCATGTTTAGCCACAATGTCAGGCACACCACCCCAGTCTATGGGCCAGGGATAGCGCAGTTCTTCTTGAGGGATTGCAGTGGTGAAGGTAACATGCTCGAATGTCACAAGGTTTTTTCTTTCTGGTTGTATAGCCAACATGTTTGACAGAATACAACCTTCCAATTTAACCTTGGAAAACCGGAGAAGCAATGACGAGACCAGACAATTTCTATTAGGTCGATTTTTTCTTGGTTTAAAAATATATATTTCTGGGATGCAATTTTATATTTGCTTTCAACTGGAGTCTCACAGATTGATTTGCTGTCTCTGGAGTACAGTCAAAAGACGCGATACACAAAACAAAAGTTCAGACTTGGTTTATTCAAGAAAAGGAAATGGTTGGTATAAACACCTACAGCGACCAGGGCTTATCTGTGTACATAGGTACTCCACCCCCGTGGCCTGCCCTCAGACAACAGTGTCAGCCTGGGACCAACAATAATGTCTCGGGGTCCTCCTTCTAGTCAGGCCAGGAGACTCCCCTGAATTCTTTAAGCCGCAGGGATATAGTGTCCAGCCACTTTCTGGCTAACAGTGACAGGGATGTAGCGCCTAGTCGCTGCTTCACTCAGATCACAGTGACGGAGATATAGCTCCCAGTCACGTCTTCACTCACGTCGGAGTGATAGGTATATAGCGCCCAGCCGCTTCTACACTCAGTCTACAGTGACACGGATATAGCGCCTAGCCAATATTGTTCACTCAGGTCACAGTGACGGGGCTATAGCTTCCAGTCACGTCTTCACTCGGGTCGCATTGACGGGAGTATGGAGCCTAGCCTCTTCTTCACTCAGGTCGCAGTGATAGAGATATAGCGCCTAGCCACTGCTTCACTCAGGCTACAGTGACAGGGATATAGCTTCTAGCCGCTTCTTAACTCAGGTTACAGTGACAGGGATATAGCTTCTAGCCGCTTCTTGACTCAGGTTACAGTGACAGAATTATAGCTTCTAGCTGCTTCTTGACTCAGGTTACAGTGACAGGGATATAAGGCCCAGCCACTTCTTCACTCAAGTCACAGTGACGGGAATATAGCACCTAGCCGCTTCTTCATTCCGGCTACAGAGACAGCGATACAGCTTCTAGCCCCTTCTTCACTCAGGTCACAGTGACGGGAATATAGCTCCCAGTCACGTCTTCACTCAGGTCAGAGTGATAGGTATATATCACCCAGCCACTTCTACACTCAGGCTACAGTGACACGGATATAGCACCCAGCCACTTCTTCGCTCAGTTACCGTTACCGGGATATAGCGCCTAGCCACTTCTTCTCTCAGGTTACAGTGACCGGGATATAGCGCCCAGCCACTTCTTCACTCAGGTTTCAGTGATGGATCTATGGCGCCCAGCCACTTCTTCACGCAGGCTACAATGACACGGATATGGCTCCCAGCCACTTCTTCGCTCAGGTCAGTTACCGGGATATAACGCCTAGCCACTTCTTCATGCAGGTTACAGTGACAGGGAGATGGCGCCCAGCCGCTACTTTACCATGCCTCTCCTTAAAGCGCTATAGCACCTTCCTTCCTATTTGTAATCCAATGCAGGAGGAGAGTGCTGGGTTCAATTCTTGCTGATCTGGGGCTATAGTGCCCAATTTGATTCCTAAAGGATATTGTGCTCGTCTATTAATGGGTAAGTTATGTAATGTTATTGGGATTTAGACCACGCACCGCTGCCATTTGCAGGGTCTCCAGGTGTTCTGATGGATATGCAAGAGGGGGGCTGGGTTCGTTTAGTGCGGATAGAGGAATAACACGCTATAGCTTTGCTGTTTCATTGATGTGTGCAGACCAGATGTACCCTGAGCTCGATGTGCAGGCCTGTTTCTAGGTGTCCTGTGCCGGGAGCATATAGGCCTCTGTGCCCAGATCACAGCCGTGCATGTTTGTGGTGCCAGGATGCATTCGCCGGGACTATGACGTATAAGCTGATTGTAGTGGTGTAGCGTTCTGGATTAGATGGTATGTGTGGTGTGTCTGAGCATAGAGGTTGGGAAGGTACGTGCTGGGAGGTTAGGGGAGGGCCTAGTAGGCAAGTTAGAGCATCTCTCCAGTGTAGCCATAGCGCAATCTTGGTAGTGGTCGCACCATATAAGGAAGCTGTGAGCAGATGTTCTGAGGCCCTCTGGCGTGGGCTGGTACTACTGGCAGTGGAGAGAGTGTAGTGACACGTCCTTCAGAAAGTGGGCAAACACTGGGAAATGAGAAACTATAGGGAGCATGCAGCAGTGGGCACGGAGCAGAAAGTGGGTGAGAACAGTTCCAAGGGGGGAGTTCAAGCTAGGGATTCCAGAGCGTGGAGAGTACCATATGGGGAGCCTAGGAACTACTCTGCATGCTCTGGCGTCAAGGTGCGATGTTTGGAAGTCACTTGCGTGAAATGACATCAGGCGCTGTGGAGCAACACGCCCTAGGACACTAATTGCATTGGGGTCCAGAGGACAAAATCACCGTGGGACGCCAAGGAGCAAAACGCAGAGACGCGACTGGCAGTGGGACACTTAGGAGCACTAGAGTAGAAAGTCAAATGGTGAGCAGGTTAGCGAGGAGCGTAAGCAACAGGCCACAAATAGCCAGGCACAACCTGGCCTAGCATTGTATAATAAGGGCCTGACAAGGCATGCCAAAACAGCTGACGTTTTACCAAAGCATGGAAAGACCTACAGAGGGAAAGCAGGGCTCTCAGCACAGGTACCACTGGACTATACAAACAGCAGCTGTTTCCCTTTCTCACTTTGCTACTCTCAGTCTCTCTTTCTCTTTCTCCCTCTTTCTCTCTCTCTCTTTCTCTCTCTCAAAATCGCAAATCGACACATTTTGAATTGTGTGCAGCAAGTATCTGGGAATTGGCAGATCCCTTTGATGCTGCACTTCCAGCCTCCTCCGTACCCCCTTAACTACCACCTTCCCCTTGTGGTGCTCCTTCCTCCACCTCCTCTCTGCCACTCTGATGCCCTGATGTTATCTCCTCAGTGTCTTACTCCCAGTCTTTGACGACGGTGGTATTATACGATCGGACCGAAAAAAAAGGTCTGACCATACAATACGACCGTCCGAACACCAAAAGTTCAAATCTTTGGTGGTAGCATTGCAGGTAAGTAAAAAAAAAAAAAAAAAGACTGAGAGGTTCCGGGGGTGTCCCCCGCAACACCCCGCTCACTATACTGTGTGGTATAGTGAGTGGGGGTTGCGAGGGACACCCCCGCAGCACACACATGAAAAAAACGAAAAAAAAACGGGGGCTGCAGGTGTCCCCCGCAACACCCCGCTCACTATACTTTACGTACAGTATAGTGAGCGGAGGGTTGCGGGGGACACCCCTGCAGCCCCCGTAGTATGTAAGTGTGTTCACATGAGAAAGATGCAAACTTTTGGTAGTTCACACCTTTCTCATGCAAACTTTCTGGCCACGGCAAAATCAGCCACGGTCGGATCACTTAGAACCTCCAACGGTATCACCTCCCACTTCTCATTGGGTGTCATCACCTACTCCTGCTCCTTGATTCTGACCACCTCGTTGTTTGTCACTCCTTTCTCCTCATCCTGCAGCTGTCTTCCTTTTAATATTTGCACTTCCTCCTTCAACCACCCTTTTCTTGTTACAACTACCTTCTCTATCCCTCTGATGTTACCACCTCCTTACCATCTTAGCTCTCTCCACCAGCTCCTGCCTGCACTTCTGCCACCTCTCCATTCAAATTTCTCTTGAGCCTCTTCCTCCTCCAATGGTCACTGCCAAATGTGAGCCTTCTGCTCCTCTAACTCATGCCGATGAAATTATCTGTGCGCTTTTATACTGTGTCATCTCTACCCCCTCGGTGGGACTCATAGTGAGGGTTTGCATCTGTGGCTGGTAATTGAGTGCTGGGATTGGTTGCTATCCCGAACTGAACCTGGGGCACCTTTAGGCTTACGGGCCTGGACCAAGCATATAACTGGCCTGGCTTCCACCTTGGAAGGTTGTATTCCCCTCTGACACTCACTGGTGGTGCCTGTGCTTCCAGTGAGTGCATTAAATACCAGAAACAAAGCAGCTAAGCTGATCACACTCTTCAGTTCCTCCAGAATACTCTGTATGCAGTGAAACTGTAACATTGAATCCACTGCATGAGAACCTCCCACCACAGAGCAATGTTTTTACAACTTTGCAAAATTGTATCTGTGGAACACCCGAGTTCATATAATTTCTCCCAAACTCTGTGAAATTATTTCTCTGATGTTGAGTGTCAGGTTTCCACTGTATCAAAACGAACTCTACTAATGCCAAATGAATGGAAAGGTATTCCTTTGTAGGCTGCAGCTGGGGGTCTGCCCAGAGAGGGGACTTCAGCCTCTCTCCACTTGGGGAGGTGGACCGTTACCATTGCGTTGCACAAGGGGACTGGGGAAGGTCAAGGCCTTTAGAACTGGCACACCCTCATCAACTGGTGGGGTGGGGGTGTCCAGGCCCTTAGGAGTGGTCTATAAGGAATGTAATGTGATTGTGAATGTAATGTCATGGCGGACAAGGCAGGGTGACCAAGGGATCCTTCCCATACTGCCCCCTAGCTCAACATCCACCTGGCCCCCTGAGCCATAACCCTGGTGGTCCTCAGAGCCAGACTGGGGACCTTATCACAAACAGAGGATGGGTAGGTCTCATAGATAAGTGGGCGGCACACAGACATACCCTCACTCCTAGCCAGCCCCTCTCCAACTGTCTCGCCTAGAAGACCCAGCCAGCTCACACACATAGCACACTCACGACATCACACTCCGACGCATGCACACATCACATCATCTACCAAACATGAGAGGCAGAACATAACATAGCTTCACCCGTTATGGAACCTGATAAAAACTTGTTATCTTTAAGTTGATGAATTTAGAGATGATCCGGAAAGGCCAAATGACACAGGCTAAAGGACTTATTCTCCAGTTTAAGGATTCAGTTCACCAGTAGGTGTTTAGGTACAGATAAGACAAGAGATACCCCCCGGCCACCTCACTCATACCAGCTCACCCCATGGTTACATCCACGCTGACCGCTCTTTGAAAGCACATGGCCAACATTCTCAGACCTCCTCATAAAGAGAGCCTACATTAACATGTGGTCGCTCACTCATGATGTCCAACAGGGTCCAACACCTCTCCTTCCCTTAAACATGAAACGGGCCCACAGTCACCTACTCATTCATAAAGACTTAACAATCCCTACATTCTTGCACAGCGCAGAACTCACTCTAAGCGCCAGCACAACAGAACACACTTAAAAGTGACTCACAAAGTAGGGGAAGAAATAAAGCGATCCCATGAAGCAAGACCATCAACATGAAATCCATGACTCAATCACGCAGACAAGAGATTAACCATCCTCCACAGGTGCGCAGTGCATCCCACACCACACTCACCAAAAACGATACCATTCCTGGCAAGTGCAATTCACCACCATAGGACCCAGGACGCCAACCTTCGCAGCTCATACACCGCAGTCCTCAAGCACTGCACCAATCCCATGCCATTCCCAAAGGCAGAAAAAGCAAATAAGAAACAATATGGAATGACATCATGACTCTTGTCAACAGAGGTCATACATATACTGTGGCAAGTTATCTGTCTGAAGCATTTGGGATGCAGGCGTGAATCAAGGTAAGAGCTGTATTGGTTTAGAAACTCCTCCTAAACAGTGCATCATTTAACGTAATCCTTGAACCACACCGGTTCCCTCCTCCTTCTCATCATGCCACCCCTACAAGAGCCGCTCTCATTACTATTTCCAGCAGAACTCACATTAACTACAGAATTTACAGAGCTGCCGTCACGCCACTCCACAGCCATTACCAGACACATCCACCAATCTGGGACATTCCATCACCGACATGGTATCCTTCACTTCCTCCACTACAACCTCTCTATCCAAGTTTCAAATGGACCCATCCTCCACTCTCACAGTATTAGCCAGCAGTTCAAGGACCTTCTTTGCTTCTGAAAACTTCAACCTTCCTTTGTCTGGATGCGTAACCTTCCTTATCCGCACCCGCAAACCTTCGACCACTTTGATACCCGGTTTGGTCCTCTTTCCCAAACTGGCCTCACAATTCACTTTATTTTTCCACTGCGCCTCACACATCTTTCTCCTCACACTTATGTCCCAATTCTCCATTCCTCTAACACCCTTAGCCACACTGTTGACCCAGGCGGGACTGAGACCGGTGTTGGCCTCCCTACCCCTAATAATCCTAAACGGCGACACATCCGTGACCCCATTCAGAGATACCCTCACATTCCACAGCATCCTTCACCTCTATTCCATTCCTCACGGTTCTATGTCATATTCCTGCATTTTGAAGGTAAATCACTAAAAAGAACGATTTGTTTGGTCGTTTTGGTGTCGCCTCCAAAATTCCGAAATATCCCGCATTTGGCCCGACCCTCACTGTGCCCTCATTTCCTTTTTTTAATCAGGGGTTTCACCCCCCAAGCTCCCTTTTCATGCTCCTTCCTCCCTCCTGCCCTTGCCCCGCACCACACTTTCCCGTCATACAATTTCAACATGCATTACACTTTAGGTAGAACCTCCGCCCCTCCCATTCCCACTATAAACATTCATACATCTCTTCCTCAGATGCATGTACACACACATGCACACACTAAAACAAACACTTACCGTAGTTCCACAATGTGCCTCACCCGACCGTTCCTGTCAGCCGCTGCGCGCACTTGTGTGCATGGCAGGGAGCAGCTGTCATGCCCAAGATGGCCATGCACTGAGAGGAAGACGGGGTTGTATGGAGCAAGGTAAGTGCGGGTGGGGATTAGGGGGAATGGAGAGGGCGTTTGAGGTGGGTGAATGGGGTTGTAGGATTGATTTAGAAAGACCGATTTATCGATTAAATCGGTCTTTCTAAATCGATCTTTTTATATTTCGCTCAATTGAAAATTACATTTTCACTTAGGACCTTCCTGACTGATTGTTCAATCACGCCTACCAACACCCTGTTGAAGCGCTCAACCAAACCATTGGACTGCGGTCTGTAAAATGAGGTGAATTTCCACTTAGTGCCTCTCTTTTCTGCATAATTCACCATTTCCACACTCATGCATACCATTATCACTCCACACCTCCAATGGATAACCCTCTCTCCTAAACACTTGCTCCGGGCCCCTGATCACTTCACCACTGGAGATCTGTTTAACCCACTTCACTTCTGGCCATCTAGAAAATTAATTGACCAATACAATCAAAAACGTACGCTCCTTTCCAAAAATCTCATATGGTCCCAAAATGTTGATTGCAACACGTGACCATGCACACTCAGGAAAAGGAGTCAGCCACAGTTCTTTTCTATGTCTTCAAAGACTTGTATTTGTGTTTGTATTTGGTTTATTTATATAGCGCAACAGGCCTGGGGGCATCTGGGTGCATATCATGCATAGGTTACAGAAAATACATATCAATTTAACATTGCATGAGATACAGGTTACAGGTAGTAGCAAAGCATAAAAGGCATAGAAGCATAAAGGACATCTAAATGCAGTGGGCAGAGATGGTATACACACACCCATTCTTTGTTGTGACACTAAGCTATAGTTATTCGCAAAGAAGTCTTGTAAGTGCAGACATAACTGTAGTGTTACAGGTACATATCATTTATGTTCTAGTTTTTAGCAAGGTCTTGCTCAGTGAGCCAGAGTTTGGCAGTATTCTTCAATGTAGTGTAGCGGGGTTCAGATCTGAGTGCGTTGGGAAGTGTGTTCCAGAGTTTGGAGGCAAGGACGGGGAAGCTAACCCCCCCTGCGCTCTGTGATTTAAATCTAGGTAAAGTGAGTGAATGTGCTTGTGCAGTTCTAAGTGGCCGTGTAGCTGTATGCGCTGTGAAAGGAGTGGACAGGTATTCAGGGGCTTGGAAAGCACGACACTTATGTGTTAAGTGCGAGGGTTTTTAGTGAAATTCTGAGTGTCACTGGGAGCGAGTGGAGGTTCCGTCTGGTAACAGAGACATACATTTTTCTTGGGATGTTGAGGGCCGCTCTGATTGCATTATTCTGGGATATTAGAAGTTTGTTGATGTTCTGTTGGCTAGTTCCTAGATAAAGGGCATTGCAGTAGTCAATTTTGGCCATTACAAGGGTTCTTGCCAGGATGATACAATTAAGAGAGGAGATGAAGGGCCTACAGGCGGTCACCAATTTACAAGTGTAAGCTGAGGCTGAGACGACTGAGTTGATTTGTTTGGTCAGAGACAGGGTACACTCTAAGTGGAAACCTAGGGTTTTTGTACTGTTTGACACCTTAATGGTATTCCTGTTTATAATAAAGGCTTTAAAGGCAGGGTCCAGTTTGTTAAGTCGTATATGGGTGCCTAAAATGAGTAGCTCGGTCTTATCATCGTTTAGGCATAATCCATGGTTTGCCATCCAAACTTGAATAACTGAATAGACCTCGTTAAGTGCCTTAGTATCAGTTGTGTAATCCCCCGAGATAGGAATGAGTATCTGGGTGTTGTCCCCATAGTTAGTATATGAGACACCCAGATAATCAAGGATATCAAATAGCGGTTTAGTAAACACATTATATAATGTGGGGGATACACATGACCCTTGTGGGACCCCACAGGTGACAGGCGAGGGACCAGCCGATGCTGTAGGGGAAAAAACACGCATGGTTCTGTTTGTGAGGAAAGACCTGATCCATGAAGAGGCCTCGTCAGAGAAGTGGGCAGCGATTTTTAAATGCCGGCAGATAATTTGATGGTCGACCAGGTCGAATGCTGCCGAGAGGTCAGGTAGTAGGTGTAAAGCTCTCTTGCCTTTGTCTTTGATGTTCTGTATTTGTGTCTTAAGGTCTAAAAGGGCTGTCTCGGTACCATGTTTAGGTCGGAATCCTGATTGTCTGAGACAGAGTAGTTTATTAGCCTCCAGGTATTCCTGAATTTGGATATAGGCTGCTCGGTCTAAGATTTTCAAAAGGAAGGGCACTGTGGTGATAGGTCTGTAGTTAGGTTGCTGGGGTCAAGTGTAGGTTTTTAATGAGTGGGATGACCCATGCATCTTTAAGATTGTCAGGGACTGTACCAGTTTTAAAGGAGGCGTTGTTAAAGGAGGTGATGAAGGGGGCTAGGTCATGAGCAGCTTCCTTAATGATAGGTGCTGGGCATGAGTCACCTTGACAATTTGAAGGTTTTAGTTTTTTAATGATATTTTCCACTTCCCAGATAGCTAAAGGAGAGAAACTGAAAGGTTTACAGGTGTGCGTTGGTATTGGTAGGTTGACGGATGGTAATGTAGAGTGGGGGTCAGTTATCAAACTACATTTTTTATTGTTAATTTTAGTTTTTAAGGTGGTAATTCTGTCCATAAGTGCTTTTTGAACACTCGGAAACCAGGCAGCATTGGTATCACACTTGTCTGTTGGGGTTATGGGAGGATCTTAAAGAGCTCTTTAGTATTAGATTCTGCCTGGAGAATACGCTTATTGTAGGTGTCTTTTTTTGCTGTGAGAATTGCTTCCTTGTATTTCACTGTTGCGGAAATCAATATGTTTTTGTTGGAGTCTGTTGGGCAGCTTTTCCAATGTGATTCTGCACTTCTTCTAGCTTTCTGTCGGTCTCTCAACTGAGGTGCAAACCAAGTGTTGCGGTGTGCACGCTGCTTGGATTTGCGTAATTTTATTGGAGCTGTGCATTTTAAAGCTTTAAAGACAGGTTTGCATGCAAAATGTTCAAGCCAGAGGGCTGGCGAGTTCAGGTATGGGTTAATAATTGGCATGATGAACTTTGGCTCAGAGCTGTGCAATGATGGACAATGTGAGATGCAAGTGATACGATCAAAGAGGGGATGGGACATATGATCAAGGCTGTCGTGCCTGGTTGGGATTGTATGGTAGGAAAGTGCCTGATATGAGTGCGTGAGGAGTGAGTTAACAGTGAGTCCTAGGGTTACAATGGCCAATAGGAGTGCCCTATACATATGGAAGAGCCAATGCATAATTAATAAATGCAAACTGCGGTTTATGCTACTTACAATGTCACGTTCATCTAGCGCAACGGTTCGAAGTAATGACTGAAACTAGTTTGTCACAGTTGTAAATAGCAATGCTAGTACATGTTAATGTGCAAGAGGGCAATTTAGCATGACTGATACCAATGTTACAGCATAGTTCAGGTAAGCAAGTAAAGGAAGTAAGTAAACAGTTTGGTTACAAACGGCTGAAGAGGTTATTCAGGTGAAGCAATTGTCATAATTAGGACACGCACGCTCCACACTCCCTAATCGCTCTCTCCACCATGACATCCATTGAAGGCCACCAATACTTCTCTCTCAACTTCCTTTTGGTACTCGTAATTCTTGAGTGTCCCTCATGAGCTTTATTCACCAATTTCTACCAGAAACACATAGGTACCACCAAGACTCTTCCTCTCGACAGAAGATCATCTTCTATCATCAATTGACCATTGATCTCCCAGAACCCCTTAAACTCATCTGCGACCCCTTTCTTGTTCAGTCATCCATGCTTCGTTGACTCAACCACCATACTGAGGACATCATCCCCTTCTTGCAAGACATTTTTCCATTCCTCCTTCTTAACTACAGCATATTCATCCACAAACTCCTCCTCATGGAAGGCCACCATTTCCTCCTCTTTCTCCACGCTACCTCAGCACTTCACTTAATCAGCAACATGGTTCATACATAATTCCGCATACACACTCCACCCTGAAGTCATACTCCTGGACTCTTAAACACACTCTGGCAATCCTTGGTGTAGCCCTAATCATTCCGTTTACAGAGAGCACCTCAACCAATGGCTAGTGATCCGTTCTGACCAGGAATCGCCTACTCCACACATACCTCCTAAAATACTCAATTCCCTACACACACGCCAGCAACTCTCTCTCTCAATTACAGAATAGCTGCTTTCGCATTCTGTTAAGGCTCTGGATGTATGGCAAATTGTCTTCTCCTCCTTTCCAACACCTTGAGAGAGCACAGCTCCTAACCCTTTCACGCACGCATCCACAGTGATAATGCACTCATCCTCCACCTCGAATCCACCCTGATGGTTGGCATTACAGATTCCTTCTTTAGCAGCTCCAAAGCCTCTTGCCACTTCCCATCCCATTCAAATTCCACCCCTTTCTTAAACAATCTGAAAATGGGCTCTGACAATGCAGCAACATTTTTGACAAAGGTTTTTTTAAACTCTGTGAGGCCTAAAAATGCCCTGACCGCATTCTTGTTCCTGGGGACTAGTGCCTCTCTCACAGCTTTCATGGCATCCACCTTACCCGTCCCCACTCACCACATTGCCAAGATATTCCACCTCTCTCATTCTAAAACGGCACTTAGTTCAGTCGTTAGCCCCTTGTCTCTTAATTTGCTTATGTCCTCATGCAGCCTCTTATCATGCTCTAACACATTTTCCTGTACACCAAAGTATCACTTTGATACAACAGCGTACCCTCAATTCCCTTAAAAATCTTGGTCATCCTCTCTAAAATACTGCTGATGTGGACGCTAATCCGAACGGCTTTCTACGAAACCAGAACAGACCAAACAGTGTGATGAACGTCGGCAAAGTCTGGCAATCCTCTGTGAGAGGTATCTGATGATACACTGCTGATAAGTCAATGATTGGAAACAGCATCTCTAACACTGTTTAACATCTCTGTAATCATAGGCAGTGGAAATTTGTCGACTATAATGTTCTTATTAACATCCCTGAGGTCTACGTACATTCTGATCTTTTAATTTTTCTTGCATGCCACCGTGATGGGGCTGACCCACTCCGCTACCTCCACTCTCCTAATTATGCCCCCTTCATGAAATTGCTCCAGTTCAACTTCCACCTCTCCTCTGATCTGTATATTGAAATATGCCTAAGTTTGTGGCACACAGGTTTTGCTTCTGACTTCAACATAATCCTGTGAGAAAATCCTTGCAAGCACCCCACCTTATTGTTGAATTCTTCTGGAAATTGTTCTTCCTCAGTGGCATTGTTGCGCACAAACAACACAGGTTCAACACTCCTGGGATCAAGCCTAATTTCGTACACAGCTTGATGCCGCCACCCTAAAATGTCCACTCCTTTCTTTGCCACATACACGATGATCACTGCTAATCTTGCTTTATATTCTACCACAGCTTGAAACATCCCTTTCATGGCAATCCTAGACCCCTCATATCCTCCAGGGCCCTTGATATTGGATTGTTTGAGCATGATTTTCAGGCCCGCTTCTTATAGTTTCTCCCACCTGTCTTCAGAAAAAATCTTATAAGGCAAGCCGCTGTCCACCATTACTTTCACTTGGAAGCCATCAATTCTGATCTTTCAAATTGGATACTTCATGTGAGAATAACCCTCTCTAGCTTCCTGCACAACCACCACATGTGGTTCATCATCTGAGCTCTCTTCACCTTCTTCATAGCATTAGACTTTCTTCTTCATGCAGCACATGACCACAAAATGACCCTTTAGGCCACAATTCAAACACTTTTAAATGAGAGCAGGACATATTTTAGAGATGGCAAAATGATCCACTCGACCAAACCTGTAACACCTCCGTTTCTCGCCATCTGAGAACACCAAGGACTTTTTTCTTTTCTCCTTGATCTCGCTCTCTTTTTTGGGGTCTTCCTTCTTTGTGTTATCTTTCGTCTTCCTCTTTGTGATTACATTGACTTGAATCTGTTCTTTACGTAGGTCAGTTTTGCCTGCTTCTGCCACATCACTCTTTTTCATTTCTTTTATCGCACGGGAACACAACTGTGTGTGCTCCAATTCCAACTGTCTCTTTGATGGTGGGGTTCCCACACATCCACAACCTCTCCTGAACTATCGAGTTATTTGTGTCTATAATAATTTGATCTTTCATAAGTTCATCTGTCCCCATCCTGACCGTAAATTCACATATGCTCGCCAGTGTTCTTAGGGCACTGATATACTCCTCCACCAACTTATTTTCTTCTTGCTTCTGAGCATAGACATTGTAACAATTTATCGCTATATTCGTCTTGGGCGCATAATAAATGTCCAATTGACGGTAATTCTCAGTATTTCATCTCATCTGTCCCTCTTGCCCAAGAGAGTGCAATAACAACATTTTCGTTTTTGCCTGGGTCATCCATTTGTACTCAACTGCACCCAAATAGTTGTTGTAGTATTGCTTCCAGTTACTCCAGGGTGTAGTCAGTGTCCCCGGGTTCAGCAGAAAAGTTTCTGGAAGATGTGCTGTCACCAACATCCTCTCAATACTACTGCGGTCCAGGATCCAAAAACCTTGCACTCCCTTGCTAAACAAAATCTTGGCAGGAGCGCCATCTATCAGTGCTCCATAGTCAAAATTCCATCCTTTAGTGCCATCTCAATATGAAGTTTCCTTGATTAGGAATAAAGACGCGACTCACAAAGGCAGCAAAATTACTATTTATTAGCTGCTGCAGTAACCACTACTGGGACGAGGAAGATGCTGCCCAGAGTAATTAAGATCTGCTCATTCACTACTGGCATGAGGAAGATGCTGCCCAGAGTAAGATCTGCTCATGTAGGCCATAGCAGGTCTCAGTGTTATTGTTTATTGGTTGTCGTAGTAACCAAGATGGACGCCACACTTCTCCATGCTTGCGGGTCCTTTCCTTCAACCTACACACATTTGTTGTGCTCCTCTGCTGTACCTGCCTGCCGCCAGACAGCACGAAACATCAATGGGCAGTAGCATACGTGCCACAGGGTTTCTGTCCCTGCTTCTTTCATCCCACCGCAGTTTGCCACGGTTTGCCACAGACTGCGGGCCGCTCACCTATTTACAGCAGCCTGCTCCGGTCCAGCCATCGGGTCCTCAGAAGACATCTGGAACAACCAAGCACACAACATATGGCCACACCATCATATAATGACTTCCAACAGAGTAACAATCGGTCCCACTTGCACCTTAACTTTTCAGGTTTTACAACGTGTTCTCCCTGGATGCTGTAATCCCCTCCAGGTTTCAGTCTTTAGCTGGATTTGACTTCCATGGATCTCCCTTTGTGTCAGGGAGTATGAACAGGCTTGTATGTCTCCTTCTGGCAGCTCTCTCTGTCTGCTGTCTTCCCAGTGTTTTTATAGTCACTAGGTTTGGGTGGTTTTTCTTTTTGTTTAGTAGATTTGTATTAAGATTTTAATAAAACGACAAGAACATAGGGTATATAACAATAGATCCATATGTGGAGAGCCAGACTTCAAATTACATATCCAGTAAGCCTAAGTGATGTGAACAAATCTGTATGTATAAGCAGCAGGAATCTAAAGAATTACAAGGTATATGAGTACTGCAGATTAAGACGGAAACCAGTAATGATTACAAACATATCAAATAACACCTGTAATAGATTATGATGTAAAATTCATAAACTAGGGGGTGAGCAAACCTGGGGGGAGACAAACACGACAGCCCAAACATGACACACAGGGAAGCAGGGAAGGAATGAAAGAAGCATGGTACAATTTAATCCATACTATACAATCGGTGCAGGCCTTCCAATGGCACATACAATCTTTACATTGCACAATTACACTTTTGATATAAAGAAAGGTTTATGTGGCATGAGTAGACATATTGTGAAAACATTAGTACTTGGTGAAGCAGGACCATTTAGGATCATATTTTGCACATAAGTATAGACGTTTGGCTATACACTGTTCAAGTCTGTGGAAATTACAAATATAGTTCCACCATCCTTTGACATTCAACTTCTGTGATGATTTCCAATTGGACGTAATTGATTTGATCACAATTACAATGAACAGATAGAATAGAAGAGAGGAAGGGTTATTCATGACATTACCACAGGCACTACTTCCTAATATAATATTTGTGCGTGATAAAGGAAGATGTATCTTAAAGATCCTTTCTAATGAAGCCCATAGATCCTGCCAAAATTTGTTAACATACAGACATTCATAGAACATGTGTGCATAGGACCCACACACATCACCACATGACCAATAACATGCATTGGAGCCATATGAAGTTTTGAGAAGTCGCTATGGAGTAAAAAAGGCCCTGTGCATAAAAATGAATACATTTTGAGTGATATTGGCCGCTGGAGATATACATTTGATTCTCGACCATAACTTACGCCGAGTAGCATCATCAATCTTTATACCACAGTTCGTCTCCCATTGGGATTCAACAGGCCACCTGAGATCAGGAGGCTTAACAGCTCCCAGCATCTTATAGAAATTAGAGGCTTTAAAAGACAGAATCAATACTCTTTTAAGATCAGGAACTAGTGCCTTATTGGTAAAGTGATCACATGAATCAAGACAAGCATTGACCATTTTGTTATAGAAATTGAATTCCGATAGACGTAGAGAGAAATTATTTATAAGATCATGAAAGGATTTCCAACTGTTATTTTGATGAATTTGGTGAATAAACCTAATCTTTCCTTAAGCTAGAGCTTCCGATATAGATAGTATAATCCCTTAAAAGTAATGGATTTATTATACAAATGGAACAGCGAGAAGGCCTGAGAAGGAGTGGTACCCATGGGGACAAGGAAAGTACTCAGTGCATGTGTAGAGGCTTTAATCAGGCCAGTGAATTTAAAGCACGTGGGGCTGAATATGTAAACCATATCACATATGTCAATAGGGGAGACCAGTTTGTTTTCGCCGGAGAGCGCCGCTTGCCGCGGAATACTGGACTCTTTATATAACTTAATATGCTTCAGACTTTCTGCATTGACTCAACAACCTTCAGGTAGGAGGTTGCGGTATCTGTAATTGCACAATTTCGTAATTAGCCACTGCATACTACTATTCCTGTCTAAACAACGGCAACACCTTTTAATTGTCTTTCATCCCTACATAGTCCAGGGAGTTACTCTCTATATATGTCCTTTGGCATAGGACCTATTGTCAGACCTTAACAGTCTAATGTTTCTGCACCACCCCTGCTCCCGTGCCCCAGACACTAACGCTACCATATTTATTGTGCACAGCGCCACCCCACTTCCCCTCTGGCTCAATTCCATTGCATAATTTGCTTGGTCGTGTTGGTTATCTGTCTGCTCAAACTGAATTAGCTGCTACTCAACCTGTCGACCTACTCAATTGATTCATATATAACCATGCTGTATCTAATCATCTGCAATGTGGGACCGTCTTTTGAAACTCTAAACCTTATGTAGCACATACTTTGTTGAAATAGACTATCCTACCTACATCTAACCGTGACCCACCTGAGTACTAGCAAGTTAATCCTAAGTTAGCCTACCTTCCCTACAGTATGCAGGTGTTGTTAACTTTAATTATGTTCCCCTTCTGCATTATACCCTCTGCCACCCCCTGCACTAAAGGTCACTTCATCAAGATTGGTGAAGGGCTAGGCAGATTGAGATGTCCCCGCCACTACCCCATCCCCTGCCCCACACCATTCCTCCCCTCATTACCACCATTTCCCATACTAACGATACCTAACCCATATCCAGGCCCTACTTCGAGCACTACACAGGATAAATTGACCCCCCTGCCAATCTCCAAGCGTAACGAGAGACTAGCCAGCAGACTACCATCCATCAGGCACTCAGTAGCTAAATACACCCATAAGTCCACATGCTTAGATCGCTCTACATCCACCTATAACAATTCTAGCCGACAAAACAAAAGGCACATAGCAGTAACCAAATACTCAGACGACACTAGTCCCAGTTTACCTTTGAAGGGCTCACAGACACAGCCTACGAAAGGAGCACTACTGAATGTCAGGTCCCTTGTAGCTCACGCAACAGAGATTGCTGACATCATTGTGAACCATAAACTCGATTTCCTTGTAATGACAGAAACTTGGCTGCACGAGGCAGCAGGCCCCTCTAATACCATAGCTGTCCCGGACAATTATTCCATTCTCCAAGTAGACAGACCCACTGCTCGCGGAGGAGGAATAGCCATTATCTTTAAATCCACTCTCAATATAAGACTAGCCACTGCCACCTCACTGGCATCATGTGAACTCCTCTCAGTCAAGATCCAAACCTCACCGAACAACACTATCACACTACACATTATCTACAGGCCCCCAGGACCTCCTGGGTCCTTCGAAGAAGACATCACATCCCTAGCAGCTGACACCACCAAACCCATGGCGCAAAACATTATTCTAGGAGACTTTAACCTTGGTTATAATGACACTAGTGATCCACATGCCATCTCTCTAGCCTCTGCACTATCAGAACAAGGCTATACCCAAATTAGCACCAAACCCACCCATGAAAAGGGTAGGATAGTTGATTGGGTAGCCGATCTTAATTGCAACATCACTCTACTAGATTCTACTCCACTAGTGTGGTCAGACCACCACCTCATCACCCTTGAAATGAACATCAACAACCTGGAAAAGAAAAAGCCCATTATTGCTCCCCCTGCCTCACAAGGAACAAACGTAACATCACAGTAGAAACCCCAGTTCCTATGGTAGTCCCCCTACTCAATGCCCTACCGTACATCAATGATCCTAACACACTGATTACCACCTATAATGAGACTATGACCAAAGCTATTGACGCTATTGCCCTGCTAAAATTACGTAAAAGTAAACCCAAAGCCCACCTTAACTCGTGGTTTACTCCAGAACTAAAAATACTCCGTACGGAAAACAAAAAATGGAATCACGTTGGAAATCCTCCCCTACGCCTGAAAATAAAACAAACCTTGCCATCATCACTTTCACATACAAAAACAAGATAATCCAGATTAAAAGAAATTTACAATGACAGAATTGCCCAAGCCAGCTCCAGCACTAAAGAATTATTCAACATCCTAAGAGAACTAGAGAACCCCAACCCCCTGCCAGATACATGCACTAAGGATAAAGACTGGTGCACCAGTATACAAAACGCCCTATCCAACAAAATTAAAGGACTTCAGACCAAAATAGCTGACAAAAGGTCACAACTTGCAGTCAACACTCCAGCACCACCCTCTACCTCACACATTAATTCAGGCTTCATGTTTAAAAAAGTCACCATACCCGAAGTTCAAAAAATCATTGCTTCTCTTAAACCATCTAATTGTAAGGGCGATAGCTGTCCGGCTCAGATTATGAAAGACGCAGCCAGAGACCTAGCCCCATTCATTACTAAACTCATAAACTCCTCCTTCTCTAGCAACTCTGTCCCAAGTAACCTCAAAGAGTCCTGGGTTCTACCGTTACTAAAGAAGCAGACCCTCAACCCGGCTATACCCACTAACTACAGACCAATTACGACAGTCCCCTTTTTATTGAAAATCTTGAATAGAATTGCCTACCTGCAAATTCAAGACTATCTTGAAACTCACAAATTACTCGGAATCCGTCAATCTGGTTTCAGACCTCAGCATGGCACAGAAACCACCCTTGTTGACCTCAAAAGCCAGATCGATGAACGGAAAGATAAAGGCAAGACGGCTATCCTACTCCTAGTGGACCTGTCAGCGGCTTTTGAGCTGGTGGACCATACAATACTTTGCAAACACCTATCATCAGCAGCTAATTTCTCCAGCTCTGCAGTCAACTGGATCCAATCTTGCCTTGCAAACAGAACAATGCGTGTATTCTCACCCTCAGCAGCTGCTGATCCCATCCCCATCACCTGCGGAGTCCCTCAAGGATCCTGCGTCTCGCCCACTTTGTGCAACATTTTTACAAAGCCACTATTTGACAAACTGGACCGTCTGGGTGTCACCTACACAAACTATACGGATGACACCCAGATACTTCTACCCCTATCAGGAACCTATGATATAGACGCCGCTCGGATCAATGAAGTCTACATCATCATTCAGGCATGGATGGCCACACATGGCCTCTGCCTGAATGATGATAAGACAGAGTTACTCCTAGTTGGCTCACCTAACAACCTTCTCAAACTAAGTCCTCACTATACCAGCATCTTTATCGATGGGAATAGCATACCCGTAGCCAAACATGTAAAAACATTAGGTTTTTACCTTGACGCCCAGTCTAACTTAACCAAGCAGGTTAACATGACCTCATCTGCCACAGCCTACACCGGCAAGCTGATCAGTGCCTGCAGACCTTTACTTTCACCCACCAGTAGCCTTACAATGGCGAGAGCGCTCATACAATCCAAACTGGACTACTGTAACAGTCTCTACCTAGGTGCCAATAAAGCCATCTTAAATAAATTGCAGATCATGCAAAACAATGCGCTTAGAGCAGCATAAAATATCTCCAAAAGAGAGCACATACCAGAAACCAGAAAGCAACACAAGTGGCTCTCTATACATGATAAAACTGATCTAAAAACCATCTGCCTCACTCACAAAGCGCTCAACTTTCAAGCACCTCCCTATCTCATAGACAAGTTCACATGCATGGAAAGTGTCCAATAGAATCACTAGATCATCCAATATACCATGTCTGCCAGTGCCCAGATACAACTTAAAAAGAGCCGGTGGCACTAGCTTTCCGGTACTAGCCGCCCAGCTTTGGAACACTCTCCCTCAGAACATTCAATCTATTCAAGTATTTGACAAATTCAGAAGCCATGTTACCACATGGATACTCAATAAAACATAAACGCCACAACTATTAGCCACCATTGACCCTATGTGTGGACTGAATAATTTGTACATACATCGCCTGTACTATGACCTAATGCGATGACTGTATAATATGTATTATATGTATATATCTCCTGTTGTAATCTTACCTTGACTGTCTACACCGCATTTCTCATGTATATAAGTGTCTATACAATGCCATGTAACCATTAATGTCTTACCAGCGCCCAATTACCTTCGGGTCAGGTGCACGTTATAAATAAAATAAACAAACAAACAGAGAACCAAGTGGGGACATTTGAATTTTCATCAGAGGCGAACCAGCTCTGTGTTTGTTTGAGTATGAATACCTCATGATAATGCCTAAAATCAGGAAATCTGACACCACCATCTTCAAAGGGAGCCCGAAGTTTGCTTATGGCAATTATCTTACTCTTCCCCTTACCCCAAAGGAAATTAACAAAAATTGAGTTAACAGATTTAAAAAAGATGGAAGGGGGGACTGGAAGCATTTGTAGATAATAAAACACGGTAGACAATAGTATCATTTTTATTGCCTCAAGCCTCCCCCACCAGAATAGGTACAATGGAGATCAAGGTAATGTTGATTGACTAAGTCTCTGAAGGAGGGTGTCAGTGTTGAGTTTTACAGACCCACCTACCGAGGGGAACACATAAGACCCAAAAATTTAAACAAGTTGTCACACCATTTAAGACCATAGGAGTCAATTTCATGTTTGAGGCATAAGGAATTTAAAAGGAGAATTTCAGATTTATCCTTCTTAAGGTATGCCCTGACACCAAAGAAAAGGAGTCTAATACTGTTAATACATTTCAGAGATGATCCTTAGTTTTTCTTTTAGGAGAATGATAATATCATCTGCATAGGCGGCTATCTTGGATTCATATTTACCACAGCATATACCCGGGATACGTGTATCATTGCTAATATATTCTAGTAGAGGTTCGAACGACATGACATACAGAATTGAGGATAAAGGACAATCCTGCCTAGTCCCCCTCACAAGAGGGAGAAAAGCTGATGATTGGCCATTGATGTAAATAGAGGACTTGGGGTCCGAATATAATAGTTTGAAAAGGGACACAAAACCATCACCATAGCCATGCCAGCGCAAGGCCCTCAATAGATAGTCCCAGCTCACACAATCAAAGGCCTTCTCGGCATCCAAGGCAATTGCTGCATATGCATGTTTGTCAATTTTATTCCTCACTTTCACGTATCCAACCTGGTCAGATTTAATTAGTTTTGATAGAAAAGATTTGATTCTATTAGCCAAATCTTAGCGAAGAGTTTGCATTCAACATTCATCAATGAAATAGGTTTAAAATTCTTTGGGAGATCAGAATCCTTTTGAGCTTTTGGGACGAGTATTAATAATGCTTCAGTGAACGAACCCGACGTGGAATGCCTATTAGTAAAATGGGAAAACAGCTCCTCTAATTTAGGGGATATGGAGCTAGAAAAATGATTAAAGAATTCAACGAATAGGCTATTTGGGCCAGGGGCTTTACCTGTTCTTAAGGTACAGATTGCACTTGTAATCTCATGGACAGTAATAGGCGCATCCTGGACTTTAAGGTTAATCTTAGAGTATGAATCCTTTTTAATGTTATGGAAAAAGGAATCCAAATCCCCTGATGTAGTGTTGGATTCCGAGGTGTATAAGTTAGAGTAAAATGTTTTGAATACATCGAGAATGTCACGAGGTTTAGTAACGGTAATGCTGCGCACATTCTTAATATGTGAAATAAAAGTTTTCTCTTTTCGGGCCTTGAGATACAAAGCAAGAGCCTTGCCCGCTTTATAGGAAGTTTGATAGATCATAGATTTATACTTTAGTATAGTGCCAGATGCCTGTGGTTAGTTTCTTGTTAATTTGGATAAACAAGGATAAAACCCTGTGATGTTGATGTCTGAGAGGGAGATAAATAGTGTAGTTTCTCATCTTAAGTAATCGAAACAATGTTCCTAGTTCTTTTTAAACATTTATTTTTACTTATGTAGGCTATGACATGGGCTGGAAAGGCTGCTTTAAAGGGATCCCAATTGTTAGGCATTGAGGTATCTCCATCCTCATTCTCCTGGAAGAACATCTGCAGAAAGCTAGTAGCTGACTGAATGAATTCCTTATCCTGTAATAATATATTGTCATATTTTTGAATGTCAAGAAAATCAAAAGGTGTAAAAACAGGGTCATGATCAGAGATAATATTATTAGCAATTTGGGAATCAAGAATTGTACCAGATATAGATTTAGTGGCAAAAATGTAATCAATGCATGAGAGAGTGTCATGTGGAGGGAGTGAAAGGTGAATTCGGCATCAGTAGAGTGAGAGAGCCTCCAAGTGTTTATCAGGCCACTTTCAACTGTACAACGGATTAATGATTCGTAAGACTTGGAGCGTTTAAATTGTAATATTAAGATAAGGTGACAGATGATGGAGGCACACATCACCAGAGATCTGTACAAATACCTTTATACAAAATGCACCTTGACAGAATGGGCAGAACACATGGGTTAGACACAAAAGGAAGGGAGTGAAGGTGTAAAAGCCTGATATGGATATAACAGTGTCTGAATGAGGTTATATATAGAGAAGCCAAGTGACGAGAAAAGCAAAGGATAAGATAGGTACGTCAAGTTTACAAACGAGAGAAGCAGAAACGGTAGCAGAGGGCTAGGTGACACCAAGAAGAACCAGCGACAGATCCAACAGGAAGGAGACTCCCCAGACATCTCCCTCCCCATGACCTAATAGCATAGTAAAAGTAATCGCAATCTAACGTATGACAAAATATGAGATGAAGTGAAACACCTTCAGAAAACCCATGTTGCAAAGGCAAGAGAGGAGAAAGGCAACAATGTATCCATGTCTTCATTTTTATCAAATCAAATTCTTTAATGTGATATAGGTTGAAAATAAATTCAAACTTTACACATATTTCATTTACAAACACAACCTAAACATACAACCATATGTGTCAACATTAAATATTAAAACCGTTTCAAAAATCATAAATTCATCAGTGTACAATACATGTTAAATTTGAGATAAAGTAAGAAAAACAAATGACTAGGCAGTTATTATTCAGATCTAATTAGGGACCTAAGCCTAATTTAGTCATTTGCCAGACATTATAAAGTGCAATGAATAGGTGCATGTTACATGTGTTGGTACAATAATGCCAGAACGACAGTTCATGAATGGCTAATAGATCATGGACAAATTCACCCAGAAATTTTATAATCGGCTCTTTCATGGCCTGGCATTGCGTCAGAAGATGCCTAGCTGTTTCTGGGCACGATAACGATTTACAAAGCCAACATGTCCGCTCATTAGCAGGGATATTATTCCAAGCTCCTCTATTGGTTAGAGTAGGCAACTGTTCCAACCGGAACAGAATGATAAATCGTCGGAGTCTTCTGGTATGGCAGAGATATAAGTAGGCCTGAGGTTTCATAAACTGATATGTGCGGTATTTCACAAAATTATATGACTTGAGACTACTCAAGTGGGAGTAGTTTTCTAACCAATCCCAGAGTTCTACTTTTTTCTCAAGTGCATGTAAAGTTTCATTAGATACACAAGTCCCTCTGAAAGTCCAGCCAATGTCGGTGAAGAATTTACTCATATCTTTATAAAAAGGTGAGGTAGTATGTTTTTTAGTTAGTTCCTGCTGAATAACCGACAATAAGGGATTAGAGGAACCTCTTATCTTCAAGTAAATCCCAGCTCTTTTTTTCAATATCAACACTTCAGTGAAGGTAGGCCCAATTCCAATCTTATCACAGCCATAGGTACCCCCGGGGGAAGTCCCAGCATACGTCTCCAGAACTTGCCCTCGATCACTTGAAGCCACTCTAGCTCAACTGTTAACAGCGACTCAATGCCATATATAACCATAGGGGCAAAGACTTGCATATAAAGATGGCGAGTCCCCCATAGCGTGAAACCACCCTGCTTGTTAGTAAAAGATGAAACTAATGATATTACTTGTAATGCACGAGTGGTCCGCCCCTGTTTACATAGTGTATAATCACCTAGTGGTTCTATTTCCACTCCTAAATATCGGTAAGAAGGGGCATATAGGATAAGATTTTTATGTACTACCAAATTTATACGGGTTACCCTTTTCCTGGTGAATCTAAGTACTTTAGTTTTATCCAGATTAATGGACAAACCATTGGTCTTAGCATAGTCCCAAAGGATATGTGCCGAGCGCCTAAGGCCACCTATGGTGTTGTCTAGGACTACCAGATCATCAGCATAGGCCAAAACGGGACACAGTACATCCCCCAATTTTGGTGGGCAATTGTCCACATCTGTAAGAGCCGCAGGGATGTCGTAAACATATAAGTTATAAATAAGGGGTGCTGTAACACAGCCCTGCTTAACCCCCCTATTTTGAGACACATTTCTAGTTGTATTGCCCTCTTGATTAAGTCTAAGGCGCACCGAGGTGTCATAATGGAGTAATTTAAGATAGTATAGTAGTCCTGATGGGCATCCCATTATTTCCAACTTGATCCAGAGTGGCTCACGAGGGATGGAATCAAAGGCGGCCTTAAAATCAATAAAGAGGGCATACAACGGGGGCTGTCCTTTACTAAGCGCTCTAGTGCGTAATATGTCCATTACCAGTAAGTTATGAGATGTAGAGAAATCCCGTCTAAAGCCGCATTGGAATCTGCTAAGTATATTAGTATTATCAACCCATTTTTGCATCTCGGTTAGTAATAAAGAGGCAAAGAGTTTCCCTGTGATATCTAACATAGATAGCAGCCTATAGTTATTAGGGTCTGAGCGCCTACCTTTTTTGAATACTGGGATGAGAATGGCAGTTTGCCAGGATCTGGGGATAGTTCCCTGGGCTAGTATCTTATTAAAGAGTAAGGAAAATAACTCCGCCCAGAATACAGAATTATTTTTGATCACAATATTCGCTAGCCCATTAGGGCCAGGGGCTCTCGAGGACTTAAGGGAGGCAATTTTATTAAGAATTGCCTCCGGAGAGACGTCAAAAGGGGGAATAGTCGGGGCCTCCTCTATAGGTATACTCCAGGACTCCTCTTCTTTTGTATTGCGATTTAATAGGAACTCTACCCATGTATTCTCGTCAATTGGGTTGACCAAAGGGCCTATGACTTTCCCTCTATTCTCATTGAGAAGTGCCCAAATGCTACGCGAGTTCCTAGAACAAATCGTAGTTATGAGTCGCTGATCCCTGTTATTTCGCTCTATTCTCTTAATATTTTTGATCTCGGCTCTATATAGAGTTTTAGTGGTTCTTAGTTTCTGACGGTACTGGGTTTCAGAAAGATTCAAGGGTTTTAAGCCACGGATCACTCTTCTAAGCTCTCTCTTGGCATCTCTAATTTTTCTGTTGAAAGGGGGTAAAATGCCTCCCGCTTTTAACATGAGGCCCTTTTTGGCTGAAGCATGGTAACCTGAAAAGCCCGATATCCAGTTTTCAATTTCGTTTGTCGTCATATCGTGAAAATCAAGAAGGCCCTGTATGGTGGTACATTTGAGAGCTTCAGAAGCCGCTCTGATGTTTTTCTCTGACCATTTAATTCTGGTTCCTGAACAATTAGATTGTATCTCTCCAATATGCACTAGGGGATTGAGGGGAATCGATATAGATATTGAACAATGCAGCGCAGCATGGTCACTCCATCCATTAGGCTTAACCCACATGTCTCTTACTTTGGATTGGATCTCGGGGGTCATAAATATATAGTCTAATGTACTAAATGATGATCCGTTTGCCCAAGTATGCTTCCCAGGTCTGTCGCCCAAAGTGCGGCCATTAATCATCGCCAAGTCCCAGATTTCGAACAATTGTAACCACTCAAGTCCTTCGTTCTCCCTCTTACTATGGGTCATCAGGCACTTCCCACTAAGCCCTGGGTTGGTGTATATAAGAGTGTCGTCTGACATGTGACAATTAAAATCTCCCACAACAATGATGGCCGCATTGCTAGTTCTTAATGTCCAGGTAGACAGTACATCCTGTATAGCCTCATGTAAGGTGTCCCTTGCTACAGCTCCCGGAGGGCTGTACAGATTAATTAGTAGAAATCTACTACTACCATTTTCAGTAGGATATTCTACTTCCACCGCCAATAACTGATCTTCAGCATTACACTGTATTTTCTGGGACTTCATAGTGTTGGTAACCCCTGTCAGCAGGCCACCATATGGGCGGCCCTTACAGCCTCGTTTCGCAAATGATTGATATATAGCAAAACCGTCTAACACTAAAGAGTCTAATGACCAAGTTTCCTGCAGACAAATATAGCTATGTTGCGATAGAAAGGCAGAAGAGCCATCAGTCCTCAGAAGATGTGAAAAACCTCTACAGTTCCATGAGAGTAATGATAGATATCAATGATTTTGCAGCAGCTGGGGTAAGGAATCTAACAAGGACTTGAGTGCTAGTTGTACTTCTACCAATAAAGGACTATCTCCAACTCCTGTATTGCACTCATTACTAGAGGATGATATCCCAACTGGTTCCTCAGAGATAGCTGAGAGATCCCTCTCTTGCGGGTCCACATCGATATCAATATCCACCGCTCTCAGTTCTTCTTTATAATTTCTCAATAATTGCGCAATATTAAGAAAAGAACAATGTAGGGAAGATACATTAGGATTAGGGCCCGACAGAGGTTCGATAAAGAGAAAATCATCAGACTTTAAAATACGCAGTTGTGGAATGTGGTGTAGCCGAGTTAGTAGCTCAGAGCATGCCAACCAGGAGTTCTTATTCCTAGGATACAGATTCTTAATGCAGCATATGCGATTAGTCTTGATTTCAGGCACTAGCTCCTGCTGTTCCAAAAGGGCATGCTTAGTCTGGTCCTCGGAGGACCGTTTCTCCGGGGCAGGCTCAAGGTCGGAGGGCGAGCCTACTTCACCGACAGGCCCTGAGTCCTCTAATGCAGTTTCCTCTAGGTCCATGCCCTGGGCCTTATCTTCAGGGACTAACCAATCCGTGAGCGGACTTTTTTTTGTTGCTGCTGGCAGAGCGGCTCTCGTCTGTCTTTTCCTAGCTTTTTTTGAGCGAGTTTCAAATATAGGTCCTGGCCCTGCCGTAGGGGATGGAACATGTATTATAGCTGACTTATTTTTAAGGGCCTTTCTGGCCATTCTACGTTGTTTACGCGTGAGGGGAGGTTGGGGACGCTGTTCCAAATCTTGTTCCTCTGCCTCTGGGGGAGTATCTTCATTTAAGATATTACTGTGAGGTGTCCCATGCACCGTTTCCCTCCTCTTCTCGTCAGCTTGTTCTTCCATCACCTCGGCTATTAGGAGAGCATCCGATAGGTTCACTTCTGTTTCTTCTCGCAAGGTATCCTTCGAGTTTAATGTCGTGGAGATAGAATTGGTATTGGATAGGATACGTCCCGTCATCTGTAGTAGTATCTTCAAAGCAAATTGGAGTGAGGCTACAGACGTTTGGAGCTCAGCTAACTGTGTAGCATTGGATTGGGAACCAGTGCTCTCAGCCGTCTCATGGTCCGGCACGTCCTCCATTGAGGCCATTGCGAGGTTCGGGGAGAGGGATAGACGTTCCCCACTTCCAGATATATTATGTCCCCCTGCTTCCATATTCGTGTTATTTTCTTTCAGGGGTGAGGAAACTTTAGATGTTATCTGTGGCGTGTGTGTCTGCATCCCTCTCTGTATCGTCAAACATAGATCTAAAAGCGAATTATTGTCGATGTCATCAAAGTTAGAAGAATTTAGAGAGGTGCCTCCTATATTTGCCAGTTCAGTCGTCTCCTCAATTGTAGTAGAATTGGTCTCAGGGGGGGGGGGTTTACAGGAAAAAACTCCGTAATAGCTCCCTGTACTACAGGTAAGGTATATTTCGAGTTTTTCTTTACTTTGCCTCCCTTTCTGTGGGTCTCCTTTGGCTCTTTTGTAGTAGGGGTCCTGTTTTTCCGCAGATTATAGGTCGAATGCTGGGCTCTTTTTCCCCGCTGCATCGCAGCGTTTTTCTCACTCTTTCAAATGGCTAAGTGCAAGCCGGCTGAAAGCGCACTAAAAGGTACCGGGTCAAAGGCCGTAGCCTGCAGTCCCCGGCTTATGTACCTCTTTTGGCTTCTTATTCAGGGCATAGAAAAGGGGTACTTGCGGATATGCGCACTAGATGTCAATCCCCCAGTGTACCCCAACAGGCTCGTGAGTGGAGGCTACCGTCGTGCAGACACCTCTGGAGCCCCTACAAAAAGTTGCACGGAAGGAGAAACAATAGCCCACCACCCCCAACCACCACTCACCCCCTCCTTATTTCTGTATTGCCCACAGAATACAGTGAGGCAGGTCGATCCCTGCCCTCACCAGGCGGGGGCACCCACAGGGGAGGGGGGAGAGGGGGGGAGGGGGGGTCGCCCACCAAAATACAGTGAGGGAGGTCAATGCCTGCACTCCTCACCTAGTAGGTGGACAGAGTGACTCTGCCCAGCTCGTCGGGGCTCGTCGGGGCTCTTCCCCTGCGCCGCACTCTCAGAGGACCGCTCCTTCCTCGCGTCGTCCTTCTGATAGCCTGCAGAGCACAGAACGGGGTGCACCAGCACAGCACACGGCTCCCTATTCGCCTGTTAGCTCCCGTTGCTGTCCCACGGAGCACGACCCCGTCGCGTCCGCTTCCTTCGCGTCTCTCGTCTTTCGGCTCCGCACTTTCCGTTAGAGGAAAGGACCCTCGCTCTCGTGCGTACGTCGCACACCGCAGTGCGTGTCAAGCCGCACCTCTGCTCGTCGGCAGCAGTACGTTTCAGAGGCCGCTTCCGACACGGACTGCAGATTTCCACACAGATTTCATTTTTAAGGGATCTGAAAAAAGCCTTCAAAACCAACCGTTCGTCAAAAACTGAAGATCTTCCATTGATGGTGACCTTAAATGAGCATGGATGATAGAGGCGTATCAAACATTAAATTGTTTTAAGAACGGGCGATAGGTTAGAAATCCCTTTCTTCGCTGGGTCTTCTGCTTCACGACATCCTGTGAGATAAAGATTCTATAGCCATGCCAAATGAGGGAGTTCTTTTTTTTTGTTGCCTTTGTTATGATGAGCTGAATTTGAGTATATTCCAGCAATAGAAAAATTACAGTGCAAGGCATGGAATTAGCGGACTGAGAAGCTCTCATTAGACCAATGCGATGTGCTCTTTGTATATTGACGCCATTCTCTGGTGGTAAATGGAGCAGGGCTGGTAGCATTTTTTAAAGGAACAAAATGGCATTGTTTCCCTCACACCCCTCGGGTAAACCCGAAATGCGTAGGTTGTTACTCCTCCCTCTGTTTTCAAGTTCATGGCTATGCTTTTGTCGGCCTTTGACAGACTTTACCAGAAGACCTCTTGGGGATATATCTTCCACAGTACTGACTCTGTGCTCCATTTCATTCATTCTATTTTCAAAAGCGCTCGATTTGTCATCCAATTGCTGATGCTTCAGATTAGTAGCTTCTATAAACGGTTTAAGTGACCTTATTTCTTGAAGTTAAATGTCAATTTTAGCCTCAGAAGGTGAGGTAGGGGGAGGAGACTCACTCTTAGGCCTTTTATGGGTAGCCGGGAGGGCAGCAGCGTGAGGTTCCTTATTTCCTGTTAAGGGGTTAGCACTGCTTCTGGCTGCAGCCATAATCGTGATACAGGACAGTAGGCAACAGAATAAATTACTGTCTCACCGCAGAGTTATTTGAGTAAAGAAAATGGCTGTATCAGCCAAGAAAATGACTCCCTGGTACACAAGCTGATGAGGCGCCTTTAGTATATAAAAGATGTCGAAGGGCCTCATCGATGAAAAACGTATTATAGAAAAATTATTTTACCTTACTAGTGAAAGAAACCCTGTTGCAACTGTATATGTATTGTGTCCATTAGATGGCTCAGGCAGAAAACAGCAGCAGGCCTCAACCATCACCGACATGCGATGTTGAGTGTCAAAGTATGCCAAGCCTTTCCTCCGTTCAGTCAGCTTCCCAGAGCAGCTATTGTCAGGCTGAGACCCGTGGTACAAATTCAGCTCAGAACCACAGTGGGGGGTTAATAAAAGCAGCTACGTCACTCACCGCCAGCAAGACAAGGTAAGTCCAAAGTAAAAAGGTTTAGAAATGGTCCTTATATCATAGCGGCATCTAAGTAAACTTTATCACAGGCGGGAGATGCGGCATTAGGCAGCCATCATTGTTGGCGCCAAGCCACGCCCCCCATTGGTTGGTTTTTCAATCACTAGCTGGAATAGGTTGTTCCTTTGGGAGCCTCTGATTGTTCTCATTATTATTTTATCCATCAACCAACCAACTAACCAACTAACCAACCAACCAATCAATCAATCAAGCAAGCAGACAGATTGGTTATTATTTTATCACACTGGCTTAAGATTGGTTCATTACTGAAGGATCTTGAATGTCTGCAGTGATGGTCTGCAAGGTGTATAAACATTTCTGGTGGCACTTGCCCTGTGTGGCCACGAACCTGGGGTCACTGTAGGCATGATGGCATGATGTACAGCTCCCTCCTGCCTCGTGCTCTCTGTCAAGCAAGCAGGAAGTATTTTCCCATTGCTGACTTGCAAATACTGCAAGTTCACGGAAGTCCCTGTAGCTTGTCAAGTTCAGCGACAGCTCTGGATCCCGAGTAATGGGATTACTTTGCAATGACATTGGGAACTTTAGTTCCCATTATGCCTACTAGTTATTACTGACTCTGGTTACCAGGTCATGGTGACCTTCAATAACGATTCTTGGGAGCTGTAGTCTTGAAGAATCCTTACTCAACTACCCTCTGGTGGTCACATCAGGTAGTGGCCAGACCATCCCAGGCCCTGGTGAGTCGCTTCCTGACAGAATGGAGAGTTCTGACAACAAACCACACTGGATCCTTCAAACCCTGCTTGATTCTCCCAGGGAAGCAGAGGCACAGTTGGATCCTGTCAACAAATGCTGGTTGACAGCCACCCAGGACCCTTCCTGGCTTTCACAGGCTCCTTACAATGCACCTGCCTACCTCCCAGCCCAGGGGACCCAGAACTGCTGCCTTGAATTCAATAATTCCTGCAACTCTATTCCCCTAACAGTCCCTGGGGAGTTCCTCCTCCATCCCACTCTACTCCTGTCAATCACCTGCTTGACCTTGAAGCCCCTGCTCCACTACAAGCCTCATCATTACACGAGGGGCTAACCTCTAAAACCAGTCCTGGGCCAAGCATGCCCTTCTCTCATATCTTCCTGCTCTGGGTAGCCTTTTCCTCTCTTCTGCTATGGTTTCTGTGTGGTCTTTAACCTCCTCCCCGGATATCTCATGCCCAGATGACTCTCTGCAACATCCTCCTGACAGTTGTTAACAATTTCCCCTTTAGGATCTTCTCCAATCTCCTCCTGCTCTCTCTTAACTCCTCCCCCAATCTTCTATGGCTCTCTTTAAACGTTCAACTGCCCTCTCTTAGCATGCTCCTCCTGATGATCTTCTCCAGCCACCTCCAAATCTCTCTGATCTCTTCCTGCTCTTCCATCAGGCTTGGGAGGATAGCTCAGGGGCAACGTCCACACTTTGGAAGCAAGACACCATGGAGCACCGCAGGTTCGATCCCGGGTCCGCGCTTAGAAACCTCTAGGTATTAAGTGCTATAAATTACCTCTCATATCACCTCCTTCTCCTGATGTCCTTCTCCAACCACCTCCTCATTCTTAACCTTTTCCTTGTGATGACCTTCTTGCTCCTCCTTCTTCTCTCTTAACCTCCTGCTCCTGGTTACTCCCGTTTGCTTTGTCCAACCTCCTCCTTTCTCTAACTCTTTAACCCCCTTCTCCTGATCGTATACTCCAATCTTCTCCTGTCTCCACCTCTCCCGCCTTCACTAAACATGACACTGCTCTGACCCCAAACTCCTGCACTGCTCTTTTGGGTCATCCTTATGTGCACACCTGTTCTCTCTCCCTCATCTGGGCTCAGTATGAGGGTTTGCACATATGTACATCTTTTTGAACTGGCTCGCGATTGGTGTGCTTCTAGCAGGCCGTTTGTTAGAGGTAGAGGTAAAGCCAGTTTGCCAACTTGGAATTCTCGTGGGCTGCGTGCAAACATGATAGAGCCAAGACTCTGAGAGGGTCATGTGAGATTAGCGCTGTTCCTGCAGTGGATTCACAGGTAAGTATTCTCTGTATTATTAAATTGTGAGTAGGCGATTCTGCCAGTGTATTGTGTTTGCAATTTTCATGTTTAGAACGTGACATGTGTCTGATCATGTGCCTGTCTCCTGTCTCAAAGGGTCTGTGTGTCCAGTTTCACCCACATCACTCTCCACTAAACACTGGTCATTTCTTAAAGGACCAGATGAACCAGAGTAACCCATTGGTGTTCCCTGCCATGCAACAGGCACAAGAGGAGGGTAACCATGGAATCTTACCATTCCTGCCTCCCGGCCCATCATCACACGGTGGGCGGAAGCATCTGGCCTCCCTGGTAAACTCTCCTTCCGTCCCAACAGCCACATTCAGCTGCCTCCACATTCCTCCACTGTCTCCGCCATCTATATTTTACGGTCATCTCTGAAGCAACAACTGTTCTGCATCATCCTGTTATAAATGCCCAATAAATGAAGAATAAAAGCAATTATATACGTAGCAAATTAGACTTTATCTGGAATCGCTGACTAAATCTGTACCAGTGCCTATTTTAACATGTCTGGGCATATTCTGGCTTTAGATAGGAAACCATGACTCTACCTGTCATGTTATGTTAGAAAGCGAGTATTTGATGTTGCGCGTCTCGTATGAATGCAGTCCCCGGAAATACGCCACTGACAATGGGAATAGGATGGATGCAGCTTAGTATATGACTGTCACAACTAGTACAACTGGCATTTAATAAATGGAGAATCAGAGGGTTTGTCAATAATATCTTTGCCAAGACATGCTCTTGAATCGGAATCCCTCAATTTCCATCCACATTAAACATTTCTGCTTCGATCACAGTGGTTCTCTTCATCCCATCCTCCACCAGTGGAAGCTCCTTCGGAATGAGCGGCCTTTAAGCATGTCATGAGTCCGTAAGCCAGCACAGCATACTCAGTGAGGCGTGGAATGGGAAGAAGGCCATCCTGTGTCCTTGCTTGGTGAGATTCAGAATGATTTGATGCAGTGGACATGTTTCGGGGTGGGGAGGCCACAGACGCTCTCCTTCAAACAGTGAAAGCAGACCATGAGACTAGCAAGGAGGAACCTTTTAAGCAACAAAAGGAGAAATAACAACATAGAGGTGGAAGCGCGGCACATGGACCTTTACGCTTGGTTCAGAGAGGTTAAAAATGCATTCCTATTTGAAAGGGAATGTGAAATTCATGGAATCCGTAGAAAAAAATGAAGAAGAAATGATTTATTTTGATGGAAAATTGTAGGTATTTTAGTATATGTATAGTAAATAATAGGTGGGGGTGGGGTAAGGGTATACGTCAGGTAGGGGGTGAGGGAGGGAGTGGGGGACTCCCTGCGCAATATTTTGTAAACAAAAAAAAGTAAAAAATGCAAGAAGCAACGTTCGTTATTTGATCCCAAAAATTGGGTCATTTCTCAGTACGTTTTTGGTTCTCCAAATTTCCACGGATATCCGAAATTCATAACCACCTAAGTTAGACTCTCCTACCCCAACTGCCTGCCCTTTCCAAACTAGTGGAGACAGAACATTCATACTCGTGCTGGAACATAAAATGGTTGCTGCAGATACATTAGTCGATAAGCCTGTTTCTAGCTTGACAATCGTGTGCAATTGCATGCAACCCTTCGGAACCCTGTAAGTAAAAAGAAATCATTCCTCCATCTCCTCAAAAGACGTCGTGCAAGAGGTTGAGCAAAGAAGGGATCGAGGGTGGAGGAGAAACCCGTTGAGGGGACTTTTCAGCGCATATATTGGCTTGAAAGAAGTCAGAAGCGATGGTTCCCTTTTGTTGAACTTATGGGCTGAAGATGTTCCATGGAAAACAAAACAAGGTGCTAATACTCCAAGAACTATTCTCTCTGCGTCAGAAAGGACATTATCTGACCATATTCAACATGGAAGATGCTCACAATTGTCTTTTTCTTAGCAGTGAAGCATCGCGAAGATATGCTTTATAAAAGATTTCTAAAAAGTCCACAAATCAATTTGAAAAGCCTGAAGCCTGCAAAGCTTAAATAAGAAGACATGTTCCCAAACGTGCTCTGCAGACATAGCAAGCATGGAGGAAGTGAGGCGTCATAGCAGTGCCGCGCGCCTGAGGCAAGGAGAGCTTTTGGTTGCTCCAACCCCAGAAGAAAGAACATTCGCAGCATGAAAATTGGGCTGAGAAATGTCGTCGGATCACAGACTCTGAAGCCCTGCAGTGCAGCTATGAAGGTTTAGGCAGTCCTCCAGACTAAGACCACAAAGTTCTCAGCGTGAAGGTTTGAAGTTGAAAAGTGTGTGTGGCCAAAAAGATATGATGCTTGAGGAAGAGTTAGTCCTGGCTATTTTTATGTTTGACAGTGTGCGATATTTTAGCAGGAGGAAAAGGAAAAATGCAGGAATTGATATGCACAGAAATTGCAAAGAATAAGTCCACACTAAGTCAATCAACCACTACTTGCACACACTGGCACAAAAGAGTGACAATGATGGACACGGAAGATGAACTTTAAATGATAGCAGAATATCCGTCATATGAAGGCGAGTCGTGCTTCGTAGATGGCAAAAAGCATGAAAAGACGATGAATACGATCACGCTTCTACAAGGAATCTGAACCCTATCGTCTCCTATACAGAGTCCTGCTCCATTCACCTTTGCCGTGTGATTGTGGTATTTGCTGTCTACTCGCTGGATAGTGCATATTTGCATCTACCGTTACCTAGACCCCTGGTTGATCTGGACTGCATTAACACGTCCTCTCCCATCCACTCCTGCTGCCTTCCAGCATCAGCCTCGCATCGACCCTCATGTATGAACCTGGCTTCTCAGTGCATATGAACAACATTTTCTTGGTTCACCATTGTGGTGGAGAGGAGAAGGGGAAAATGGTAATGGGAGGAGGAGGCGGAAGGAGAGAGAACGAAAACGCAGGATTGGGTTCTGGATTCCCTTTGACCCCTAGTCTGATGGATACAGTTGACCCTCAGCTTCATGCCTTGCTGTGTTCAAGGAGTACATTTTGCCAAACTGTAGAGGCATCTCACTCAGTTCCATCTATGTAAGATTCCGAACCACTCTACTTTCTGATTCCATGGTCATACTCGGGCAGAGTGGAGGCCAACCAAGCCTGCTGGTATAGCAAGGGCATTTAGTCATGCTACTCTTTGTGAGATCGTGAGATCGGGCCCTTAGATGTCAATTACAGCTGGATATTTGGAGTATGCTACTTTGAATCTATTCATGTTTGACCTATGGATGGCAAATCAGGAACCATGAACTCAACATTCTGGAACTGAAGGCTATCTTCTCGGCCTAAAAGACTTTACTCACTCCATAGAAGGGAAAATAAACATGGTCTCCATGGACAATTTATCATCAGTGAGATTGGTACAAGGTTGGATTTCCCTCAGTTATGAAAGTTGGCAGTGAAGATCTCTTTCCACCTAGTTGTTAAGGGCTGACTTCGTCCATGTTTGTTTACTCCCAAGTCTAAGCTTCACCAATAAGCATCTCCCTTCTCTTTTAGATACGTCTTGGCCCGACACTTCTGTGTACCCTTTCTCCTTTTCAGAGAAAGTAGAGTGCCCCCCACCCATCCTCCTCTCCTCCTCGTGCCTAAGCAAGGATAACCGGTCCAAGAGCAATGCGTTTCCCAACAGCTGCAATGTTCCATATTTCCTTGCTCCTGCACTTTGATTCTTTTTCCTAAAGGGATTAGGAAGCTGCAGAACTTCATGAGAGGTACACAGTGCTGCTTGCTTCTTGTAGCTTTATGTTGGCCAATTGGTCATTCTGATTGCTTCTCCTGCTGAAGAATCAGTCCCCTTTCTCTCCCAATAGCGATGTGACCCTCTAGCTATGGATCTATGTGATCACTGCAGCACCCAAAATGTCGACTAAGAAAATGCTGACTTCCATTACGGCGAGCGCAGTGATCAATTAGATTACTTGTTCCCGCATTCCATCACGCCATGTGTGTGCCACCGACTCCCCTCTATCCCTCACACTAACGTGCGTTGCAGCTGCCCCTGCAGGGACCTTTCTATTTTTTTCTTTATTGTCTCCTGCTTTCCATGTAATGGAAGCGGGGGACACAGGGACACCCCTGCAACCCCCAAACTCCCAAACCAATTAGAGCAAACAAGTGGAACGGGGACACCCCTGCTCCACTTACTCGCTATAATTGGAATCAGCATTTTCTTCTCTGCCGAATGCACAATCAGCATTTGTTTGTCTACTTGGAACCTGTCTGCTGTCCCCTTGGAATTTTCAGCCCTGAATTAGAATGTTCAGGGTGACCATGAGTGTCTCTACTCTAAAGCAATACACACGCAAGTGGGTAGGGCTATTCCACTTGGCTCACGAGGAGAAAATTAACCTCCTCGGCTGCTTTGATAATATCCGAGATTCGATTTCTTAACTGGCTAATTCAGTTATCTAGGTAGATTCCTGCAAAACATGTCTAGAAGCAAAATGTGCTTAAAGTAAACTTAGCATTGAATGTTTTCCCCACTTGAGGGGTGTTTTGTTAATATCACATTTTATGAAGCAGTTTCATGATGGATATTTCCTGCTTGTAAGCGCTGGAAAAAAACAGCGGTGTACCCCAATTATATAGTACTCCATTTATTGACTTCGGCAGCCTTACCGGAAATTCAAACCTGTAGCTGCAGGTCGCACACGGGTGGAGCGCGCCACCTGGTCACTACAGTTTTCAGAATATTGATCATTCTGTAGCTCCATTGATCCATACAGCCTTTGTCCCATGGCATCGACTGATTCCTACTGATGTGTTTAAAGAAGTGTCCAAGTGCAAGGGCTTCTGTTCTAAGAAGCAGTGAGCTGCATATCCTTGATTCTTCTGGTCCTTGCAGGATTATCTTCGGATATGGTGGTCCTCTGGATGTCAGTTTCATGCAATGTTTACATTATGCAACATATGTGTCTCCCTACAATGTTGCCTTTCAGAGAGAATGTCACTGACACCCTATGTAAGACCTACCCACAGCACTCTTTTTGGAACTTGATTGTTTGCAAATGGTTCACCTGATGCCTACACGAATAAAAACCCATACATCATGCAGTTGAAAGGATGCGGCATGCAAGCCATCACAATGCTACTAAGCTGACCTGCCAGACCCAAAAGAGGCAATGCAGAGCTGAGATAAGAAAGGCCAAGTAATTTGATAAGATTGCCTAATCCCTGACCAGTAGCTTGCAACACATCCGTCTTCACCTTCTAATGCCTCATTGACTCCCTCTTCTGACCATTTATTTCTCAAGGTGGCTGACCCTCATAATTGAATGTCTGTGAAACTGACCTACATCAGCCCTCCATTTATCCAGCCTCCAGGCTGACCTTTACTACTTGCCCCTGCATTAGGCTGCTATCACCCAAGGACTTGCAAGAATTACAAGAATTTAAAAGAACTCCCTGATGTCAGCTGAAAAGCAGGCATCCATGTAGCCCCCCCAAACCCCCACCCTCTTTTCTATCCAAGTAAATCTCCTCAGCCACCCTATGGGTTGCTTTTGCCTGCTCTATTCAAAACTCTGCAGAGCGATGGAATCCTCACTTCCCTACATCTGGGATGGCCCGAAGAACCAAAAGAAAACCTCAAAAAGAGCAGTCACACTAGTCCTTCCTGACCCACTAGTGACCTTTGACATGATCAACTGCAATTTTATCCCCAGCTCCCCCAGCTCAGAATTTGATATAGAGAGCTCAGTTGGAACACCTCATATTTGAGCGGATAGATCGCAATTAGTGTAGCACCCCACCAACTGCTCACAGTCTCACCCAGGGGCCTTTGAGGTCCTCCAAGGATCCACCCTCTCACATTAACCTCAAACCGACCATGTAGGATTACTTGCTCAGAGGACATTCCTTCTCCATCTGAGCACCCTAACTCTGAAATGACTTAAGCTTGCCGCTTAAACTTCCTTGCGGTTAAGAAAGCATCGAAAACAAGGTTCTTCCCTATCCTTCAGCTATACAAAGATACTACCAACCCATCTTTACACCACTTTGAATCCCCTCCACCCTCTCACTCACCCTATACCTCCAGCCACTTCTCTTTTACCTCCTTTCTATCCCCCATGTCATTCTAACATTATTCCAATTACCTACTCCTACACCCACACTACTCCTTCATATGGACCTACTCCATTTGTCCTGAAACCCCAATTCTCTAAGCGGCCATGCACTCCTCTTTCCACCCCACCTCCCTCATTCACCTGCAGTCTAACCCTATCCTTCTGCATTAGCTGTATACTCATGGACTCCCCACCATAACCCCAAATAATCACATTCCCCCTCCCCTTGTCATTGCACTCCCATTCTCACCCACCCTTCCACTCCTACTACTCCCTCTCACTTTACTCACTCACCGCTACCTCCTCAATACACCCCCCACCTAGTGTTGCCCTCTTAGAGTTTTTATAAAGTGCAAACCTCAACAGAAGTATTGGAGCACTGTATCTCATCAAAACAGTAAAATAATAAAAATGAAAAACAAGAACCCAGCCAACATACATAGAAACAAATAAAAAAGATATAAACTACTCCTGACAAAAACCTCCTGATATGATATGATATGATCGTTTATTTATATAGCGCCTATACACAATGTGTTTCAAAACGCTTCAATGCAAGGAAGGGAACAAGGGAAGATACAACAACATTCTTACAGGCCATGAACAGTAAGGATGTGAATTTACCTATCGTACTCGGCCTGACGACATTTCAGATAGTGCAAAGATAAGGAAGGGAGGGGGAGAGTGGGAAGGAAATTGAAACAGACAGGCGACTACCGTACTATACTTGACGACATTTCTGGAAGAGCTGGAGGAAAACAAAAGGTGAGGGAGAAGGGTGCAGAAAGGGAGGGGAGGAACAAAACAAGTGACTATCGTACTAGGCCTGACAATATTTCAGATAGTGCTGGAGGGAGGGGGGACAGTAAGGGGATAGCGGAGCGACAGACGAGGTTGCTATCATAGTAGGTCCAGGGACAATTCTGATAGAGTAAGTGCATAGAAGAAAGTAAGGGGAGGAGATAGGAAAAGGGAGAAGGGAAATGAGGAGAGAACAGAGAGTAAGCAGTCAAAAAGAGTGGAGAAGCAAGAGAGGAGAGTGAATACAATTGCAGAAGTCAGTAGTAACACATAATGTTGCAAGCCAGGATACAAGATGAAGATGGAACATCATGATTCAGGGCCACCATGAGTACAAAATGCAAAGGAAGTCCAGCATGAGAGTTGAGAAAGGGTGACGCACTGTGAATCAATGAAGTCCATAAAAGTCAAATCCAGCATTGGATCATTGGAATCCAGCACAAGACGGGGATGGTGAAACCAGAATGTATCAGGACAGACTCCTGTGTGCAGGAAGGGGGGGTGCACAAGGGAACAACACGGGGGACCAGAGAGGGTGGGGATGGCCTGAAGGGACAGAGGGTGTAAACACATGTTGGAGCATGATTACCTGCTGTCTTAGCAGGGTTCAGACCATGGATCCTCCTGGTCCACACAGGTCCAAACAGCAATAGCCCTTTTCTTTTACTGCCCTTCACTTCAGACGCCCGGGCGAGAGACGCCCTTCATCTAAGAGTTAAGAGCAGGAAGGAAGAGGCAGGGCTAAGAACGTCAGTGGTGCTTAGGCCAGGTGACCTAGATCCACTTATACCTGCTCCCCAGCTGCAAAGGAAAAGAGGTTGGAGGGCTCCTTAAGTAGGGAAAAGAGCGGCAAACAGGAAGGCTCCAGGTGGGCAGGGCTTGCTAAGTGGTGAAAAGGAGCGGCAACCAGGAAGGCAACAGGTGGGCGGGGCTTAGGCCAGGTGACCTAGATCCACTTACACCTGCTCCCCAGCTGCAAAGGAAAATAGGCTAGAGGGCTCCTTAATTAGGGAAAAGAACGGCAAGTCACCAGGTGGGCGGGGCTTGCTAAGTGGTGAAAAGGAGCAGCAAGCAGGAAGGCACCAGGTGGGCGGGGCTTGCTAAGTGGTGAAAAGGAGTGGCAACCAGGAAGGCACCAGGTGGGCAAGGCTTAGACCCAGTGACATAGATCCACTTACACCTGCTCCCCAGCTGCCGTTGACGTCATACATTTTTGTATGTATGACGTCATACATTTTGACGTCATTATTGACGTCATACATTTTAAGAAAATGCTTTAATAACATTTTTCCCTTAAGCTATCAATTTAGGAGCTGTAATATAGCCGATTGGGGTCTGCAAAGAGGCTGGCATAAATACATGGTGAAAACAGGGTTTATTTATCTCCTAGGTCAAACTCAAAACATAGAGGAGCTCATTTTCCTAAAATTAGTAATTTGGTGGCAGGGGGCAGTTACATGTTCAGATACACGTAGCCAGCTCCCTGCCGCCAAATTTTCATCATGTGCATCTGTACACTGCCATTTGCTCTGCACTTTTGTACTCCGCCGTGAAAAGTGAGTAAACTGCTCTTGCATGTCAGGTAGGGTTTAATTTCAATTGTTAATACTGCTTACCATGCTTTTTAATTTCAATTGTAAATGCTGCCCGCCATTTACAATGGATCCCTATGGTGCCACCTTCTTTATGCTAGTGCATAAAGCAGGCAGACCCCATAGAGATCTCAAGCATTCGCACTGGCATGAATATACATGCCGGTGCAGATGCTGGAGAATTTTTATGGCGGGGAGGAAGGGTGGCCCGGAAATTGCAGGATGCGTTCCACCCCTCCTCTGCGCCATACGAATGATTGAAAATGATTGAAAATGAACCATGGCATGAATGGAAGGCGTTAAGGCCTAACTCAGGGCTTTTACACGTTCCCTCCGCTTTACGGCTTATAGAAACACGAGCTCCGAAGCTTCACTACGGTTGCTTCTTAACAGTTCTGACTGTGTGATGGGTTCTGTATACAGTTCATTAAGATTCTGGGTGGCTCCGTCTCTCAAAGTCTGTAAGTCTCTGGGTTTCCTCCTCCTGGTCTCTGGTTGATATTTGGATACAATCCCTTTTGGTCCTCCTTGTAGCTCTTGTGGATATTGCTGTGTTTCCACCACAAGCTGTTGACGGATGGAAGTGGAACCTTTCTTCAACCTTTAGACAGAGCCGTCTGGGTTTGCCATGCCCAGTTTCCACAGGCGAGCTTGAGAGGGCATTGTCAGCTTCCTCACCATGCTATGATCCTGCTCAGAAACACCACACAATGTGCTCCTTCCAATGGCTTCTTCTAAACCCGCAAACTCACTCCAAGCTCCTGCCAAAAGCTACTTTTCAAAACACCCACTCTGCCCGACAGGGACGCTGCGCTTATATAGCCCGGTTACCCCTTCTTGCGTTGGGAGTTCTGTGAGGGTTTGCACCTGTGGATGTAATGGGAAGAGGAGCTGTGATTGGCTGCACATACAATGTAACTGGTGTTCACACTCCGTGAGAGTGTACAATGATTGTGAGCAAAGTAAAAGGACTATTAAATTAATTTGGTGCTGTTCCATTTGTGAGCTCTTCAGCTTATTTAAGTGCCAAGGGAAAATGTGGGGTGCCTCTGAGACCTTGCGGTATCTGTGATCTAATCCTTTGCTATGGGTTTTCCATCATTTTTCACGCCCCACTCCCTTAAAGGTAACGTTACCCCCTTCTGTTTCAGCTCCCCAAATGTACAGTACCGAAAATGGCCTTCTGTCACTGTCCTCTGACTTGGGGCAGGGAATAAGCAGGGTTGATCTGGGGGACGTCCTTATACCAGTCCCAGGCCAAGCATCCCCTAGCAATGAAAGGCACTCAAGTCCTTTGGTCACACCACTTTTTGTCCCCAGAGTTAGGCATTTGAGGTTGTCAAAGAGCCCATGCATGCGTTTGTAGGTGTAGTAACCATTTGGGCAGGCTGATATCCAAGTTTTCAGGTTGCCCATATAGCTGTTTCTTATCCAACATGGATATTTGTGATTTTCTAAAAGATTTCTTATGTGTCTTTTGTTTTGTAACAATTAGTTAACTTTAGTTTCATATAACCTCTACACGTTTGTTGCTGTTATTAAACAGGTTCTTCAGGAGGTTACATACGAAATCTTTATAGACTTATTTGTTAAAAGGTTACAGAACCATGTTTGTTCATTGGTCCAAAAGAAACAGTCTCTCTGTGACTGGGAGACAGGCCCTTTTGAGGGGCAGTCTAGTCAAACACAGAGATTTAGGGGGCCCTAGATGCTACAAAAAGAATGTATGGTCTTCTTACCAAGACCTCTTGACTGTCCCGCGCTCTGAGTTTAAGCAGAGACATGACAGACGGTTTGCAGGTCAAGGCCCCAACTTGGAGAACACTCAGCCCGGAACGTCCATAGTGAGACCTTCTTTCTTGCCTTCACACCTCCTTGTGTTAATTCTCCCACCTAGAACATTTCAAGTGGTGACTGGCGTCTTGGTTCCATGTGATTTCATCCTTCTACACAAAATCGCTCTGGTGATTGAACAATGTTCTTTTTCTCCCACCCAACATTTTTCAAAACAGGAATAATTATATTTAAAAAAAACTCCAGTCACAGAATATGTTGGGAAAGTGCTGGATAGTTGGAGAACGAAAAACCCTTGTTCTCCTGTGTGATGTTTTGCAGGTGTGGGGAAGTAACATATTACCAGCTCTTGACACCAGCATTGTATTGTCATCTCAATACTGATGTGTAGATACAATTAAGTTTGTGGTGCTTTGTGTTATACGTGCTACATAATCATGCATCATTACAACAGGGAGACAATTTGTCAGACTAAATTAGCTGGCAGTCTCTTTCACAAGGCACTTGGAAAAAAGCCCCATGTCCATACTTACTGTGATGAATCGAGGGAATTGTCTCTTCTCCCCAAGGGAGAGCCTCCCCGTGCGAGGCTAGGGAGCTGAGCCTGCTTTGCAAGTTCCTCTCTAAGGGTCTGGAAAAGTGGGACCTCACTGGAAGAGACTCCCCCTTTGGGGATAAGTACTCCCCTTCCTGTGCGGAACTCCCTAACCCATTCCCCCTTGGCATTCAGTGGACTATCTATCTGATGTGAAGAACAGTGTAAAATTAAGAGAATTGCCTGAAGCCAAAACTAAAACTCCCTGTTACAAACATGAAAGGAGATTTGTCTCTTTAAAATGAGACCTTCATTTAACTGAGACAAGGAGCCTAGAGATAGAGCAGGCGCCAAGACGAGACGAAGCAGAGAGACGAGTACATCAGTACGTAAAGCCCCCTGACAGCATCACACCTGAGAGAGGCAGAGCCAAGTAGTGCTGCGGAACCCACGACTTTCAGAACTGCTCTGAGAGCGAGAGAAAAATGCTGGAAGCCCGGCATAAGTACAGAGAGAGAGGCCAATGTTGAGGAGGTGCTGAAGATCACACAATCAGTCCAAAAAGAATACTCAATAATGGAGGACTCAGGTGCATGTCAAAATCCAGTTTTATTCAAATAACGAATTCAAGCCCGGACCACATACAAGTTGGTTAATGGCTCAAACTATGTACATGATATTCTATGGTTGGTCACTCAATTGGTGAATACCTATCTGCTAGCTCCACATGGGCATATCCTACTGTTACCATTATTTCAATTTCATCATTATAGGGACAGCTAATTGGTCGACTTTATCTGGGATAGGTGGTGTGGCAAGAAAACAATTCATTGGTTGGTATCAAACCTTGGCCATTCTAACAGGGTGTCAAGACATGAGTGAGACACAAGTGGGGTAAGAGAAATCCACAAGCTGCCATTTTTCCAATTAAAGAATACTCCAAATCATCCCGAGATAATGAGGCCTTCCCTATTCTTTGAGCTTGGCCTTGTGGGCAGTCTGGTGTCTGTGTGCATGAGTTCTGCACATATCCTATCTGTGTTTGGCTTATAATGAGTAGGCTGTGTTTTCCCTATCTGCATGACGTGTTGGGGTACTGTGTTTGAGAGTGGATTTCCATCTATTTATTAAGGTTTTAACTAATCCTACTATGCATGTTGTTTTCTTTGTGGCCACTCATGGCACTAGGCAATTACTTTCTATAAAGGCTGTTGAGTTGCTGTTCCCATGCACCTGCACTTCAAAGGTTATTTGTTCTTTTACTAAAATGGATTAACTGGGGAGTCGGCCATGCCCCATCATGGGAACTGTTCTCGTTCCAGCGTTCTGTTCATCCACGACTCCCTTCCTGGTTTCTGAACTTGGCTCTGATCGTAAGCTACTACTTGGGCTCTGCATGAGATTCTCAAATATATGTGTTTTTGCAAATCCAACATCTTGGGTTCTGATGCCTTGATAATTCTGAAACCTGCTGCAGTCTCTGTGTCTAGAAAAATGGCTGAGCTTTGGTTAATTCTTTGTCATGTTGTGTCTTGCATCTCGTACATGTTACATTTTTTCAGGGACTGCATATACATGTGTGTATGTTCTTCATGTCTATGTGCAAATATCTTTCATGTCTGCGTGCATATGTCCTTCATGTCTTTGTGTGATTATTCTTCATGTCTATGTGCTCCTCATGTCTATATTTACTCGTGTCTGCTATGTGTACTTTGTGCGTATGGTCATGTAGTTATCTTCTAACTACACACACACACACACACACATATATATATATATATATATATATATATATATATATATATATATATATATATATATATATATTAACAACTACCTGTCATTCTACTTGTCACACCGTCTATTTTATTCATGGTAACGTTTCTCACCTGGACCATACTTTTGGGGCACAGGAATTGGAATTGGTATTTGCATAGTCATCTGAGTAGGGCAGTGGTTATTACCTGTGTATTCATCTGCCCCATTACCTCCCCCCTCTAGTCCAGTTATGGCCACCACCATATTTCTGTCCATTCCATGATAGTCATCTTTGGGTAACCATATTTTTCTCACCCCCCTCAAGCTGCCTTCTGTGCCACATATTGTTCAGGACCACAAATCATGAAGCAGTAATTGCCAACAGCTTCACAATCCATCGAATGTTCGGTGTAATTGTGGCAGTCGACAGTACATTCAGACACTGTCCTAGGTGGTCCAATAAGACTGTCTATTGGGTACATTCTGGGCAGTTCACCTGTTTGTTATAGTCATTATTATATCATATTATAACAGGTTTTTTATAACGCGCTTAATACCCAGAGTTTTCTAAGCACGGACCTAGGGATCGAATCTGTGTTCTTCTGCGTCATCTTGTTTCCAAGGCGAGCACGTCACCCCTTGGCTATCCTCCCAAGACAATCATGTACTGGAGTATCCAATTTTATTATCATGGTCATTTCCAGTGCCTTCTTGCCCAACTCTATACATTGGTTCAGTGTATTTTCAGGACCCAGACAGCTATCAGGACCAGTACCAGTATGGCCAATACGATTTTGAATGCATTTTACAACAAGGTGGGTACCCATAGGAACAGATAATTGAGAAAATCATCATCTTCAATGTCCTTAACCTGCCACACCATCTTAGTACGCAGTTCCTGCAGGGCTGTTATAGCCTCTGTAAGGGTCCTGTTCCCCTCTTTGTTTGCTGGTTCCTACGTATAGCAAGATGGCCCGATTGTAGCGCAAACGCCTCCCTCCTTGGCTGTT